>NC_143058.1:32915000-33570357 GCF_052426305.1 Pelodiscus sinensis
CAAGCATTTTTCCATAAACACTCTTGTTATGATGTTAGTTTGTTCAAACCACTCTGAGGTAACTGAGGGAGCCTCCTGTTTACAAGCTTGCATGACAATTTTAAGGGTATGGATTGAGAGAAGTTGAAGTCAAGGCTTCCAACAGGCAGGCAGTTTTATGCCACATAGTTAAAATAAAAAAAATATTCTTCTGGCACTACAATGGAAGACCAAAATCCTGTAGTATCCCTTGAAAAGCAACCCTGTCAGTTATTGATTGAGACTCCAGACTTTGACTTTACTAAGTCTGTGTTGTTTTCATATAGAGGTCTAGTAAGTTAGGGAATAAAACACTTGTCTTCTGTGTGTCCGATTACTGATCATATCAAAGCCCCAACAAACAAATGTCAGACCTGTCTCTTGATCCCTGGTGGATGGCCCATCCCACAAAACTGCTGTTAATTGACAGTGCAATGGTAATGACACACCTAGACTTGTTTCAACCACCAGAACTTCTAAAGTGTGGCCTACCAGGCTTAAAGGATTAATTTCTTGATGCTGTTCCTTAGTTTTCTCTTCTGTTCTGCTTACATGAAGTGCAGCATGACTTTCTTTGTATGCAGAAATGGCAAAGAGCTATATAAATCTCAATATTACATTCAATTGCCTCTTAATCTTTATGGCACTGGCTTTTTTTCACCCTGTCACTCAAATGAATGGTGTAGAAGTTTTCTTTTCTGTAGAATCTGCCTCCAAGGGTATAACACTTTTTCAATCACTACTCTATTCAGTAACCCAATGGGAGTGTTATCCATGGAGTCCCACACTTCTGGAACTTGTTCTGTCTGGCATTTGCTCTATCATTCAGCAGAAAATGATGAAGCTATAGACAGCACGAACCATGTAAAAGGAGGATTTTGAGCCACAGCCTAGATGCCAAGGGTAAAGGAAGCAATTTTAAAATCAATAAGTTTAAAAAAAATCAGTTAATTGATCTACACTCCAGCTCTGTGGAGATTTTGTCAAATCAGAGAAAGGGGTGGGGAAATGGAATCATTTCTCAGTTTCAAGAGCAAGATAAAGGATGTATACTGTCCCTATTGGATCAAATTTAAATCGCCTATGTTTAAATTTCTCTGCAATCTCTTCTGTCTCTCTCAAATCCCAGTAATTTAGAAGGGGGCGGGGAAAAGTTACAACCTTATTGAAAGTTTTGCAATGCAAGCACCGCTTTAAATCATGTATTGTGCAGCTCTGAGCACATGGCCAGCACCAACTGATAACATGGAAAACCTGCCAGAGAGGGAGGGCTTGAACTCACTCACTCAAGGGCTAATTTGATTAAATCAATGGAGACACATCTAGGCAAAACAGGTGGAAGTGAAATCTGATTCTAGTCTTTCTAGTACTCCTTTGAGCTTTTCAGAAATCTTTTTTCTAGTCTTCCTTCCTCACCAATACTAGCTGCCACACAGATGTATATACTACCTTGTAAACTACATAAAATGTAGCAGGATACACCAAGCTTTAAAAAAAATATGTTTACAGAAATTGCCTTGTAGCATTTCATTTCACTTACCTCAGACATATCAGGGGGAGATGTACATTCTCTGAATCTCTTCACATAATGGCTTTTCTGTTGTCATCAACCTTTACCCTTCATGTGTAACAAAGAAAACATAAAACTATGATAATGATTCTGTTATAGGATCAATATAGTCTGATTACAGCTTCGTTTCTTAATCACTAGCATGTTCTGGGCTTCACTGAACAAAAGCTAAGTATCATTACCAGAGTTTCCCCTGCAGTCCTACGTCTTGTGGATGTGGACTGTGCTGGGGCAGAAGAGTACAGAAGGCATATATGCAGGTTTATGGACATGCAAAAAATTCCATATCCTTTGTAGTAGGGATGTTAATATGTACTGTGTACATCGTTTTATGCAACCCCCTATTCCCCATGTTGCTGCCTCTGTATCTGAGGCAACAGTGCATTAGGAGGGAGGGGGGAGCCAGTGCAGGTGGGGAGCCTCTGATAGAGAGGGGAGGAGGGTAGATGGGCGAGAGTGTTTGCAGAGACCTGTCTTCCCCATTTCTGCCCCATTATACTGTCTCCGATACAGCTTAAAAGCCAGATCCCCATGAGCACTGGCTTTTGCCAGCACCCCCCACATGTTATGTATAACTGCTGAAAATTTTAGTGGCTACATGTTTACAAAAATAAACAATTTTAACATCCCTACTTTGTGGTATAATTGGCTTAAGTATTTAAATTGTATATAGTTCTTGCCTTCCCAGCTTCATTGTTAATTGTTTAATTTCGTGTCAAAGTGCCTTATAGCACTAAACAACTTACCTAACCAATCACTTACTGAATAGGATGGATTGGCCCTGCTATCTGACTCTTTAAAATACTGTATTCCAAAACCACGACTTCTTCAGTTTCTTAAAAGAGATGAACTTAGAGAGAATACAAAGAAGAATCATATTTTCCAATCCTACCTTTTGCTTTCTGACTGCTCCTTCTGTGAATCTTTAATTCAGGAGAGGCCTTAAACACTGGCCCTCTTTTGCTCTCCCTTTTGGAAAAAATGTGTGTTCCTCCAATTCTGAGCTTACCCATTGCTAAATACAGGCTTTGAGAAACTGATGTACTTTCAGGGCTTAATCAGAAAATAACTTTAGAGTAAAGTCTTGCAGAATTTATTATGAGTATGTGCTCTACAGAAATTACTCTAAGATGTATCGGATTGAATAGAAAATGTAAATATTTTGGGGGGGTGAGGTCCAGTTATCCTATAAAATGCTAGAAATGGGCATATAATTTTCTGTGAAATATAGTGACTAAAGGGAATTAGTTTCATACTAGATCAAATATATTTTCTTCAAATGGTAATATTTGTTCATTGTTATTGATTATGGAGGATCCTATGTTGCTTTCAGAGAAGTCAATGTTTACATTATAGCTACTAAGCAATTCAGTGAAATTACATGCCAGATCCTTATTGTGAAGCTCTGGCCTAGTTGGATTGGCTTTGAATGAGGAAACTCTGTGTAGTGGGAAAGTAAATCCTCCTTCTTCAGACCGCGTAATGCTGGCAGAGCTGCTTTAAGGTCACTAAAGAGGTTGCAGGAGTCCCACAGAGTCTCTACTTCTACCCAAAAGATGGTGCTCAAGTTCAATAGTGAAGCCATGTTATGTGAATCTACAACCAGTTCCCCACTAAAATTCCCACATGGACTAGTGCAAATGCTAACCCTTTTGGAGCGCAGCATGTTGGTACTCAGGATGGCATCGTCTGGATGGGCTTCCCACATTTCCACCTTGTCTTACCTCTATGCTACAGAAGGGCACTCTTATCATGGCTTTTGGGCCTCCCAACCTGTAGGGTTGGACCAAGGATTTGTCCATAACTAATTCATCCTCACAACACCTCTGTTCAATGGGAAAACTTTTTCCTTATTACCTTTCTACACATGGTGAAAGAAAAGCCAATGGACAGTTAGCTGAGCATAGAGTCAAGTAAAAACTAGAACATTTCTTGGGTCTCAGCCATGCATGTCAAATTATTTCTGTCCTATATGAAGGGTTTTGTGGATTTGCTGGATATCACCATGCCCCTCACTTGATAAAATGGCAAATAGTTGTAGTGCTGTTGCTCCCAGGATATTAGAGAGAGAGAAAGTGGGTGAGGTAATATCTTTTATTGAGCCAAAGTATTTTGCTGAGAGAGACAAGCTATTGAGTCACTCAGTGCTCTTTTTCAGGTCCAAGACCTGCAGAAATGCTCTGTGTGGCTTCAAAGTCTGTGTCTCACTAACAGAAAATGATCCAATAAAAGATATTATCTTGCCCATCTTGTCTCTCAGGTGAAAGACACAATGAAAGTACTAGTTGTTTATTACTCATAGAACAATATTAGAAAAAGACAATATTAATTATTGAAGAAATTTAATTGTGACTGAAAAGTCTTTATGCACCTACAATATACTGTATCCTAATTCATTAAATAAAGGGTTCCCTCTGGATTGTTCAGGTACTTTCCAAAGCAATAAGAGGGAA
The DNA here is from genome assembly GCF_052426305.1 of Pelodiscus sinensis. NCBI lineage: Eukaryota > Metazoa > Chordata > Testudines > Trionychidae > Pelodiscus > Pelodiscus sinensis. The sequence goes on from NC_143058.1 coordinate 32,919,042, forward strand.
ATAATCCAGACTCATCTATTACCCCTCAAGTCATTAAAATATGCCTGTATTACTACTTGTTGTTGCCTTCTCTGCTGTATTCCAGATTGTAGATTCAGAATCTTTCATCTTAGACTTAGAGCCCCTCTACTCAAAGTCTTGGTGTTCATCTCTTCATAGTGTGAATATAATCACATTTTTCTCCTTTGTTGCACACAGGATAACTTCTGCCATCATTCTAGAAGTAATCTAAGAAACAATTCTGCATGTTCTCATGCAGTCTCTTTTTTTAGAGAATTTCCCATATTAGCAGCTCAAATTTTCAAAGTGCTACAAAGATGTTCTTCTCTCTTGTCACTGTTATCAATTTACATAAGAAAGTAGTGCTTAGCACAGGCCTCTCCCACTCCCTGAAATCAATTCCCTCTGCTCTAAATGTTCCAAAACAAGGACTATTGAGGTGGAGCCAGAAAGAAGCTCCTGCTGTGATTAAATTGGATCATTTAAAAACTGATGCTCCAATGACAAATCAGCATATTTGACAGTGTTACTTTGCTATTACTGTTTGATGCTGCCTACTGTATTCTTAGAAATTGTACAGATGGTACAAATACTGTGCTTAGGTAGAGATTTTTGCCCATCTCTTTTGCTCTCAAAAGAAATATTTCTTTAAAATTGCTCAATAAAGGTTGATAGACAAATCTGTCTTAGATATTTAATACTAATTTATTATTGCTTAGATGACTTATAACAATAGGAAGTCATCAGTTTGTTTTCTAAATCCTAATGCAATGGTTGCCATAAGAACACAAACTATGTGTACATTTTAATGCGTCTATGCTTCATAATTATGCATGGTTGTGTGCTGTTATAATTGACATAAAATATAAAACAGGTCAAAGAGCAGCTATTAAAACTATTTTTCATTTTGCTGCCTGACAGCAAGCCACATCAATGCGTGGTACATTTAATAGGACCATACAAAGAATGCAAAGATAGTTATATAATTTCAACCATATTAAAGCCTCCAGAACTTGCAATCTAATTATTTCCTACAGTATATTCTTGCAAACTGTATTACTTTATTTGGAATGTATCCATTTTCCGATTAAACAATAGAAGTATATTAAATTAGCATTGGAGGTGGGAATCATAAAACTTCTGGACATATTCCATAGAGGTCATTCTGTTAGGTTAAGAATTATCCCAGGCACAATGATTTTCTGCCACTTAAAATCAAAAATAATGTTAGAATTGTGCTAATTCCATATGCTATTTAACTCACAGACCTGAATTCTACAAAAGGGTAAATGGTAGTTATGTTTCCTCTTAACAATAGAATGATAAAAAATGCAAGACACACTCTCAATGTATAAAATGTACCTGATGTGCAAACTGGTCTGTTTATTAACAAATGTAACTTTGTTACAGGAAACATTTATATACAGTTTGCACAAGTTTTACTTTTTTCTTTGTTGTCATTAGTGTCATTATGACAAATGATCATCTATTTCTGTGTTTAGATCTAGATTTTCATATTACTGGGGGGAATTCAGTGTTTTGTCTCAAATGCTTTTAAAACTAGGTTTGAGAAGGGCCATTAATCCATGCTAAAATGTGCACTGTTGTATTCATCCCCAAACTTTGCAACAGAGATAATCTATTACCTATTTCAAGTTGCTGTTAAGTACCACAGCTATGCTATTTTGAAAAACAGGTTAACATACCTGATGGGGCAAATCCTTAGCTGACAAACTTTCCTAGGATCATTGAAATCAATGGCACTATTACAATTTGCCAGAAGATGATCTGGCCTTCAGGACCAAATACTGATAATTAAGTCAGAGTAAAGGAGTTTTTCCGGTGTGTATTTTGGGCTTTGTATAGCCGCATTAGGTTGGTGTACATGACAAGGAAAACAATGCAGACCTCTAACGATCTATAGGCTCTCCTTTATCATGAGACTCAGTCCAGTCACAGACTGGATGTTTTAGGAGCCCAGTAAAAGACATTAGAATCAGTTTCAGTTGGCCAGTTCAAGTCCAGTCCAAGTAAATAGAAACTGAAAGCTATCATCTGGTTTGTGATTTATGAGGAAATTTGATAGATTCAGTCCAATTTCAAAGCATAAAGGTGATTGTCACAAAAGGCACGGGTTGGTAGTTCCAATGGAGAGGTCAAGGTCTGAAAGAGTGCAATGCCCAAACTTTGCTCTTTCTGATTGAGCATATTTATAGGTGAGCATGGAGAAGGATGTGTTGCTGCAACCTGTCCTGTACCCCGCCCAACAGATAAAGACTTCAGCCTTCAGTGTTGCAGATCTGGCATTTTTCATTCAGTGAATTACCTTGCATTCATTCCCCAGCCATTCCTTACTTTTCTGTCCTTAGCGCTATTTGCATCACCACAACGCTCTCCCTCTCTATTTCCTTTTCCTGTTCAGAATGTAGAGACTCTGCCTTATTTTGTGGTGTTTGTACAGTTCCTAGATCCTGGAACAAATAACTCAAAAATAATAGTGAAAGTTGTATGTATAGTGGGAAGTTGGCAATAACACTATCTGACCAAAACTAAAGGTACTCCTTCATAACTTAATGCCGTGGAGTATATTTATCTCAAAACGGTGCAGTACATGATGCAATCAATTATAGAAAGCATGGACAATTCAAGGCCTCTAGGCCAAAATACTAGCCTTTCTACTAGTCACCTAGATTGAGATCAATAACATGCTTGATATTCCCTGCCTGCACAATCAAAGATGTTGCTAGCACAGAGGAATCAAGAAAATAAAAACTGGCAGATTCCCTTTGTTCTTTGTTGCTATGACATTATGAAAAGTAAGTACATATCTCTTTTCAAGATTTTCATTTAAATCTCCTCTTCTTGAAGTGTTGTGGTTAGTAGTGACTGCAAAAGTAGATTATGTGAAGAAAGATTACTTAAGTGTCAGGGGGCCTCCAAAGAGTATGAGACACAGATACTGAGATGTCCAACTTTGAGCTTTTAAACCTCCTCTTGGAGGAAACAGTGCACTTGTCACAGTATCTAATTTAACTACAAATATCTGCCGTGTCTTCATATTGGTTATAATGCAAAGTTCCAAGTTCAATAAATGTGGTCAGAGACTGCCTGTGAAAAAGGTGCCTATATGCTTTCATCAAACTCGCTTAAACCCCTGAACAGAGTTCTGCTTTCTGCATAAAATATACAGTGCTTTGTATAGGCTTCGACAGCAATTCTGCAAATCTTTATATAGGTGGTAATAAAATACTTTAGAAAAATGAAAAGTAACAGGATATTTTATGAAAATGAGTCAAGTAGGAAGTTTAAGAATTCAAAACATGTTTATTGCCTTACAAATCTTACCACCATATCAGCTACAGGGACATATATTTTCCTTTACAATAAAGGGAAAATAAAGAGCACTTCTTGTCAAACAATTATATGCATCCTACTTATTAATAACAGAGATTTGCACTGTGGAAAACGTTAGCTAATTGAAACAGGCTTTTATAAGCATCTGAGGCATCTAAGTAGGTGTTATCAAGGCAGAGTTTCAACATTGGGGAATGATATCAAAGGGAATTTTTGATGTATCGGGCCCTAATTCTGTCATCATGACTCATGTTGATTTGTACCTGACTCTGCCTGTAATTTTTGTTGACTTCAGAGTAGTGTTTAACATGGGCCTGCATTCTCTTTTCCCTGAGGTATGGGGGAGGATTAGCTGTTGATAATTGGTAGAAGAATTCTATAGGAAGACACTATAGAAGTTATGCAATTAGGCTTCCATTCAAAAGCTAAAGGTTCCTAAGAAAAGGTTTTGACTCCTTTTAAAAGGTACATTTAGAAGCATTATATTAAACTGTGCTGTGTTGACTGTGTCTGTTAATGGATGAGTTAATCCTGGAGCTTGCCTTGAACCTAATTCCTCAGTGGATATGTAATCCATCTGCCCAATATTTAAAGGGTTAGAGTAATTTGCAGCCTTGTCATCATGCTGGACTCACTACCCATCTGGAAGAGGATATCCAGGTAGCCACAGTTGATCTTAAAACATCGCCTGAATCTGGCTGACAAGAGTCCTTTCCTGTGTGATCATCTCTGATGGTTATTTAGCTATAAAAGTTCCTTAGCCATCTCCAAGTTGAGTGTATATAATGCACTATAACAGGGGACAAGGTAAGAAAGACACACAAAGCTACACCTTGATGCATCAATGCAGCAGCCCATCTTTACTCAGGAGTGAGGGCAGTTGAGATGGAGTCCTACAAGCTACCCTAGGTAATTGTCAGTCTTCCAAGATGGTCAATTACTTTTATTTCTTATGATTAATGCCACCTATTAACTGCCATGTAGCACAGTGTGAAAAATATGGGGCACTCTCATGAGAAGAGCCACATCCACAACCCAACTGAACAGCTCTACTGGTGACTGGACAACTGGGAGCCCTAAGAGCCTATACTCCACTAAAAGGTACAGCCCTCAGGGACCCTACTGAAGGAGATCTGGAGTTCCTGTTTGGGCTGGGTACTCCATTTAAGCTGGAAAGAGACACAGGAAGTTGTTTGTGCCATAAGGTTGATCCTGGCTGGCAACTGCTAGTGACCCTGCCCATTGCTACTTGACTCCTGGTCTTAGCCCCAGTTCTTGACTTTGACACTCCCCCAGTTTCTGGCTCCAACCTTGTTCTGGTCTCTTAACTGTGTTTGTCCTCTTTTCTGACAGCGTGAGCTCTTGCCGTAGGCTCTGGCTCTTTGGCTTCCAATTCAGTGATGACTCTTAGCTTTGGCTCTTGTTTCCTACCTGGCCGAGCTCTGACTGTACCTAATCCAAGATAGTATATGAATTTCGGTTACCACCTTTGACATTGACTGGTTCTTTGTCCTAGGATCAGGCCAGGTATTCAATTATTTTATGGTTGGGAACCCTGATGTGCAACATTGCAACACTTATACTAAAGGAACTCTTATATTTTTATATATACACACATACAGACAGACACACACAATTATAGTTTAATAATACAATTAGCACTGTCACAAACACTCCAATTTCATAAGATAGGTGGAGAATGTATATTCATATTTCCATACTACATACTCTCACTATTCCTTCTAGAACAACCTGAGGTGTTAGCCATCAAAGCAGAGCCAAGCCTCGGAGCGCGTGGGCAGCGGACAGCCCTGTCCGCTGCCCACGTGTTCCGCCGCTTTGCTTCCTCTCCCTGGTCTGCTGGAGACCAGGGAGAGGAACGTCCCGTTCGTAACTGCGGATCCGACATAAGTCGGATCCGCGTAACTCGGGGATTGCCTGTAGGTCAGTATATTATTTATCTCACCTTATTATCATATGTGTCAATTCATTTCCTTTAATGGTTGTCTGTCGCATCTGTTGTTTCTGTTCTACTTGGTTATTAGGTCAGGTCTCAACCTGTTATTTCAGGTTTTTTTAAGTAATGATGTGTCTGCTAAATTTGAGGGTATTCTTGGAAGCGCCTATACCTTGGAAAGTCCCTCGTTCTTACCACCATCTATTTAGGTGAAAGGTCCTGACAAAAAAAAAAAAAGGTCCAAGACAAAAATACTAACTTTGCCTTCGCTCAACATATAGGGCGTGGCCTGTAAGTCTTTTGTATTATAGCCAAACTGCCAATATAAACCTACCGTAACTTATTATAATAAACATATAATCAAACCCATGAGGAAAGAATGAATATATATATATATATATATGTGCTAGTGAGCAGGTTAGCCCTATAAGTTACATGACTCCTGGCTCCTAATTTCAGACCTGCCCAGTGGCCTGGAGTTGTTGCACACCAGGGTGACCATGAAGCATGACTGCCCATGTTGCTGTTACTGGTCTTCCATAGGTCCTAACAGTACCTTAAATTATTTCCATGTTATAATTGTGGAAGCTGATGTCCAGGACCATGATAAAGCTAGAAGGAGACTCTGTGTTTCCTAAAGCGCTACCTTTTGGACTAATGCAGTATTATTCCATACAGTATAATATCTAGTGTTCTGCTTTGTCCAGTTTTGAATCTCCCAGGCAAGAGAGTAGTAGGCTTCCAGAAGAATAGAGAGAAATGTGGTGTACACCGGGACTGGAAACTGTAGTAAAAAAGTGGGCCAAGCCATAAGGAACTCTTTATTCCTATTGTAAATCTTAAAGATCTCAGAGCTGCTTAGTGGTAAGCAAGAAGCAGAGTATTGGAGGTGGAGGGGAGAATTGTTAGATTGGCAATGAATGTCTGCTTCAGATTGCAAATCTACTTGAGAGAACTGTCAAGATTTATTTTGTCTGTGGTCATACCTCCTCAGCTTCATGTGCTATAGGACAAGTCAGTGTCAGTCCCCATAATACATGAGGTTCGAAGGGATGCCGGAAAGGATGAGACCACAACTGGGGGTTTTAAAAAGCACAAACTGATTTTATTTTGATGACGCCAGACAGTCATCAGAACAAAAATTAAACAGATTGCCAGACAACACAAAACAATTCCCTGAGGCTTTTCTAAATCACAATAATTCCCAATAACTGCCCAGGGGTTAGGAACAGTTGAATTAACACTGGTATTGTCCATAGGGCTGATTATTTACACAACTTTATACAAGGAAACAGTAAAAAACCTAAACCACAACTATTTATAAACTAACTTAGTAACTTTTTAGCCACTGTCACTTGACAAGCAATAAGGACAACTAAAAAATCAATTAGGATAGGGATGATGACGGGGGGGGGGGGGGTGTTATACCAGTTCTGGAGACAGCAGGAGCACAAGTACCGGTCACATGCTCATAAACTATCTCCACTCGGGTCGACCAACTCGGAGTACGCTCAGTAAGACTCGAGAGCGGGGGGTGCAAAGCGTCTGGGTGATCAGGCCAGGCGTTCACTCGATGCGAATCCCCAGTGAGAGAGGGGCTGCCTGCCTGTTTTATTGCCTGTGAACTTATCACCCCATAGGTTGGTTTTTGCTTCAGTGGGCGGAGTAGCAGGCCTGAGCACAAGTCAGCCCATTGGCTGATCTTTCACTGCAATGGGTGGAGCGAGCAGGGGAAGATTATTAATTTACATGCCCTTATATGGAAAACACTCCACCTCACAGACAGAGCCCCCTATACCAGCCTTAGAGGTATTACAGGCTATGGCTCCCTGCGACGGGCAGCCATTGTTGTAGTTCTGACTCGGACAGTCAGAAGCCTCTGACCCCAACGGCCTGTCTGATCACAACCTAATGTAGTGACACTGTGGAAGCAGCTGCTTGTACTGACAATGTGTGGGTCTAATAGTGTGACACACTTCTTGTATGAAATCTGGCCTTCAGCTTGGAGAGAGAGGTATTATTACTCTCTCAGATCCCCAATAGGGGGGATGGATTGGCTGTGGAAAGCATGGTGCTCTTGCATGTTAACCACTCTGTCAGCGAAGTGGTTTGGGGTGTCATGGTAGCAGTTAGTACTCTGCTGAGGACCTGGAGCCTGTACAAGCTTGGGCAATGTAATTATTTAATGGGGGTGATGTCTTTACCTTGAGTATTAATAGAACTGTAGCCTTATTACTCACACGTCTTCTGTTCATTTTCAAGCCAGCAGGTAAATCTCAGATTTGCCTGTGATTGCACACACTTGGTAAGGAATCCTCTCATGCAGAGTAGTGAACAGAGATGAAAGATGCAGTGACATTGCAGACAGCTTCTCAGGACATTTTGAATAGTGAATCTCCATAAGGTGGCCCAGCTCCAACATCTGAAGTACATTTCCAAGACTGAGCTTGATGATATGGATCTTTGGTATACCCAGAAAAGTAAAGCCACTTTATGTAGTGACTCTTAGCTATGCTCAGCTGCCCGGTTATATAGACTTTAGATTATTCTAATCCAAAGCCCAGCTTTTGTACTTCAAATTCTTGAGTGTGGGGATTTAGAAGCATATAAAAGCTCTGGATTCCATTACTGTAAAATGCATCAGAAAAGTGTTGAGCTAGGTAATTACCTTAATCCAACCGAAATAGTTGGTCACAGTATACATTACATGAGCATCTAGAGTCAGACTTGATCATGCAGTCAACCTGAACAAAATTAGCTCAGCAACACAGGGCCAGGTTTTTTAATTAGTTCTCAGTGGCAAGAATATTTAATGTTTCCAAAAGTCAAGTGCAAATTCTACAAGTGACACAATTCAAGAAGATTTCATAAGGTTGAATTAAGCCTGGCCTGGCCTCCCACAGTCACATGAAGCATCCAAGGGTAACTTAATTTATCCCTTACTGTTAGCGTCTCTACTAACTTCCATAGGTTGAGCCATAATAAAAAGTAATGGTATGATTAACTTTATAGTAATAAGCTATTGCATTCAAAATACACATTTAAGTCTAATTTTCCTTGAACTACACAAAAGCTGAAAATATAATAGCATTTCCCCGTCAGTTGACAGTACATTTTAGTGTAATTGGCTACCCTGGCTTGTACGGGTTTAATAAAATAAATGGGATTCATGAAAAAGCTCGCTGGTCACTTAGCGACTGTTTCATTTCTGTTGTATTGTTTTCAGGTTAGAAAATAAATCCCTTTATTTATTGTTTTTAAATATTTATGGGACACAGTTTGAAGTACATGGCACTTGGTGTACTCAGGCTAAACATGCAAATGGATAACTTTCTGAAATAAAAGGAAACACAAAGTTAATGCTAACCTTGAATTGCTTTCATGACAACGATCACTTAGCCCAGTATAAAGGAGACTTTGTAGTCTACTGAAAAGCTACAACACTGAATTATTAATTATTATTTTATAATAGGGAATGTACAAATACTTGTGCACAGTAAAACAGAGCCATGCTCTCACAGCTGGCACATATTGACTGGTGGTGAGAGACTGGGAAAAACTTACTTCGTGACTACTGCTATTTTTGCTAATAACTAAATAAGCTGTCAGTGCTACAGCTTAATGACATCACTTTTCTTCAATGCCACCTTATGTGTGTCTGACACATATGTTGCGCCAAAGTGCATGCAGTGTATTTTTAAGTGCCATGTCTGTGAAACAGCGTTTTCCATTTGTTCTGTTCTCAGCGGCATGGTTCCATTCCCAGTCCCCATTAGGAGCCACTGGGCTCTACGCCTAGCAGCAATCATTGTTCTCTTGAAAATCTGGAGGCTTACCGTGTTTTAGCCCACAGGTTATGCAAAGTTTTACAAACCCTGCCTGCCCTCCATGGGCTATACTCATCCACATGTTCAACAAGTTTTTTTTTTTTAACACTTCGGTGATGGTTGAGGGGCGGAATCAGAATTGCTGTTGTAGCCTGAGCAGCTGTCACGGGAGGGACCAAGCAGGCAGAGCAGAGGGGGATGAGAAGTCAGGGAAGAGATAATCAGCTGTGAGATCCCATCCCCTGTGCCCAGCACTCCAAGTCCCATGGGAATACCCTGTGACCTTCTTCCCTCAGTTGAGTCTGAATGTGGCTGGCTCTCTGTGAGAGGGGCGATGCTCTGTTTAAGGACACGGCTCCTTTGCTCAGCTCCTGGCTCTGGCTGCCTGAGCTCACCCCAGAGGAGTGCACAGCAGAGGCAGAAGGCAGTTGGGGAGGGTTGGAGATGGTGTGAGGGGTAAGCCCAGTCACCTTCTCTTCCCATGCAGCCACCTGCAACACAGCCAGTCTGCGGCCATCTACTTTGCACTTTGGCAGTTGTGCAATGATGTATCTAGAGATCAAATGCTTCTGGGTGACAGGCTCAGACCCTGACACCTGAGTTAAGTACCCTCGTTATTGTTCATTAACAGTACCCATGATTCATCTCCCACAGGCTATACACGTGTGTGGATTATCTAAGACATTTTTTACACAATCAGGAAAAACCGTGAGTTATGCATGGGTGCAGGTAATACACGTGCGCGGGTTATATATGGTAATTTAGGTACCTAAATGGAAGACAAACTTTTGAAGATCTGGCCCACTCTGCTGGTCTATAGACAGACAAGATGTGCTCAAGCACATGCTCTGAAATGACAAAGCCTAGAGAGGGTTTTACAGAAAGTGTAAAAACCTATTTCCACCTGGCAATTCCATTGTATATTACCATATGTGACATACTATGGCATTTTTAAAGAAAATTTTGAAAGTTTAATTTCATTCATACTATTTTCAAATCCCTCAGTCAGACAGTCTTAAGTACAGGCCTTACAGAAAGAAAACATAAATCCTACAGAATACATGACAACTTCCAACAAGGAACTCAGAACAGGTTTTTTTTATACATAATAGCACCCAGGACTAAATAATCCACATCTGAGATCTTTCTGATTTCCAGGGAAAGTCTACTTTTTGGAGAAAGACACAAACCATTGTTGTGGTTTGGAATGTTAGGAGTGCTCCACTAGAAGACAGGTGAGATGGACAAGTAACTCAGTTCAGTGTTAGCTATATGGTGTGTGCACAGTCTGATTCCCCATTCTTTTATAGAAGTATAATTGAATTGAAACCATCAATGTGATGAAGTGGAGAATTGGTGTGCATTTCATTCTCTTGGTACCTGATATGTGTTCTTTACATTTTAATTGGGATATTGGGCATCCATTCTTGCCCTCCTAGCCACAAATTTCTACTTTGCTCATTATTTCAGCCAGGATATAATAAATCTTATTGAGAGGAAATATTACGATTATTTTATCTGGTCATTCTTCCTTGGTTATTTGGAATCCCAGTTTACAGAGATGTTTCTTAGACAGAAAGATGGTCTGTCTTACTGACTGACTAATTTTTCACTTTCAAAATAGTATGAACCCTTGCTGGAGCCTCTTCCAACATATGACCATTGAAGTTCCCTTCTGCTGGTTCTAAATTAATATTTTTGAAGACCACCAAAATTGAATGCTGAATGAATACTCCTCTGCAGTCTTTTTGGAGTATATGATTAAACAATAGGACAAAGGATATAGACAAACTAGAGGAGAAGAACATAGAAATATATTAAGCTAGCATCATGAATGGTTGGCAGAATTTGCATCTTTAGTCTACAACTGTCTATACTCTAATCCTTGTATACATCAGAGGATATCATTCTGATCCTGAAAACATGTGTTCATGTGCTTAATTTTTGCTCTTGTGAACAGTCTCATTAAAGTCATTGTGACACTCATGTGAGTAAAGTTAAATATGTGCATAAGCATTTCCTGGATGGGGTATGTATTTATAATCTAAGAATGTGTTGGATTCTGGAGTTCACATATTTGATCCTGCACACCTTCACCACTGTAAAACAGGAATAACCCCACTACAGTCTATGGAATTAAGCAAGATTAAGCATGAATTGAGACAATTCACAATCTGATACTTCAGTCTGAATCCCTACTGAACTGCTGCCTTCATAATTGGAAATCACTATGGTAGTGGTTTACATTCACTTTATGCTGGTGTTAGTGACTTTCACGATGCAAAGCCCTGGAAAATAAAGCTCTATTATTTTAAGCCTCAGTGCGTATGTGTATAGAAGAATAAAGCAATTAAATAGTTTGTCCTTACATTTTTTTAAATTGAAACCTGTAAAATCATTCCCGAAAGACATTTTAATATTTAAACTTTTATTTCTAAGTTAAATGTTAGTTGTTCTAATTCAGATAGAATCCAACTTCATGAAATTGTGACATTTCATAGAACAGTCATGGAAACATTTTCAGTTGCATAAAATTCTGGATTCCTGACCACTCTTTTATTGAGCAATGGACCCTGAGTGATGGCATCTATTGTCAAAGGCATATTCCAAAAAAAATGCAGCAATTTCTGAAAGAGAAATGAGATTGTCTTTTAAAGTAATATAACAGTTGTGCAATTTTCTGCTTTTTGACCGTTTTTTATTTCCTGTGGGTTTTAAGTAGAGACCTCCAATTTAAAACCTATTATTCTGTAGACAGCTTCCACTCATGTAACCTTCTCTAGTCTCTGCCCTATTATTTTCACACTTGTTCATTTTGCTTAGCATCATAGTCTATTTAAGAATATATATATATACATATATATATAGTATGTATGTATGATGCTCATATATTTTAATGTTAAAGGTGTTAAATCTTTATATTTTCCTATATATCAACACAGTGCATCACAGAATAATAAATATTTGCTCTTTTGTGTACAGATTTTTTTTTCAAAACATGCAGCTGTACTCATTTTCCCTAGAAAATAAATTGATCAGACCCCACACAGAATGGGTAGATGATATAGTAGATTGGTGCAGAGCTAGTCTACAGAAACTAAGCCACTCTGCGCTGTACAGGGAAAGTTGGAAGGAAATAGCGAGGGAGGCATCAGACACCAATGGACATTGAGGCCATGGTGGTTGATAGTGATGATGAATAATTGAACCTCACAACCAAAGAAAGCATTTTATGGGGAAGATGTTTTCCTCTAGTTTTCATGAGAAGAGAGCTCACATAGGAAGTTTTATCTGACCTTTAGTATCAATATACATTTTCTAATTATACGTTGTAAAGCACCACAAGGTTTCTAATATTCGTATAAAGATGGCATGTCTATACTTCAATCATCAGGTGTGACTGCAGCTTGTGTAGACCTATATGAGCTAGCTGCAATTTCGCTAGTTCAAGTACCAGAGCAGTGAAACATAGAATCATAGGACTGGAAGGGACCTCAAGAGGTCATCGAGTCCAGCCCCCCACCCTCAAGGCAGGACCAAGCTCCGTCTACACCATCCCTGACAGATGTCTATCTAACCTGTTCTTAAATATCTCCAGAGAGGGAGATTCCACCTCCTCCCTTGGCAATTTATTCCAATATTTGACCACCCTGACAGTTAGGAATTTTTTCCTAATGTCCAATCTAAACCTCCCTTGCTGCACTTTAAGCCCATTACTCCTTGTCCTGTCCTCAGAAACCAAGAGGAACAAATTTTCTCCTTCCTCCTTGTGACACCCTTTTAGATATTTGAAAACCGCTATCATGTCCCCCCTTAATTTTCTTTTTTCCAAACTAAACAAGCCTAGTTCATAAAGCCTGGCTTCATAGGTCATGTTCTCTAGACCTTTAATCATTCTTGTCGCTCTTCTGTGTACCCTTTCCAATTTCTCCACATCTTTCTTGAAATGTGGCGCCCAGAACTGGACACAGTACTCCAGCTGAGGCCTAACTAGAAGCATAGGCTTCCATCTGGATAATTACTTGGAGAGCTTCACAGCTCCAGTACTTGAGCTAGCTAGATGAAAGCTATCTCAGGCATAGCTCCAGTCACAGCCCATGAGTACAATGTAGATAATACTCTCAGACTCATAGATCAGTAATACGTATATGAAGAAGATGTTAAAATCCAACAGTGATGGTTATTGGATTAGTATGCAGAGAGCTAAAGAAGGTTTCCAAAACTGTCATTTGGTGCATGGGCAGGAAGTGCATTGCCTCCTGATTGTTACTCTTTCTTCAAGAGTACTACCCCAACCAGCGTATTATCCAGGAAAAAAATAATCTTTACGCTGGAAAGTTGGGTTAGATCAAAAAGCTGAGATTAACACGTGAAGTCACTTTTCTTGAAATATTGTGCTAAGTGCTGACTGCCACTGCAGACTGCATACTTTAAAACAATTTAAATGTATGGGGTTTGCAGAATCCATTCCTAGTTTTATATTCCTTTTTTGTATCATGCACATGGACTGCACATTGGGACTGTGATAATTTGATGTCTCACCAGGATATCACTGTTCATGTTCCCAACAGGAATGATAAGAATGCCAAGAAAAGTGACAAACTAATCAACATTATTCTTTTGCTTTGGAAGTAACCAGATCACTGCTCAGCAGTACATTTAAAATGCAATCTGTTGCTATAGTCAATAGTTGATAGTGTTTACCTTTCTTTTATTATGCGTTTTCTTGCGACTTGCGACATGGTATAGAAATAAGGAAATCAAAGTGACTTGAAATTAGCATGAAGAGACTGTGCCATTAACAGAGAATGGGTGGAACCATGTATAATTCTGGTTAGCTAAGAGTGGGTAAAATCTGTGGGACAAATAGTTTTGAACATTAATCGCCTGTGGGTATGAGTTGGTGATGTGGTATAATTTGATTTGTTAGAGTGTGAGCGTTTTATAACCATCATTTGCGAGTAAATTACTTAGCAGTATTCTGCTTTATGACTGGCTGAAGAAACTTAGTTGATGGTATAATATAATTTATTTCCACGCATAAGTGAGTGACCTTCATATCTTATTCTGTCTCTTGTGAGTTATTATGGGCCATTCCCTCACTAGTGGAAATGAACTGTGCTTTACCATTGCCCAGTGTTTTGTGCACTTTCTCCTACTAATTATATATTTACAGTATAGCTAAACCAGAAGACTGATTCTGATTTGCTGATGAGGATTACACACCGTGTGATTTATTTATGCATGTTCACAGCTCTGAGCATATTTGTGTTTGAAACAGATAAGCCCTACTTTGTCTATTTTCTTTTTTATGATGGCAATAGAACCACACATAGAATCCTAGAAGTGGGAAAAAAGATATTGGGCTACTGTATCATTTTCCTGCTATTTGGGGTTTTTCCATATAGTACTTTTTCTAGTATTTTTTTTCTGGACTAGCTTGAAATATGTTAAGCGATGAAGCTTCTGCCTCTTCCCTTAGACACTCTTGCACAATTTAACATTTCTGCTAGCTAGGAAGATTTTTCTGTTGATGTTTTATTCCTTTTTCCCAATGAGACATGTTGGTCCCATCCTAAATAATTCCTCTTTTCTTATTAGTTAGGAGTTTTAAATATTTAAAGTCTATCATGTCATTCTTTGGTCATAGCTTATCCCTGGTACATGTGCAGAAATACTAGATTATTGATGCAGCTAGTAGTACTGCCTATTAACAAGGTTGCCTTGACACTTCCCATTGTAAGACCCTATTTTCAGTTTCTTATAATGTTTTAACCTTTAACTCTTCAGTCTGAAATTTTACGTACTGGGTTTCTGCCTTAAGCTTAGCTTCTTTGGAAAATTTCAGCTTTCATTATTTCATCAGATACCCCACAAATTCCACCACAGGCATGCACAAAGCAAGATTTTCCCAACAATTGCAATTTGGGACTACTGTGAGCTGTGATGGGCCCATTCGCTTCCCTGCTTGGGAGAATGGTCAGGAACACTCAAAATGGATGAGTGTACTAGGTCAGGACAGTGATGCAATAAATTCAGTATTCACTGGTGTGGCATCCTGACAGGTCTCCTGCTCCATTACTGATGATAAATATCCTATGGGATGTGATACTTTGGTCTAATTTTGATTGTTGTGTTTTATGCATGAGTTCTGGGTGTCATTGGTGGCTTGTGATGTGCAGGTCAGACTAGATGATCTGGTGATCCCTCCTGGCCTTAGGATCTATGAATTCATTCAGAATCAGCAATGGCAATTTAATTAATCAATGTGAGTTACATTAAAAGTGCGGCATATTCTTAGTTTTAGAAACCACTGTGAAATGAAGCCATACTAACTATGGATCATGCTATCACAGGATCCAAAAGCATAGCACAATAATTAGAGGAAACTAAGAATCACAATTTGATTCACTATTAAGGTGCCTCCAGTTCCCTTTGTAAGGTTGGCCATCTGAAACAGGCTTCCAAAGGATGCTGTGAGATTACATACATTTATGAATTCAAAGAGTGCTGAGGTTCCTGAATGAAAGTTACACCTTATGTGCAAAGCTTTAGTTCTTTTGTCTTCTAGTAAGGAAAAAGCAGGCTCTCTCTCTGGCCGTGTCCAGACTCAGGGGTTTTTTCGGGAAAAGTAGCCTTTTCCCGAAAAAACTTCCCCTGCGTCCAGACTTAAGCCGCGTTCTTTCGAAATTATTTCGAAAGAACGCGGCTTGTCTTTCGATGGCAGTAAACCTCATTTCACGAGGAAGAACGCCTTCTTTCGAAAGTTCCTCTATCGAAAGAAGGCGTTCTTCAATGTAAAGAGGCCGTCTTCGAAAGAGAGCATCCAGACTCGCTGGGTGCTCTCTTTCGAAAAAGCGGATTTCTCTTTCGAAAGATCCGCCTGCAGTCTAGACGCGATCTTTCGAAAGAGGCTCTTTCGAAAGATGCTTTCGAAAGAGCCTCTTTCGAAAGAAGCCTGCAGTCTAGACATAGCCTCTCTCTCTCTCTCTCTCTCTCTCTCTGTGTGTGTGTGTGTGTGTGTGTGTGTGTGTGTGTGTGTGTGTATTTCTAGATTATTTTTAACAGTAGCAATTCTATAGTGATACATTTAAGAAGTAATATATGCATATCACATTGTTGGGCACTCTTATTTTCAGTGGGGATATTGCTTTGCCTCGCACAAGTTTATCATTGCTTTTTTTGGGCCCCCTTTCACTTCTTTGAAGTGCTGAAGTCTCACATCAAAGAGGAATACAGAAATCACATACTTTGTGCTGGCACCACAAGGCTATTGGGTACTTTCAGTTTCAGGGCTTGCGGGACTGTAATCCTATCTGCGCTCAATGATTGGATTTCTGTTCCAACTTAGCTGGTTTCAAAATAATATTTTATGATGATTCTTCATCAGAAAAACGCTAATAGAGATAATTTTTTGGAACATTTAGCATACATTTGTTTTCCAGTGGTACCTGAGCCTGACACAAAGTGTTACAATGGCAAAATAAATCAATGATCATTAAAAAGAGCAAGGGAAAAGAAAAAAAATGTTTTTTTAAATAAACATATCAGAAGTAGGTAACTTGAACTGTAAAGCTGTTATTGATCCCGTAACTTACTACTGCAGATTCTTCTTGTTGCAATGCAGATGGTCTTCAATCACTGGGCATGCAATATCAAGGGGCAGGAATCTTAGTGTGAATTGTTTCAGTTCCCTCACTGTAAGTAAAATAGCTATTTAAAATGTAAATCATGTTATAAGGAACTCTAAAATAATTATACATTACTTAATGGTTTTGATCCCATTGAAGTCAGTGGCATATTTCTCATAGACTTCAATGGCAGTAGAAACAGGCCTTAAGAGTTTTTCTTCCTGTTTTAAATTAATAATACTGTGAGCTTTAATACTCTTTTAAAAGTCAGAAAAGGAATTGTAAATCAGTGCAATACTGTACTAGCTACAAGCCTGTCTTGCAGCTGAGAGCTAGAGAAATAAAATGAAAATATATACCAATAAACCAAGCCGCTACCCTCTGGACTTAATTAAAAATTGCTCTCTCTTGTTTACTTTTTTGGCATAGCTGTAGATTAAAACTTTTTCATTTTATTTCCAAATTAAAAATTCCTACTTTAATAGAAAGAAGAAGTTTTCAAATCCATCACAAAAAGAATGTCAATGGTGTAGAACAGCACCACACGGAGAAATAAACTATAAGAGGTCAAAAGCTAGGAGAAAGGAGAGTTTACTGCCAATACAGTCTTATTCTGACATTCAAAGCAGCAGGTAATGCTATCTGTCACAATGGTAACTAAAAGGGAGATTATTCACAACATACTTTCATTCTTTTCCTCTTCTTTAATTATTTGGCCCAATTTTGGTTATTGGGTTTAGTGTGCAGATGGCTAGATAATGGTGGCCTATGACAGACCTGATGATCTGATGACCCATTTTGATCTAAAACTCTGATTCATTCAGGTAGACCCTAGATTTTGCCCTTGGAGGTGTCACTTGATTAGAGTTACCTGTTACTCTTGGGGGACATAGAACTTGACCCCAAAAGCTCAGGGATACAGAAGCTGACCATGTGGCATTGAGGAAGTGAATGTTCATAAATGTCCAGAAGTTCTTCCAAATACAAAAACTGAAAGTTCAAAATATGGCCTCAGTAGCCATGAAATTTACTAACCTTGATGAATCATAGAATCATAGAACCATAGAGCTGGAAGAGACCTCAGAAGGTCATCAAGTCCAGCCCCCTGCTCTAGGCAGGACCAATCCCAACTAAATCAACCCAGCCAGGGCTTTGTCAAGCCGAGACTTAAACACCTCTAGGGATGGACATTCCACTACTTCCCTAGGTAACCCATTCCAGTGCTTCACCACCCTCCTAGTGAAATAGTTTGTCCTAATATCCAACCTGGACCTCTCCCACCACAACTTGAGACCATTGCTCCTTGTTCTGCCATCTGTCATTACGGAGAATAGCCTTTCTCCATCCTCTTTGGAACCTCCCTTCAGGAAGTTGAAGGCTGCTATCAAATCCCCCCTCACTCTTCGCTTCTGGATACTAAACAGACCCAACTCCCTCAGCCTCTCCTCATAAGTCATAAGCTCCAGCCCCCTAATCATTTTGGTTGCCCTCCGCTGTAACCTCTCCAATGCGTCCACATCCTTTTTGTAGTGGGGGGCCCAGAACTGGACACAATACTCCAGATGTGCCCTCAACAGAGCCGAATAAAGGGGAATAATGACATCTCTGGATTTGCTAGCAATGCTCCTCCTAATGCAACTTAATATGCCATTAGCCTTCTTGGCTACAAGGGCACACTGTTGACTCATATACAGCTTCTCATCCACTGTAACCCCCAGGTCCTTTTCTGCAGAACTACTACTTAAGTGGTTGGTTCCCAGCTTGTAACAATGCTTGGGATTCTTCCTTCCCAAGTGCAGGACTCTGCACTTGTCCTTGTTGAACCTCATCAGATTTCTTGTTGCCCAACCCTCCAATTTGTCTGTCACTCTGGACCCTATCTCTGCCCTCAAGCGTATCTACCTCTCCCCCTAGCTTAGTGTCATCCGCAAACTTGCTGAGGGTGCAATCCATCCCCTCATCCAGGTCATTAATAAAGATATTGAACAAAACCGGTCCTAGAACCAAACCTTGAGGCACTCCGCTAGAAACCGACTGCCATCCTGACATCGAGCCGTTGATCTCTAACCGCTGGGCCCGGCCTTCTAGCCATCTTTCTAGCCATCTTACCGTCCATTTATTCAATCCACATTCCCTTAAATTGCTGGCAAGAATATTGTTGGAGACTGTATCAAAAGCCTTGCTAGAGTCAAGGTATATCACATCCACTGACTTTCCCATGTCCACAGAGCCAGTTACCTCATCATAGAAGCTAATCAGATTGGTCAGGCATGACTTTCCCTTTGTGAATCCATGCTGACTATTCCTGATCACTTTCCTCTCTTCCAAGTGCCTCAAAATGGATTCCTTAAGTATCCCTTCCATGATTTTTCCAGGAACCGAGGTAAGACTGACCGGCCTATAGTTCCCTGGATCGTCCTTCTTCCCTTTTTTGAAGATGAGCACTACATTTGCCTTTTTCCAATCAAGCAGGATTTCTCCCGATCTTCATGACTTTTCAAAGATATTGCCAAAGGCTCCTCGATGGCATTTGCCAACTCCCTCAGTACCCTCGGATGCATTAACTCCTTTAGCATCAATAACTATGAACCATCAATAAATAATTTGCTTATATCTAATTTGCCATGGACAGGGAAAGGTCCTTTCTTGTGGATAGTTAACTAGGCTGTTCAGAAAGATGTTAACCTTTTCAACACTAACTGGCTATTATGGTGGGGAATGCTGCTTTCATAGACATTTCCTGACAGTTAGTTTACAATAGCCTGTCACTTTGACCCTGTTTTCTGTCTCTCATCATATGTATCAGGGTTTAGTAGATATTTACAGCTCTTGTCTTAGGGTACATCTAGACTACATGCCTCTGTCGACAGAGGCATGTAGATTAGGCTACCAGACATAGTAAAATGAAGCGACGATTTAAATAATCGCCACTTCATTTAAATTTACATGGCTGATCAGCTGTTTGTCGGCTCAGCGCAATAATCTGGACGCGCGGGTGTCGACAACAAAGGTATTTGTCGACCACCCAGGTAAACCTCATCCCAGGAGGCATACCTGGGTGGTCGACAAATACCTTTGATGTCGACACCCGCGTGTCCAGACTATCGCGCTGAGCTAACAAACAGCTGATCAGCTGTTTGTCGGCTCAGCGCGGCAGCCATGTAAATTTAAATGAAGCGGCGATTATTTAAATCGCCGCTTCATTTTACTATGTCTAGTAGCCTAATCTACATGCCTCTGGCGACAGAGGCATGTAGTCTAGACGTACCCTTAGTCAGCCATGTGTATTGTAGTTAGGAAGAGAGTGTGTCTGGTCTGTTGTTTATGGAGAATAGCAGCTAGCCCACTGATGGAGAATTTGTCTCCAAGCAGTTGTCAGGAAAAGTGAGGGCAGATAGAAGGTGCCTGTCAACTTATGTGGGTTGAGGATTTGTCTCTTGTCCCAGAGGTGGTTCTGGACTCAACTGAAACACAAAGAGTTTGTTTCTGCTGAGGAAAATTGTCATTAGAGCAAGCCCCAGCTGGAGACAGTGAGGGCAGAAACATTGTGAAAGACGAACTGTTGTTTTGAGAAGCTCCTACTGGTAAAAAGCAGCCTCGCGGTAGGAATTGCAAGCTGTTTCCTGTTCTGGAAGGACACAAAACTGATTTGCTTGAGGTGGCTAAGAACGAGTCGATGTCTGTAGAAAACAACAGTATGTTTGGTGAGAGAATTGTTTCAATTCCATGCTTTGCAGTCATGGCATCTAGCAACTTCCTTCTAAGAAGTGTATCTAGTCATAAACATGTTCCCATTGATGGTAATCAGGCTCATCACCTGTGATTGTGTGACCTCTACTCTTCCTGGAGAATAAGAACAGTGAACCCCTGGGATTTCCACTGACATTACCTGTTTCTTCCTAGGTCACCCACCCTGAGACATCCAATAGTGTAACCAGTTCTTCAGTTGCCATTGCCTGACCTTAGAAGCCACAAGCTACCATTCAGTATCAAACCTAACATTTTGAAGCAAGTACATTGAGAAGTTGGAAAATACAATCTCTGCCCTCGTATCCTGAAGATATCATGCCCTGGTTCTTTCTGTCAGTTTTCAGGCCAGCACATTCCACTCTTGCAGAGGACCTGCCTACAGAAGAGTAAAATACATCCATACTGTGCTCTGCAGCATCTGATACAGTTATTATAATAGTACCCAATTCCTATACAGATTTTCATCTGTAGATTCCAAAGTGATTTGCAAAGCAGGTTAGTATAATTGCTCCCATTTTACAGATGGGGAAACTGAGTAACTGAAAGGTGCAGTGACATGCCTAAGATAACCCAGCAGGACAGTGGCAGAGCTGTGGGTTGAACCCAAGTTTGCCAAGCCCCAGGCCAGTGGGTTCTCCAGAAGACCATACTGCCCACAAATATTGTTTTCCAGAAGTTGCAGGAATGAACAAAAAAGTATGTGTGACTCAGATCCATTTCTCCAGTCCATGAAATGCCTCCAAGTTACAGCAGCTGAGGTTCTGTCCAAGGGAGTTCAACCAAAAGCTCTGCCAGTGAAGTAGCAGGGGTGCTAGTGAATGCCTTTCCCTGCCATGTCCTGGGAGGCATCAGCCCAGATCTTCAAAGATATCTAAAAGTAATGCCCACAGAACTCAATGAGATTTAGACCTCTGAATTCCTTTTGAGGATCTGGGTCATTGTGCCTGCTTTCAGCCATTATGGCTTAAACCTGTCTGTAAGATCTTCCTCATGGGTCTGGGCTCAGAAATTAAGGGGCAGGCCCAAGGGACCATTGCCTGCAGGGGAAGCACTGTCAGGGCAGCTGCATGGGGCAGCATTGATGGAGTCAGATGAGAACTGTGGTGGAGAAAGAGGCAAGTAAGGAGGAATTGGAGTTCCATATATATATGGCCTCGCGTGTCTAGTGAATCTCAAAGGTCCACAGGGTCTGGGAGAGCAAACTCTTCTTTGGCACAATGGAAGGATTCAGAGGTAACTCTGTAAATGGAACCCTGGTGAATTTTTGATCTCTTGTGGTCCTTTCTGTCTGCATGACCAGCAGTGCTCAGTGCCAGAGCTGGGAGACTTTTGAAGGAGTGGGAAATTGCACAGGTGCACACCGCATGAAGAATAATATGTTACAATTCAATCACTTGTCAGTCTTCTCAGGAGGACTTTTTTATCCATGCTGGTATTTTTTGCCATGCGGTATGATAAATGATAAGATCAAGTAGATGGACTCCAAGATTCTGGCCTCAACTCCTCAACCTTATAAATTACTGTTTTGGCTGTTCTTGGTGACGTCCCTTACATTGCTCTGTACATTCTTTTTCTTGCTGTATTATTGTACGTAAACAATAATACACATTCTCTAGCACATAATAAAAGGAGTTTGCACCCAGGAGATCAAACCTCTAAATCTGGGCAGTATCTTTCTATCTTGCTGCATTTCATTTCCAGCTCCAGGGGTAACAAAAGAAATGCTTCCTCTTTTAGCTGTATGATGTACCCTATTGCAGTATAACTAATAAAACCCCATTTGGCCTCTATTGCAATTGGCTCTGCACACTTCATCCACCACTGATGCTGTGCAATATCTTTGAGCTTCAAGTCCTAATGCTCTTTGAACTCAGATGCAACCTCAGAAGAGGGGCTGTGGGAAATAGAATTCTAGGGCTTGTTTCCTTGCTGTAAGTTTAGTGGTGATGAATTTATTCAACATTCATATACATTCGATAAATGTTGCATCTTGATCATATTGCTAAGAGTCTGAAATCACTGAGTCTTTTAACAAGTGTCAGGTTTTGCCACAAATAGACTGAAAAAAAATGAGATGTTATACTTTGCTTTATCACAGCTTTGGTTAATATCCCCCTGCTCTTTTAACACATTTATTCATTTAAAGTTAGTGAGAATGAGATGTTATTACAATTATTAGTAAAAAATTTAAAATGATTAGTAAAAAAGATACAATATTTTGCTGCTTATAATCCCCATTTACGGCAAATATTATAGCACACAGACACACCTACCATCCTATGACATACTGGCTGTGGACTTCTGTGAATAGCACATTAGCTTTTAAAAAGCAGCACACATGATATACCATGTGGTATGACAGCTGTTAAGGTAATGATGCATTTTAGTGAATAAATAAACATACCAAATGAAAAACAAAACCCCCACTCCAAAGAAAAATAAAACATGGCAGCAAAATTATTTTTTTTCTAAATCTCTTTACACTTGTGAGAAACCTTCCCAAATCCATTCCCAATATGCTTCCATGTAGCATATTCTCCTCATATCCTCTAAGTTATAGAGCCTTATCTTCCGTTGTATGTAGCAGCATAGTTTAGGATTTTAAGGCTAGTCCGGAGGTTCTCAAACTGTGAGGTCACAGCCCCATTTTAATGAGCTTGTCAGGGCTGGGTTAGATGTGCTGTGGCTCAGGGCTGAAGTGGGTGGTGGGACTTAGGTTACAAGGCCCTGCCTGAAGCAGAAGCCCTTGTGCTTTGGATCCCCTGCCTGGTGTGGTAAGCTCAGACTTTGCCTTTGAACGGAGGGGCATCAGGTGGGCTCAGGCTTCAGTCCTCACTCCTGGAGCATGTAGGAATTTTTGTTGTCACAATGGGGTTAAGGCCAATGAAGGTTGAGAACCCCTAACCAGTGTTCCCTCTAAACTGCACAGCATCACAACTTCACAGGAGATTAATCAGCCCTGCCCAGTCAGAGGCTCAGGACATGGGCAGAGGCTCAGGACTGACTGGGCAGGGCGGATTAATCACCGGTGAAGCTGTGCTGATGTGCAGTTTAGAGGGAACATTGCCCCTGACGCACTCAAATGAGTCTTTATGCACTCTCAGGGGGACACATTTTCCATGGCCCCTGTCTCCATAGATAAAGATAACTTTTTGTATGTGCAAATTGGATAGTTGTAGCTATATTCAAAAAGTGTAATGTTTATTTATAAAGCTGTCCCACTGGAGTCTTTGGAGCCTTGCACAGAACAAGCCCTGCACAGAACAATACAAACATGATTTGAATGCAACAGCAACAATTTTAATCGTAATGAAAGTGTTAACTGACAACAAACAAAGATGCCATAGGCAAAAAAGAGAATAGGGAGGGAAGGTAGAAAAAATAATACTCAGGGAGTCAACCAGAGCTGTGGGACTTGAGAGAGTTCTCAAGTGGCCATGAGAATCACAAGGCCATATCCCAAGTAGAGAAACCGAGCAATGTTTTACTTGTAATTTCTTCACCTTGCCTTTAGGTACAGTTTTTGCAATTGCTGTTGGTTGTAAAAGCTTCAGCATTTCCTACTCTTCAGCCGCACATGACTCTAGCCTTTGCTCTGTCAGCTTCTTCTCCCCCCTGGTCTGGCTGAAGCAGGCAGAGGTGTCAGGAAGGATAAGAGAAGGTGGAAGCTGCTTAAGCTTCATTCACCATGGATGTGGTTAGACTGCAGGGGGGCTTCGGGATACCTCCTGAAAAAATTCTGCCGCGTCCAGGGAACTCGTTTGCTCTTCCCCCCCCTTTTTTTTTTGCAAAAGAGTAAACACGTTCTTTTGGAAGCCCCTGTGTTCCTTGTTCCACAAGGAAGAAGGGGGCTTTCGAAAGAGGGTTTTTCCCTGAAATTTGGCCCAGTCTAGACGGGCCAAATTTTGGAAAAACCTCTTCCAACAAAAGTATCAGAAAAAATACACAAAATGAGGAGCGCGTTTTGCGTATCTTTTTCTGATAAAGCCCTACTGTCTAGCCATACCCTTACTGTAAAAAAACAAACAAACAAAAAGGAGCAACTTCAACTTCTCACAAGTAGGAGGGGGATAAGGAAAGAGAGGATTTGCTGTCAGGAGGGACAAAGAGAGGGGAGAAAAATGAGGGAGGACTACAGGGGGAGGTAAAAGCACAAATGGGCCAAGAGTGGCAGAAGAGTCAGGACTGCATATCATTCTGTCTGTCTAGGTGCTCATATGGCCTTGATCAGCATAGTACCGAAGTACTGACCCTTACGATGCTTGGTAAAGCAAGGTAGTATTTTTATATCGGTGGGGTGGGGGGAACAAGGGTTAAACCCAGAGCAAGTAACTGAGGCAGGCAGCAGCCAATTAGGGCCCCTCTGGGCAGTATAAATAGGGACTCCTGGAGAGGAGCAGAACACACTCTTTCTCCAGCCATGGAGTAGGAGGGACCTGGCTGCTTGGGAAACTACAGAAGATACCTGAGACAGAGCAATGTTGGGGAAGGGCCAGCAGAGCTGGGGAGCTCTGGCCAAGTGAACTCCCAGGCTGAGGCCTTGCTCTCAAGGTCTGAGGGTATTAGAGCTGCAGGGAGGCAGCAGGTCCACACCCCCTCGCCAATGATGTGTGGCCATTTCAGACTGCAGTTGGTCCTGAGATAAGGGGCTAGATGACCACTAGCAGTGGGTCACTGAGGCAAGGTGGGAACAGGACCCCAGAATACGAGGACACTGCTGTTGAGCAGTACTGCGAGGAAAGGGCGCCGCAGTCTGGGAGAGATGCAGGTCCTGAACCAGTGCAGAAGATGACAGGTAACTGAGGGTAAGACGCTGGCCAGCAGAAGGCGCTCCCATGCTGAAGAACAGCTAATTCCCAAGGAGATCAGCAGGAGAAGCTGTGGTAATGAGTCACCTATCACACCATTCTATAGAGGGGAACTGAGATGAGAGAAATTGAGTGATTTAGCCAAATCCATGGTGGAGGCTTCCAATAGAGCCACAAATTGTATCCATATGTTGTGTATCTTGGTCCAGTGCTTTAACCACATGACCATCCTTCTTTCCTTGAGGGCTTTAACAGTAGTGTAGTTGAGGGTAAATGGAGGTTATCCATTTCTCATTTTAGGAATATGGGAGGCTAGCTTAGTGCATCCACTCCTTTTCTTCTTACCATTTCACTGCGGCAGTGCCATCTCTGTCTATTTGCCACTTTAAAAGCAGGAAATGTAAAGGGCACAGAAGAGGTGTAACATGATCACAGTTGCTCCAACCATTAATGAGCAAACATGCTGCTGAATTCTGAACAAGCTGCAAGAGACAG
Organism: Pelodiscus sinensis; assembly: GCF_052426305.1. Lineage (NCBI taxonomy): Eukaryota > Metazoa > Chordata > Testudines > Trionychidae > Pelodiscus > Pelodiscus sinensis. The sequence goes on from NC_143058.1 coordinate 32,944,864, forward strand.
AGATATCCTGCTGTAAGCCCTGCTAAGAAGGAATTTTGATAATCAGGCTTGTGGTCATAAGGGCATGCATTGCTCTTGCAAGGCCATCATGAGATAAATAAGGGCATAGCCTGTGCAAATTGCGCAACTGCCAAAAAAAACCCACACCCTTGTTTATGCATGCATACAAAAAAGGGGCATTTTGCTGAAAATCTGCCCCATTCTGTCACTGCAAAAGGTCAACAATAACCCAGAACAAGTTGACTCAGAAAACAGTATTTCCTCTCTGTATATTCACATGCCAAATATTCACCTGGCTCATAGGATAACAATTACATTAATTAAGCAAGAGTTTTATAGCAATATCTCTTAGGATTAAAGGAAATGTATTACAGAAACATAGTCAACTTTCCCTAATCATTGCCAGAAATATGACAGTGCCTGTTCTGCAGTACCCTTCTTATCCCCATCTGCTCACAATGGGTAGAACTCTTTTGGAGAGCAACCATATATGCCTATCTCCCCTTCCAGATAAGGTAAATTTGTATAACCTCTCAATAATGGTGAAATGATATTAATGAAAGTTAGTTTGAAACGTTTCAACTGCCCTGACTGTCTAATCAGAATTTCTGTATTAAAAAACCTTTATCATAGGATGAAATCTCTCCAGGGACTACAGATGTCTTAAATGCAGTGGAACCACCCTTGTTCTTGGTGGTGTGAGTGTGTACGTGTGTGAGAGAGAGGGCTAGTGACTATATAGCAAGCAGCAGTGTGAAGTCTGATCCTCTGTACCAGTGCTCTCTCTAGTTCAGGCCCTGTGGGGGGGGGGGAGGAGCGGAGGGGTGTAAGGGCATGAGGAAGGGAAGGATAGGGACTTGGTCTCTGGCCTGGCCTCTGGCTCTGTTTTTAAGATTTGGTAGCCGGTTACTGTTATTTCGACATAACTAGTGTTACTTCGAAATATGAATGTGAACGTCTACAAAGCCATTCCATTATCTTGAAATAATTTCGAAATAATGGACGGCTTATTCTGAAATCTATAAACCTCATTCTATTTCAAAATAAGCCATGTGGAGATGCTCCACTGCTGCTATTTCAAAATAGCCCCTCCCCAGGGCCATTCTAAATTATTCCTCCCCAGTACCCCCTGAAGCTTTAAATTGAGATAGCACGTCTACATTAAGGAAGCCTGCTTTGGACTAATTTTGAGGCTTCCCTGCAGTAGACGTGCTATTTTGAAATAAATTATTTTGGAATAAGTATTCTGGAATAGCTTATTTTGAAATAGCCATGCAGTGTAGATGTACCCTGAGTGTTCAAAAGCTGCAGATCCTATTTCAGATCCATAAACTTAATTACTCATCTGGGGTGACATCATTCACTTGTGGTGAAGGTGAGTTTATTCATTTATCCTACTGAGCTGATAGGCCTTAGCAGAAGTTAGTAGGTGACAAGCTTACAATAATTCATTACATTAAAACAATGAAAGAACTTCTTATCTAGAATGTTAACTTGGCAGCTTGCTAACACAACACCACACTGTGCACACCAGCAATAAGACTCCCTAGTTTTGTTTGAGATTAATTTTTTTAATTGATTTTTGTAAAGAACCAGATGAAAAGCATAAAAGAGAACTGCTTGCAGCTTGTATATAAACCATACATGTCATGGGATCGCCAGCAGATTTATGCAATTTACAGCTCATGAAAGCTGCACTAATACAAAACCATACAATACTACATAGGAGATCCATGGGGAAGTGGATGCATTAATGAGCATTTGGTGTCCATTTATGTGGGTATAAAGACAGTAATATGCTGGAACCAGTGTGACATCTGTGATACTGTAAGAGTGCAATAGTAATAGTTACCTATAGGGATTTGGAATGCTTTAAATGATAGTCTTGGACACTAATGGGGGCCCCTCAGGAAGGTTCAAATAACACTATTACATTTTCTGAAATAAGATGGATGAATTTATATAGTTTAAATAATCAAGAATGGGAAGGACCAAGGCAAAATATTAATTTGTATTATGTTAACCCTTCTGCACAAGATAAGAGAGAGAAACTCTATTTGAATCTACACTAACTACTTAATCTATATTTATTTAACTACATGATCTAAATTTACATTCACGAGTTTAAGGTTCATTGGTCCTTGTAAATTGAAATACTTTGTGCATTGATTTGGGTATTCATAGACTCTAAGACCAGAAGAAATCCATTTGGTCATCTAGTCTGACATCCTGCACATCACAGGCCATAGACCTTCTCTGAATGCACAAATTATGGCTTTTAGAAAAGCTTCCCATCTTGATTTTAAAAATTGCTAGTGATGGCAACTCTACCACAACTGTTGGTAAACTTTCTTAGTGATTGGTTACCTCCACCGCTAAACATCGATCTATGCCTTATTTCCAGTCTGAACTGGTCTAGCTTCAGCTGCCAGTCACTGGAACTTACTATGCCATTGTTAGCTGGATTGAAGAGACTGTTATCAAATATTTGTATTGGCAATTATAGACTGATCAAGTCACCCCTTAATCTTCCCTTTCTTAAATTAAATAAAATAATAGGTCTGGAAGGGACCTTGAGAGGTCATCTATCCCAGTCTCCTGCACTTGTGGCAGGACTAGGTATTATCTAGACTTGCACTGTGACCTCTTTCTGACAACAAAAATTACTATATGACCCCAGAAGGGGGGTTGAAGGAGGCAAAATCTGAGCTCCAATACTCCAGGTAGGGGTCCATAGCTCAAGTGCTTCAGACCCAGGTGAGGGCCTGTAACCTAGCTGTCGCCCAGAGTTGAAGCCCTCGGGCTTTGCCCTGGGTGATTTGGCTTAGGCTTCAGCTTTCGCATCAGGCTCCAGCAACTCTAAGTCAGCCCTGGAGAGTCCATTAAAATGGGGCCACATTCATGATTCACTTTGGGTCCTGACTCTCAGCTTGAGGACCCCTCATCTAGATAATCCCTAACTGGTAATTGTCTAACCTGCTCTTAGAAACGTCCACGGGTGGAGATTCCACAACCTCCCTATGCATTTTATTCCAGTGGTTAACCACCCTGAAAGGAAGGTTTTTTTCCCCCTAATGTTCAACTTAAACCTCTCTTCCTGCAATTTAAGCCTATTTCTTCTCGTCCTTCTGTCCAAACACAAATTTTTGTAGGATATAAAATATATCACTGGCCCACCCTATCAAAAACCTTTCTGTGTTTAAATCTAACATGGTTTGTAATTTGTGGTCATATTTCACTTTTAAAATACCAATACATTAATAAAGGTCAGAGTCATGATTACCTGTGACAAACCAGACTTGATTTGGGTTTGTGACAGAGCCCCAAAATTCTCTAGCCTTTTTATTAGAACTTTTGCTAATATTTTGATGTCACTGTTATCTGAAACTGGCCTGTGTCCGGAACATTCCTTCCTGCCTTAGGAATATTAAGGCTTCTCTCAGCACAGGGGGAAGAATGGCTTATAAAAGTGACTTATTAAACTGTTCAGACATGCTGTCAGACAGGAAGGCCAAAGGAAGTGTTTATAAAATTCATCAGGGAAGCCATATGGTCCAGGGAATTTCCCTACTTTCATATTCTTTGACACTTCAGACACTTCTTCATAAGGGGAGCATTAAGGTGGTTACACTGGGCTGCAATAATATGGTAGCTTTGAAAAACCGATCCAAAGCACCTGTGGAGGAATTGGGGTTCAACTTGTATGATCTTTGTAAAAAATCAGAGTATGCTCAATATCATTAGGCAATGTTTGTAATTTACCCCATTTCTGACAAATGGCCATGATTCCACATGCCTTTTGTCTTAGGTGCTGTGTCAGCACCTTGACAGCTTTTCCACCTGATTTTCAGAAACCCCTGAGTCAAAATAGGGCAAACTCAGCCTGTGCTGAGTGCAGCGCGTCAAGCTTATTTCTACAACTCATTAGGAAACCCAATCAAACTGGAGCAGGGGGCTGTGGCATTCAAAAAAATCAAACTCTTATGGAAAGCCTTTCTGTTTTAGGGTTATTTTAATACTTTGCAGCATGAGGCCGCAGACTGAAGTCCTTGCTCAGTTTTTACTCAGGTAAATGTCTACTGATGTCTGAGAATTTGCCTGAAGTAGGAACACCACGATCTAGCTCATTAATAACTTTTTGCATTTTCATAGTATGTATTACCCAAGGATCATAACATGCTTTACAGATATAATTGGTTAAGATTTTCTGAGTTGTGAGGTACACTGGTGGTTATGGTCCATATTTCATAGATGGAGATTAAATTATTTACTCCAGTTCATACTACAGGCCTAGTGACAAAATCAAGAATAGAATCCCGAGCTCTGACTAGACAAAATGCCTCCATTGACTTCACTTCTGGTTCCCAAACTTCAATGAGGTGCATTATAAAGGGCTACGTTTGCAAACTTGCCCTATTGTAACTTGTGTAAATCCCTGGATCTCAGCCTTAGATAGTGGGTTGTAATCTGAAATAAACTTTAAGCAGCAGCCACTGTGATTCTACCTTCAGGGTTCATTCCCTCCCCTTCCCTCGTCTACTTTATAATCTATTCATTATTACTCAAACTTTAAGCTCTGTGCTACAGAAGATCATTAATCATAGATATAATTTAATGACAGCAGGGTCGTGTCCCACTAACTAACTACACCTTGTTTGCCTCAAAATGCTAATCACTTCTCTGCAACATTAATGAGGGACAATTGATATTAAGCCTAATAATCATGTGTGGTCTAGTTAGATTTATTCATATAAACTGGATTCTTGGGTTATGGTAATATGCAGCAAAGTTTAATTGTATGAAACACACAGTTATGCGGCACTATTATAACAAACTGTGGTCTCCAAAATGTTTGAGCCTATTAATGTAGTAATTAAAGATTTCCTGGCAAAACAGAAACAGTTTCTGATATTCCTACTCCAGTTGATAAGCACCTTACTCTTCAAGCAGTCCTACCAACTTCAGTGGCAGTATGTGTGGAGTAAGATCGTATTCATGTAATAGAATCAGGCCCATAGTAATTATAGTATCTGTAGTTCTGTACCAATGAAACACTAATACAAATATTGAATGGGCAGGCTCTATGCTAGGATCTCAAGCAGCTTGTGATCCAGTGAGGGCTAGGTTGTAGGGAAATAAGATTGTTCTCTCTATACACAGAGGCTGCGTCTAGACTGGCAAGTTTTTCAGCAAAAGCAGTTGCTTTTGTGGAAAAACTTGCCAGCTGACTACACTGGCCACTTGAATTTCCACAAGAACACTGATGATCTCATGTAAGATTGTCAGTGTTCTTGCGGAAATACTATGCTGCTCCCGTTCAGGCAAAAGTCATCTTGGGCAAATGCTTTTGCGCAAGAGGGCCAGTGTAGACAACGCAGTATTGTTTTGCGCAAAAAAGTCCCGGTCGCGAAAATGGTGATCGGGGCTTTCTTGCGCAATCTAGAGATTTTAAGATGGGATTCATAAAAGCCAGCATATTGGGCAGCTCATCACCTAAGACAGCCAAGAAGAATGCCAAGTAGAGGGGTGTGCTAAGTACAGTCCATCTTTCAGAAAGAAGTATCTAAGTCTGGTCTCTTGGGAGTCCTTTCCTCTGCCTGAGATTCTCAGCTGCCAACCCTCTCTTGCTTATAGGCACCTATGAAATATTTTTCACGAAGCCTAGGGCGGGAGGTAGTAGAGGGAGGAGGTCTTGCCTCATAACTGCCAGTGGTTAGGGTACCTTGTCCCTTCCAACTAGTTTGTGTAAGCTTGCTTATAAGAGTCTGGTCTAGTGGGTGAGCTCTGAGCATACTTACCAGAGTAGAACCTGCAGAGAAGTTAGGCAGAGAGGCATGCCTATCTTCCACTAGTCTGGCTTGCTCTGGGGCTTATGCATCAGGATGCAGTGTGTATATGTGTAGCCAGACAGGAACCCCCCCTTGTAACATCCATTTTTGCTTGCCTGGAGCATCCAGGGCACACAGAGCAGAAGGCCCAGGCTGTGTGACCGTGAATGGCTGTAAACAGAGATACGCCAATTGCTGACCAAGAGGCTGCCAAGGAGTGCCCTTGACTCAAACCCATATTGATACGAACACACATCCATCCGCGGGGGGAGGAATCTCTCGCTCAGTAAAAAAATGTCTAGTACTCACAATTTAGTTCTCTCTCTTGCAAGTGTAAATTAACTTGAAACTTGCTTGTAAGAACTGGCGCCACAAAACGGACCAGTACAATTCGGTATCTTAGATAAGAAAGAGGATACGGGCCCCCAGGGGTATAAAGATGGGTCCAGCAGCACATTTTCTCTGAGTGTCAATCTACCATCTATCTGCTGGTCGGGTTAGGTGTTTGATCTCCCGAGGTTCCAAGGGGACGCCCACCTCGTATTCGTCTTTCCTAGGAATTGAGAGACCGGCCCTTGCCTGACACGCTGGAGTCGAGAGGCACAGAAAGGGGTAAAAATTGTACCTGGATGTGGTCCTTTGTTTAAGTATATATATATACATAGGCTACGTCTACACTGGCCCCTTTTCCGGAAGGGGCATGTTAATTTCAGCTATCGTAGTAGGGAAATCCGCGGGGGATTTAAATATCCCCCGCGGCATTTAAATAAAAATGTCCGCCGCTTTTTTCCGGCTTTCAAAAAAGCCGGAAAAGAGCGTCTACACTGGCCCCGATCCTCCGGAAAAAGCGCCCTTTTCCGGAGGCTCTTATTCCTACTTTGAAGTAGGAATAAGAGCCTCCGGAAAAGGGTGCTTTTTCCGGAGGATCGGGGCCAGTGTAGACGCTCTTTTCCGGCTTTTTTAAAAGCCGGAAAAAAGCGGCGGACATTTTTATTTAAATGCCGCGTAGGGCATTCAAAGTAGGAATAAGAGCCTCCGGAAAAGGGCGCTTTTTCCGGAGGATCGGGGCCAGTGTAGACTCTCTTTTCCGGCTTTTTTAAAAGCCGGAAAAAAGTGGCGGACATTTTTATTTAAATGCCACGGGGGATATTTAAATCCCCCGCGGAGGTCCCTACTACGATAGGTGAAATTAACATGCCCCTTCCGGAAAAGGGGCCAGTGTAGACGTAGCCATAGTGTTAGAGCTCTTTAAAGATTAAGCTGTCACTTGGTACCATTATTTCTATTTTCTATCTTTACTTTTTTCCTGTAATCATTTTTAAGACCTATATATATATATTTGCTAGCATTTAAGAAATAGAGCAATAGCCATTGTAACCATATGATTTATAAGCTTCTTTAATAAACCTGTAACTGTTTAAGCTTTAACCTGACTCCTCCAGTTGCTGTAACAGAACCAAGCACAATTTAAAAGAACTTAAGCCGGTCATAAAGGGACAGACATAGGGAGAGCTTGGGCGTTTGGATCTGTGTCACTCCCAGGTGACAAGATCCATTGGTGCACCTTTTCAGCCTTTCCTAGGCTGCCCGCTGCGAAGGAACCCCTGTGTTCTAGCAGCTGAAATCTAAGGTGTATAAGCTCTTCCTATATAACGGGGTGTCTGTTGGCCTGCTGGCCACCCTCTGCAATGGGACCCCGGTCCTAGCAGTAAAGGCACGGACGTTAAACCTTTTCTCGGAAACACACACACACACACACTGCCCTGACCATCGGCTGACAATATGTACAGCCAGAAACATAGGAACCCAGGGAATTTTAACTGCAAACTTTTAGGCTCTGAATGAATTTAGGCACTTGCGTGGTTTGGTAGCAGCTGAGCAGGGTTTTGTAAATCCTGGTGGGGCCTGGTTCAGGGATTTAGGTGCCTAAAGTGGCATTTAGGCACCTACATGCTTTTGTGAGTTTAGCCTTATATGTTGTAGTCGGCAAGAGTAAGTCTCAGGTCCGACACTGGATTCCCAAAGTACAAAGGACGCCACACAGGTATCTGTCAAACACAAGTAGTTTATTTCTTGACAGCTAACAGCTGTGCCCCATAAATGGAAGAACAATATAACAAAGAAGTGGCATATCTTACGTCCCTTTCTGCAAGCCTGGGACCCCGGGTAGGCTGCTGACGAAGTGGGAGATAGTTTCAGCTTCCAAGGTACCAGTACCCAAAGCCCATCGGCGAAGTCCGATTTGCTAGGCTCTGAGGCAGCATTAAATACAGTTTTCCTGCCCTGTTTGGCAGTTTGGAAATTTCCAGGGCTTACTCATTAGTGTTGATGTAGAGCTTAGCTGTTAGTTATTGATCTGGTTCTGATCTGGATCTTCTTGTCCTTTGGCCCTGTTTACGTGATCAGAACGTTAGGGTAAACAGACCTGTTTATGGATTCTTGTGCTTTACCCTTACTTGTTCTTGCTATACTGGCAACAATGCTTATCTTAAGTGGCGTATGTTCCCAAAGACTTGCTTCTGGCTCATCAGATATAGGGGAAAGGGGGGAAAGAATGTAGGCCTCACCACCCCTAAACTAGCATGTACAAAGTTCTTCCGCAATTGACCACTACATATGTATTTCATGAAACCGTCCTGCTGAGTTGTATTTTAAAAGTAGTGTGACTTCCTAAACTAGCTTAAAAGTTACTGGTGAAACTTTATAAACTCTTCATGAGCTGGGCCCTGTGCTTTTGCTGCCAATAGCTATTACAAACCTATATCCTAAATATAAAGCGACTATTCACAGTCAGACCAGTATAAACCAGCATCATTGTACTAAGAGAATTCCTCTGGGTTTACATTGGTCTTACTTGATTAATGGCGTTACTCCAGGTTTACACTTTAACCTGAAGGCAGAATTTGGCCCACTCTTGACCAGTTGTCATGTATTTTTTTTAAAATGCATTTGGGATTGTGCTTATTTTTTTCACCTGTGACATAAGGAAATGATTTTCAACCACTGCTTTAAAACCTTCTGGAATATTAAAATATTTTATATTAAATTTTGACGGCTGCTCTTGTGCCCAGAGTCATTGGCAAGATGCCTTTGGACTTCAGTGGAAACAGGATTGGTGACTGGACCTATTCTCTCTTCCTGAACAGATCAACTATATAGGATCTTTTCCACTGGGGAAGAGAGAGAGTGTCTTTCTGAAACATCCTGAATGATGGCAATGTTTAAAAGGCCCTCTTCCAAACAAGACAAGACCATCTTTTGAACTCAGCAGGATGCCACTGTTAACTGTGATTGAAAAGCCGTTTGAAACCATTGGATCAATCTGGTGTTTTTCAGCTCTGCTTTGAATGGAGCTATTTATTCCAAAGTGTTTTCTCATTTTCCCTGAGTACTAGAGCTTGCCTGCCTTCACTGAGTGCTGTTTCTGATAGTTCTTTAAAATAGCATGTGTGTCTCACATAGCAGTGGAGTGGGTGACACTTACACATCCGTTCTAACGCAATTCAACAGGCCCATACAACAAAGAGCATAACAAGGTAGCACTGGAGTCAGAACTTCATTTGGGAACAGGCAGTGTTCCTTACGCAGTAACTCACTATCACATTCGGGGATATTTCTGCTTAAAATATACCAATCAGTGCTGGTTTTGAATTGTTTCAGATGTGTATGTAGGGCGAAAGTCTTGTACTAAGTCAATGTGGGGAAAATCTGGCAGGAGATAAGTCAGCATTTAACTGATGTTGTACAAATATCTGCTCCTCTGCAGAAAGGAGAGCTGGCACTGTCTCCCCATTTTTTATTCTCAGCTCTTCCGCAAAGAGAGTAGTAATAAGATGACCCCCTACTCCCCTCCCCACCACCAGTAGAAAAGGGAAATCAGGAAACGTTTATTTGCAGAACTGTTGCATCGTGTTTAACTTTCCTTCCCCAGTCAAATTGCAGCTATATAAACCTTTCACCCCCACAAACAAACACCACTATCAACTCTCTTTCATATCAGCTCTATGCAGACTTGCAACAGAACAGATTTATTTAACAACTGAATAGGTACATCAAACAATGAGGGGGGAAAAACAAAGGTCCCAATTCTCCTTTGGGATATGTTGTTGGTGACAGCCCAACTGATACTGCTATTCTGAGGGCACTGAGTGTCTTGCCTTCCTGTCAAGTCCACATTGAGATGACGACCTGTGGGACAGATTTTCTACTGGGGGGCAGCTACAGGGACTTCTTTTTGGCACTGCTGCTTTTGCTAATTTCAGACATTCTCCATCATAATGTATTTTCACTGGTGGTGTAAATCCCAACAATTCCTATTGTGCTGCACAATGTCATCACATTTACATATGATATTGCCATGAGTCCGAAGATGTGTCTTGCAACTTCCAACTGACTTTTCACATTTCTGTTTTTACATCTAACATTTAGCCACCTGACTTTCTCCTTTCTGAGTTCCCCTGCTCTCATGTATCCATAGTATGAAAAGAATGAGTTTTACTTAATGTTCATCTACATTAAATCACTCCCGATGTTGTACCACTGTGACTGAATCTTGAAGAAGCAAGGAATTGTTTCTGTTTCCTGACCAGGTGAACAGAACACTTAGAATCAGGTTTCCAATGTTAATATTTGCATTTATGAATTCAAACCTGTTTTTCTAAAACTTGTATCCAATATTTACCTAAAATACATTACTGTTAAACACATCTGTCATATACATAGAAAATTAATACAAATGCAGAGGGGATGGTAAATACAATTGCAATCATTCTGGTTGAAATTTAACAACGTATTCACAATTTTGTTTCAGCGTTCATCCATCTCAACTGAAAACGAAAAGATTTAGAGGTATTAATTCTCTGAAGGCTCCCTAGCTGTGTAGAGCAGGAGCCAGCATCAAAGGCAAAGATGTATCAAATCTACATGAAAGGCTTTTTGTCCTTTTTAAATTCTGAGTTTTGATAGCTTAATAAAGCTATAGCCATGGTTGTATTTAAGTACCAAGTCTGCTTTCCCTTTGCTGCTTAAGTGTCCATCTGCTGTGCTGGAAATAAGTCAAGAGAGTGGATACCTGGTTTACCTCTAGGTGCTATTTTTTATTCAGCTAAGAGCTGATTATGTTTTGGGAGGCTGTACTGTTTGATCAACTGCTTGTTGCCATTTCCATTGCTTTGTGGAAGCTGGCAACTCCCGATTGCTACCGTTGAGTTGTAAATCAGTTGGGAATGGGGAAGTCTTCTGTTGGGACAGCACTTATGCAAGTGTGCAGGGCCATAAATTGCATTTTGCTGCGTAGGATTGTGACTCCTGGAAATGTGGATGACCTAGTAGCTGGCTTTGCTGGCATTGGCTTTCCAAACTGTGGCAAGGCAATTAATGGCACTCATGTTCCCATTATAGCACCACTTCACCTTGCCTCCAAGAAAGGGTATGTCTACACTACCACCCTAGTTTGAACTAGGGTGGTAATGTTGGCAACCGGAGTTGCAAATGAAGCTCGGGATTTGAATTTCCGAACTACCGTTACTCCTCGAGTAGGAAGCCTAGTCCGAACTACCTAGTCTGTGCCATGTGGCATGGAGTCCGCACTAGCGGACATTTAAAAATGGCGGCGCCCGGCGAGATGCAAATGAAGCCCGGGAAATTCAAATCCCGGGCTTCATTTGCAACTCCGGTTGCCTACATTACCACCCTAGTTTGAACTAGGGTGGTAGTGTAGACATACCCTAAGTCAGTCGTAAGGGGTACCTCCCCATGGGCTGTGTCTACATTGGCAAGATTTTGCGCAAAAACTTGCCGCCTGTCTACACTGGCCACGAGTACTTGCGCAAGAACACTGACGTTCTAATGTAAGAAATCAGTGCTTCTTGAGCAAATACGCTGATGCTCCCGCTCGGGAATAAGCCCTCTTGCGCAATTGTTCTTGCACAAGAGGCCAGTGTAGACAGGCAGCCAAGACATTTTGCGCAAAAGCAGTCTAAACGGAAAAAAGCCCTAGCGCAGGCATCTCTACCGGACTTCCTGGTAACTTGAGACCTGTTAAAGTCAGACACAGCCTGCAGAGGCCATGAGGCAGAAGCGTTTCTGCCACCTCTGCCCAGAGCTCTGCCACGCGGCTCTGCTGCCATCCCCGACAGCAACAAGACCAGGATCGCTGCTCCGGGGGGGAACTGCCACACGCACCCCCAGCTCAGGAGGCCCCAAGGGGCAGAAAACAAAGAGCCCCGTCCTGGTCCCTGGGAGATCTGGAGGCCCTCCTGGACCTGTATGAAGAGGAGAAGGCCCTCCACGACACCCGGGGCACCTGTCACCGCTATGTGGAGATCTTCGACCACATGGCCCAGGCGCTCTCGCACCAGGGACATTCAGCCTGGACCCTTGAGCAGATCCGGGCTAAGGTGAAAGAGCTGTGCTTGGGCTATGTCCGGGCCAGTGAGGACCAGGGGGCAGGAGCCGACAGCTGTCCCCACTACCAGCGGCTTCACCAGATCCTGGGCCAGGCAGCACTGCATGGCCCGTCCATCCCTGTGGACACCTGCAGGTGCCCCCCATCACCAGGCCCAGTGAGGCAGGGGAGGAAGATGAGCCAGCCAGCGGGTCAGAGCACGAGGGCAGCAGTGTGACCCTCCAGGCGGAGGCCCTCTCCAGCAGCCCCGATGTCTCCCGTGCGTCCTCGGAGGCCGGGGAAGGATCCACCAGTGAATGTTGCACTTTGCACTCACAAGGGTGGGGGGGAGCCAGGTGCCTGGAGTGGGAGAGTGCGTCACTCAGGCCATGTGGGCTGCATGCTGTGTAGCATTAGCAGCATGCAGCACGTGCAACCACATGCAGCCTGGTGACCGAGTGGCACGTGGCCGCGGCAGGCAGCCCCTCCTACTCCCGCATTGCCCCCTCCTGTTCCTCCCCCTCCTGCCCACTTCCCCGTGCTGCCTGCCCCGACGCGGCCTGACCCCCATGTGCAGGTCCGCCCCCGCAGAAGCAATCGCAGGGGCCACCCCTCCCAGCAGTAGCTCCTCCCTCAGTTAAGAACCTCCTCCCCCGTCCCAGTTAAGAGCCTCTTCCCCCCCTCCCACTCTACATCTCCCCCCTCCCCATTGTAAATAAAAAGTTCAAACGTTGTGTTCCAAAAAATACCTGTGTTGGTTGTTTATTAGGAGGTAAGGGGAGGGGAGAAGGGAAGGGTTGGGGATGGGTGGGAGATGTCAAGGGAGACAGAGGCCACCCTACTATGGGGTCTGGGAGAACATCTCTGTCAGGGCCTCCCGGATGCGCACTCCATAGTGATGCGTCTGACGGATGGCAGCTGTGCGGGGCTGTGCAAAGGCCTGGCCCTTGCCGGCCATCCATGCCGGGAGGAAGGCCTCCCTCCTCCGCTCCACGAGATTGCGGAGCACGCAGCACGCGGCCACTACCTCCGGGACATTCCGCTCATCCATCTCCAAACGGGTGAGCAAACAATGGAACTGGGCTTTCAGATGCCTGAAGGCGCACTCCACTTGGTTGCGGGCCCAGTTGAGGCAGTCGTTGAACCGGGCCCGGTTGTGGTCCGGCCGCCCCGTGTAGGGTTACATTAGCCAGGGCAGCAGGGGATAGGCCCCGTCCCTCACAACATATGTGGGCATGGGCACGTCCCCAACAATAAATTCCCGCTGGGGGAAGTAAGTGCCCACCTCCAGCCTGCCAAATAGGCTGGAGTTGCGTAGGATGTAGGCGTCATGTGTCCTGCCGGACCAGCCTGCATAAATGTCCAGGAAGCAGCCACAATGGTCCACGAGGGCCTGGAGTACAATTGAGAAATACCCCTTTCTGTTTATAAAATGGGCCGCTCCATGCTCCAGGGCACGGATGGGGATGTGGGTTGCATCCAGGGCTCCCCAGCAGTTGGGGAACCCCAGGGTAGTGAAGCCAGCCACCGTAGCCTCCATGTCACGCAGGCGGATGACTCTCTGGGGCAGGACGTCATTGATGACATGGACGACCTGCAGAAGGGTGCAGAGAAACACAGAGGAACACATCACATAAGGCAGGGTGAGTGCGTGCTCCCTTGCCCCCCCCCCCGTGATGTCCTCTGTCTTCTCTCTCTCTCTCTCTCTCTCTCACACACACACACACACACACACACACACACACACACACACACACACACACACACACACCAGGGCCCCCATGGTGCCTCCCCCCCCCCCACCATCAGGCCTGTGCAAGGGAGGGACGGCCCAAACCCCTGGGTGACCCAGCCTGGAGTCTTGCCTGCCCCTGGGCATGGAGTGCAGTAACCTCCCCCCCCCTTGGGACTTACCTGCATGACGACGACACCAACTGTTGATCTGCCCACCCCGAACTGGTGTGCCACCGATCGGTAGCTGTCCACGGTGGACAGCTTCCATAGTGCAATGGCGACACTCTTCTCGACTAGGATGGGTGCCCGCAGCCGGATGGTGGTTCTCTGGAGTGCAGGGGTGAGCCAGGCACATAGCTCCAGGAATGTCTGCTTTCGCATGCAAAAGTTCTGGAGCCATTGCTGGTTGTCCCATTGCCCCAGGACCAGCCGATCCCACCAGCCGGTACTGGTGTCCAGTCTCCACAAGGACCTCTGCACGGTGGGGTGGGGATGGCACAGGGATGCCATGGCCTCCCTGGTGAGGGAGTCCAGAGCGACCTGCGCCTCGAGGTCCTGGATGAGGAGTGCAACAGCCTGGAGCAGCAGCTGCAGGCACTCCAAAATGGCCGGAAGGGGCCAGAGCAGGCACAAGGCCACCCCTGGCTCCATGGCACAAGAAACAAACTAAGATTAAAAAAAGTCAGCCAAAGGCACTAAAAGGCACAAGGCAGTGGTGTCCAAGAAGGCAGAGGGCAACCACAAATAAAACTGCTATGGCTGTCAGTCCCTGCAAGAGGTCCTATAGCATGGAGCAGGAGAGAAACGGCTGTCCAGGGAGATCCCTTTCAGCGCGTGTCTCAAAGGAGCTCCAGCCCCCACCCCCGGAAAATCTGGTGCCCTTTTTTCCCCTCTTTAAAATGGTTCCGGGCTTCTGCTTTTGTGCAAAAGCGTCCCACCAATGTAGATGTGCTTTTGCACAAAGGCGCATCGTTCTTACAATGAGTCCCAGGCCAATATAGACACTCTCTTGTGCAAATACTCTTGCGTTAAAAGTATTTGCGCAAAATCATGCCAATGTAGACGTAGCCATGGTGTTTCAGGCACTTGTGGATCACCAGGGGCATTTTACAGACATCAATGTAGAGTGGTCTGGAAAGGTACATGATGCATGGCATCTTCAGGAACAGGAGGCTACAGACTGGAACTCTTCTTTCCAGACCAGAAAATTACAGTGGGGGATGTGGAAATGCCCATAATGATCCTACATGATGCAGCTTATCCCTTACAGCCCTGGCTCATGAAGCCTTACGTGAGGCACCTGGACAGCAGCAAGGAACAGTTTGACAACAGGCTAAGCCAATGCTGTATGGTTGTTGAATGTGCCTTTGTTAGACCGAAAGTGAAATGGAGGTGTCTTTATGGTAAACTGTAACTTTTGGGGGGATCCTATCCTCTAGGTGGTGGCCTTATGTTGTAGCTTACATAATTTGTGTGAGAGTAAGAGAGAAGTGTTTGCCCATGGGTGGAACAATGAGACACAGCACCCAGACACAGAGTTTCAACAGCTAGATGCTCGTACCATCAAAGGAGCCCACGGAGTGGCCATCAATGTCAGGGAGGCTCTGAGGACCCAGTTTGACAGTGCGGCACTGACAGTTCTGTGTGTTGGGCTTGCTTCCCTTACTCATCCAACAGCACATCCTGCGTGAGGGATTCCTATGAAACCCAAGGGATATTTCAGGCTCCCACCATGAGCAAGAGCAATTGGTGTGGGTTGTGTGTCATAAAGTAAAGCATGGAAACCTCCATCATATTTGTCTTTATTGATAACTTTTAATCAGGATGTTTGGTGATAAAGGATGGTAAGGGTTATTGGAAAACCTCACAATTGTATTAATGTCCAGCTGTTAAAATCAGAGCTGCTTTCACAGTGAGTGGAGTGTGCTGGGGAAAAAAACATTACTAGATTGTGAAAGTGTGGGGGCATGGAGGGCATGTGAAAAGAGTTCTTCGTGTGTTGACAGTGAGGCCTCTGGTTGTGTTCATCTGCATCTTCATAAGACACTTCAGCATCTCATTTTGGTCTTCTGTGAGCTTTAGCATGTGCTCAGCAGTTTGTTATATGGCATCAATCTCTGAAGCTTTTCTTTGCTCCCTTTTCTCTGTGTGAAGAGTTGAGGGACACAACACATCCTTGATCAGATCCTCACTCAACTTCCATGGATTTTTTTCCTTAGTTGATAGAGGCTGTCTGCTGGTGAATGTGCATGACTTCTCAAGGTCTGGTCTGGAAAAGTAACCATTCACAATCGAGTGACTGTAATTTCATGATAAAGATTGTAACATTTCACTAACATTCATGTCTCTGAACAAAACCTGTCACTTTTCTTGTTACCCTAGAGGCAAACACAGATCTCTCTAGACTCTCTTATCACGGTGCGTTTTAAAGGGAGTGGTAAAGGAGGGGGAAGGAGTGTTGGGCACGAGTCCCCAAGAAAGTACAGCCTGGGCTTATGCAGCGACATGGAAACAATCTGTAATAATCCTACACTTGTCCAGAGGCTGAGGGTGCTCTGGCTGACACATCTTTGCTGAAGGTTAACAGGGAAACCCCATGCCTTGCTTCCAGCAGCACGGTATGAGGAATGGTTTGGGAGAGTGTCGTACCACAGCATTGGGGAAATGGCAGCCCTGCTATGAAATCTCTGTGAGAAAATTGATAAATAAATCAAGCAAAGCTTCGATGCCATCTCCAGCAAGATTTTCTGTGTGTATCCATGCTCTCTTTAGACATAATGCAGACACAGGCAGGACTTAGTCAGCTCACAGAAAAACAGCCTTTGGTCACCCTGTACTACCACCACCACCACCACCACCACCCCTTGATGGCTGCAAGAGCAACTTCCCAAGCTGACTTCCACACCTCTGCAATACACAGCAACCTACTGCTCCACATCCCACCCCCACTGCATGATACAGCAACTAACCACCCTGCATGGCTGCTACACCTCCTCCCTCGGCTGTACTAGGGCATCTTTGTGCCCTGTATTCTCACAACTGTCCCCCTTCCGAATGCACTATAGCAACTTTAGTGCCCTGCACGACCATCAACACCATGCCCCTACCTTGCACAGCAACGTACCTTGCATCTTTTCCCTTGCTTCTTGACCCCATATCTCTTCATGCTCCACATACAGTTGCTGCAAGCCCTCACAAACACCAGGACTTGAGAACAGTTCTTTGCTGTTTGACACACTATTTGTCATTGTGTTGACCCTAATCCCTTTGTCCGCTTCCACCTCTTCATCAGTAACTTCTGTCTCTGTTTCTGACTCTGCTCCAGGAGGTATACACACACTCCTTGAGTGGATAGTGTCCAGTTCTTTTAAAAAAATGGCATCTTTTGGGTCAGCAACATACCAGCTATTTGCCTCCACCTCCTGGTATGCCTGCCAGAGTTCTTGGCTCTGCAATGTAGGGTGTCCCAGCTCCTATGAGTCACTCACAACTGTGATTGCATCAATTCTTCACCCCAGACACTGATTATATCCAAAGGGTCTAATCTTGTGCCTATTAAAGTCAGTGGGATTCCTTCCATTGAATTCAATAAGTACACAACCATAACATAGACCATGCAACATCCTGACATACTCACCACTGCCACTGGTGACCTGAAAAGCAGCTGCGCTGACTATCTTTGTCATCTCCTTTTTACTTATTTTTAACGCCCTCCTCAATGGCTCTCCCTGTAGCCTTGTTCGGTTTGTGCTTGATGTACTGTTCTAGAATAGAAGCTAGTTTTATTCGAGACTATAAGTATGCCAGTTCAAGTTGACCAACGTGGCATGATAAGCTATCAGAAGTTCTGCAAAAATTTGCTCATAGCTTAAATTTATATGGTTACTCCTGAATCTAGTATTTCTACATGGCACTCCTACAGTGCCAGCCAACTCTAGTAGGATTAAGACCAACAAAAGCATGGGCAAAATGATGACCAAAAGGTGCACATCCGGAATTATAAGTCACTGACTGTGCATACTTGTATTTGATGTGTTGGAGGTGAGAGGCTAAAGGGACATGATTTCTAATCAGAAAGCAATGATAAGAACTTGCCTCTTGATTTTGTTGCATGATCATATTGCAGGGAACATGAGTCTATTTGTGAAATGTCATGGATTTCACCTT
Source organism: Pelodiscus sinensis (assembly GCF_052426305.1). NCBI lineage: Eukaryota > Metazoa > Chordata > Testudines > Trionychidae > Pelodiscus > Pelodiscus sinensis. The sequence goes on from NC_143058.1 coordinate 32,962,978, forward strand.
CATGAAGCTATATGTATTCTCCAAAAGGTTTATAATTTTGCCATGAAATTGTGCAAATTGCACCTAAAAATTACACATTTTAGAGGTATATTTTTAGATCTAAGATGAAATAGGAAAGGATTTTGGGTGCGGAGCTATGATGAGGTATTCCCTCCACGCCAACTATAAAGGGGCTAAGAACACTCAGAAAGGGCCAATCCATCTTGTAGGCCACACCTGCGAGATGGGCAGGCTTGACAGATAAGGCGAATTGATGATGAAGCACAGCTGGACAGGGGCAGTCTGAGCTTATATAAAGCAAGGAAGTTGTACACTGGGGAAGAGTGGGTAGCTGATCTCTCGGCATAGAGAGATGGGTAGGTGGAAACCCAGGCTAGGTGCAAAACTGGAATTCTGTCATTGGTGGGAAAAGTTTGGCCAGATGGGCTGTAGGGAAGAAAATCTGTGGATGGCAGAATGGGAAGAAGCCAAGGGAAAAAGCAGCAAGAGGAGAGACTGAATAGCCCTTGACTGCTGATTATAGGGTCTCTGGAATGGAACTAGGAGTACTGGGAAGCCCTGGGTTCTCTTATCAGCCACTTGGATCATCTGGACAACTGGCCCAGAGAGATATTGATACTCCAGAAGGGGGAAACAAATGCAATGCTGGAAAACCAAGTATCATATTTTGAGAAATGAAAACAGTCACCTGACTCCAGAAAGAGGGAGCCATAGCATAGAGATGAGTAACTGAAGGAGAGAGGTGTCATACCAGTTGAGAGCCAATCTCCAGACAAGAGAGTGCCTCAACACAAGTGGTAAATCCTATCACAGAACTGGGAGTGGGCCCCTAGGGAACATGTGCTGCAATGTGGAGTCTTTCTCCCACTAAGCCCTTTTTGGTGACCAAACCCGGAGAGCATTCACATTGCAACACAACACAAGTCGTGACAACTACCAGTTTTGGCAACAAAAAATTCCCACCTCTGCAAGAGACTTTTGTCTGTTTCCCTCCCTTTATTGTTGAAAATTATGTAGTGTGTACTACAGCAGGTTTTTTTGTTGCGTTTATTGGCTTCCAGCATGTTTCCCACAATGCCAAATTAGACACTCTTGCCAGCATTTTGAACTGAGCTGATCTGCAGTCACTTAAACAGATGTGCCCCTCACATCTGCAAACCCCAGGAACTTTAATAATCCATTTCTTGGTGTCTGGCTCATTATGTAGTGGTCCTCGTGGTGTCTTCTCAGGGAACCAAGGGAGGATATTGCTCAAAATGCTCTCCTGCTTGGAGTATTGCAGAGCTTTTGGGGTACGTCTAGATTGCAAGCTTCTTTTGAAAGAAGCTTTTTCGGAAGAGATTGTCCAAAAAACTTCTTCTGAAAGAGAGTGCCCAAACTGCCAAAGTGCATTGAAAAAGTTATCTGCTTTTTTGAAAGATAGCATCCACACTGAATGTACGCCATCTCGCATTTAAGCTGTAATTACTATGGACAGAATGGTCACAAGGGCACCTGTACTTTTTCCTGGAGTCCTCTTTCGCATTGTGGCGGGTTCCCCAGCCCCGCCCTCTTCTCTACAAGGTTAAAGCAGGCCTTGAGGCCTAGTCCAGCACAATTCACAGGCCCTGAGGCCTAGTCCAGCACAATTCGTAGGCCCTGAGGCCTAGTCCACACCCTGAGGGGATGGGGTACGGGGATCCGGGCCCTCCCTCTCCACCGGACCCCAACCCAGGGCCCTATTAGTGGTGGGTGGTTCCCACCACCGGCTCGGTGGGGAGTTCTCCCCGAAACGTGCCGAGCCCACTGAGGGGTTCCCTGCCCTTTGCCCTGGGTTGCTTCCTACCCCCGCCCTGTGGCCGACGGAGACCCCACCTAGTGAAGCTGGGCCGGCGATGGCGGCAATGTCAGCCAGTCCCAGGTCTGGGGCAGCAGCAAAGGGGTTGTCCACTGCGGTGGGGTGGGCGGCCCCCCGGAGTCGGCGTTGCGGGTGGGCTCTACCCGGGGACGGTAGGAGCAACGGCGGCAGTCCCAACAGCTCTGGTTCCAGCAGCAGGTCCGGCTGTGGCTCTGGGGTTTGGGCCGGAGCTCCTTCCTCCGCGGAGGTCAGCTCCAACTGAGTAGCCCGGCAGCCTTTTATACTGAGGTTGCACCGCGAGCATGCCCAGCAGGGCTGTGGGGGAGGGGCATATTCTACCCAATAGACGGGCTCTCCTCCCGCCTGTTCAGTGCGGGGCAGGCCAGCCCCGTCACATGCATCCACACATGCCTTCTTCCAAAAGTGCTCATTCGGAAAAGGTGTTCTTCCTCGTAGAATGAGGTTTACCTCGTGAAATGAGGAGTAACGGTTGTTCGAACTAGGAAGCCTAGTTTGAACTACCTAGTTCGTGCCGCGTGTAGCCGCGCTGCACGGGGTTCGAACGAGCGGGGATTTAAAAATGGCGGCACCCCACTTATGCAAATGAAGCCCGGGAAATTCAAATCCCAGGCTTCATTTGCAATTGCGGTATGCCTACATTACCCCACTAGTTCGAACTAGCGGGGTAGTGTAGACATACCCCAAGAGTGGGGGGAGCAAGAGAGCACAAATTTAAACACATAGTGGCAGCCTACTCAACATTACCTTGTGTATACACTGCAAGCTCTTTGGTGCAGAGAGTGTCATTTTGATCTTTTGAACAGCTCCCACAATGGGGTCCTGGTGCAGGAAAGGTGCTCCTAGATGCTACTCCAATGCAAATAATAATAATAAATAGTAAATTAGCTTGAATGTCATGCAGGTCTTAACTCATTAAAATATGATACTTTGTTTTCCAGTGTTGTGTTTGTAGGCCCCTTGGTACATTTACTTTGAATGGAATTTGATAACTTCCATATAATACAATATTCTCCACTGATGAAATGGTTTAATGAGAAATCATGTGGTTTAACAGGATAAAGAACTTACAGCATGTAACAGTGTACAAAAGCCTTAACTTTGGATTTTATAGTACTCTGCAAAGGCTCACGAGGAAAACAACCCTGAAATGAGCTTCTTTCCTTGTAGCCTCTTACACACACTCTATTTGTATGCAGTGTTTTTATTTTCAGTCTTTTTTTGTTGATGTCGCTAATATGCTAATGATATGCTCTTGCTATTTGGAATATGCTCAGCTACACGCCACTGGTTTGATTTTTGTGCACAGAAGCAAAAACCTGGGAGTTTAGCAATGATTGCAATCTTCTGCTCAGTGAAGAAAGGCCTGGTGGCACAGATTTAGATATCAGAAAGAATGGTGATAATCTTATTAACCTTGAGTTTTTCATCTCCTTTGAGTCTTTACAATGGAAAGTAAGAAATCTAGCAGGTGGTGGTTAACTTTCAGCTATGATGCTTATTTAATATATACCCAGTATTTCTTCATGAAGTGAGGGGGTAGAGGGAAGAGAGAACTCCAGATTTAGCAACAAACCAATCGGGTATTACAATTTTCACTAAAATAAATAGTTGAGAATTTGATGTTAACTGTTGAATATACAAAATGTTACCACAGCATTTATCAAGGAAATTGTACTGTGTGGCTAAAATCCATATGTATATACAAATAATTATACAAGATATGTCTCCATTTGGCACTTCATATAACAGAATAACTCACAATCAAAAGAATGTAAAAATTGCCATACAGCAACAGACTGTCTATCTCCAAACATTATCCTGTATTCCACAGTGGCCAGCACCAGATGTTGCAAAAGAAGGTGCATGAAACACCCCAGTAAGCAGATGTGGGTTAATCAGTCCCACACTGAAGTCCCATTCTATTCCCTAATAGCTAGAGATTGGTTGAAACATGAATTGAGCTGGTACTTTAATTGCAAATTTATTCATACTAGATATAGAGGAAACATTTTGTTTTCAGCAGGTATCACTGAACATAGGGCTATGGCTACACAAGCATTTTGTCCTCCCATGCTATTTCAATGTAACTGGGAACAAATTAAATGTTGGAATTTCCAAATTAAAAATACCAACTAGCTGTAAATCATTATACCTACTGTCTGTGTGGTGATCATGAGAGAAGTTGGAACTGATGCTCCAATCTGGGTTTGGCTCAGAAATGGTGGGTGTCATTAATACCTATAGAACCCATCACAAATATATTACTATTTTTATATTTTTAAGAAAGTCTAAATAGGGGCTCCTGCGAAATGTTGATTGTTCTCCAGCATAATGCAAATCTCATTTAACTTTCCATCTATTGCCTATTGTTGGATGTCATCGAAACTATATTTGTAGGAACAAGATCCACTGTGTAGGGATAGATACGTCCATATCTTTTTAACAATCACACCAGAAAGCAACTTATGTGTTAGGTATTAAAGATAATGTACTGGAGTTTATATTGGAAACCTTCTAGTGTCAGAAATTGTCTCACTATGTAAGTACTTATAGAATATGATCATGTCACTTCTTAACTTCGGCCTCTTTGATAGAATAGAGAGAGTGAGCACCTTAAGTCTCTCAGGCTACGTCTACACTGGCCCCTTCTTCGGAAGGGGCATGCTAATTTTGAACTTGGGAATAGGGAAATCCGCGGGGGATTTAAATATCCCCCGCGGGATTTAAATAAACATGGCCTCCGCTTTTTTTCCGGCTTGGGGAAAAGCCGGAAAAAAGCGTCTAGACTGGCGCGATCCTCCGGAATAAAGCCCTTTTCTGGAGGATCTCTTATTCCTACTTCAAAGGGCTTTATTCCGGAGGATCGCGCCAGTCTAGACGCTTTTTTCCGGCTTTTCCCCAAGCCAGAAAAAAAGCGGCGGCCATGTTTATTTAAATCCCGCGGGGGGATATTTAAATCCCCCCACAAATTTCCCTATTCCCAAGTTCAAAATTAGCATGCCCCTTCCGAAGAAGGGGCCAGTGTAGACGTAGCCTCACTGTAAGTTGCATTTTCCAGTTGTCAAATCATTTTTGTAGGTCTTCCCTGAATCCTCTTTGATGTTTCAACATTTGAAAAATACAATCACCAGAGTGCGCAATTGCATTTATTAGCTTCTTCAGTTTTTTTCAATTACTTCCATTTTCACAAGTCAATGCAGTGCTTTCTCTAGACTGCACTCAGGGCTACATGAATGTCGCTAACATCTTGAATGTGCATCCTTTAGGAAGGTTATTTTATTTTCCTGTGAGGGAACATTTCTAATCTTTTAACCTCACCTGGCCCTTGTACTTCAAGCCTGTGGCATATTTCTCAATACTGCTGTTGCACTCATAAGTTAATAAAATTATCTTTTTAAAGATGATTTGATTCTTGTGTCCTGGAAGGTAACAGGAAATCTGTGTGTGTGTCTGCCTAACGTGAGAGGTCAGCTATCAGAGACACAGTTTGTTTTCTTTGTTTTTGTTGTTGTTTCTTTTTTCAAGTTCTCTTGTGGCAAAAAAGCTTGGGGTATCCCTGTCACATTACCGAAATGGAGGGAAGCAGCCAGATCGCTGCTGCACCCCTAGGTGGGGGTGTTGGCCCCAGAAATTGGTATGAAAGGGAGCCATGTGGGGTATTGAATGGGAGCTTGTTGTTTTCTGATCCTGTGTACACTGTTTATGTGAGTATATAATGTCTGTGTGTGTAGATCTGTAATCTGTGTGGAAGCTGAATATTTCTCTGAATGTGGTTAAGCATTGCTATGGACAGGCTGAGTAGTGAAGCCCTGTGGAACAATGGCACTTGATGGCCCAAAGACACACCTAAAGCTTGAGGGTGGACACCTAAGAGCGGCCAGCAGAGAGAGGCTAAGGACCAGGTGACCTGCTGCATACCAGAAGAGGCCAGGAAGGGGGTATAAAGAGGCCATGTGGTCGATGCCATTTTGTTCTCAGCTCAGCACTTCATCCCAGAGGCAGCATTGCAGGGATTGAAGAGCCCGGAAGACCTGTGAACCCATCCTGATCGTAGGATGTGCAATAAGAACTTTTAAACCAGCAGCTGCAACATCTCTGCTAGAGCCTGCATCGAGAACTGGGAGATTCAGTGCATGTAACGTACTGTACTTTAATAACCTTACTCTCATGCTTTTCTTTCTTGTAATAATAAACCTTTAGATATAGATTCTAAAGGATTGGCCCAGCGTGATTTGTGGGTAAGGTCCAGAGGGTAAATTGACCAGGGATCTGTGGCTGGTTTCTTGGAACCGGACAGAACTTGTTCGGGGTAGGTGGGATTGGGTGCTAGGACCCCCCCCCCCCCACCTGTGTATGAGGCCCGGGGCCATCTGGGGCACGGATATTGCTGGGGTGTCGGAGGGGTTTTGCTCGGGAGGCTTCAGGCAGGTTGCTGAAGCGCTCTGTGGGACTGGTTTGTGGCCTGTGTGGAGAGGTCACCAGTCGGGGGCTGTAAGTAGCCCCGGATTCGAGCAGTTCGCCCTGAGCGGACACCCTCAGCTGTGCTCAGACACGGCCCGGTCCGTGTCAATCCCATAGGGAGAATTTCAAGTGTTTCTTCCCGTTTTTAGAGATTAAATCACTTGATGGTGGCAGCTGTCTCCCAAAGTCAGTGAATCTGTGATTCTGGGGAGTTTTTGTAAGCAGAAGCTATAGAGGCAAGGTACTTAAGGTCTCTTGTGGGTCCCCACCTTTGCATTCAGAGTTTCAGAGTGGGGAACAGCCCTCACATGGTGGCAGAGATGGAATTATTTTCAACTAGAAGCACAGACCTCAGGATTTTAAAAGGACACATTTTTCCCCTTTCTTTTCTCTTTTGCTGTTTGGAAGTTTTGGGACTTCCCCACCTCTTTTGTTGCCTGAGGGGGAAAAGGCACATAGAAGGTTAAATCTGCACATCCAAGGAGTCCAAACAAAACAGGTATTTTGTTTTCTTTTGTTTTTCTACCTTTTGGGGCAACTGGATAATTAGACTACAGTAGGGCAGGGAAGCAGCCCAGTGCATGCATTTTCAGTCAGGCACAGTAGCCCTGGAGCAACCAACCTTCTCTAAGCAATACACCAAGGTGAAAACAGCCTCAGATCAGGGCAAGATGTCCACCTCTGGGGAAGACTTGTACAGTGAGGCGGAGAGACAGGAGAATGTTCCTGTGAGGTCAGTGGGAAGTACGTTTTTGTGGGCAGGAGCACAGGGTGGTGGCTATGCCCCTTCCCTACCACCGTCCTTGGGTGGGAGAGTGTCCTTAATGCAGGCAGACCTCTAACCAAGGGTGAGATGGAGTTCTTCCTAAAGATGAAGGACAGAGAAGTAGACATGAAGTGGCTAGAAACTGAACTGGAGAAAACTAGGAAGTTGGGTGCTCCAACAACATCAACTAACCGCCCCACTCCAACTAATGCTCCCAGCCCAGGGAACAGCCGATGTACTGGGTAGGAGATGATGTATAGGTATGGTATTTAAGGTCTCTTGCGGGCCTCCCTCTTCTGCATCTGGAGTCAGAGTGGGGAACAGCCCTGATAGATGGGGTGACCAGATCTGCATACAGTAGTCAAGATGTGGGCTTCCAATGAGTTTATATAGAGGCAATATGATATTTTCTGACTTATTCTCTACGCCTTTCCTAATGAATTCCCAATATTCTGTTAGGTTTTTAGTTTTTAGACTGCCACTGCACATTGAGCAGATGGTTATCAGGGAGTTATCCACAGTGATTCCAAGATCTCTTTCTTGAGTGGTAACAACTATTTTAGAACCCATCATTTTCGTATGTATAGTTGGATTATATTTTTCCGTGTGCATTACTTTGCATTTCTCAACACTGAATTCCATCTGCCATTGTGTTGCCCAATTATCTAGTTTTGTGAGATCCCCCCCATAAATGACACCTATGCTTTCAAGCCCCTTACATCATACTGGAAATGTAACCTATATATGCCACTTAAAGGCCCCTTTCATAGCAGTAGAATAAGATTTAGTATATTTGAGAATTAGGCTCAATTTTTTTCAGGTGGAAATGTAATTTACAAGCTGATCTTGTCTCTTTAGAAGGTTGCAATATGTGTGTTGAAAAATGCAGGTTACTAATTCAATATGTGTATTGTGCTAGCTAAATATATTGTGTGTGAGGCATTCAAGTACCATGGCAATGGGGACCATACATGTAGCTAACATATCTATAGCTAAATATCCTGGGATAATAAAACAAAGCATATATGCAATAACATACTGTAATGCACACACTCATTAAAATACATTTAAGCGTTGGTCACAAACATCTAATCCTCCCTTAGCATCCTCCTTTTTGGTCTTTGGCTTCTTATACTATGAACTGCATACAGGAGGCCTCTGGATAGGGATCCATCCATTTGAAGCTCCTTTCAAGAGAAAGGCATTAGATTGCATACTTTCTTTTCTTTTTTCTTTCTGTTGGGCATGTAGTACCACTGATATCATGTACAATGACTAATACAATAACTCCACTGACTTTGCTGTAGTTCTTCCCGAATTATACTAATGCAATCAATATCAGAATATGACCATTTATTCCAAATTAAAAAAAGCATTGGAATCCTGCTTTGGCACATTTTTCTTTGTGTGCTCAAGTATATTTTTGGTTTTGCTACAGCTAGTGCACACTAATTTAAAAAAAAAAAAGCAATGTACAGTTATTGTTTCAGACAGATAAAAATAAAGAGGAAAGAATACATTTTAGAATATATTGCTCTTCTGAATGGGGGATGTTGCTTCCTTTTGAATGGGAAAGTCTCTATTTTAGATGGTGATTAGACCCTGGTTTTGGCCTCTGCATCTCAGGAGGTGACAGATTGGCTAAATTAATGTTGAGTAAAATCAGTGAATAGGAAAATAATGGAGTTTACATGATTTATGGCATATGCTAGAAATTTCTTAAGTAAATTCTATGGAGTCCTTTACATAAAACATAAAATATTTTCATGAATCTGACCTGAAAATTGTTTTTTTTTTTAAACTGATTTTTTTGAACCATCAGAATGGTCGTTTTTTAAATTATGCAAATTAAAGTTACCGAGTAACAATTGCTTGATTAGACCAGTTGGTACTGACCTAATAAATGATGGAGAATATTTTTTACAGGAAATTGATTTAATTGAAGCTTTTGTTAGTCACTGCAAATGTGTCTGGTTCATGCCACAGTACCCAGGAATTTATAAATGGGTTCAGAATGTTGTTCAGGCACCAGAAAATAAACCTCCAAGCTATTTACTACCTCTATGATATATAAAGTTTGCAGTTTTGATTTTGTGTGATTATGTTCAGCAATGGTGACCTTTAGAGGCAACAATATTGAAGTGTAATGAGGAGATGTTTGATCACTGGTATACAATGAAGAGTTGGCGCGACTTCTCTATTCCTTCCTGGAATTTGTGAAATTCAACTGACAGGCTTTAACCTTTAGACTGCTGAAGTTTTAAAATGTATAGGGATTTAGCCTGTTTATACACCACGTTAGATATATGAAATTTTAGATAAGTTTCTTTTATCATCCCATAAAACAATAGTGTATATTTAATAATGGTGCCCACTGGCTAACATTGTATCATTCAGCTCAGCAGTCAGTTGTCATCAGGCTGGCTTAACCCTTCACATCACACAAAAGAACTCCCTCATGGACATGATTGTAAAAGATGGACTGGCCCATCAAGGGATGGGCAAACCACTTCTAATAAGAAAAGAACCAGTGAAAACATTGCTAGTCTTCTCCAAGGCAAGTCTGCTTTTACTTTTGAAAAATGTTGGATCTGTGACATCTAAACCTTCTTATTTTTATTGAACTTTTAGTCCATATGGCTCAAACTAATTGTCCCGCTGATGCACCCAACACTGTTAGTCTCAAAGGGTATGTCTAGACTACATGGCTCCGTCGACGGAGCCATGTAGACGAGTTTACTAGACATAGCAAAATGAAGCGGTGATTTAAATAGTTGCTGCTTCATTTACATCAAAATAGCCACCGTGCTGTACCGACAATCAGCTGATCCGGCACAGTGGGCAATCTGGATGCTCTGCGGTCGACAAGGGAAGCATTTGTCGACCACTCCGGTATGCCTCATGAAAATCAGGAGAAGAGGTTTGGAGAACAGGGATGGGGGCAGGAAGGGTAAGCCTGTGAGTATCTTAGAGGAATAAACATAAAGAGAGGGTGGACAGGAGCAAAATGTCAAGGAAGATACAAAAGACATGGATAGTCAGCCGAGGTTTCTAAGGCCTAGAGAGTTTATATGTTCTATGGTTTATTGGTTACTAATCAGGATGAGGTGAGGTCATGGATCAGTGATCTCACCTCAGGAGCTTTTTGTCATATTTTCAAACAAGAATTTGCACATTTTTATGTAAAACTCTATGCACTAGTGCTGATGAAAATACTATCCAGGGAAGGGTTCATGTCTAAGGAAGCTATAAAAAGAGAGTTAATTATAAAATATGTGGAATGGAGAAAACAACAATTTTTAAAGGTATTATTAATTTTCTGGGTGGATGCCTGTCCAGTATTTAAGCATCATTGTTCTACACTTCCATATATAGCTGTTACAACTGCATATTTGCATGAAATCCTCATGGAGAAGGCTGTGGTCAGTACTGCAAAACAGATACATTTCATTCAAGCTTTGAGCATAACAAAGCACTTATTCAAGAACAGGTTTATTTTCAGCATCTTGTAATTCATGTGAGGAACCTCACAGTCCAAAATCACCAATGATATTGTGCTCCATAGTGCTACTCTCAGCTGAGGTCTAAACACATTTTAACAAAAGAAGTGTGTCCGAGTCCGTGTCCATGTCCATGTAGATGAATGGCTAGGACCTGATTCTTCTCTCTGTTACTCTAATATAAATACAAACTAGCAAGCATTACACTGAAATGAATCGAGTTACACTAGTGTAAAACTGGTGTAGGAAGAAAATATGGCTTTGTGATTTCTCAAATTTGCCTATCTCAGGCCCTCTCGCTTTACATAACTGGTAAAGTCCCCTGTCTGTTAAAGTATAACCACTCAACTGATGAAACTCAACTGTCCTATAAAGGCTGGAGACAGATCCAGAAAACCTGGTTTAGTCCATGAGGATTTAGATGGCCTCCCTCATTCCCCGATATTAAACTTCAGTTTCCTTAGTCACAGATGGTAGAATCTGATATATCCCAACAATGCCTTATGTATTGATGACACAGACTTCCTCCAGTGCATAAAAAGTGGGTCATAGTCCACCACAGCTTTTCTCACACACTTAAGATTTTAAACACACTATTACACAACACTATCCTTGACTATGCCTTACTACAGCCAGCTGTAAAATGGTGATATTAGTACTTCTTTATGTTTGCAAAGTGCTTTGAGATCTTCCACTGGAAGATGTGATAAAGGTGCAAAGTATCTTTCATATATACATTTTGGCATTTTTTTCTAGGGCTTTGATCCAACTTCACAGCCTTTGCAGGTATCACAAAGATCAATCACATTTCTGCTGAAAGTTGGGTTCACTTAGATCTTCTTTGCACAACTGAGCAGGTCTCTCTTGGATAATTCACCAACAGCCCTTCAGTTCCAACCCAAAAGCTGGAAGAAAGGATGGGTGAGTAAGGAATGTCAAATTATTCCCCCTTCTTCTCCCATCCATCCTTGCAGCAGTGATGTCTGGACTGGTTCAAAGCATAAGGAGATCCAAGCATGCATTACCAAAGGCAGCATATTTGGCATTTTTTGTTTATATCACAGTTTAATAGAATTTGTATTCTGAGAGGACAGCTTTGTAGAGTATCTACTGAGTATGCAGTTCATACAGTGAGATAGAGGGTGTAGTGGGTAGCACACTGGACAAGAACTTTAGAGACCAAACTTCTGTTCATGTCACCACTTGCCTTTTGCATGATCTTGTGGCTCAGTTTCCTCCTCTGTAAAATGATACTGACATTTTTTATAAAGCCCTTTGGGGTCTAATGATAACATAGTTGGCTATTAACAACTATATTTCATTAAATGTGAATAGTCAATGTCTGCATAAACAACCGCTTCTCATTTTGCTGGGGATGCTTGACTCCACCACCCCATTGCAGGCCCAAGTCCTATTCCACTCCTTTCCCCATGTCCCCACCCCTTTCTGCCTCATCTCCTCCTCTGTCCCAGAGCACACCCCATCCCTATTCCTTCCCCTCACTCCTTGAGCTTAAATGTTACAAATCAGCTGTTTGTAGTGCTCCGGAGGTGCTGTGAGGGAAGGGAAGGAGTAAGTAAGTGTGAGAAGCATGAGGAGGGTGGGAAAGCAAGAGATCTTGTTGCTAGTGCCTCATCCCACCAATTTTTATCTCTGGGTGCTCCAGCCCTGGAGCACCCATGGAGTTTGTGCCCATGAACCTCTGGGATATTTTAAATAAAGAACATATAATTCAGTACTTATGTTTTGAGGGAAGCGTGGGGTTCAAGAATATGTGAATCCAAATACTTTATAATCTGAATAAATTTTTGTACAAATTGATTCCACACTAGGAGATTTGTCCCTTTGGCAAGGATTTGTGCTCTAATACAGGGTGAGATATAACACCCCACTTTCTGCCTGGATCTCCAAGTCACTATTTTGTTTCAGGCCAATTCCACAAGTCAAATGCACAGAGAAGGGTTGGAACTTAACTTCATTCACAAGTATAATTCTTATGCAAAGAGTATGAACTGGGATATCCTCTGACTCACACACTGCCTTCCACATCCTAATGACTTAACCAGCCAACCTAACAATGGAGGTGCTAATTGTTCTTATCAGCCACTTCTAACTATTTGAACTATCTACTCACGTCTCTCTTTTTTTTCCTCCCCTCCTTTTTTCTCTTTTTTTTCTCTCCCCTCTTCCCCTTCCCTTATTTATTCTTAGATCTGGACTTCTAATACTCCTGTCATCTGAAGAAGTGTGTTGTGTCCATGAAAGTTCATGATACCATCTACATGCTTTGTTAGTCACTCTTTAAGGTGCTACTACACTATTTGTTGTTTAAGTTTTTTCTTACAAATAACTTTTAAAATTTCTGGTTTTAGAGCAGAGATATAATCATCACTTGCTAAGTATGTTGTTAAAAGATACATCACCGTAAGAAGCCTTAGGGATAGATTTAATACTTTTTTCTGTCTTTAACCGTACATTGTTAAACAGCTACCTTGTTTGACCTAAGAGGTGGCTGCATTTTCAGAAGTTAAGAATATGATTCCTTAACAGCCTGCATATCAATTTGCTACATTTGTAAAGAACATTTGGATTATTCAGGATGCCAGGAATAATATTTTAATTTATTTGTAGCATTGCAGACACCTCACTGAACAGACCACTAAACAGGTTACTGATTCAAGGAATTTAAACTCTAGATCATATCTTACTAAGATTACTGATTACAAAAAAGTTGGACAGATAAATAAGACTGTCTAAAGAATTAGTTAATTTCTGTTAGTGAAACCTTAATGCCGTGTTTCTCAAACTGTGGGTCCCGAACCCTAGGGGGGTCGTGAGAAACTTAGAGAGGTCGCAGTATCACAAAGTTTGAGAACCCCTGCCTTAATGTATAACTTTATATTTTAATTCACTTCTTTAGGCTTTGTGGTAGAAGTGTGTGAGAAGTGATTTGAAAGAGATGAGCTTGTTGTCTTTATAAAATATTATGAATATTATAAAACTAAACTATATTAATGTTTCTCTTTCTATGTATGTGACATGGAGTTCTGATGACAGCCTGACATGCATCAGAGCTAAGCTTGAGTGATTTATTTGGCGTCTGAATGCCTTTTGTAGACTTATTCAGTTTTCCGAGGTTGCTTGTATTGTAATGAGTGAATTATTTCTGTCTCTCTTGTTCAGCTCCCTTGGAACCTTTTCTCTTCCTCTGACTACCTAAACTTTTGCTTGCTACTTACTCAGATATAGCCTCCATCCTGTCTCTCTCTCTTCTCCTTTCAAGAGTGTTGTGACTAAAGGCTTCAATAGTTACCTGCAGCCAAGGCTTTTAACTTTTTCAAAGTTAAATTGAAGGCTATACGTTTCCCTCATTAAGCAGTTTTTTCTTGAAGGAAAGTTAGTGGCTGGCATAACTGCACGCAAGGGGACTTTCAGCAGGAAAATGCTTTTGTTCATGTAGCAAGAGTTCTATTAAATGGGTGTATTGTGTTGCCATTAAATAAAAGTTTTTGAAAATGTTACTGTGAACTGGAGTATGGACAATATTTTAGTTGCTGCCTGGCTCTGATTTACATGACGCACACGCACACACAGCTCCTGCCAATATTTTAGATGCCTGTGCTAGCACTCTGATGCATAGAGGGTATAGCACATGCACACAGGTGATGATAATCTGTATTTGATGGGCTGATGCCTGATGTGTACTCTGCAAACAATTGGATCTGTAAGCTCTGAAAACTCAGAGCTTTGGGTCTAGTCAACTCTTTTGGGTTGGCTAGGGTTGAAGCTAACTCTGGCAAAATGAGGGATTGGTGGCAGACAAGAAAACACCTTGTCTTTTACCTCTAGCTCCCGGAACATCTCTCCAGCTAGGAGATCAGTGCTAACACAGTGGTGTTGAAGGACAATGGGTTTGACATAGCAGCCATTATAGAAGTGAAGCCCAGTTTGCACAAGGTCTCTGCATAATTACTAACATTTAGAAAAGTTTTGCAAAGAAGTGCCTAAGTTGGCTGAGACCTGGAGGCTGTTAATGCTCCAGCCAGTGGAGTCCCTTGCACCTAAACAAAAGCAGCTTGGTTTTCTTAAGCAGTGAGGTTGCTCAGTACCTGTGGATTTAAGGTATTTAAACACACATATTTTGGCCAATGTGACTTCACAAAGACCACAGAGGTTGCCAGTGGGAGAACTCGGAATAGTCCCTAGCTTGCTCAGCTAAACAATACTGCCTTTGTGTCTCATACTCTTGTGCCTAGAACTTATGCTAGCAATTCAATAGAGGAGTGACATAAATAGGTGACTTCTCTCACCAGCCCAGGAAAGAATCATTGCAATGCCAGAGTCTGTTGCTGACACATCATCAGGACACAATATATTATTCAACACAAAATCTTATGAAGTAATACTGACAAAATGATTCTCATGACCAAAGTAGATTTTTCCCCTTGCCTCTCCCTGCCCTGGAAAGAAGCCATTCCTGTTCCTTAAAGTCCCTGCTGTGTCATGTGACTGCCATGTGACTATTAACCCTTTCCTGTGTTTCACCCTCTCCCAAGTGGGCTCAAGAAGCTGGCTAATTAGGTGCTTATCGTGGTTGCGACAGAGAGGCAGTTGGTCTGGGAGGAGTACAATCTTACAGTAGTCGTAATGGTATTTGTAGTGACCACTGTGTCCATTGTGTAGCGATACTGTCTATGAAGGGACACAATAGCATGACAAGGAACAATTACTAATAGGACGTCGGAGAAATAACCAGGCTAACCTTTGTGTTTCTTAATAAAAACTAGTAAGAGCTGTGAGGGCTAAACGTGAGCATTCGACTGCCCTGTTCCATTTATTTTTCAGGGCATATTAAAAGGTGGCTTCTCTGTCTGTGTAGATGTAAAACAATGACGCTGAGAGACCCTCATTTTGGTTGCTCGGCACACTCTTCTCCATGGACTTCTTGAGTATCACCTGACTGAACATTGTTAAAATTTTATCTGGAAAGCAGTGTCTCTTTGCAGCAGAGTAAATGTATGACTGCTGCACACTACCACCGAGGTTCTTGCCCTTCAGTTGCTTTGCCGAGAAGGATTTTAAAGATAAATAAGGAAACCGTCCTAGAAACCTAAACTGTCAACCAATCCTATTGCAGAGATTCCTATTAAAACCTTTATGTCAAGATTTGTGAAACATCTGACAAAATTGCTGGTTGAAGTTGCAAACAAAGTATTAATCAAGGCAGCCCACTGTGGCTTAATAATCTCAATGACAGACACTTCTTGGCAATCAAGGCTCCTCTGATGATAATCTAATCAAACTGCACAGATTTTATAGAACCGAGTATATGCAAGTATAGCTCAGCCCTAGCCAGACAATATTCCACAGTACACAAGGGAAATGTTAGAGCAAACTTGCTCAGCTTATTGCCATATGATGTCACACCACAGGAGAGAAGGGTGCAGTAATGTTCCCTTGTGTGCAAAAATCACAGAATGGGCTTTGTACCAAAAGCGTGCTGCACTGAGACGTGTGAGATGCAGGCTGTGGGAGGCTGACGTTTCTGCTCCCCTCTGTGAGAGAGCGTGGGTATTAATTTGGTTAATTTCTAATGATCATCCATAATAACTTACAAGAGAGTTTGGATAATGAATCAATGTAAAAAGAATTGCAGTTCCAAAAATAAGTCTGTCCAGGACAGAAAATGTCTTAAAAAGCTATAGTATTTAGAGGTTTAATTAGTATATTGGGTCATTATGACATCTAGCTCATTTCATTACTCTCCTAATGTATTATTAGTTGGCAGTTAAATACTATCTGCTGGGACCTGAGAGTTTTTCCTCTTGTCTTTCTGGTCATACTTGCTGCCTAGGTCGACAGCTTACCTGTAGTGAGGAAGAAATGGAACACCAATTAGAAAGCTTTCAGCCCAGCACCCATGGAAAAGCCAAAAGCTGATAAAGGTCAGCATGAAATTTGAATGACAGGGCTAAAGTCTTTTACTCATAATTTTGTGTTTGCAATAGAATTCAGAGCAATTCACAGCCTTAAAGGCCTTAAGTGAGAACAGCAATTAATTGTAATGAATAATCTGACAAATCTGGTTGACATATGGCTGCTAATGCCCTCCTTTCTAGTGGGAGCAGTGGAGGGATTAGATTAACTCAAATGAAATCTGGGACCGCCATGCCATCTGCATGTTCAGTAGGAAACGGTACACGTTAAATGGTGAGTGGGTAGATATCTGTCTTGTACTCATCTCTCTCTGAGCCTTTGGCAGATAGGGGAATAGCAGTTTTATTATTGCACCAGCTGCCTGTCAATCCAGTAATACTGGAAAGTCATATAGTACAACCTAGAAAACTAATACACCAAAAAGCTGTTAAAAATCAACTAGACAAAATTAACATAAATTGATAAATTCTTCTGTTTATACAATGTGTATATTCATAGTTTGATTACCCTGTGAACATAGTGTAATTAAACAACAGCATTTTCATTTTCCCTATTTACAAATACTATCTCTGGTACAGACTGAACTATCCAAGCTGCTTTGTAAATGAAGGAGAGCAGGATGCTCACCTTGAAAAATTCTACATCCCCTACAAATCTCCATGCAAATAATTATGCCTTCCATAGGCCCAGTCTGACTCCTGTTGACTTAGGCCCCAATTCTGCAAACATTAATCACAGGAATAACACAGACCAGCTACTCATCCACATAAACTTACTCACATGTGTAAGTGCTTTCAAGAGCTGGGCTTTTGTGGCAGGTGAGACAGAGAGAATTGAGATTATTGCTCCCCCTCCCCCAGCCTGTGTTTCTGTTTTGACCTCTATCTCTATATGGCATAATTATACAATCCCTCTTTCCAGCCCTGCCTCCTTCACTGTTCCTTCCAGTCTCTTCTCCCAAAGTACTTCCACTCTATCTAATGCTGTACATGTGACATGCTAGATTCACTGATCATAAACATGCAGGAGGCAGGATCAGATAGGGTGACATAAATGAAGACTGTCTGGAAAATCCATTAATGAATTCCTGTTAGGAATTTTTTTCCCTGTGGTATTAAAATAACAAACTTAAAAAACAAAAATAAAACCATCACTTCATGTAATAAAATTGTATTATTTGCCTATTGACATTCTCAGTTTTAAATAACTCCAGACATTTCAGATTTCTTTCTTGAGGTGGGATATATAATTGAGATGATAACTGGAGGATGCAGTGGACAATGTTTAAATGTTTAAAGATTTTTGTGGAACTTTGGGTTAAAAGTTCCTTATGCTTACTAAAGGATAAATCATTGCCTCTTAGAAAAACCTGTTAATTCTAATTTGTGACAACATGAGCAAAAATAAGTAAATTTTAAAAACTATTAGTTAATATATAGCCAGTATCTGCATTACTGCAAATAACAGATCCTTCCTTTGAATTTCACAGAGACTGGCTAGTATTCTCTGCATAACAGTAATTTCAAGGAAAGAATGACAGGACCAAATCATATAGGTGCTAGGTAGCTATAAGGCTAATATTTCTCAGGTGATTTCTTGAGTGAGTAAGGCAAGCAATATTCAGCCTTCAATTACAAGCTATACAAGTATCTTCTTGAAATTCCATTCTTCAAATACTTGCAAGGTATGCCAAAATGACTTTAGTTGACATCAAAAGAATATAACCTTTGTGACTAATCTTAATTGGCTGTTACAAAGTTTATCAGTAGGATTTTAAAAAATCTTGAAAAAGTATCTGTACAAAATTAGATTTGAAGTTTTGTTTGTTTGCTTGTTTGTTTGTTTCAGTCAGGATCATCCTACAGAAATGAATGAAGGGAATGAAGGTTAGTTCTCCTCAGTTCAATCATTTTCATGCAAAAATAAGCCAGGGATGTATTTTGTTTTATAGTAAGCCCCCCAATTCAAGCCAGGTTTGCACATTTTTTATCACATCAGACGTATAGTATGTGGAACCTGCTAATTTCAAAACATTTAATTTCCTATAATACTTACTTGGTAAGAAAATCATAGTCATGGTTTAGATTCTACACACATGGTGGCAGTGGCTACATCAACAGTGCTGTTGGCTCCACCTCTGCGTCCATTGGGAGGGGCCAGAAAACGGATTGCTCTGGCTTCAGTGTATTCCAATGCCCTGAGGTCTATCAGATTTGTCTCTGGGCCCATCATCTTATTTTACATAGTCCGTACCCAGTGACACAATAGGGGAAGAGCTGAGGGAGAGGATGTTCACAGAGATTTCCTCCTTCTTATTCTTCTCCTATGAGCATTTTCAGTAGCAGGGGATAGTCTGTCTGCATGACAGTACAATTCTTAGAACCTCATTGATACAAGTTGAACCTCTCTAAGGGTATGTCTACACTTGCCCCCTACTTCGAAGTAGGGAGGCAAATGAAGCGTACCGAAGTTGCAAATCAAGCCCAGGATTTAAATATCCCACGCTTGATTTGCATGTTCCCGGCCGATCACCATTTTAGAAATTCATTGGCCCCGAGTAACTGCCCGTGTCTACACAGGGCATTGAAACGGGAGTCTGATTTAAAGCCCTATCTTGAATTAGCTGGTATTCCTCCTGCAATGAGGTTTACCAGCTAATTTGAATTAGGGGCTTTAAATCGGACTCCCGTTTCACTGCCGCTTGTAGATGCGGGCAGTTACTCCGGGCTAGTGAATTTCTAATATGGCAACCGGCTGGACACATGCAAATCAAGCACGAGATATTTAAATCCCGGGCTTGATTTGCAACTTCAGTAGGCTTAATTTGCCTCCCTACTTCGATGTAGGGGGCAAGTGTAGACATACCCTAATTCAGAACTCTCTCATCCAGAAATATCCGTTGTCCAGGATAATTTTTAGTTAGCCAGATGTCTAATTTTCATTGGTGTGACCAAGCATCCCATGGTCCCATAAAGTTTGTTTACAACCACTAGTCCTAGCTTTCAGTATTCTGTGCAGTTGTTCAGCTTTAATTTGCCCCTAAATATCCTCTAGCAGCATAATAAGCAGTGGAAGTATTGTCAATGCTGCTAGACAATATTGACCTGCCGTGGTCCAGAAAATTCTCTCATTTGGAACTGGTCAGGTCCCAAGGGTTCTGGCCTACAGAAGTTCAACCTGCATTTTGCATCTCTCTAGTGACGTGTGCTAAGATGACAACCAGAATCAGCATGTGTCAAACAGAAATTGAAACAACAGAGAAACATAAGGAGAGAAAGGAAGATGGCCACCCATAGCCATCTTGAGTGTTAATAGTAGAAAATGTAATTTATATACACAATGTGCACTCAAAGATTAATCTCAAGAAACATAAACTCTTCTTATTAGAAATCAATGTACTAAATGCCTCTTTCATTTTGATAGCTAAAGTGACAGAGCTGAAATAACTTTAATCCATCTCAGGAGCAAGAGAATATAGTCAGAATGTGTTAACTATAAAACACACTAATGGAAAAATTAAATTTCTGAACAGGGAAAGCATATATCTGAACATCTTTGCACTAAGACAATGTCCTGACAGAAAGCGAAGAGCTGCTATTTAAATCTAGCCATTTCTTGTTTCTCAGCACACGTGTTGCAAAGTTGAAACAACTATGACAACAGCAAAGTGAGCCATTAAATACAATCTATTCTTGATATAGTTTAACCTTCCTTCTCTTCCCCCCCGCCCCCCCAAAAAAAGATACATGGCTCAATCTTCCTGGCAGCTACAGGAATACCTGTTTCCATTATAAAGAAGACCCTATGATGTGAAAATTCATAATATTTACCAAATGTTTTTTAGTTTTTCTTTTAAAAAATTCTTAAGATGCCATAAAAAACGTCCACAGTAGCTATTCAGTGTACTCTTTGGAATCATAAGCCATGTGAGACTTAATATTTTAAGCAGATTTCTCAAATTATTTTAGTTGCAAATTCAGCTGAAAAACTGAAGAATACATTGCAACCCACAAAATACACTCTTCCCTGATTGTAAGTTCTTAACTGAGGAGTTATACCATTTTTTTAAAAAGGGGAAAAATGTAAACTGTTCCTACAATATTGTAAATGACACATTTAGCTCTGCACCATAGTGACTACTGACAACATAATATACACTTGGGAAGCATAGGTGAATCAGATTGTGAATGCTGGAGAGATTTTTAATTTCACAAAGCTCAGTAGGTGTCAGAGAACATTTCTTTCTGTAAATATGGGCCTAACAACAATCACTGTAATTGAGAAGAATTTACTTTGTTGCTATAATTCATCTATCTTCTGCCCATTTGATTCCAGTTGTTAAATTACATGATCTATTACTGAACATTTAAAGCATCTCTAATTTGACCTTTTTTAAAAAAAAAAAAATCCCATAACTAGTTTTCAGCTTGTTTAGAAATGCTGCAAAGGATTGCTACATTCCCACTGTATAATCCAGATTTTTCTTTAGGGGAGGGAAGGAACGAGCACTGTTTAGCTTAACTGTCTTTGTAGCCTGCAATTTATAAATAGTATTTCTCCACTCTGCAGGGTTATAATAAATTTCCAAGACTTACTGGATAAACTGTATCCTTTTATTTTAATAACTGTCACCTGGATTAAAAATTATGCTTAGTTTAAAAAATGCGTAAAATAGTACTTCTAAATTTATTTTGTAAATGAAGCCACTATATAAATTTTACATATTATTATTTTTGTTATTAATTGCTAACTCTGAAAACGGCTAAATTCAGAATAACTCTCTGTTTCAAAGACCTAATTGCCAAGGATCTTGCCTTAATATTAACTAGGATAATTATTATGCAAAGCATACCCACCCAGAATGTTTGCATAGCTATCACAAGCGCTTTCATAAATGATGCTTTAATTAGTCTTAATTAGAATTTGTTTAAGTCAGCAGGGAATGCAGAGCCCGTGAAATGATGTATGTAATAAGCATCAGGCTCACTTTTTACTTGGGGAATAGAGCTGACAAAATCACATCACGTTAAATTGATTCAGTCAGAATTAAAATTCTTATGGTATTAATTAAATGGGGGATCTCATTAGCAGGCTGCAGGGTGACGAAGCGACTCTTTGGCGACCAGATGTGAAGGAAGCAGGAGTGAACAAGAGCACCATTAGACCAAAAAGTCATCCCATCTTAGTCACAGAAACAGTGGCATTAAGCTTGATGCAAAGTGCTAGAACTATTGTATTAAGATATCAGAAATTTAGAGCTCTTTTTTGCTAATTTGGCTCCTTTCAGAAAATATAGTTCAATAAAAATGATTGTTGGGATGTTGGAAAGTTATTGGCTATTTTCAGAGTGAACTGATAGAATTCTGATTAGTCTAAGACAAAGAGAACTAAACAAGCACTTGGCCAGATCCTCTGGTGGTGTAAATTGGCCTAGTTCCATATAAAAGCTATTCTGTTTTACACCAGAAGAGTATCTGGCCCAATGTTTAACATTTTTATTTTTAGCATTCATACTATTGAGGATAACTTTGGTCCAAGACCCGTTGTCCTTATTTGTTTTCAAGTAGGTGTTTTGCCTGAGATATGACTATAAGATCTGGTCCTTCATTCAGTATTGGTTTCAGAATGGATTGTCTATTTTAAAAATATATTTTACACATTGATTTGCATGTCCTTTGCATGGATTCAACTATTTCAGTAAAGAGAAGTTCCTGCATATTTACCACTCATTTATGTTGGCATCTACTTACAAATTCACAAAATCCATGGTGATTTTTCTATACTCTGTCATTGAACCAAAAATAGCAGGTATACCTTTTACTATTCATAAACCAAATCTGACTTTGCAAATCTAGCTAAGGATAGATGATATTTGCCTCAAATTAGCATATGTTTTGTGAATGGCAAGGGGCACATGCTGCTGTTGTGTACGTTTTTTGTCAATATTAACGAGTTTTTTCTTTTGAGGTTTGTGTCTTTAAATTCCAGCCATCAAAAAATAAATCTGCTCCTTGCTTGTGATTCAAAGGCTGAAACTCAGCCTAATGGCTGAGTGATTCACTAGCCTTTCACCTCAGAAAACCAGAGTTACTGTCTTGTGATAATCTCAGAAACCTGAGCTATAGTCTTGATATAGGTCACAAGTCATAAAATAATTATTCTGATCTCACCTTAGCCTCCATATCACCTTATATTTAGGTCTTGATTCAGCAAGGTAACTTCAAGTGCGTGTATTTCAGTCTCCACTGAAATCAGTACCAAAGTTCTCAAGGAGTCAATTACTCGGGATCAGAATGGGACTAGAGCTCCCTGAAATTAGGCACATACTGTAATACTTTACTGTTTAATTAGGTTTGATTCAAATTTTTAGAGATACTGTAGAAAACATTATACATTGTGAGCTCTTTTTAGATTGGAAATCTGTGTAGAAAAACCTTGCTTAAACCAGAAATTTTAGTTCCTTCCTTGCTTGCTTGTTCGCTTCCTTCCATGGAGTATTCAGGCCTCAATTCAGCACAACACTTAATCATATGCTTAAAATTAAGCACAAGTAGCTCCATTAATTTTAGCATTTTGGGTCTCCATGCATGTATAAATAAGAAAAAAATGCAGATGCCTTACAGATGTCACTTTCTAATCTATGAAGAGTGGTTCAGTAATGTTTACGTGTGCCCGTCTAGTATGTGCATTAAGAAAATACTTTTTTTTAACCCAGATGGATCAAGAAATAGGGAAATGTGGGCAATATGACCAGAGAGGTTTCCAGTAGATTAATATTATTCCACATTTCATTAGGTCATTAATGATATATCAGGCACTGTTTACTGTTATAATAAATATATAGAATCAGAAATATCCCAAAACTATGTTTATAAAATGGATGCAGCTAACATTTAATAGATGCCCTTTGGGAATGGCCATAAGTATTACAGTCACCAGCATATGTTAAGTTTTATCTTTTCAAGAGTCCATTCCCCCTATTAATGAGATGGGAATTGTTTTGTTCCACCTCCTGCTTTGTTAGAATCTTTAGCAGAACAACCCATCATTGAAGTGCTATGAAAATTTACCACAGCAGTGGTTCCATCCTCTCTCCCCTCCTGAATTTCAGAGCTTAATGTAGTTTATAAAGAACGCTTGTTGACTGCACCACCCAGACTATTCTGTGTTTGGAGCAAATGACCACTCTAGCTTTGTCATGGCTTGTTGAGGATGTGGAAAAAAAAGGAGTGGGAAGAGCCAGCTATTCAAATCCTAAAACCACAATGTCAAAGAGATCTAGTTCATTAGGCTAATTTTTATAGAAAGTACCAAAGGAAAAGCAGGTTCTGTAACTTCTCTTCTTAAAACTTCCATTTTTATGACAAATAGTGCTGTAAGAACAGTGCACCAGTCAGCCATGATACATGACCAGTACAATGTTACTGTGACAAAAAACCAGACAGAATCTGTTATAGTGCTACTTCATGAATCTATTTTTGCACCAATGATTGAGATAAGCACAAGTCAGATACATATTTCATTTGTTTTTACACTTCTAACATTGTCACATGCCTTATTTCTGATAACATAACTCAAAGGCATTATATAGTACATACCATGAAACCTGAGAATTACACTGGCAACAAAGCAGTTTTAATGATAGAGTCAGCAGAGATGTAAACAACATGTACATGAATGCAGTGCTGGTGTCTAGTAACTTACATAGTTTGTTTTTTTTAATCATGCGCTTTAGATAAGTATATTTATATGATCAGTATTATACTCCAGCTCCAAAACCTGTAGGCTTATTCTCAGGGTCCAGGAATAAAACACTCAGCCTGTGTTCACATTGTGTAATCATAATGGGTTATTTTGGTTTCAAATCTATACTGGTATGAATCTACATGTGTACAACTCAGTATGGGGAGGGGAGTTTGTTGGCTGCCAAGCATGATTTATGCAGGGTTCTTGCTCATTGACATATTAACAACATCATTTGATTGCAAGAGATGCTCATGGCAACTGCTGACGTTGGGAATTACAGTATCGACAGCTGCGACCTGTGAGCCATGTTCACATCTGAAGAAAGGCTGATCCTTTCAATCCGACTTTGCAGGTGCCATTCAGCTGATGTCCACTGAATTCTTTGACCTTATCCAAGTTGGCTGTTTCTGGGTGGCAAATGTTTAGAAGCCTCCAAGCATCAGCTGAAACCAACAGATTTTACCAACCCTGCCACTTCCAGCTGAGATATCACCAGCCATCACACAGACCAGGGCTATAAGGAGGCTGACATCAGCAATAGGCAACTTGCAGGCTGGGTTGGTAAAATCTGAAATGACCTTGCCCTTATCTGTGATGCTAAGCAGCAAGGTTGGTTCCATTCTTCCAGATGGAATCATGACTGCTCTTCCTGACTCACATTGGGTCTGTTCATGACCATCCTCAGCAACATACCAAGTCTTGGATAACTTTCCACACAGCCAACACAGACCATCGCTGATCCATATTGGGCTACAGCTCCCAGTTGTCAAGAGTTCCAAAAAGAAGCAGTGGAACTTTCAAAAGGCTGACTGGAAAAATACAGGGAAGCACCGGAGAAGAGCAGGGTGAAAATACCAGCTCAGCATATCTTGGTAAATAAGATTGACTATCAGTTCTGTGGTGCTGTTTACAAAGCAGCCTGCAGAGCCATCCCATGAAGTTGCCTCCCAGTCTGCATTCCCTATTTATCAGTGAGGCGAGTGCTGCCTTTCTCAAGGAGTTCCAGGCATCTGGTGACCCATATGTTGCTGGCCATCTGATTGAATCATTAGACATTGCTCGCCTAGCCAGATGGGAGGAGATGACTGACAGGCTGAGCTTTACCTGCTCCAGCCATAAGCACTGGAGTCTGATCTGATGCCTTGGAGCAGCACAACAGCCACTTGTGCTTAACTGACCCTCAGTGACACCCAGATAGGTAGCCTAACACTTTTAAGTGGCCAGAGCAGCTTTGGAAAAATAGGTGTGAAGACAAATGAGGAATGAATGGTGAATGTTTAACCATGTACGCCAGCTAGCTTTTGCCGAGGTGATAGCACATGAAACCAAGTACTTACACTGACCACATTAGTTGCAAATGGCTTCCAGAGAGACTTGAAATCAGGTGCTGTTTTCATCAAGTTAATAGTGGTGTACAGTATTATGTGGTACTCTGACCATGGAAGGTATCACAAGTCATTTTCTCTTGGGTCACAGATGTTGTTGAACTGTAAAGAGTCCATATGAGGGAGAAAATGAGTGCTTCGAGATGATAGAACAACAGGTTATCTCAAGGCTATGTGCTTTTTCCAACTCTGTTCAACCTTTACATCAATGACCCACTAAACCTGGAGATTCATATGCACAGGTACCATCTGTTGTAGTACCCAAGCCTGGACATTTCACAATCTTGATGCCACCTTAAACTGGGACATGGTATAATTAGCTGACTATTGTAGGATTTGGTGTCTTTAGCCAAGCATAATAAAAACAGTTTCCAGTTTGTTCTCTCTTTAGCATGCTAGTTCAACCCAAGCACTGACTGTGTATCTGAATGCTCAAAAGGTGAGGCATGAAGTAGAACCAGTGTGTCTAAATGTGACATTAGACTGCACACTGAGTTACCATGCTCACCTGAAAAAGACAGCAGCTAAAGTTAAGACACAGAACAATCATCTTAGCAAACTGGCAGGTTTGTCAGGGGGTGCTCCTGCCCCAACCCTCCGGATGTCAGTTTTTGCCACTTTCATATTCAGTGGTGGAGCACTGTGCACCAGTATGGAGTTGATCATCACGCACCAAACTGGTGGATACATAGTTATATTTCATTGTGTACATCATCTCTGGCACCCTGCCTCCAACTCTACTCTGATGGTTTCCAATTCTGAGCAATATTGCTCCGCAAAGCAGACGGGAGGTTGCCACTGGTAAGTTATTAGAGAAAGTATGTGCCAACCCAAGCCTGCCACTGCACAATGACTTTTTAGAACTGCCTGCTGCATGTTTGCCATCATGTCACTCCTAATGGTCTCATCTGCAATGGCAGAACATTAGGGTGTAAACGGTCTCAAGAGCATTGGTGACTCATGGTAGCAGTTGGGAAATACACCACCTCCCTATGCCCCTGCCAAAATTCTAATTGCTATTTGGGTTCCCCCTTCTTTCCTCTCCCTGATCCTCTGGGTGGTCCTCCCTGCACTCCCTCTCCACATAGGCACTAGTTGCATATGCTTGCAAGTGGAATGGGTATCTGTTATAATGCCCAACCAGTTCCTCGTCGATGATCCCACAATTTGTCTGCCTGATTTTGGTCTGACCTAGTCCAATGGACCCTGTTAAACAGGTTCCAGACTGGGCAAGGTCACTGTGCAGCTAACTGGTGTCGCTGGGGCCTTCATGACAGTTCTTTGTGAAGCTGTGGAACAACACAGATAATGACATACATTTTCAATGAATGCCTGCTCATTAGGTTTAGTGATGGTCTAGAACAGTGTTTCTCAACCTTTTTATGCTCATGGCCCCATTCTGAGCCTCGTTTACCTCTGTGGCCCCCTCATAACCGCTGTTAGTTGGAAAAAAAGGTACATCATTTACCTAATGTTCCGTTTTTTCCATGTGGCCCCCTAGAGGTAGGGCGTGGCCCCTGGGGATCCATATGACCCACGGGTGAGAACCACTGGTCTAGAAGAACTGCACATGCCATTGAAGATGCCATTGCTTGGCTAGATGACTGCGCGCACACAATAAATGTGAGCAGCAGCCAATATGAGCTGGGAAGGCCCATATGAGAAGAGCTACAGGACAGAGCAGAGCAGTAGCTGCCTGACTCTTGAGAAGGGAAGCTCAGGCTCCTAGTGAGCCTCATGAAGTAGCTGCTGGGTCATGCTGCCACGCAGCTTAGAGGGAACCTCCAATGCCAGTGAAGGAAGTCACTGGATAGCAACTGCAGAATGGGACAAAACAGAGCATGACGCGACGGTACTGGAAGTGATGGTCCTGGAGCAGAAGCAATGGAGGTGAGACATGACCAGAAGAGGGCGCACTGACTACTAGAACTAATCCTCAGGACAGACAGCAGGAGTTGTTGCAGAGCATCCTATCACATCCACTCTCACCCCACTGAAAGATATAGGGTTTTAGTGGAAGTGCCTTCTTTACCCAGAGGAATGAGAAGATTGTGGATTCCATCATTTTGAAGAGTTAAGAGTGAAGGAAGAGTGATAATTTTTGGTATCAACATACTTATTCAATAATCTAGGCAATTCCTTGTACTTCCTGGTCTAAGCAAAAACCTTCATTGATCCTCATTGCTCAATGCCAGGATATAGTGACAATATTACACATAAATGTATACAGGTTAAATAACAGAATATAGGCCTAATACTTTTTCTAATGGCTTTACCCGAAAACTGTATGGCATACTAAGGGTTGTAAACTACAACAATCAATGAGATATGTATTGAAGTCTTCATAAACACAATGAACTTTTAACTCCCTCCTTAGTTTGAGCTTTTTGTGAAGCTTTCTTTAATGAAGGCATGACTGACTAAACACTGTGAGGTTCGATAGAAAGGGCAACCTCAGCTGAAAACAAAGAGTAATGAGAAGTGACATACTGTGTTCTTGCTGAATTTGTTTAAAATGTGCTTAATATCAACCCCAATCTGCAGTCAACTTTGTAACCCTAACTGATGACCCCAGAAGTTCATAGCACAGTGAAGTTTTGTAGAGAGCAGTACAGTGGCTAGAGCAGTAGTGTGATTTACGTTAGAGAAAACAATTGTGAATATAAGATGAAGTAAGATGAATGTATTTATTCCCATGGGAAAACAAAGGGAACAGAACAGGTGCTGGATTTATGTAAAATGGACCCCAAATGGATGGATATGTAGCCTGAAAACATTTTTAGTTAATGCTGTTTGAGTGAATGTGGCCCTGTGCATGTTGCTGTGTGGGGGGATTAAGCCTAGGATTCATTGCCTGGTCATACTTACCCCTGGTCTGCATTACAAACTGATGTTGGTGTAGATTCTAGTATGGTTATTTCGAAATAACTTTTCTGTGTAGACATACCCTTAGGGAGGTGCAGTACTTATGCTGACAGGAGCAGCTCATCCATCAGCATAGGCAGCATTTTCACTAGGTGCTGCAGTGGGGCACCTATAGCACTGTAAATGTAGACAAGCCCTTAGATAGACAGACCAGTGAGTTTAGGCTTTTAGGTGAAGGTTCTGGAGAGTAGCCTGCCCATGTGTTTTGGGGAAGTCATAACAAAGATGGCTGAATTTCATCTGCAGTTCAAGGTTTGGGGTTTTCCAGTAAATGCTTTATGAGCTGGGCTGAGCAGAATTTGACCCAGGGTGTTTAACCATTCTCTCTCGCTCACCTAAATCCTGCACTCCCCTCTGTACCCACACACAGTGTCAGTCAGTCTCTCTCTCCCTCTGCCTCTTCCCTTTTTTCTGTGCGTAAACAAATTCCCAATTCAATGTAACACAGGGCTCCCTTAGGGGGACCTAGAAGAATATTTGGGCATGTGTCCAACCCCCATTGGGAGCAGAGAGAGAGAATCACCCAGCTCCATTCAGCCCTTACCTCTGCTCTGGCAACAGCCCCAGACCTGGTCTCAGCCTTGGCCCCTGGTTGCTGGCCTATCCATGGCTTTGGCCCCAGTTTTGGCCCTGACCACAACCTCACTCCCAACTGTGACCCCAGCTACAGATCTGACCCTAGCTCAACCTCAGCTCCTGACTCTGATCCTGGGGGGGTCACAGATGGGGCAAGCAGAGGGTGTGATTTCAGGGAACACTCTCGAACTCCTCCCACCTCCCTACCGGGCACTTCTGCTGGAGAGTAAGGTGAAGCCCCAGCTCCCCAATCCTAATCCTTTGCAGAGGGTGAGGAGGGAAGCCCCAGCACCCGGTCATCTGCTGCAGCCATGGGACTAGAGGTGCTTGCACTCCCTGATGACCCCCAAGGCTGTGATGCAGGGATAGAACTTCTCTAGTCTTGGGGCTGCAGTAGGGTGGGGCAGAAAGGAGCAAAAGGGCCTGTGAGGTTGCAGTGAGAAAGCAGAAGCAGGGGGAGAGACCCTGCATAGAACAGGAATTGGCACCTGGGAAGGGGCAGGGAGAGCACCCTAACTCTGGCCCAGAACTCCCCCTCCAAAAAAACCCCACCTTTAATCCACCTCTGCTTATACAAAGGAGTGAATATGCTTATTTGGCACATAGAATTTTGAGCTTACATTTACTAATACCCGGTTAGCAGTCAGATTATTTCCTCCTTGCCATTTGCAGGAGGCAGAAGAGAACAGTGTATACCCAGATACATTAATGACAATGTATTGTCTCTGTCTTTGCAGTGTCATTTCCGTTTGGTGCTACAGAGTTGGGGAGGCCTATGTGAAAACTGTTATGGAGCACTGATTCTCAGGGTGGATCTATGCTGATCCCAGCAATGCCAGCTGTTAGTGGTCCCCAGAGGACTACTTTCGACCTGGGATATCTGGAGACCAGCATGTTCTAGCCGTATGTCAGGGGGTACCCCCTGACGGGGGCTGCTGCCCCCCTTATACTGACCCGTGTCTCAGTCCGGGCCTATACCGCCCCCCAAAGTCCCCAAAAGTCCATGCCCCTCTATCAGGGGATATACGGTATCAAAGGCCTAGTCCCTCTGAGGTGCCTCTCCTGGCCCCAGGCCTGGTTATCCGCGGGGGGGGGGGGGGGCTGCGTGGTAGGGGGACCCGGGCCCTCCCTCTCCACCGGGTCCCAGCCCAGGGCCCTTTAGGCAGGGTCTATGGCTCCTGCCGGCTCGGCGGGGAATCCGGCCGATACACACTGAGCCACGCTTTGTATCCCCTGCCCTGGGCTGCTTCCTACCACGCCCCGGTTCCCCTGGGGCCCATTGGCCTCTGAGGCCGTACCTGCCGGGGTTCTGGGGATGCTCCGGTCTCCCGGGGTCGGGGTCCGCTTCCTTGGTGTCAGGGTCCAGCACTGGCAGCGACTCTGGTCCCAGCGGCTGCAAAAACACTGGCCTGGCCTGGTCTCCTCCCTCCCCCAGCTGTTTGTTTGCCTGCTGGGCTCCCTCTGCCTTTATACCTGGCCTCTGCTGGGAGCATGCCCAGCAGGGCCGGAAGGGCGGGGCCCTCTCCACCCGCTGGGCCTGGGCTACTCCCGGCCCTGCAGTGTGGGGCCTGTTCGCCCCGTCACACCGTACCAGAACCCTCCTCGCCTATTTCTAACCATTTATGTTGGGGCTGTTTAGACGTGGTGTGTGAGTGTGTGTGTCAAAATTGGGTACAGTTTTGGAACAAACTGAGCACTCCCTCTTATCAGAGGAATTCTCATCTGGTAACATTCAACTGCTTTCCACTGCCAGTGTCAAAGGGCCACAGAGCAGCTGGGAATCTTGTCAATCAATCATATTTTTTTATGTATCCCCAAAGTGGAAATCAAGCTACCAGTCTTGCCCCTCCGTTAATACAATCAAACATAGACCATTGTTGTCTTTTTCATCCTTCTTCACACTGAATAGGCAATTTTTTGTGCTGACCTGACCTTTCAGCATAGTTTTAATGAATGTCTTGACCTAACCAAACAGATTTTAGTGTTTCCTTCAGGTTTTGGTTTAGACAGGGTAGATAGAGATGAGAAAGTTATGTGTAGTTTGAGGACCACATTTAGGCTACATCTACGCTGGCAGCTTCTTGCACAAGAACTGTTTTGAGGACGAGTTCGTGCACAAAAAGTCTTCCACAAGAGCACATCTACACTGGCATGTGCTTTTTGCACAAGATATGTGCTTTAGCGCAAGAGCATCTATGGCAGTGTAGACGCTCTTTAGCGCAAGAAAGCTCTGATGGCCATTTTAGCCATAGGGGTTTCTTGTGCAAGAAATTAATGTTGCTTGTCTATACTGCCCTCTTGCGCAAGAGCTCTTGTGCAAGAGGGCTTATTCCTCGTGTGGAGAGGAATAACTCTTCCGGAAGAAGCCCTGTTTTCCAACGCTAGACTGTAAATTTACTTGCTCAAAAACGTGTGTGCAGTGTAGACATCCGGCAAGTTTTTGTGCAAGAACAGTTGTTCTTGCACAAGAAGCCGCCAGTGTAGACGTAGCCTTACAGTTTTAGTCTTTAAGCTAAAGTTAATGAACTAATAGGCAGTTTCACTGGTATAATCCAAAGGAAAATTTAGGCCTTTACATTATTATATTATTTTGTATTGGAGTAGTGCCTAGGAGCCCCAACTATTGTCTACTGACTGCATTGCGTACAAATACAAAATAAAAACATGGTTCCTATCCCCATGCCCGCTAATAAGGTGAGGGAAAGGGGACAATTGCCCCAGGGCCTCATGATTCAAAAGGGCCAGGCGCTCCTGGCCACCACTATTGCAGCTGTGGCCGGTGTCCTGGGCCCTTTAAATTGCTGTGGAAACCACAGGCAGCATGCTCTGTTACTGCTGAAGGGTTGGCAGAGGGGAGGCTAGTTCCCAGCCCTGCCTCTTCTGCAGAGCCTCTGCCACTCTTCGGAGTGCGGAGCTGGGGCCCAGCACCTTGCTCAGAGACCTGGCAATTTTGTGGGCTGCCTGCCTGTCCCAAACAGCTTCTGATACTACATCTGAACAAGAACTTAACTTTAAAAATAGGAGAGCCACTCTATGCACTTTTAATAGTAAGTTAGTGTGAATGTAGTTGTATTCTATTGTAGTGGAATGACCCTTGCTATTTGTTGGCCAACATAAGAGGTTAATGACTCTGGTGTAGCAAATAGTTAGTAGGATGTGCTGCTCAAGAAATAGATGATATGTTTTAGCTTGGATGGTCCAGGGTTAAAACACCAGGATCAGATGTACAGGGGTTCATAACACTGAAAGAAAACACACTCGATGCACAGATTGAATAGGAAATGTAACTTCCTGTAAATTTGGAAATATTAAGTCAAAAGATGAATGTGGCCACTTAACAAAACGATTTAGCCAACTCCTGAGATTTCTGAAACTTTAAATAATTCATTTTGTTGTTAGAGCCAGTTCCTCTTTCTTCCTTTTTATTCCTCGATTTATTCAGTCTAGTCAGAAGAGGCACTGGGCCAGATTTTCACAATTAGGCATATATGTTTGCACATGAACATTTACATATGCCCAGCCTATGGACTGGCTTCTGGCTCATACATATTTTACCTGAGAGCAACTCCTGATTTCAGTAGAATTACTCCTAGTATATGTTGGTATGAGATTAGAATAAAGCCCTGTGTGTGCAAATTCTTGATACGTGTTCCAAATGCATATGTGCACATGGACAATTAGATGCCACTTTTGCATGGATGTTAGGTACCTTACTGCCATGTAGAGGTGAAAATACCTGATATATGGGCACATTTTGGATATTTGGAATTGTATATTAGGCACCCAAATGTCTGAGTGCATATGTCTAACTACGATTGGCTATTGTGAAAAGGATCTACTCATTCAAAAACTCTTGTAGTTTAAGTAGATAAGTGCGGTCTGATTTTGCCAATTGTGAGCAATGCATCTTCCCAGAAGATATTTTAAGACTTCACAGAAATCAAATACAGTTTTTTAACCTAGTCTAAACCTACTAAAACATTCACTATTCTTACTGCCTAATACATTTATTCATAGCCTATATATATTCTCCACTATAACTAACCTCTTCTTTCATGTCTTCATTTTTAATAATATTGCTTATGTGAAAATTGCTGGATAAATTATTCAATTCTCTCTATAATCTTGTACATCTGCACTAAAACTGCTAACCTAGCTCTGTAAATACATTTGTAATAATTTAGACATGTCTGTTTGCTTATTTGTATATGTCTTTTCCATCTTGTCCTTTATGTTTACTCCAATGTTCCAACTCAAGTCCTTGGTTAAAATGGTAACAAAGAATAGTTTGTTGCATAATGAAGACAAGCTGCTAAGTAGATGCACACGTTAATAGTTTTCATTTCACATGAAATTTCATTAGTGTTGTTAAGTATGGAATTAGTATGGATAATTAATTACTCTTAATCACAAGTCCACAAAACTTAATCACCAACCACAAATAGCACGTTAAAGGGTAATATTAAGGTTTTCACATAAACCATCAAACTGGGGAAATTTAGAATTAAGGCCCAAAATCCAAGCTGACATTTTGCAGACCTGTATATGTAGCAGACCTATACTTATGCAGTTGCTTAAATGAAACAAAGTAAAATAACCCTCAGCAGTGTGAGATGAGGAAAATTTCTAGGTCATGAGTTGTGACTTAATTCTGAATTTCCATACTTTTGTAGCTGCAAATCAGATCATTAAAATATTTCTCCAGAATATAATTTTCCTTCTTCTATGCTAATTACATGATGGATTTTAAAAAAGCGAATCTGGATGTAGATGTAATAACGAACCCATCAATGTGATATCTGAGCATTGAACTTAATGGATGAGTTCACTTGTACTGAGCTCTTCAGGGCTTGGACTATCCCCTTCCTATGTGTTTCTACAGGGCCTAGTGCAATGCTGCCTGATTTTGGTTGGGGCCTCTCAGGGTTATTTTAATTTAATACAAATAAATAGTAATAATCATATGATTTTGTATTAATAACGTTCTCCTGAGGATCCCAAAGCACAGTATTAAATAATGCTCTGGCACTTTTCATTCTGGGAATTGCAGTGCATGCATCTATTCTGTGCTGGCTGGTAAACAAGCATTCTCCCTTGTACTATGCATCAAGTTGAGGACTAGAAGATAGGCTTCTGTACCATTCTAGACAGCAGGAGAGCACTCATTTTCCTTCACAGTGGCTGACACTGAAAATTAGAGCTCAATAATATATATAAGATAGAGAGAGCATTCTGTGCCTACTCTTAATCTTTGCATGTGGAGTTTTCCAGTTTATGCACACAAATACATAGACCTGACGCCCTGAGTATTTTTGTGCAAAGTATCTGTAGCTTTCCGATCACAAAACCATGAGAATCCCATGGTAGTTTTGATCCTGGGATATGAAGTGCTGCATGCCTTTCAAAATCAGCTATTCTGCTTACTCAAAACGTTAAAAACCCTGAATAATATGAAGGTTTTTTTCAATATGTAATATTATTAAAAACAATACTCTGTTGGCTCTCTCTCTCTCTCTCTCTCTCTCTCTCTCTCTCTCTCTCTCTTTCTCTCTGTAACTTTTTTCTTAGTTCAGTTTCTGATGGAAAGCTCACTTGACAAAGGTAAAGGAAATGGAAACATAGCAAAAATAATTATCAGAATAAAGGTTCAGTTTTGTGATTTATGAAAGATAAGCTACTTAGAAATGGAAGGACCATGGAAAACATCATGTATGTTATTTTACACTAATGAAAATGGAACCTGCAGAAAGGATTCTAGGATTAGCTACTCCAAAATATGAAAGTGTTTTCAATGGATTTTACTATATGAAAAGTTTTTCCTTAATGTGCATTGTGCAAATTAAAAGTAAAATGAATGATTCCCTTCATTATTAAACAATGCTTGATAGCTTTCTGTGGCTAATGCAACAGCCAATCTTTTGCAGATCCAATAAGCTGTTTCACCTCTTTCTTAACATCCTTTCTGATTTAAAAATGTCCAGCTATAGCAAGATAGTTATTTAAATAAGAAAGGGCAAATAAAATGCTGAGAGTCAGTTTGATCTAACTCAACCTTTTCAAATGACTACACTAATTTTCGACATATGAATTTAACTGTGTGTTTGCCCCTCTATAAACAGGACGAATAAACAATATATCATTTTTACACTTGAACTGTATTATGATTTTAATGCAGGCTCAGGTGAGATGAGGTCAGAGGATACAATTAAATGGATCTGGTACCATCTGGATATTAGGGTCTCTTTAACCATGCTTGGGTGATTTATCCATCAACAACTCATGTACTGCTCCATAAAAATTGATATCTATTTAAAAAAAGGTATTAAAATACAGTGTACTTTTAAAATTAGAGACTAAAATATTGTGTAGTTGCCAGCAGGTAGTTTATTTCTTATTCAGTGAAACAGAAATGCCTGATATAGGAATAAAACTGTTAAAATAAATTTACGCTATTTGTTGATATATACAGATCTTCTAGGCATGGCAAAAATTAAACCCTTTTAAATAAATGCCTAATGCAGCAACAAATTTTAAATCAATTACAAATTTCTGTGTGAAATTGTAAAATATAATTACCTCTCTTGTTAAACTGCTATATTTGTTACTCAAACTTTGAGTTCAGACTCAAACTCTTAAAGGAAGAAATGTCAGATAAACAGCTTTATTAAAGTAAAGAGAAAGTTGTGAGGTCTCCACTATATTTCATGACAGAATTGCATGTAATAGTGTATGGCATTAGTCTGAATTTATTCTGTAATAAAACAATATGGTTGTAAACTGAGGTATTTAAACTGTCAACATTCAAAGCAAACGAATGGCCAAAACTCACAATTTAATCATTTATCTACCAATGTGCATATCAAAAAGCAAAACCAAAATGAAACAACTAAGTTTTTTAAAGTAACATTTGATTAAGCATTTCCTGAAAGAAAAGCAATCCAACAATTCTCCTGGACAGTAATTTATATAGTTTAGTGATTTGGCTGTCAATAATATACAAATAGCACTAATATATTACTATAATGCTTCATTTTCATTAAGACATCTGCCAAGTTCTCAAAAATCTTTTCCATTTGGGACTTGACTTATAATTGCATAATCCCTTGGGGGAGTTTCAATATTATTTTAATCAATTTTAACCACAATACACAATGGGGATGATTACACTGCAATGTCATTTCCAAAGTTACCTTCTCCCATTAGTCATTTGCAAAGGGAGCGGACATTGGAAATGCCCATGAAATAAATTTCCGAAAAAAAATAAACTACAGTAAACGTAGAATTGATTTCTTCTTCTTTCAAAAGTATCACAATCTGAATATATAAAATATTGTGCAGTCATAATAATCATTAGTCATGCTTGTATTTGAAAAATGATGGCATAAATTCACCGTGTTCTTAACTTGTAGATGGCTAACCTCACTTTGCCCACTCAGTTAAATCCATTCGGTCTTCTAACATTCTTGCAAATAACTGATTTAGTAGTATAGAAATCTTAACTAGTGAAAGAATAACTGCAGCAAAGTATAAATGATTAATTATGTTAGTTTTTAAAATAGATTCCTAGATCAGAATCTAGATGATAGAACACAAGCCATACATAGATTTTTCCCCAAACTAATTCCTAGAGCATAAAATCAGCAATTTGGATTTAAAAATTGCCTATAATAGAGAATCAACCATGGCCTTTTTGAAGTTCTTCCAGTGGTTAATTACACCTTACTTCCAGTCTGAATTTCTCTAGCTTCAACTTGCAGCCTTTGTATCTTTTTACTGCTAGATAAAGCCTATATATTAAATATCTGAGCACCAATCACAGACCACCACAGAGAAGTTGTGTGGTTTTCCCCCTGCTTTAGCCTTTGGACACTCTGAAGCAGGGTTTGAACCTAAGTCTCCCACATCCCAAATGAGTGCTTTAAGCAGGAGTCTACCAATCACTCAGTATGTCAGGTGGAGTGTATGTGTGCGTATGGAGGAGGGTTGACAGCCATGAGCCAAAAAAGGGTCAGAAGATGCACATGTAGACAAAAATTAACAGAATCTAACTCATGAATAAATAACTAGTAAAAATGTTTAGAAATATTAGGTGCTCAAGGTACTTGTCTCCTGTACATATTTAACAAAACAGCACTTACACAGCTAAACCTGCCTTCAGAAATTACCTTGGCAGTGTTGTAGTGGTAGTATTTTCACAAGCATGACCTCCTCCTGAATTGAGTCCCAAATGTATTCTGGACAAACGGGCCTTCCTTACCATCAAGCATGTTGTAGTTATCTTTTGTTCTTCACCTATTTTTAATTTAACAAGCATATTTCTTGTGCTTTTTTAGGCCTTTCAAATGAGACATATTATGCACAGATGATATTGGTAAAGAAACTATAAACCATTTTTAATTGTTACTAGTAAGACAGATGCAATTTGTTTACAAATTGCAGTGTTGGTCTCAGAGTAGAGGTAATTTAAAATTTACTGGTAATGTAGGAATCTGTTTATTGAAAGAAAAAAACCCACACATTAAAAGTGGTGCAGAGGTTAGGAAAGAGATCAGGCAGTTCTCCCACGTCAGTGTACCTAATGCCTATGTGCATCTAGCCCTTATATTACTGAGGCCAAATCTACTCCACAGTTAAGAATGAGTTCCATTTTACACTTAAAGGAGATATTCCACCTCATTGCTACATATGAAAAATTCACATCCTCCCCAAACTTACTCCTAGTTACTAGTTCCTTTGAATATGGAATCAGCTTTCTGAAAATTTAAAAGAAAAGATGCTTATAAGTTTATGATCTGGTAATTAAAAACACTGGATCTTTTATCATCTGTATCAGTCTTTTCTTATACCATTAATGTTTGTATCTCCTTGTTAAGATCATGTTAACTACAGACAGGTCATGTAATTCTTTAGTAGGGCCATATTGTCATCAGAATTAACTCAGCCAATCACCACTCTTCTGCTACAGCTAATTTTCACGCAGCAATTATGTTGGTTGGTTGCTTCTCCAGGGGACAGTGGCATGAGAGAGCCTGGATATGTATCAAGAATTCTCACTGGTTGATTACTCAGCATAACATCACTGCTCTTCAAAGAGTTTCCATGGCTAGGGTTTAAGTGCTTGAAAGGCTGTTCATGATACTGGTGCCTTGGTTCCATTGCACACTGAGGCAACATGGCTAGACAAGCTGCATAGCAGGAGCCCATAAACCATAGAAATATTGGGATTCAGGAACTAGGCTTTCCCTAGTCACCTTTTCCGGTGTCATTAACACAGTCCCTTAGTAAGGCAAATGCAAGTAAAGAGCTAATTTCATCAGTACTCTTCATCTGCTGTGAACTGTTTGGTGATGTAAACAATATAGCTTAATTGGATGCTTTGTGTTGTGTGGGCAAAGAAAGTACAGGGACTCATCACCCTGATCTTTGCACATGTATGTCCTTTGTTCCACCTCTCAGTGAGTGTGTATTGACCCATAGCAAGGGATAAGAAAGTAATAATTTCCAGATCACCAGCACTGGTATTAGCACAACCAGGAACAAGGGAAAGGAAATACTATACTGAAACAGTTCTTTCTTGCATTCTCCTAATTCCTATACCCTAGACAATATTGGGAGCATAGGTGCTGATTTGCCTGCAGCCAGGGTGCTAGACCTGGCCAACCAGGCCTCACCCCTCACTCCACCTCTTCCCCCAAGATCCTGCCCTTACTCTGCCCCCACTTCCCCCCAATCCATCCCAATTCACCAAACATCAGCCCAGTTGCGGCTCTTTATCTGAGGCAAGGTCTACACTACAGCTTTTCCCAAATTTTTTTTCAGAAGAGGCTTTTCTGAAATTTGGCCCATCTACACTCGGCCAAATTTCGGAATATCCCCCTCTTTCAGAAGATCCCTTCTTTCTCATGGAATGAAGAAGTCAGGGCTCCCGAAAGAGTGCGTTTGCACTTCTGCCAAAAAAAAAAAAGCGGAATAGAAAACGTGTTCCCTGGATGCAGCAGAATTTTTCCAGTACCCAGAAAACCCCCGCAATGTAGACACCCTGAGTGTACTCCAGCCCCACCCCTCTTTCTCTATCCCACAGCTTCCCGAACACTGCAAATTACTATTCATGGTGTTCCAGATTAAACACTGGGAGGGCAGGGGAGGAGTTGGTTAGCAGGGCCACCAGCAAGCAACAGGTGTGGGTAGGAGGGAGGCAGCAGGAGGAGTTTGACTGCCAGTTGGTACTCAGTACCCACTAATGTTTCCCTGTGGTTGCTCCAGCCCTGGAGCATGGAGTCAGTATCTATTGTTAGAAGTCTTCTCTTTGTGGCAGACATCTCTTGGAGAAATTGATATTTGATGCTCACCTTTCCTGAATCCTACAGCCTGTCCTATTTTCTCTAGTTCAGGATGTTCGGTAAATCTAAACTATTTGGTAAATGGGAAAAAGGTGCTTAGTGCAGTGGCAGATACGTAACCAAACAGAACACCCATTACAAAGTCACTTCCATCAAAGCAGATTTTAAGAAAAAGTCACTAAGTCCAACCCAAAGCACCTTGAATTATTCATTTTGTTTATTAAAAATGGAACCCCGGTGCCCACATTGGAGAATTGCTTTTAAAGATAAGTTATTTAGTGTAATCTCTGGGGAAATATAGTACCACTAATTTGCCATCCACCTCTGGGAGAGGTTGCCCCCCAACTATCACTTCATACTATAAAAAGAGAGCTTCCCATTCTTCCATAGAGAATGGGAGGAGAGTTTAAAACATACTTCTTTAATAAACAGTTTATTTGCTAAGAAATAGCAGAAAACACCCAATATATCTTCAGAATACCATTCTATAATGGCAATAACAATCTTGGCCTAGGGCAATTCCTGGGGAATTAATGACCAGAGGGAATTAATGGCCCTTGGCTTCACCTCAGGCTATCAACTTTCTCAGCCAGTCATTAAGCCTGAGGAAATGTCCCAGGCCTCAATCATTACAGCTTAATTGAGTTGTCACTAAAAGGGTTAAAGAAGTTTTGACTATTTTACTACATGAATACTGTCAGTGAAATGCATTTTGAATCCCTGTTTAAAAGACATGTAATTGCCTCAGATTCTTTATATTATCATAACTCTTCAAAATTGATTGGTTTTAGGTTTATGGAAAAATATGCAAATTTACAGAGAATATGACACACATTTCTCATTGTGGATATAAAAGTAGTTCACAGAGAATCCATTTGATTGAGTTTGATTACTGAACAAAATCTAATTATTTCAGATACATGTTCAGACTTTTCTGGAGAGGCACACTGTAGAAAAGAAATATTTGGCATATGTGGTAGTTGTTTGTCAGTCTTGGATTTGTTTATTCACATACATATTGCCAGACCAGAATTTTAAATAATTATTAAAAATATTAATATCAAGCTTAATCGTTCACAGAAAAAGAAGTGTACATTACAAAAGGCCTAACACACATGGGTGGATGGCTGGGAGGGGGTGTACCACTATCTAAGAAAAGCAAAAATTTTGATGGGACGTTACCTGTGACTTTTTAAAATCAGCCTTTTTTTGTAGTTCTTCTTATTCTGGACCCCTTAACTCCATTCATTTGAAGAAGAGGGTTGTGCCCACGAAAGCTCATTATACCATCTACATTTTTTGTTAGTCTTTAAAGTACTGGAGGACTATTTGTTGTTTTTTATATTTTTTATTTTAGTTAAGCCAAACTTAGAGAATTAAATCCAAACACTTTCAAACTTCTGTATGTGGGGAAGTGATGGTCAAAGTCAAATTCCAGTTTCAACACTCACTACACATGTGGTACCTGACTGGATCCCAGACAAAAATGAGTCCTGCTTTCCATTTCCAGATTGGCTTGAATTTCACTTGTGCTCATCCTTATGAATTTTTGGCCTCAGATGGAAAAATATTCATAAGGACAGGTAAACCTATGAGTCTTCTGCTACTCAAGAGGCTCATAATCTTGCCATCAACACAACTATTTATCCTAAGCTCACCATTATATTTTACTTACTGATGTATTATGTATGTTTAAACATTAATTCTAAGAGGCAGTGAGACGATTGAGCCAATGTTTTGGCTCCTCCTGGGCCTTCGTGAAAAGTATTTACAAGTCTTCTAAAACAGCTTTGAATAATTACTAAATCCCTCCCTCTCTTAAACAATTATCATCCTTTCCCAATTATCTACTCAATTATAATCTACAAAGTCTCTTGCATTAAATTAAACCATATGTTCTTCACAGTCACTTCTAGTCTGTCTTGCCATCCCACCAGTATGAGTATATTCTGATATAAATCCCTCCTGAGCTCACTCTCTCTGTGATCGCCACAATAAGCAGACTTTATATCCTAAAAATCACAACTCCAAACTACCTGGATGTATACAACCATTATGGAGTCACCATGTGATCATATTGCTGTATCCTCCAAATTTCTTTCTCTGCCCTCCCTTCTCTACTGGTTTGTTGCTGATAGCACATGTGCATATAGATTGCAAACTAGTTGGGAGCAGGTGCCATGTTTTCATTTCCAGTAAGAGGCTTTGTCTACACTGGCAATTGAGTGACAAAGCTTTTGTTGTTCAAAGGTGCCCAAGCCCCCACCTCTGAAGAACAAAAGCTTTGTCTCAGCAAGTATTAGCATAAACCAGGGCTACTCAACAAGTGGCCCACGAGCCGCATGTGACCCACGGCCCATTTGTGTGAGGCCCATGGTGTGGTTTGGGTTTACGTAGGGTTCAACAGCAGCCCGCTGGTAGGATCCTTTGAATCTGGCCTCCAGTGGGAACATGCTCCACAATGGCGAGACGTCTCCCAGGAAGGGTGAGCATTGAAAGATGCAAGTGGACGGGCTGGCTGGAATAAACGGGTACAGGGTGCTGGCATTTCTAACTCCCAGGGAGGAGGTGCCGGGAGCACCAGGGCATTGTGGGAAGTGCTGGCTGCTTAGCCTTGTGGGCAGAGCCTGAGAGGTGCTGACTGGCTCACACTAGCCACGTTTGGGTCTGGTGCCGCAGCTTAAGGCTTAATCTTTGTATTCATGCCTGTCAGTGTGAAATAAGCTCTTTGCATGTATATGCAACCACACTTAAGTTGCAGCCCTCGGCATGTAGTGTGAGTATCATTGTAGCCCCCAGGGCTTCCAAAGTTGAGTAGCCTTGGTATAAATAGTGCTTTGTTGGCAGGAGTGCTCTCCTCCTAACAAAGCAAACACCACTAATACAAGGTTGGAGTTTTGAGAAGTTAGGAGGGGGCAGCTGCCATATGCACTGGAATGTGGCTTGCTTTTCATCCCATTCCCTGGACTATCAGGGAGGGAGGGGAAAGTACTTGCATGCCATGCAAGTCTCTCTCACCTGGC
The DNA here is from genome assembly GCF_052426305.1 of Pelodiscus sinensis. Lineage (NCBI taxonomy): Eukaryota > Metazoa > Chordata > Testudines > Trionychidae > Pelodiscus > Pelodiscus sinensis. Next base: position 33,005,495 of record NC_143058.1, read on the forward strand.
TAGTGTAGGGAGGGGGAAGAGGAATAACTCATGCCATGCAAGTACTTTCCTCACCCTCCCTGATAGTCTAGGGAATGGGATGAAAATCACGCCACATTCCAGTGCGTATGGCAGCTGCCCCTTTCAAAATTCTACCCTGGGACTCATAGGGGGTGGAAGATTTTTTAGAGTATGACCATGTTCTCTGGACTAAGTGCCAGCTGCATGTAGGAAACAGTAGATTAGCAAAAGCCAGGCCTCCAGCCCTGTTTCCCACCTGTGAAGCCAGGAGATCTTGTTCTTGCACAGGAACTCTGTAGGTGAAACATTGAATTTGAAGGGTTCTTTTTTTTGTTTTTTTACCTAAGAAGTATTGTGAGTCTGTTTCGGTAGATGCACAGTTATTATTACTGACATTGCCTATGTAGACTTGCAGCCATAGCTATTATTATTAAACACTAAGATATTTAGGCCCCAAACTCTCATTAATTTCCCTTTGAGGGTCTGGGTCTAACTTCATAGTATCTCAATCCCTTTTCTCTTGCTTGGGGAGTGGTATATTCAGACCACTGCTTAAAAAGAAAGTGTTCTTTATACATCAGTACAATCTCTGTCCTTACATTTCCCTTTTATAAGTTATTGTAAGCTCTAAACTCCCCTTCCTTGTTTGTTTTTGGCTATTTCCTCACTAGTAGAGTCTGTTTGGGTGCTGTGAGGAATTGGAAGTGGTGGTTCTTTATGGAAACCAGTGTTTATTAATCAGATGCAGGGTGCCTCCAGCACACTCTGGGTGTGTCTAGATTAGATGGCAGATGAGGCAGGATGACAAAGGGAAATGAAGCGGTGATTTAAATCAAAATGGCCGCCACGCTCTGCCGAACCCTTTGTTGGCAGATCCTTTATGCCGCGACAAACAGCTGATCGGCACAGCGCAGCGGCCATTTTTATTTCAATGAAGCAGCAATTATTTAAATTGCCGCTTCATTTCCCTTTTTCGAGTAAACTAATCTACATGGCTCCGTCAATGTACCCCCTGTTATCAAATACAAAGAATTATCTCCACATTCTGGTATGAAACTCATCATTAATTGGTAAGTTTTACATATTAGTCACAAGACAAGAAACCAGTGTTTCTGCACTTCTAAGACTCTGCCATTCTTAAAGGTAAAGAGATTAAAATCCTCTGAAAAAACTAGGGATTTTATCAGGGCCGGCCCACAACATTTTGGCACCTGAGGTGGGGAGCTCAAATGACATCCCCATAACCCCTTGCTTGGGCCAAAACTTTGAAAGGTCTCAATTCTCTGGGTCCTAGTGGCACCCCCCCCAGTCTGGCACCTGAGGCAGCCACCTCAGTTCGCCACATGGTAAGGCCAGCCCTGGATTTTTTATTCTTGTCACTCCAGTTATAGTTTCAACTGCAAGAAATGGAGTTAAGTGTCTCCACTGAGGTGGTATCTGCCTTGATTATGGTAGCCCAGCAACCATGAAATTAATTGGGCTCAATTTATATAAACTGAATATAAAAGAAGAAGATGGGTGCTTTGTGTTCCCCCACTTCTCTTTGTATGGGTAGAGGAGAAATCACACTCACCCACGACACAAAGAGCTGAACATGGAGTCTTTTGTATGAGTGGGGAATATGGTGATGTTGCTTCTCTTTATGTTATCAATCCATTTTAACATGATGGTATCAAAATCAAAGAACATGTTTAAAATGTGGGATTCATTTATCTGTGTTGTCATCACGTCTACAGAGCTGGACACTTGTTGACTTTGCCTGAAAGCAGGTTGATTTAGCTGAGTTTTCTCTTTTATACAGTATGTTCTTTTTGCAGCATCTACAATTAACCTCCCATTATGTTAACCAAATCCATTCTGGCTGTATTTAAACGCACCCTTCCCCCAATTTCTTATGTAACTAAGATAGAACCTAGTGAGTGACTAAGCCCTATATACATATTGATGTGATATGGTATTTTTACTGGGATCAGATTGAAATCTTCATACAGTTTTGTTTTTCCCAATTCATCAGTAGGCAGGTTCTGCCTAGTTAGCAGGTCAGTTCCAGATACAGTCATTGAGTGTCTAAGACTCGGTTGCTTCCATTTATGATAATTTCATTGACTACTTCTTCAGAACAGATACAGTGTTTAATAATACAAGTCAGACAGTGTTTTGTAATGATTCCAAGGGTCCTTTGGTTTCCTTACAATACTAGTGAAATTATTACAATTCTTCAATGAACAAAACATCAGCTCCAAATGTCAAGGGAAATCTACAGAGCACTTACTGATGTATTAGTCTTGAGCACTTTATACAATTCAATGGAACAAATACTGTTTTAATGGAACATATCAATGTTCTTAGCAGCATGTATACAATTTTTTGTGTGCAGTTGTGCTCTTTAAAATTAAGGCCCTGATCCTGCATATACTTTAGCATGTGTTTAAGTTTACACAATAAAATATATTGCTTAGCCTTCAAGGGGGCTACTTAAAACTGTACTTAAAGTATATACTTAAAACTTTTCAGGACTTGGTTTTTAAATAGGTGCCATTTTAATTTACTGTTATTAAATGCAGAGTCTCTAGGCTAAGATAGAACCTAGTGGGCACAAAACTGTAGGTAGCTTTTCATAACATTACATTGTTTTTAGCAAGACCTAGTTCAAAAGCTGCCCACAATGAAAAAGATAAAAAACAAAGAACCTTAAAAATCATCTACATAAATGGTGCATTATAAATAGAATATTTTTCTGTTGGAAAAGGCACATTTTTTGAAACTGAAACATTCCAAACCACCTCCCCAAGAGGCAGTAGCAAGGTCAGTGGAAAAATTCTTCCTTCCATCTACTGGTGTCTATATTGGAAGATAAGTGGGCTTAATTTTGTCACTCACTGGTATGGATTTTCATATCCTTGAGTGACATAGCTGGGTCAACTTAATTTTTTTAGTGTAGGCTCGACCTTAGTGAGACCTGCACAATTTGGACTATAGGTCAGGGGAACTATGTTTTTTTTCCCCTTATCTTAAGTTCTGTTCTCGTAATTTGGACTTTGATCTTGCAAGTGAATGTACATAGGTACAGGCATGTGAATTGTGGCAATAGACCTTTTAACTTGTTTTGTGCTGAAATATCCCAGAGAATGTGTGTATGTTTTTTCCCTGAAAGTGGCATCAGTCATTCAGTTGTTTTTGTTAAAATACAGAGCAGTCAAAAAAACAGGGGTTTGGTTTCCATGATTTTTATTGACTGGTTTTTGCTGAGAAGAGATTTGATGAGGATTTAACACATTAGAAAGGTAATGGAAAATTCTTTCTGAACTTAGGGTATGTCTACACTAGCCCCCTAGATCGATCTAGGGAAGCTAATGAGGGCGACCGAAATTGCAAATCAAGCCCGGGATTTAAATATCCCATGCTTGATTTGCATGTTCCCAGCCGATGCCATTTGCATGTTCCCAGCCGATCGCCATTTTAGAAATTGACTAGCCCAAAGTAACTGCCCGCATCTACACGCGGCAGTGAAACAGGATTCCGATTTAAAGCCCTAGCTCAAATTAGCTGGAGGAATATCAGCTAATTCGAGTTAGTGCTTTAAATCGGAATCCTGTTTCACTGCTGCGTGTAGATGCGGGCAGATACTTCAGGTTAGTCAATTTCTAAAATGGTGACCGGCCGGGAACAAGCAAATCAAACACGGGATATTTAAATTCCAGGCTTGATTTGCAATTTCGGTCACCCTCATTAGCCTCCCTAGATCGATTTAGGGGGCTAGTGTAGATGTACCCTTCCTGCGTTGTTTCCATGGATAGAAGATGGATTTAGAAACATCCAGTCCACACTCTGCATTTCTTTAGAATCAGGAATATAATTTTATGTTAAAGACATGAGAAGAAACGAGAAGAATTAAATTCTATTCCCAGCTCTGCCTTGATTTGTGACCTTGGACCAGTCATATAACTGTTCTGTGCCTCAGTTTCCTCATTGGAGAATAGGGTTAATTATATTTACCCTCGAGTGCCAAAGGGGTCTTGTAATGTATAATTCATTGATGTTTTTGTAAAACGCTTCTAAAAATATTTATTATTTTAGCAGGCTTCTCACCACCCTTTTCATTTAGTGTCCAGGGTAGAAAATGTGTTCTGTGTACCCACAATATACAATATAATTTGAATAACTAGTGTTGTGGCAAAATATCTGGAATCCAGTCAAAATATTTTCCATTTTCAGCTGCCAGGACCGTGGCCAACTTCTTAAATTACTGCCACCAAACTTGATATAGCTGTTTAGTATTCTGTGAAAAAGTGAAGCTTCTGAATGGCTATTTAGGGTTTCAGTAAAGGGAAATGATATTGTTGGTAATAATTTTCTCTCTCTTAATGGCAATTTAAGGAGATGCCTCATGAGCCATTTTCAAAACTCAGCTTCCCATAAAACAGAGAGTGAAACATATTAGTACACCTATCCATGAAAGCAAAGACCTTTTTAAAAAGTCATGATGGGAGTGTTATGTTATTGGATTTTTAAGTGAGCAGGCAGATCACGGTTGCACCCACTAGTGGGTGTTTGCTCCAAATTCGGTGCAAAGTAGGCCATATGAGGTGTCAAATGAAAGCTTATTATCTACTGATTCAGTGTATGATATTCATATACTTGTATATTTTTTGTATGTAAAATTATGAATATGATCTCTGTACTTGTATTTTAAATGTTTGTTCGAGAGGGAGCAATGGGCCTTGATCACATATTGTGAGGGATGATTATTCAATTAATGGCTCTGCTAATTAGCGATGCTTCATGGACTATGGCTCTCAGAGTTGTCAATATACACCTGAGGAATGTGTCTGGAAACCTGCAAACCAGCCAGTGTATCATAACTACTTGCACAGAAGACATAGACAGGTTCCTTGGTCATGTGACCAGCTCCATTTTAGGAGACACCAGGAATATAAAAGTACCATAAGGCTGCTTCCATCTTGTCTTCAATAGTGTTCTTGATTCCAGAAGTATCTTTGCTAGGGACAGAGAGCCCAGAAGGATTTGCTGACCCATACTGACACAGGATGTACACCAGAGACTTGTAAGCTAGCATTTTGTAACATCTCTGCTAACAGCCTGAATCAAGAACTTGGTGATTGTTAAGGAGAATATATTATATACATTGATCTCACTCTCAACCCTTTTCTTTCTTTTTAGTAATAAACCTTTATATTTTAGATTCTAAAGGATTGGCACAGTGTGTGCTTTTGGGCAAGATCCAAGATATAAATTGATCTGGGATTGTGGCTGTTCCCTTACGTCTGGGAGAACCTGTTTGGAGTTAGTGAGACTGGGTTTTATAATCTCTCACCTGTTTAAGGTGTGGGTCTGGTTCTGGCACAGGTAAAGTTGAGGTATCTGAGGGGTTTTGCTTGTGAGTCTTTCTGCTGGCTAGACTGACAGCTGAAGTGCTCTGTGTGACTGGTTTGGTGTCATATAGAGGAGAACCCCAGTCTTGGGCTGTAAGCAGTCCTAGTTTTAAGCAATTTGCCCTGATCTGATGGTCTCAGCAGTGCCCAGACCAACCCAACATATTATAAAGAGTCACCTGTTGTACACAGAGGTTATGATTCAAAGTCCTTCCAAGTCGATGGGAGCCATTCAGTGGGCTTTGAATCAATTCATCAGGAGAAACTGCACCATTTGTTCCTTGAAGTACCTGATTCTTCATTTCCATTGAACAATTTGGAATCAGGCCTGAAAATTGTGTCAGCTGTTGGGTGGGCCATACATGCTACCCAACATAATAAGCCCCTGAATTTCTCCTTCCTCAAGTAGAGCTGGCTCTATGACATATGCCAACAGGAAGAAAATTTCATGTCAAGTCTGCTTAATTGGAAAATTTGCCATTCTATAGATAAATGGGCTAAATATTAAATTTGAAGACAGCATTTTATTCAAATAAAACATATTTATAAAATGTATAATGAAAGGGAAAGAACAGGGAAAAGAAGAGTGTAAAGATTTACTTCCTGCTGCTCCAACACATAATCTGTCACATAAATAAGTACATTATGGCTTGTTTTTATTTTTTCTGATAAAGATTGGAATTCACATTCTTCCTTAATTTAAAGTAGGCCTCCTTAATGCCATGATCCTTAACTTGTTCACCTGTTACTCAATTAACATGCCATTAAGCTGCACATCTGCTGCAGCTGTGAGTTTAGATCACTACAATGCAGCTATTAACCCATCCAGCAGTCTTTTATAGATTCCTTAGAATGAGCTAGGTAGACAAGCTGGAAATCTGATTTAAATGGCCTTTGGAAAGATAGACTTCCCTATAATTTTTTATCAGGAGAACGTATATTGGCATATCCATGGTTGCTATATTCCTCCTTGTGGGGAAAGCAAAGATCTCCTATTTCCCTACTATAAAATTGAATTTGAAAAGAAAACATCATTTATATAGCTGTGCAAGACACCTAATATACCAACAAGGATTTGCACTACATCAGCTATGCCTACAACTAAATAAATTTCCTCCAGTTAAATACAAATGAGATTGTATATGCAACTCCCCACGTCAGGTGGGAAGCCCAAAGAAATTAACCTCAGGAGAAAATTGCTTTTTTCTGGCTTAACACATAGGCTTATTAGCATGTCAGGCAGAAGAGATAGTGGGAACATGCAAAAATCACAGACATGACATAATATACCATCCATGTATTCATAAATAATGTCATATTTATTAATAGAGAATATGCAAAATCAGAAAAATAAGATTATTCTTTTGTGGACAAATAGAAGTTATCGGTACGATTATCTTTCCTACATGCTAATATAGCCAAAATGGTTACAAGAACAAAACCAAGTTGTACAGTCTCATACACAACCTGTGCTAGTACCACTAATAATTATTACTGACATTTGTACTTTATAATACTCATAACCCAAAGAGTCCAAAGCACTTTACAAACTCCATGAAATGGGGGGAAGGAGGAATTCTGAACTGGTGTAAGGTGGCATGAATTCACAAACTGTAGTATAGCTGTGAATGATGAATGGTTCAGCATCTGAGCTGTTGCACAAAATGATGATAGTCATTCCATCATGGAGTTCTCTGATGATGGAGATGAATTTCTGTGGACAGCCATCATGATTAACACAGTCAAAGGCCTTGGTTAGGCTGATGAATGTTATGAACAGTTCCTGGTGTTGCTTTCTTCACTTCTCTTGAATCTGTCATGCCATTAAGATCACAGTAGGTTGAGCCTCAAGATGGCCCAAAACCACACTGCGATATGGGGAGATATCGTATGGAGGGCCAACACCTTAATCTCTGTCTCCAAACAAAATCTCTGATCATGAGAACTAGCATCGCTGACCTTCAGTATGAAGATGACTGTGTCACTCTTGCACACAAAGGCTGACCTACAAAGCATCCTAAAACTTTTTGCAGATTCCTATCACAGCCTGGGACTCTCTCTCAACTCTGGGAAAGCTAAGGTACTCTACCAGCCTTTAGCTGCACAAACTACTCTTTGTACTCCACAAATCACCATCAGAGGAGAACCCATGGAACCATTTTCTATACCTTGTCAGCCACCTCCCACAAACACTGATGCAGAAATTGAATACAGGATTCGCTATGCCAGCATATCCTTTGGAAAACTACTCAAATGAGTCTTCAGTGATAGGAATCTGGGAACTGGCACCAAGATCTTGGTTTACAAGATAATCGTTATTCCCATGCTTCTCTGTGGGTGTGAGACCTGGGTAACCTACAGAAGACATCTCAAGCAGCTGGAGTGGTTCCAGAGGCACCATCTCAGAAGAATTCTCAGGATCAGCTGGGAAGACTGATGCACAAACAACAGTGTTGTCTCTGCAGCCAATATCAGCAGTATAGATGTGCAGGACATGAAACACCAACTCTGCTGGGCTGGCCACCAATGTTCCCTCTAATCTTTTTCCATCCACAAAGGCATGTGCAAATGTGCACCACTAGCAGAAACAAAAAACCTTACTGTGGGTGCTCTGCTAATCAGCTGAGAGTTATCTGAATTTCTCCTGAATGCCCCACAAGCACACAGCTTACAAAGAACACTGCTGGCCAGAGCATATGTCTGTGTTGACACTCAACTCTCAAGCAAGTAGGAGCAAAGACATAATGAAAAGAGACCTTAAAAAGGGAGGCACCAACCCAACAGAGAGGACTTTATGCGAAACAGGACACAATGTCACCACACCATACACCAAACTATAGCTCAGTTTGAAGACAGTACACATGCTCATGACAGAAGTGACAAAGGTGGAAAGAAGGAACACAGCAGTCCAGACAGCAACTATGTCTCCTCTAAGATTATACCTGTCAATTCTATCGGGTAAATCTTCAGGGCATGAACTGGGCTCCTCCCTACCTAAAAACCCACCAATGATGCCCCATGGCAGACGTCATCCTCACATCTAAAGACAGCCAAAGGAGTATAGTTGCCTTTGTCAAGTGAGAATTTGGCCTTGTGGATCACTTCCCCATTATTGGAATGCAATAGCTTCTGGTTGTCAGACAACACTACTTAAATACTTTGGTGCAATGCTATTTGTCAGCTCAGGGCAGGAAGTTACAAATAAATACCTCAGCCCACAGGATGTATAGGCAAATTTAGGTATGGGTAATGTAATTACCCAGATGGAATTTAATAAAGATACCAACATTCACTGGGCAGGGGATGCTAGACATTTAGATGTTCACAATTTTTCCTTCCAGTGGTTAGCAGATTTGCTGGGCCCTGGGCAAAAGTGTGTGTATATGTGGTGGGGGAGGGAGGACTCTGCAAATCCAGGGAAGGCAGGGCCTTGGGCAGAAGGGGCAGGGCTGGGGCAGCTAGCTATGCCTCCCTGCCAGCTGTCAGAGCTGCCTGGAGCATGGTGCGTGGCACTCCGGCAGCAATTTAAAGGGCCCGGGGCTCTGGCCCTTTTGAATCACCAGCTCCCGCTCCCCCCCCCCCCCGGGCAACTGTGCCCTTTGTCCCCCCCCTCCCCCTCCCCTTTGTCAGCAGGCTTGGTTCCTCCTGGCCTTTAAGTTTATGCAGCTGGGATAAACAGAAGGATTGACTGGCGAGGCTGCCATACTGTTGTTCTAGAAGCATTTGAGAACATTAGGAGTTGGAAAAACTTATAAAAAATGAATGAAGATAAAATGCAAACCATGAAGGACAGAGTAGTGAGAGCAGTGGTGTCTTTACCAGAAAGCTAACAAGGGACAACTAAGATTTTCTTCCTTATTTTAATTTTTATAATATTTTGAACTATCTGTATCTGTTTGATAGTCTTAATTGACTGGAAAAGACCACAGATACTGTGTTTTTCAGAGCAGCAAGGTCTTTTTGAAACGCCACTGTGGGTACAAGGGGCCAGATTTTAGACCCCTGCTATGGCACTTTCATGCCAGTCCACCGTACAGGAGTATATGGGGGCGAAGCAGGCCCTTGAGAAAATTTCCCATAATGTAGGGCTAGCATGTGCCACCTCTCTTTGCAGCATGGGGACGTGTTGTAGATAGGAAGGGGAATGACTGGAGGGCAAATCAGCCTATCAGGACATGGGCAGGTCTGATTGAAGTTTGATTTACAGGGATTCTCTAATTTATGCTGAGGAATGTACCAGCCATGAAGAGGAAAAATCTGTGAAGCAGATAAATGACTTAAAGCTACTTTAGCTTTCCTTCCTCCATTCTTGGCTTTAGTACTGAACAAAATCTGGCCCAAGAATGAGTGAGCCCACCTGCTCATTGTGGATTGTTTTTTAACATATTGTGAACCTATTGTCAATGGCACAGTAATAAACTTTAAACTGCCCATTTCCTAGTCATTCACCCAGCATTCCTGAACACTACAGCATGTTTAGGAATGGGTAGTCTTTATGGGAGGGCCCCATGAAGAGGTTTTGTCATAATACTGGGTGGAGAATTAGGAACCTCGGAAGAAGTGGCAGGAAGCTGCAATAGCAACAAATTCATGAGGATGACTACTTCAGTGTGCTATTGCAGGCTATATAATCGTGGGCCTAGCCATTTGGATGTCGTTGTCATGCTGAGCTGTACATATTCTATCTTTTCTTTTGGGATTCTTTGGTTGGAAATGAAGTATTACACCAGTTCCTTATAGTCATGTCTGAAATCAGAGGGGTTTGAAACGAAGCTGTTACTTTTTCTCACACACCCACAGAGCAGCCACAAACTTTTCAACTGTGAGATTGAGGCGAATAACGGAATGAGAAAGGACAAAAATATAGTCTCAGTGAGAGCACAGTGTGTCTCCTTGGTTACGTGCTGCTTCGGTTTTGCATTACAAAATAGTAGCTGCTTCTGCCTCTGTCACAGACACATTTCCTTACAAATTTAAAGCTATTTTAGAGAAAACATACTTACAATAGCCTCAGCACAACAAATACATGCACCGTCAAATTCTGCTTCATTTTATATTTATACACATCCAAGCCCACTGAGATCAGAATTTGGCTCAGATTCAGAGAAGCCCATGTTTAACAGTAAAGCTGAGTGAATACAGCAAACTATTCTCTGTAAATATTTTTTCAAATTTTTAACTACAAAAGAAATGAAAATTCTGCACCAAGCACAGTAAAACACCAGCCCCTTAATGTAAAATTAGAGAAATTCAAAATTAGGCATAGCAACCAACAGCTGAATGCAGATGAGTTTGAGCTGATGCTTAGAAATGAGCAACCTGCATTGAACAGCCTCTGAGTTCTTTATAAGTCATGATGAAGCATTGGCCAGATATATTTGTGAGCCTGCTGTCTCTTACCGATGCTGCTCCATTTACTATTAGGGTTTTACATTCAATGGTACTGAGCACCCTTGACTAAACTTCAGAGCAGGATTTTTTTTCATGCCTACCTCTGTGTTGCAGTGGTGGTGGTGTAGAAACAGTAAATAAATAATGTCTGTGGGAGCTGAGGCTACTCAGCACCTGGCAGGATTTAGGCTCTCAGCACTACGACCAGTAGCAAGGACAGAGACAAGCCTGCCTCCAAGAAAAGTGCCTGCAGAAGGTGATAGTTCCAGAAAATGAAGAATATTTCTGACAAGCCAAAATATGCCCTGCCAGTGAGAAGGTTTACAGGACAGAGGGGTATTTGTTTGGCAAGTAACAATAGTTCTAATCTACAGTCAGACTTTAGTTTAGAAGGAGAGAGCGGTCTCATATAGGCCTAGCATGCTGATCTCAGCATGAACACTAATTCTTTAAATGGCCTTGGGTAAGTCATTAAATGCCTTGCCTCAGTTATCCCATCTACGAATGGACATGAACACACGTTCATGTCAAAGGATTGACAAACTGACTGGGCAATTTGTGCATTTGGGACACCAAGTGTGGTGTGGTAGTTCAAGTATGTCTACACTACAGAGTTTTGTCAGAAAAGTGGTTGTTTTTCTGACACAACTTGAGGAACATCCACACTGCAATTGCTTTCTTCCATGAGAAAATTGAAAGAACAGAGGGGGTTTTCCAACATTAGTAATCCTTGTTCTATGAGGAAGAAGCCTTTTTGTGAAAGAGCTCTTTCACAAAAAGGTGTGTGTGAACGGGAAAGAGGATGTTCTTTCGGAAGAAGAGGAAAAAGCACAGGTGCCCTGGTGGCAATTCTCTCCATAGCAAACACAGCTTATATGCAAGAAAGCGTCCATTCAGATAGCTTTTTTGATGCACTTTTGCAGTGTGGATGCTCTCTTTTGGAAGAAATTTTTTCAAAAGATCTCTTCTGAAAAAAGCTTCTTCCGAAAGAAGCCTGTAGTTTAGACGTAGCCTTGGTGATCACTGCAAAAGAATGTCTTACCTGTCAAAATGCTTCACATTAGCTTTGTTTTCTTGTGAATTCATTATTGTACGTTTTGCTTTCTGACAAGGAACACTACCAAAAAACAAAGTGCAAACTTGATGGATTTACCCTCCCTCCCCCGTCCCCCACGCACATATGTTCCTAGCAGCTCTGCCTTCTTGCATTGACTTGCATACTCCTCTCTTTATTAAAGGGCACTAATTCCAACCTCCCAGAAGGTCCTGGCCTTACAGAGCCAACAACTGGACATACCAAGTAGTTATTACAGGCAGCCTTGTAATAAAACCACTGCTTTTTTGCTTTCCTATTTCATCAAGGTTGCTTATTTTGAAATATAGCATAAAGGAAAACCCATGTGGACATAATTTTTTTAAGTGATGATAGTACATTTTTCTGTCTTGTTTTTTCTGGGTAAAGTCTATATACATAGATTTAGGAAACTGCTGCAAGTTGAGCATGGTACATGAAGAGTAACCCCTTGCCCAGTGGAAATATAGACAGTGCTCAGCAATCATTGCCCGGCTGGGTGCTATTTGCTGTGTGATGTATACACAGACACGCAATATTCCGCTGAAATGCAGACTGCAAAGCCCGCTGAGCAGAGGAGTCTCTAGATGAAAAACTGAGATTTTAAAAAGCCGTTAGCAGTTTATGTTCTTTGTCCTAGAGTCCAACCCTTCTCCCCATCAAATCCCATTTATTTAGTAGTAACTAATTATTTCACATTTTTATTACAGTTGCTCTTAGAAGCTAACCAGGACCTGACATTAATGTGCTAGGCACTGTACAGCCATGTAGTAAATGACAGTCCCTGTATCTGAAATGTCTTGCTTCAGTACAAATAGTGTATAGCTATATAAATACATGCATTTATAAAACATTAATTTTACTGAGCAGATGTGGGTACAGAGGAATTAATGTTAGAATCCTGTGTGTGGCATTAGACAATGGGGGACATCTCCAAACCAGTCTGATGCCACCCACAGTATATTTACCAACAGAATTCTTAGCTTTTCCCCAAACAACTTCTGTTAAAGGACGTGTGACTTTGCACACTAGATGGTTCGAGAAAATGGAGTGAAATGAAAAGAAAATCCATAACTGAAATTGTATGGCTAGATCATGCCAGAATAGCTTCCAAGGAAAAAGTGGAAGCCTTTACCAATGCTAAACTTCTTCTATAGATCTTCCAGACAAAACTGAGACGTGATAAGTGAAATAGATGTAGTAAAACACATGACTTGTCTTATTCCTTGGTGGGAGAATATGTTTTTTAGGTTCCTCTGTGGCACCCGTTACCATAGATCTGAGTGTGTCCCAGACTTTAACGTATTTATTTGTATCACATGCCAGTGAGGTAGGGAAAATTATCCCCCTTTCTTAGGTGGGGAACCGAGGCTTAGAGATTCTAAGTGACTTCTCCAAGGTCACAAAAGAAGTCTGTGATCAGAAAGGTGACAGACTTGCTGGACTCCTGGGCAAGGGGGTGTGGGGGGGGGAGGGGAGGGTGTCTGGCTCCGCATTCCTGGAAGAGGAGGGGCCTCAGGTGGAAGGAGTGTGGCTGCAGGCAACAGCACTCACTGCTGCCCAGAGCACACTGCACTGGTCCCCTCCCCAAGCCCTCAGAGCCACCTGGAGCATGATGCACACCACTCTGGCAGTGATTTAAAGGGCCTGGGGCTCCAGCCACCACCGCAAACTCCCTGTCCCTTTTGAATTGCTGGGTCCGGGGGCAACTGCCTCCTTTGACTTTTTCTCCTCCCCCCGCCCCGCCTGCCCATTGACAGGCCTGTCTGGGACAAAGCAGGGAATTGAATCAAGATCTCCTGAGTCTTAGGTCAGCATGCTAATCACTGGGTCATCTATTCTTATGTAGCTTTTTTTTTTCCTGGGAATAGGTATAAAATGGTACAGGTCCCTGTGCAGAGAAACAATCTTAAAGCTAAAAAACAGAGAAGAAATGGGGAAAGAACACACACACCCCAGAAAGGTGATAGGGCTTATGCCTGTTACACAGTTTAATGCTGTGAATTTTAACTAAATACAATACATTTAATTAAATACCTTAATTACATTAAAAAGCTCACCCTCCCACTCTTGCTCTGGCAGCTCACCCATTGCTGCACATCATTGAAAAGCACACTTCTTGCTGATCTTCCCCTTGCTCAGCTATTCCGCACCTAGCAAGTAACAGTATATGGGGGAGGGGGGAATCAGCATTCCATTTGGCCCCCCTCAGTTCAAGCACTGAGGGGGTACTGTGCTGTTTAATTATTCATTCTCTGTTATTCCTACCATATCTTAATATTGTATAGGGATAGGTTCTGAAGTTAGAGATATACTTCAGCCACACAGTTTGGACCCAGATGTGAATTTCCACAGCATTTGGGATATTTGAAATCTCTCTGGAATATGATATACAAATGTTCAGAATTCATCTTTGCTATAAATTCATAGAGAAGAAATAGTCCTGTATTTACCATTTTTATTTTTCCAGAAAAATATTTTTAAAAGCAAGCTATGCGATAAGATACGGACTAAATAAACTTGATTCTCCTGTGATTTACTAGCCTGGTAAAACTCCAGGTACACTATTGTTTCTTTCTGTAGGCCATTTAGCAAACCAAGTGAATAGCTCACCAGAGAAAAGTTGTCACATTCACTGATTCATCAACACTTTCCCTAGCAATAGCAGTACCTGTGCCATCTGTGTTTAGCACTTACAAAGAAACCTCTTTGCAACTGCCATACAAATCAGGGGCACTATCAAGGTCACACTGAAGGGAATTTCAGGACACTAAGAAGATGTTCAACTGCATGACAGTAAGCAATAACAGCATCTCTACACAAGTTCTCTAGCATCCCAAGCTGCTCCTCCCCAGCCTAGAGCTGCTTAGGGTCCACTGGGAAATGTGTATTATGCCTGGGTTAATTTACTGATTAATCTCTAGTCAGTGGTTTGTGCTTTCCCCAGATGGCCAATTAAAATTTACAACTGGCAGAACAGTACCCTGTTGGCAGGCTGCTGTGGGGCCAAAGCTAGAGGCAGTGACAGAAGGTATGGGCCTAGTTTTGCCTTTTTTAAGCTACTGGCTTTAATCAGAGGAAAGTGTAAGCCAGCCTTATGCAGTAAGTGTGGGATGTATGGTGCAGTTTACAACTCTGCTGCTATTTACTCTCCAACACTCCCTGGGCTGTTCCAGTATTCCAGGCATCAACGGTTTTACCAACAGCAAATATAACTGACAAAATCAGCCAGGGGGCACAACTGATTTAACAGCTTCTGAAATGTAATAGCCTTTTTCCCTGATTTGCAGTCCCCATGGATTGATGGTCTAATATCATTCACTTCCTCACAAATATATAAAACATTTACAGTTGTTTGCGTAAATCAAAGACAAAGTGCTGTGTGTGAAGCTGATAATAAGTAATTCTGTGATACATATAAAAGATAACATACTTTTATAGCAATAACAAAAAAATTAACCGAATTTTGTTATTTAGTATTCCCTACAAATTGCATCAGTATATGTGTTTAAATAAAACACAGTGTGAAGAATTTAAAACAAATTTAATTAAATACACAATTTCATGTAACTTTATTTTAGAGTAAAATTCTTACAATATGCTTCATATATGCATGAATCATCTGGATTGGAAACTCAGAACAAAACTGTTAATCAAAGCCAATTGATTTTTCGAATAAGCCAAACATAGTAATGATGATGTATATTATTATGACAGTTTGCTATTTTCAGTAACTCTCCTGATAAATGATAATGACAATAAAAGAAAACTATTCCTAAAGAAAATATACTGGGCCTAATTCTGCCACCATGCATGCACGCTCAATAAATGGCAGTCACACAGATATTTTTAAGTGAAATTTGTCCCACTTCATTTTTTTAACATGGCTTCATGAATATTGATGGCAAACTTCATAACAACAATACTCAGGAGTATAGCTGACTCTTGCTGTTCACTACTCATAATTCCCATTAATAGAATGGGAGTTACATATGTGCACTGGGGAAAGAAAATCTCACCATAGATATGATACAGGTATGTTTACCTTGGGTAAATCTCCCATTGACCTTTGAGTCAGTGAATGCTATGAATTAAGTCCTTATTATACCTCTAAATTATGATTACATAGATAAATTACATGACTATTTTTTCTGTTCCTAGATTGGATGAGTTTACAAGCATTTTGATGCAAATACTTGCATCTGTGAATTGAAACTTTTGAAATATACTTTTTCAGAATAATTTCCACTATAAAATGCTCACTTGAATATTATTGGAAATGACGCAAAGGGGGGATGAATGGGGCTGAAGTGGATTCATTTAAACATCTGAATGAATATCCCCAGAAAATCTTTTGTATTATTTATCCATCTCTAAGCCTCGCAAAAGGATAAAGTGAGGCTTAGAGAAGCTGTAAACCACAAATGTCTGAAGAAACAGCTAGTAACATCTGAATAGAACTTTTTAATGTTGCAGTCATTATATGGTCCATATATTGAAAGCCTAACCCTAACTCCCCAGCTCTGCAATATTTCTCTTTTTTTCCTTTCTCAAGAATGCTATACATCTAACAAAGATAAAGTGATATGACCTTACCACTGAAAGATCAGGGCACATAATCATCAAGCTGTATTAGGTGAAATGTGCACAACTCTCTCATATATAGTGTTGAAAAGGGTTAAGTATTCAATATAATCATTCTACATACATTATTGCATTTTTCTCTCCCTGTAAGGACCAATGAGGGGGGACGGACAGTGTAACACATTTTGATAAGGTGTATTTGGGATATTTAAAAATGTTTGGACTTTGTTCCTGCTCCCTCTAACATCAGCAGCAAACCTTACTAATGTTAATGGACTTACAGCTTTTTATTGGAACTATTCAGTAAAGAACTAATTGCGCAATAAGGATTTCAGGATCAGTTCTCACATTCATCCATTTTCTCTAATAGCTCATAGGGAGGATAGTAGATGGGAAATAGATGCTTAAGCGCTTCTCTCTCACACATGAGTTTAAACTAGATGATATGTGGCTAACTGCTGATCTTGGATATCAACAGAAAATTCTTGAGCCTGTCAGAATTCTGTACTCTCCACTCTGACATTCATCAGGTGTAGTTAGCAAAACACAAGAATTTTTTTCAACTCATCTGTCTTCAGTTAGTGGCCGCCTCTGTTTTACGGAGAGCAATATGCCCTCAATTAACCTTTTTCATTTTAATGCAGTGGGTCAGAATCTGACCTACTGCCAACGAACCTCAGAGAACTCCTTACCTCTGTAGTAATGAGAGAGAACTCCCAGAGCAGGGCAGTCACCTAGCTATGGATGTAGGAAGACAGTTATACAGAGTTCTTGTGCAATAGACAGAAACTGTGTTGTACTAATCCTTTAAGTGTTCTCTAGAATCTCTCACATTTCAACACCACTTTTCAAATAAAAAACTTCAAGGCTTTCAATTAAAAATAGACATTTTGACACTATTGTCTTTTCTCAGAAACATTCAAAAGGTTTTTGTTAAGAAAAAAACCAGGCTGACCCAGAGACGGATGGGGTAACAGGGCACCTTTATTGCTTGATACTTGTTCCATTTCAGATCCCGCCTATCTGAGATGCGAAATGAGCAACAAATTTACCCAAGTACACTTTTTTATCTTAGTTAGCATGTAAATACATTCATCAATTACATCAGTCTGTAGTCCGCGATTTAATTATGTGAACACACATATAATGTATAACCATAGCCATGTGGTGAATATAATTATACCCACCCTTGTTTACTATTTACAGCTTTTTAGCTGATGTTGGTAGGTTTCACATCACAAAACTCCTGGCATCAGCAACTTACAAGGCATACAGGATGATGTGACCCTGAATGTACATTTCAGAGCTGATAAGGTGTAAGGAAGATAGCATTGTTAACACATAGGCCATTCATTAAAAAGTTATGCCTTGGGTACAGCTGCATGGTCATCTATCCTGAGCAAACAGGGAATGAGGAATCAAAACAAGTCTGTAAATCAATACAAGCAGGGTCTGCCTGTGCCATTCTCCGTTAACATGGTCACAACTACCAAGACCCCTTATTTAATGCTTACACACCCCAACAGTTTTGTTTTCATTCAGTAGCAAATAATTAATACGTTTTGAAACCTTGACAATTGCTAAGAATTTGAATTGTTTAATCTCAACCATGGGAACAAAGCATAACAAGAGAATTAGATTCTCAACATAATGCAGGATCCATGTACATATCTGTTTTATACCCATACATACAGATAGGCTTAGCTTATACCAAACTCTGGAGAGTGGGGTGCAGTCTGCTTCTTCTGTCCTTCACTCAGTGTTCCCTTAAGCTGTGTAGCAGCAGTTTCCCAGGTGATTAATCAGTGAGTTAACTCTGTGTAGGAAGCCCTGAGCCTCTGACTGGGTGGGGCTAATTAATCATCTTTGAAGCTGTGCTGGCCAGCAGTTTACACGGAACACTGCCTTCAATCCACACATTCTTTGTGTCAGGCCTGATGTACACTGTGAAGTTAGGTTGATCTTAGCTGACTTGTTTTGATCCAGTTGCACTTATGTTTGCATCCAAGTTTGTCTCCTGCCTATGGAAGGACCCAGCTACAGTGACACAATAACACCACATTCCCAAAACACATATCAGTCTACTTAAGTTGATGCAGAGTGAGTGCAGACACTACCTGTGTTGACCCTCACAATCTTCTAGAAGCTGTCTCACTGCCTTTTCCTGATTACCCACCTTGGTTAACATCCAGGCCTGCTGACTCCATACACTCAGTGCCTGTAGGGAGAAGAGAATGTAAAAATTCAACTAAGGAATAGCTGAAGAAACAGAATTTGGGGCACACACGGGCTGAGGAGCAGTGCTTTTTGAAACACAAAGGCATTTTGGCAGGCATATCGGAAGCTGAGGAAGGACAACAAGAAAGCTAGAGCTGCTCTACACACCTTCAACTTCTACAGTGAAGTGAATGAAATATTTGCACGGGCCTCATCTCTGTCTGTGGAGATTTTGTTGGAGCCTGAGCTGGCAGTGTTCAACAATGGGTGATGAGGTACTGCAGGGAGATGCAAATCAGTCAGTAAGAAAAGAGCTGTTTTAAATTTTATAAGAGTCAATCCAGTTCTCCAGGCAGTGCAGATGAGCCCAGCCATGAATGAGAAGGGAGCTCAGGTAAGTGGATGCCTGCATCATTCCTTATAAACATTTTTTAACATCTCTGTTGCCTGAAACCTCCTTTTCCTCTCTCCTTACCCTTTTCCCCACTTAAAATGACGTGCAATCCATCTGTGCATTTTGAAAACCAAGGTTTTGCTTTTTGCTTTTTCATTTACTTTTGTAACATGTTAAAAAATGAACTCAAAAAGTATTAGGATGGCAGACTGAATTACATAGTCCACAGCCAATCAGTATCCTTTGCTCGGACTGAGCTAGAAGAAACAGAAAGATGTGGTGTCCTTTTTCCTTTCTTTGGTTTGTTGGGTTAGGTGTGGAGGGGCCATGTGGAGTTGTTTGTTCATCTGAACAGGGATGTCCCTTTTATCCTCTGGCGCAATCTCAGTGAAAACTTGCACAGAGATGTTCTACAATCCTCTCCCAAACATTTCTAGGAACAGTGACCTATTTTCTTTCCCTGTGATAGGTGACATTCCAGCACCACTCTGTGATGACTTCTGCTGACACTGCTGTAAATAGGCTTGGCTGGTGGCTTTGGGATACCAATAGCAGCTTGGCCCTCTGTGCTATTGCCATCCTCAGGAGTCAGATATTAGCCAAAATCACCACTGCTTGTGAAAACGCTGGCAATATGCATTGCACTTTGTACAGACTCTAGTCAGGTGACTAAGTCTTCCATGCAACAGACATCCCTTCCCCCAGCTGGGCCATACTCTTCATGGGTTGAGTTGCAGAGTGGTGCTATAGTGAGGGACTCCAAAACTAGAATGGCAATTAGCATTTCTTATCACGGGCATATCATAGGAATAACATTTGGGTGTTTCTATACTTATTGTTCCCTTTCTACTGTGAGAGTAAATCTAATGCTGTATCTCTGTATTTTAATCAGCATCCACTTGTGTGGTGGCCTTAAAAGGTGTCTCCTTCATGCTAAGTGTTTGGTTTTGGACTGAAACACCTGATCGAAAAGGGACCAAGTGGGTCTGATTAGCACTGCTGACTGGCCTTTTAAAAGTCTGGTTGACAGAGCAGTGGGGCAGGCAGGCACCCTGCTCAGTTCCATGCAGCTCCTGGGAAGCAACCAGCATGTCCTGCAGATTTAGGTGTACCAGCCTTAGCTGCCACTGGCCAGGAACTGTGGGAACTGTGTGAATCATGCCTGCAGGCCAGGGCAGTGCACAGAGCTTCCCTGGCCATGTTTCTACCTAGGAGGCGGATGGATATGCTGGTCACTTCTGGGAGCTGCCTGTTGTAAGTGCTATACACTGGATCTGATCGCACACTCAACTCCCCTGCCCCAACCTCGAGACCCCTTCTGCAAACCAAACTCCCAGTTCCCCAGGCCCACTCCTTAGCCTGCATCCCCAGCTGATGCCCACCTTCTCCAGCCCCCCAAGCCTGTGACCCAGACCTTGCGCCCCCTCCTACACTTCAACCACCTGTCTTGAGCCTCCTCCTACAGCCCAAACCCCTAATCCCCATCTCCACCCCATAGCCTGCACCCCTATCTGGAAGCCTGACACCCTGTGATGTAGTGGGGGCTGCGTTCCCTCTTGTAGTCATGGTAGTCACTCTGTTTTTCCATTCACTGTATACTTTGTTGGGCTTATATGATCCTACTGTCCTGTGCTGTTGTGTAGGGAGTGAGTGAGCAGTGCCCAGCTGGGGATGGGATCTCTGGGTGAGAACTCCTGAGGGGAGCCACATAGAGAATGGCCCAGCCAGCCTGTCACTTGAGCTAGGTGGAGGATTTCGTCAGCTGACACTTTGCCTGGGAATTGGAACAAAGGAGGAGGCGTGGTAGCCTCAAGGGCTGTGACCAGTTGCCAGGGGTGTGAGTTAGTTTTCAGATGGCTATGGGAGAAGGAAGCCTAGCTGGCTTGGGGGGAAGTGGCAGGGGTCCAGACCTGGGGCTCGAGGTCCCCCTTCTCCCAAGATGGATTGTACTAAATGCTCCTGGTTCCTGTAACAACAAATCTGGGCTACGCTGTGTTCCTGTCAATGAATACACCTTCTGTTGTACTTGCTGGCTGAGAGTCACATCTGAGTGCAGAGAGGGGTGCAGGGTCCAGTGACTCCCCCACACTCCGTGACACCCTCTCCTACATCCCAGTTCCCTGCCCCCATCCTGAGCTCACCTGCACTCTGAGCCCTTCATCTTGGGCTCCTTCTGGGAGCCTGCATCCACAGCCTGAAGCCCATACCCACTCCCCGATCTCATCCCCCTGCTTTAGTCCAGAGCTTCCCCCTGTATTCCAGACCCCTTGCATCCACCCACCAGCCCAGAGCCGCCTTCTGCACCCCAAGCTCTTCATGGATGACCCCACTCCAGAGCCCACAGCCCAACCCAAGCCCTCATTCACCTCCCACACTTCAATGATGCCCTAGCCCAGAGCCCTCTCCTGCACCCTGAACCCTTCATTTCTGTTCCCATCCTCTCCATCCCAACTCCCTGCCCTAGCCTGGTGAAAATGAGCATGAGTGAGGGTAGGAGAGAGTAAGTGGCAGAGGGAGTGGAGATGGAGTGACTCGGGGCATGAGGCCTTCGGGAAGGGTGTTTGGGTTGGCAACCCAACTCCATGCCCACCAAACACCTGATAGGTGAAGAAGGAAGTGGACTAGGAAGGATATGTTCTGCCAGTGTTTCCAGTTGTCTAAAGCTTCTGCCTATGAATACAGAGCTTGGAGGTGCCACATATCCACACCCATGGAATAGGGCTAAGGAAGCAGAGAGAAGCAGGCAAAGGGACCCAGTGGTGCATTGGGAAGAACACCAGGACACCATGGATTTGCACACACGCATATACTGCAGAATGTAATGAGCAGACTACAGCTGGTGAGCCAGAAGACCCCATTCCAGAGATGTTTCAATAAACTAGGGTCCTGGAAATGACTGTGTGACAGGGGCAGTGGACGTGGTCATGGGGAATTATTAGTGGATGTCCCTTGAAGGGTCCATAATTTGCTGCATACGTATGAAAAGCATCACACAACATTACTGTGGTTGACTGGTAAAGTGCTCTTTTAGAGCCTCTCTTAGCCATATAGCTCCATGGTTGGTTCTTATAATGGCCATTGTGTCTGGCTGTTTAAATTCAGCAGACTCCTGGTCCACCTCACCACTTCACCCTGGCAGTACCGTTTCCTGCTCACCTCACAGGTATTATGCAGTGTACAAAATGCAACTATAAAAAATTGGGATGTTTGCCTCCAGTAAACAGCACCAGTAAACCCTCAATCTAACAAAAACACACTCAATTATCATTCTGCATCTGCTGGGCCAGTAGTCTTCTTTCAGTGTTGTCAAGGCAGTCAGCGAATGGCTTCATGATCCAGTAGCACAAGGAAAGGCCGCATCCCATGGAATCACCGTAGGCATTTTAACACTAGTTGAGGAAGAATGTCCTTGATTCCAGCTTTTGGAGTAGTATTCTTAGAGATGTGAGCATCATGCACCTTTTCTGACCAGCCCATGTTTACATAAGGGAATTTTTTCCTGTTGATCCATTAGCACTTGCACTCAATGGTAAGGTAGCCTGGTGCCAAAATAGGGATATGCACAGTGTCTGTCAGCCCATTGCAGTTAAAAAATCCTTTTGCTGAAAAATTAGCCACTATTTTCTGAACTCTGCTGAAAGTCACAGTCATATGTGGCAAGATATGCTTAATGGCCTTATGCATTTGGATGATAATGGTCCCACTGTGAATTTTCCCACTCTAAATTAATTGACTGACCACAATCTGACCTGGTAAGCTTCCAGAGCTGGACTGCCACTTGCTGCTCCTTGCTCTTGCTCTGATTTTGATGTCCCTCTGTTGAAGGGCTGAGGCAAACTTGGCACATAGTTTTCACATCTGAAAGTTCTGCAACCATTGCTCATCATCCTAAACATATATTACAATGTGATCCCACTAGCAAATACTCATTTCTAAGGCCCAGAAGTGGTGTTCCACTCATGGTTGTCGTTGCTGAACATCCCCTGTTCTTCATTCTCACAAACCTGGTTGTAGTGGTACTCACTGACATTTAAAAATTGCATTGAGCTCTATAGGATATATTCTTCTGCCATAAAGTTGATGGAAACTGAAAATCAGGATGTTTGGAATGACTGTAGGAGTGTTGAAAAAATGACACAATTATGGAGTAGATTAAGCATTACGGGATGGAGAAAGTGATCTTCAGGGAACTTGACCACTAGTTTCCTGAAAATTCCTTGGTATTTCACAAAGACCTGAAAAATATCCCACAAAACATTGTGGTGGACAGTGAGGGTAAGGGGG
This sequence comes from Pelodiscus sinensis, assembly GCF_052426305.1. Taxonomy (NCBI): domain Eukaryota; kingdom Metazoa; phylum Chordata; order Testudines; family Trionychidae; genus Pelodiscus; species Pelodiscus sinensis. Next base: position 33,028,830 of record NC_143058.1, read on the forward strand.
GTTACATTGAGATACTTACCTATGGTGGACCACGTTTTCCATTGACAGAAACACTTGCGACAAATATGCACTGCAGTGATGAAAGCAGATTATATAAAAAAGTTGGTGACTGTACATACAAGCATAATTTGCTCTGACTGAATATATCCTGTATTCACATCTTGCACACTGTGGTAATAATCTTTGTACAAAATATGACTGATCAGTATCGTTTGAAAACTAATAACTCACCAGTCAATAATATCATAATGAAATGTATGTCCAATAGGCATATTATGAATAATCTGAAATTATGAATGAAATGTGTTTAGAAGACAAGTCTGGGGAGGCTGTAAACGTGTTTCTTAATGATAAAGGACAAGCTGACATCTGCAGACATGTCTGGTGCGGGGGGGGGGGATGGCGGCGGGGACAGAAACAGATTGATTTACATGTCAACAAACAACAACAGGGAACTTCTTTCATCATGAAAGTTAGGCCTTCATACCTTCCGCGCAGCTGGAAGGAATTTTATCTAAGGGTAATCCCAGGAAAATACATTTCAAAGGGTAACTGGACTATACTATAAAAGTGAGGAATAAAAAAGGTGTTCTCGCTTTGTCTTTCTCGTTCACATAAGAAAACAAAGGAGCTAACATTTTGGATTGCGGGGCAGGGCGGGGGGTAGAGAGGAGGGCAAATCCTGACCTTATTTGGTCAGTCATGTTACTGGTAATGTGGTAAGAATTTATCTCGAATCAAGTCTAGTTTGGTACATTTTAGTTACTATAAAATGTTTTTGTCTTTATTTCTTTTATAACCATTTCTGACTTTAATGCCTTGTGCCATGTAGTCACTTGAAATCTATCTCTTTGTAGTTAAATAAACTTATTTTATTTTTAATCAATGCTAATCCAGTGTTGTGTTTATACTGAGTTGATTGGTAACTTCAATTAAAGTAGCAAACTGTTTTACACTGACCCTTTACAGGCAACATGGACCTGTAATATCTGAACTGTATAGGAGAAACTGGACAGCGCAATACACATGCTTTAGGGAAAATTAGGGGCTGGGAATATGTTGGGGTCATCCTGGAAGGAGTGACCTAGGCTGCCAGAAGCCAGAGTGTGGTTCATGTGTGGTTGGCAGGCTGTAGCTATACATAGCCACTCAGTGTGTGACCTACCTTGTGCTTGTGAGGGCCCAGGATGGGAGTTACAGAAGCAAAGCCTTCTGAGAAGGTTGGAGAGTAGGTGGTGATACAGTGCTGAGGGGCTGGGGTGCGATCGTTGCTCAGACTTCTCAGCCTGGACATCGTGCTGCACTCCGTGCATGTGGAAGCACGTGCAGCGGCAGTCTGCGCCATGTGGCCCAGGATACAGCCTTGGAGCACCTCTGAGCTCCTGCTAACAGGCTCTGGGGATGCCACACACGTGTCTGACCCCCAGGGGTGACGGCCTTCCCACCACCAGTCAGCTCTGGAAGCAGGCTGGGGACAAGGACACATGCACGATCACACATAAACTGAGGAGCGTCGCACATGGAATTGCCTGCACACACAAGGCACCACCTGCTCTCATGGACAGCGCTGCCAGACACAGGTGTGTGTGCAACACCCAGAAACAAGGTGGCACTTCCAGCCACACCACGCACCACTCCCAGCACAGAGCCACCCTCCTCACTGCTCCTATCCAGGCCCTTAGTGAGGAGGCCCTGGGGAGAGTTACTGAGGTTCTTCTGAGAAACTCTCCCGCAGGGCCTCCCGGATTCACACCCCCACTTGATGGGTCTGGCGGATGGCAGCTGTGCGTGGCTGCTCAAAGGCCCTTCCTTCCCGACCAGCCTTTACCCCCCACCCTGGCAGGAAGGCCTCCCCCTTCCTCTCCACAATGTGGACAACACACCAGGTCAAGATCACCTCAGGAGTATTGTGCTCCAAGATCACATGGAGGAGGGTCAGGAGGCACCTGAAATGCACTTCAAGTGGCCAAAAGCGCATTCCACATGGATGCGGGCTCTGCTTAGGCTGGCATTGAATCGATCCCTGCTAGGGTCCTGGTAGCTGGTGTGTGGCTTCATCAGCCATGGCATGAGGGGGTAGACCGCATCCCCCATGATGTGCAGTGGCATCTGTACATCACCAACCTGAAAGCCATGCCGGGGAAAGAATGTGCCAGCTTCCAGCTTCTCATAGAAGCTTGAATTTCTGAAAATGTGGGCGTCATGCGCCCACTCCAACCACCCGACAAAAACATCCAGGAACTGTCCATGGTGGTCGACCAGGGCCTGCAGCACCATCAAGAAATAGCCCTTGCGGTTGATGTTTTGGGCGGCTCGGTGTTGTGGTGCTTGGATGGGAATATGGGTTCCTTCTAGATCCCCTCTGTAGTTGGAAACCCAGGGCGGGAAATCTGGCTACAATGTGGTCCAGGTCTGCCAGTCAGATGACCCTGTAGCAGGATGGAGTTTATGGCCCTTATCAACAGCAGAAGGAGACAAAGAAACACACAAAACAGAGAATGAGAGTGGGTGCCTGAGCCCTTGGGAAACTCCCCCACCCCTTCTTCCCCTCCCAAACACTTCAAGAACTATGAGCCCTCCCCTCCCGCTGGGCTGTGTGAGGGCAGGACAGAAGAACCCCCCTGGAACAGGACTTTTACCTCCTTTCCCTAGGGTTCCCCTTTTCAGTACTTCTCCCACTCTCCAGGAACTGCAGCCTGAGAGTGCCTTACCTCCATGAGGAGGGCTCTGACTGTGGACTTTCCCATGCCAAACTGGTTGCCCATAGATTGGTGTCTAGGGTGTCTAGCTTCCAGACAGCAATGGTGACCCGCTTCTCCAGGAGGATGGAGGGTCACATCTGGGTGTCCCGTCATTGAAAGGCAGGGGCGAGCCAGGCACACAGCTCCATGAAGGTGGCCTTCCGCATGCAGAAGTTTTGGAAGCACTGCTGGTCATCCCACTGCTCCATGACCAGTCGGTCCCACCAGCTGGAACTGGTGTCCAGCCTCCAGAACTGTCTCTCCATTGGGGTGCGGTTGTAAGGACATTGCTCCTGCACACAGGGAAAGGGTCTCAATGATGAGACAAGTGTCAAACTCGTGCAGGGCCATGAAGGCAGCCTGCAGAAACTGTAGCATGGTAGTGTGGGGCCATCGTATGCCCAGCGGCAGCTCCGGCTCCATAGCTAGGAGTATGCTGTGGCATCCAAGAGCTGGACAACCAGAGCATGCACTGCACAAGCTTTGCTGTCCTTCAGAGAGTTAGGCAAGCAAGCAGCAGAAGCAGAGAAACAGATGTCCAGGGGGGTCCCTTTAAGCACGCGTGTCAGCTAAGCTTAGGCAACAGCACCCGGAAGCAGCTGCTGACCTAATGCCCTGCCTGAATTGGTTCCGGGTGGCCTTAAATGCGAGATAACATCCACACTGATTGGACACTATCTATTGAAAAAGCACATCACTTTTTCATTGCACTTTTTGCATCTGGATGCTCTTTTAAAATAAGCTTTTCTGGAAGATCTTGAGGAAAAGCTTATTCCGAAAGAAGCTTGCAGTCTAGACGTGGCCTACCTGTGACCAACAGACAAAGAATTGTTGGACAAATAACCTGTTTGCACTGATTCAAGGACTTCTTCCTGAACCAGCAAATGGACAGAACCTTATTCTCAAGGCAGAGGTGGCTAATCCTTAGGAAAGGTTTGAAGGACTGATACCTGCCAGAACCCAAGGTAGGACTTGGCGTGAACTCTGGTTAGCTTTTTAGCATGTGTGTGCATTCTTTAATGGTTCTACTATGTTTACTCTGTAAAACTTTCACATTAAGAATAAATGTGTTTGTTTCAGAGCTGTGTGTTAACCTATAACAGTGGGCAATTACACGGTTTAAAGCCTTTGGAGAGAGCAAAGCACAGACAGTGACCTGATGATGGCCTTGCTGAGAATCACCCACTGAGAGTTGGGAACTTAATAGCCTGATAAAAATCCCATGGAGAGAGAAAGGTCTGCACCCAAGAGGAGCCAGTAGGAAGTGTTACCAAAAGATGTAACAACTAGGAAATGGCTATCTAAGCGTGGGTGCCCTTGGTGGACAACAAGGGGAAAATACAAGAGCAGTTGCCCTACACCATGACATTCAGCATGGTCAGAAGTAAAATTTCATACATGAATAACATCTGCATGATCTTTTAAATACTGGTGGATTTTTTTTTAGAAGTTGGGACATTCTTCTGGCCATTGTTTCTGGGCTTCTCCCTTTTCTCTTTTAGTTGTTGCTGAGTTTTAGATGTGGGTGACTCCATCATACTATTAGAAGAATATATTTCAAGAACCATACAGTGTTTAACTTCAAGTTATTTTATTAGCTTTTATAGTAAATCTTTTACTGTAGGAGAACAACTGATACTGTGATGAGGAACCAGAAGTAGAAAATCAACATTTTCATCAAAAACAAAAAAAGTATAACTATATATGCCATGAATATTAACAAATATGCATATTGAGAGAATACATAATTTTCATGAACTGTCCACATTTTCAGAGCATCTACCTGGCACTTATATGTCATAATTATTTTTAAAGTACAGGCAGTCCCCGGGTTACGTACAAGATAGGGACTGTAGGTTTGTTCTTAAGTTGAATCTGTATGTAAGTCGGAACTGGCGTCCAGATTCAGCCGCTGCTGAAACTGATCAGTTTCAACAGTGGCTGAATCTGGACGCCAGTTCTGACTTACATACAGATTCAACTTAAGAACCCCAGGCATCCCCAAGTCAGCTGCTGCTGAAACTGATCAGCGGCTGATTCCAGGAAGCCCGGGGCAGGGGCTTCCTGTAATCAGCCACTGGTCATTTTCAGCAGCTGCTGACTAGGGGACACCTGGGGCAGAGCAGCTGGGGTGCTGCTGGGTTGGTCCAGTGGCACCCAGAGCGGCGCTACGGGACCAACCGGCAGTGCCCCAGCTGCTGTACCACAGGCGTCCGGAGCAAAGCCGCGGAGCACGGGGGCAGCGGGACAGCCCAGACGCGCCGTGGCTATCCTGCTGCCCTCCGGCTCCGCGGCTTTGCTCTGCTCTGCTCCCCGTCCCCCAGGTCTGCAGACCAGGGGGAGGGGGAGCAGAGTAGAGCAGAGCGGCGGAACGCGCGGCCAGCTGACAGCCCAGAAGCGTCTGGGCTGTCAGCTGGCCGCGTGCTCCGCTCTGCTTCCCCCCCCCCCATGGTTTGCAGACCAGGGGGAGGGGGAGCAGAGCGGAGCAGAGCAGAGCGGCAGAACGCGCGGCCAGCTGACAGCCCAGACGCATCTGGGCTGTCAGCTGGCCGCGTGCTCCGCTCTGCTCCCCCCCCCCTGCAGATCAGGGGGAGGGGGAGCAGAGCGGAGCACAGCAGAGCGGCGGAACGCGCGGCCAGCTGACAGCCCAGACGCGTCTGGGCTGTCAGCTGGCCGCGTGCTCCGCTCTGCTCCCCCTCCCCCTGGTCTGCAGACCAGGGGGAGGGGGAGCGGAGCGGAGCGGAGCAGAGCAGAGCGGCGGAACGCGCAGCCAGCTGACAGCCCAGACTCTGGGCTGTCAGCTGGCCGCGCGTTCCGCCGCTCTGCTCTGCTCCGCTCTGCTCCCCCTCCCCCTGGTCTGCAGACGGGGGGGGGGGGGAGCAGAGCGGAGCGCGCGGCCAGCTGACAGCCCAGACGCGTCTGGGCTGTCAGCTGGCCGCGCGTTCCGCCGCCGCTTTGCTTCCTCTCCCTGGACTGCTCGAGACCAGGGAGAGGAAGTGCCCCGTTCGTAACTGCGGATCCGACATAAGTCGGATCCGCGTAACTCGGGGACTGCCTGTATTGATTTTCTTTTAAAAATGTATTTGTGTATATATTGAAAGTTTGTAACTATTATTTACATATCAATAATTCAAAAAAGAAAAAAAGGGTAGCATTTGAAAAAAAGGAGACATTAAGAGTTGCACTTTAATGTCATTAGACTACCTGCAGAGTAAGGTACTACTTGGCATGAGTCAGTTTGGCATAATCTGGCCTTCTAGATTGAGCATTACAGCATGATAAACGATTACATGCAAGTTCTCTATCTTGGTAGAAATTTTAATGACTGAAAAAAACCTGATTGTTCGAAGTTCACTCTCCAAACCTCCCTATCTAATATCTTGGGAGTTGTCTGTTGACTCTTAGTTATGGGCTTGATCCTGTAGGGAGCTGAGCTCTCAAAAGCATTTAAGCATGGACTTGAGTTTGGTGGGGCTACACAGGTGCTTACGCTTATGAGCAGGCCCACCAATGGGGGCAGGGAAAAGGGGCAATTGCCCTGGGCCCTGGTAATTCTAAAGGGCCCAGGGCTTCTGGCCTCTATCACAGCCACTGTGACAGTGGCAGTGGCCAGAGACCCAGGCTCTTTAGAATTGCTGCAGGAGCACCATGCTGCACACTCCAGCCAGCTCTGAGTGCCAGTAGGAAGCGTGTGTGTGGGAGAACCGTGCCACCCGGGCAGTGCTGGGACTGGCTTTACCAGCACCACCCCTCCTATCCAAGGCCCCACCCCTTCTGGGAATGTGGAGCCACTAAATTGCCCAAGGCCCGTGCAATTGACTCCCTTGCTTACATTCTTCACTGCATCTGGGCCAGAGCTCTCAGCATATTGCACATCGTATTCCCAGTTAATCTAAACACACTGAGTATTGCCCAAGTGACAAAAGAGATTCTGTCATAACTGCAAGTTTCGAAAGATGTTGACAGACTGGGAGGGAGTTCAGAACCGATCCACAAAAATGATTGAGGGGCTGGATGGACTGAATTCTGAGGAAAAATTAAATAGATATAGTTTGGCCAAATGTGGCCTCAGTCAATCCTGATCAAAGTTAACTAATGTCTCTCATTGACGTTGACAAGCTTTGTGCCAGTCCCATGAGGAGTAGAAAGGGATATGGTATCTGTCTGCAAGTATTTGAAAAGGTGTAAACACCAGAGAATGAAAACAGTTGTGTAGAGAGATTCAAGGGGATATATCATAGAAAAAAAGCAATGACCTGGAATCAAACAATAAAAAAATTGTGCTGAAAATCAGGAAAAACTTGAGAAATGAGAAATAGCCCTAGTGGTCTCTCAAGAATAATGACAGAAGCTTCATCACATGAACAATTTAAAATTGTGCTGGACAAAGCACTTGATACATTTCTATAGTCAACAATCTTCCACGGTAATGGTTCAGTTGACCTAATGTTTCTTTTCATTTCTAAATTCTATAATTGTGGGTTTTTTTCAGAAATAAGAAAATGGTTTTCAAACCTAGAAATGTAACTTATATATAATAAAAGTGGTCTTGGTCAGGAATGGAAACATTTATTTATTCTGATTATTTCTGCCTGGAAATGGAAAAGGTAAGGCATTTTGTACAACTTCATTGAAACCAATTATGTTGCACTGAAGTGCGGAAATGAATGGGAGAATTTTGCCTTGTTCTTTAAATGATGGATTTGAAAATGTTTAATACATTTTCCAAATTTGTGTTGACTACATGGAGGTGATTCTTTTGGTGAGACAGATAAACTTTCGAGCTTACACATAGCTTGAAATCTTGTCTCCCTCACCAACAGAAGTTGGAGCAATAAATGATACTACCTCCCTCATTTTGACTCTACAGTATTCAGTGTAAATCAAAGCATCTTGATCAAACTACCCTGTAGAGTAGGGTAGTTATTTTCATTTTAAGAAAGATTTAAGCTTCTTTAAATAGGACAACATATGTGACATGCCCAGATTCTCCTGAGGATTCAGAGGTAGAGCAGGGAAAAACCTAATTCTCTTGAGGCCCAGTCCACTACCGTAGCCAAATGATCAACTGTCTTCTGGTAACATTGGTTCTAGATGCAGAGCCCCATATATGTTTGTGAATCAAAGGCTTTTATTTCATTTTGTTTATATTAAAACAATCTTTGGGAAGACACAACATATATGCAAATACGATGGCCTCCAAAGTTACTGTCAATAAAGATAAGCTGCTGATCTTTAAAAGGAGATTTTTTCTCAGGGTGAAGGACAAACATGACATTATAGTCATCCAACTCCCTATCTGACAAAGACATGTGAATTGTAAATGGTTAGGAGGAATTAAGACCAGTTCGTCTCTCTCCCCAATACTTTTCCCTCAGAACGGGAACCTGTTATGTGTCCTACACTTCTGTGGCACTGTATGAATAATACTGGGGAAGAGGATTGCTAGTGCATTTTGGTAACCATTGTCTGCATATAAATAGGGAACAAGCGGCAGGATGGGTGAGAGAGGGAGAAAATGAGATGGCACATACAATCCCCCACCCCCAAAAGGAAAGACTTCTAATGGCCTGATTCTGCAAACACTTATGGTCGTGGTTATCTTGATGAATTTAAGTAGACTCATTTACTACGATGGCTAAAGTTACTCATGGGCACAAACAGTTGCAAGATCAAACCTTAAATTACAGGAGATAAAATGAAACGGTGACAAATTAAGAGACATAAAATAATATAAAGTTAATTTTATTTTTGACCCACTTTGAATTCTTTGATAAACAGACTCCACTCCTTAAATTTAATTCAGTTGTCCAAATTCTGCACAGACTTGCACTACACTGAGTGCAGGTAATAGTGAATTAATTGCCAAATGATAGCAATGAACTTCAGGAAAATATGAGGCAAAATTCTCCTGTCAGCTACACCAGTATAAATCCACAGTAGCTTTCCTGGATTTAATCCAGATATTCTTTGGTATAACTGAGGGTAGTTTTTAGTCCACTGATTATATTTAATATTGAGAATTAAATTAATGTGCTTATAGAGTCTATTTCTTCTGTTCAAGTGAGAAAGTGCTGCAAAAGGTAGAATATCCTTTGCAGAATGTCTAGAATTCAGTAAATGTACTAAAGTATGCTCAACAGAAACCTTTAAATGTAGCTACTTGAGTGAGCTGCAAGTTTCACATATGCTACAATGATTTTTTTTATTGGCTCCCATTAATGTATTAAAGTATATTTTCTCTGTACTACATAACATGATCCTTGATTGTATAAACATATTTGAAAGTATCGTGTATTGTTTATATTTTCTATAATAATATATGATTGTGACATTCGTCCACATCTTTTTTGTGTCTTACATATGTAATCCACACATTGAGGCTACGTCTATACTTCAAGACTTTTCCGCAAGAGGAAATGCAAATTGAGCACTCATTTGCATGTGTCACGCTCGCATTTGCATTTCCTCTTCGGATCCCTTTTGTGCAAGAGGTTTTTGCGCAAAAAAGAGCTGTGTAGATGGCACCTTTTCGCACAAAATCCTTGTACACAAAAACGGCTCCTAATTAATTATGCAAATGAAGTGCAGCAATATACTAATCTGTGCTTCATTTGCATAGGCTTTTAGCTGTGTAGATGTAGCCTAACTGTCATAAGCAGTCTGGCAAACCTCAGCCTTAATAATATTAAGATTCTAGCACTAGGAGGTGGAGGTGAAAGCTTTTAAAAATGTAGAATACATATGTAGTCTTCTGTTGCAAATATCCTTTGGATATTTTTTTTAGCCAAGAAGAGCTGATATTATCACTTATTCCTAAAAGAAGAAATGAAGATTGTCTTGAAGTTCAATTGAATGCTTAGGAGTCAAGAGATGTAGGTTCTATTTCTGATTCTGCCAAAGATATCTAGTGTCATCTTAGCAAGTTGCTAATATTCAAATGATCAAAAATGGCTTCTCATTTTGTGTTTTTGTAACCTCAGTTTTGGGTGCCATACCTGAAACTCCCAGGTATTACCAAGATTAGGTTCAGAGAGAGAGAGAGAGAGAATGCATATGTGTGTATTTGAGTCTCTGTCTGCAAAAGCTTGTGATCTTCATACACAAGAAGGATCTGCATTTCTAGTTGGGATACTGAGGCACAAAGATGAAATTACTTGGGTAAAGTCACCCAGAAACTCTGTGGTAGTGCTGAGAAGTGAGCTCAAATCTCCTGGACTGGTTCCCAGTCTGGTGCCCTAGGTAAAACAGTATCCACCATCTCATGTGATGTATGGCAAAGAGGACACTGTTAACTCAGAATCTTTGGTCTGGCTGAGCAATTGGCCTTTATTCGAAAAAAATTTACCTGCATCTAGACTGCTGCTGCATTCTTTTGAAAGTAAATTGAAAGAATGTGGCAGTTTTTTTGACTGCAGTAAACATCGTTTTATGAGGAAGAACGCCTTTTTTCGAAAGCGCTCTTTCAAAAAAAAGGCGCTATGTAATGCAAACTGTGCTTTTTCAAATGAGAGCATCCAGACTCCCTGGGTGCTCTCTTTTGAAAAAGTGGCTTGCTTTTTCGCAAGTACTTGTTCTAATCTAGATGCTTTTTTCAAAAGAGGCTTTTTCGAAAGTATCTTTTGAAAAAGCCTCTTTCGAAAGAGACTTGCAGTCTAGACATAGCCTTAGTATGTAACTTAAAAAAAAACCCTTAAAAACTATGAGAGGTCCTGTAGCACCATAGAGACTAACAACAAAAATATAAATAGTATCATGAGCTTTCATGAGCACAACCCACTTCTTCAGATGATGAGTGGAGCAAGAGGCACAAAGAGGTTCAGAAAGTCCACTTTCTGATGTAAAGTAGAAAAAAAGAAGGGAGAGTGGGAGGAGACAAGAAAGAAAAAAAAACCCTGTCAATTATAGTGTCCATGCTAAATGAGGCTAATATAGTGGGCTGTAAGTATCCAATATTTAGCTTTTGATGTCATTTGGGTGTTGAATATAACGGCCCATCCAGGTAATGTCTTGGGTTAACATGTCAAATTTGCATATGAAAGCCAGTTCCGCAGTCTCTCTCTCTCTAGTTGGTTCCTGAAATCACTCTGCAAGAGAATGGCTACTTTTAGTATCTGGTGTCAAGGTGTACCCTTTTGCATGATAAGAATTCTACGAGTCAAAGGGTACGTCTAGACTACAGGGTTTTGTCGACAGATACTGTCGACAAAGCTTCTGTCGACAAAGAGCGTCTAAACTACATTCAGTTCTGTCGACAAAGCAAACTGCTTTGTCGACAAAACCCTGTAGTCTAGACACAACCCTACATGCAATAACACCTTCTGTCGACAGAACTCTGTCGACAGAAGGCGTTATGCCTCGTAAAATGAGGTTTACCAGCGTCGACAAAACTGCTGAGTTCTGTCGACGTTATGTCGACAGAACTCAGTGGTAGTGTAGACGCAGGTATAGTTTTGTCGACAAAAGTCCACTTTTGTCGACAAAACTCTGTAGTCTAGACACACCCTATGATTCTACAATATATGAACACAAAGAAACTGTTTCCCAATTTCAATGGCTTAGAAACTACAGAAACCCAGAGCCACACTTCACTTTGTGGGGAAGGGTTAGAAACAGTGATGAAGTGGCATAGGACATGATTGTCAACCATAGGAACCCTGAACGTGATCTGATAGGAATGCCTGTGTCGACCATGCAGATATTTGAGCATCTGCATAGAACAGGGGCCTTCATTCCTTCTCTTGGCAAACCTGCCTCAGGTTGGAAGCAAGGCTAGCTGGATGGCATTTCTCCCATTATTAGTCCCGTTGCCAAGTCTGTTTTGCATGCCTCTTTCAATAGGGTTTATGGAGAGCTGTGTCAAAGTGGGTGCCTTTATCAACAGAAGATTCACTATATGTGTAGGGAGAAGCATGTCATATAGCCCACACAGACTCATTTTATATTGTTCATGTAGAGTGGTGGTCACCAACCAGTAGACTGGGATCTACTGGTAGATGTTGGAGCCTTTGGCAGATGATCCTAACAGGTTTGGCTGGGAGCTATCAAGTGCCGGCATTTCATCTGCCCCTCTCGGCACTGCCATGCTGCTCCTTGCCTCTGCCTTGGAGCTGCCCTCCATCCTCGGGAGCCTCCCAGTTGCTGTGCAGGGCATGGGAAGAAGAGAAGGGGGTGCTGATGTCAGGGTGCCCCTTCCCCAACCTGTACCCCATTTCCACAGAGTGGAGTGAAGGGGCAGGGATGGAGAGAGTTTGGTGGCTGCTTTTGGGAGTGGTGCAGGGCCAGGGCAGGGGGTGAGACAGCCTTAGCCTCACTCACCACCCCCAGAAGTCATCTGTGGTAAGTATTGCCCAGCTGGAGCTTGCAGTCTGAATCCCAGCCCCAGTCCTGAACCCCTCCTCCAACCCCAAACTCCTGCCCTAGCTCTGAGTCCCCCTACGCACAAACTCCCTCCCAGAGCCTGCACCCTGAACCATCCCCTGAACCACAGCTCCCTGCTGCAGGCTCAGTTCAGAGCACCTCCCACACTCCAAATCCTTTAGCCCAAAACCAGAGCCTGCATCTCCCTTCCCCACACTCCAACCCTCTGCTCCCAGCCTGATAAAAGTGAGTGAGGATAGGGGAGAGAGGATGAAGTGAGCAGGGGCGGGGTCTTGGAGAAGGGGCAGGAAGAATGTGGGGCAAGGGTATTTGGGTTTGAGGTGGATCCTGGATTGCACTTAAATTCAAAAAGTGATCTCATGCTTAAGAGGGTTGGAGACTTTCTTGTCTCCATGTAGAGGAATTTTTCAGACTCAAGTAGAGAGGTGGTAGCATGGAGAATAGACTCTGTTTTGCCAGAGTATGATTTTAAGGGTGCTTTCCACCACACGTTTTTCTCCTTTGCTCCTCTCACTGGTGCGGATTTGGACTTTTGAAGAGCTGTAACACAAAGAATACTAAATAAGATTCAAGCACAGGAGTTGCCTCAGTTAACTTGCAAGTTAACATAACTATGAACATGGACCATTTAACTTTATGGCTTTCCTGTCCTGGAAATGCAGATAAGACTTACTCTAGTAGACTTACACCAACATGCTGTGGACCATTTGTTTATCAATTGCTTTTAAATAAGTTGGTTCCAAACATAGAACTAAAATAGAATGAGAATAAAAAAGGTATACAATTCTTTATGAATGCTGGAATCAGAGGAAGTCAAGCGATGGCAAAGACCTATTAGATCATTTAGTGAATCCCTTACCTAGCACAGGTGAGTTTCTTCCTGCGCTTCATTGATTTGTGAACAACCTAATGCTAATTCAGGGGTAAAAATGTGATCTGTGGGGGTCCTCTAGCAGGGAGACTATTTCCAAAAATAATAGCATGCTTTCCTAATAATTCAACACAATGTGTGTATTCTGTCAACAATAGAAAGGGAAAGATAAGAATATGAAAATATCACGTGAGATGGATATTATAGTGAGTTTTTAACAGTTAAAATTGAATTAGATTTTGGTGAGGAAATATTGAAGGTTTTCAGTAGCTATACCCGTGAGCCAAATGTCTTTATCTGCCATGTAAATGCAATAAAAGGATATACGTATAAGATTATAGGATTTATAGCCTAGAGAGGAGCAAAATCATATAAAGTATAATTTTGTTCAAAAAATTGGCTTCACTTCCTATGTAAATAAAAATATACATTGATTTGTGTGTTTGTGTGTGTGTGTGTGTGTGTGTATATATATATATATATATGCCTTTTATTAATTAAGTACATCAAACCATATTATGCTCTGCATTTTGCAATAACTGGGCAATTTATAAATGCTATTCACATTTAATTAGTAGCCATTTCTTCTCCATAAGCATATTTACTTGAATCCCTTGTTCCTACGGCAACCCAGTGAGTACTACAGCTACAAGAACAGTCTAGACTAACCTAAAAAAAAAGAATGGAGATTAATGAGCAAGCTTGATATTAAGATTATGCTGCAAAGACCAAGCACTGAGATTGGTGAGAGGAGCATTACAAAGAAGCCTCAGCTAAGAATCTCTTATTTCAAGGAGCCTATTTATAGCATTACAGATTTTTATTTATTCAAGAGTCCCTATATACAGAGTGCAAGAGACAACTCATTTTATACCAAGTTCTGTTTAATTGGCTATCAACTCAGGTAGAGAGTTATTTTTAAATAATTACAATCCATGCTCAACATAGTTTAAAATGTTTATCAAGGGACTAGCCAAACAATATTCTAAGCATTTGTATTTAGGGATGCTTCCCTTACAGATATAGCTGTAGTTTTGGAGCAAAGTATTTAAATATAGTTATAACCTTATAACAATTCAGTATGGAAAACACTGTTAAAAATCAAGCTTATGTTTTCATTTCCTCTTGTCTTGAGAGCAGTATTTAAAAAGATCATAGAATCATAGAATCATAGGACTGGAAGGGACCTCGAGAGGTCATCGAGTCCAGCCCCCTGCCCTCAAGGCAGGATCAAGCTCCGTCTACACCATCCCTGACAGATGTCTATCTAACCTGTTCTTAAATATCTCCAGAGAGGGAGATTCCACCACCTCCCTTGGCAATTTATTCCAATATTTGACCACCCTGACAGTTAGGAATTTTTTCCTAATGTCCAATCTAAACCTCCCCTGCTGCACTTTAAGCCCATTACTCCTTGTCCTGTCCTCAGAAACCAAGAGGAATAAATTTTCTCCTTCCTCCTTGTGACACCCTTTTAGATATTTGAAAGCCGCTATCATGTCCCCCCTTAATCTTCTTTTTTCCAAACTAAACAAGCCCAGTTCATGAAGCCTGGCTTCATAGGTCATGTTCTCTAAACCTTTAATCATTCTTGTCGCTCTTCTCTGTACCCTTTCCAATTTCTCCACATCTTTCTTGAAATGTGGCGCCCAGAACTGGACACAGTACTCCAGCTGAGGCCTAACTAGTGCAGAGTAGAGCGGCAGAATGACTTCACGAGTTTTGCTTACAACACACCTGTTAATACAACCTAGAATCATATTTGCTTTTTTTGCAACAGCATCACACTGTTGACTCATATTCAACTTGTGGTCCACTATGACCCCTAGATCCCTTTCTGCCATGCTCCTTCCTAGACAGTCGCTTCCCATCTTGTATGTATGGAACTGATTGTTCCTTCCTAAGTGGAGCACTTTGCATTTCTCTCTATTAAACCTCATCCTGTTTACCTCCGACCATTTCTCTAACTTGCTAAGGTCATTCTGAATTATGTCCCTATCCTCCAAAGAAGTCGCAACCCCACCCAGTTTGGTATCATCTGCAAACTTAATAAGCGTACTCTCTATCCCAATATCTACATCATTGATGAAGATATTGAACAGTATGGGTCCCAAAACAGACCCTTGAGGAACTCCACTTGTTATCCCTTTCCAGCAGGATTTAGAACCGTTAACAACCACTCTCTGACTACGGTTATCCAGCCAATTATGCACCCACCTTATCGTGGCCCTATCTAAGTTATATTTGCCTAGTTTATCAATAAGAATATCATGCGAGACCGTATCAAATGCCTTACTAAAGTCTAGGTATATGACATCCACCGCTTCTCCCTTATCCACAAGGCTCGTTATCTTATCAAAGAAAGCTATCAGATTAGTTTGGCATGACTTGTTCTTCACAAACCCATGCTGGCTATTCCCTATCACTTTATTACCTTCCAAGTGTTTGCATATGATTTCCTTAATTACCTGCTCCATTATCTTCCCTGGGACAGACGTTAAACTGACCGGTCTATAGTTTCCTGGGTTGTTCTTATTCCCCTTTTTATAGATGGGCACAATATTTGCCCTTTTCCAGTCTTCTGGAATCTCCCCTGTCTGCCATGATTTTTCAAAGATCATAGCTAAAGGCTCAGATACCTCCTCTATCAGCTCCTTGAGTATCCTGGGATGCATTTCATCAGGACCTGGTGACTTGCTGACATCTAACTTTCCTAAGTGATTTTTAACTTGTTCTTTGTGTATCCTATCTTCTAAACTTACCCTAAACTGACTTTGACTCTCTTACAAGTTAAGATGACTTGTAAGAGATGCCAATTAATAATATAGAAAAAAACTAGGACTTCACCGTGTCTCTTTGGCTTATAAAAGCAAAATTTCAGGTAACATTGGACTCTAAAAATGTTTTTTAAGGTTGCAAAATAAAATAAAAAATAATGGTCCCAAGTTACTTGTGACAGAGAATAAAACTTAGCTAAGCATTCTTTAATCAAGCTCTGGTTAAAAAAGAAGGTAAGTTCTAAATAGGGTCATGTACTGCAGTGGAACCTTTTTTTGCATGATTTAACTTTGCAGCAGATAATTCTATTAAAAATATTCAATATATTTGTAATTATTAGTATCGGAACTAAAATTGATACATTTAATTTTATACAATTATTCAGAATGCACTATGGAATTCTGAATGTTAAAATGTGTATTTGTGTGTAGTTATTTATATCTATATGTATGTGCCTATTTAAGAAGTTTTTAAGTACAGGTCTACCCTATCAATATAATACGTTTAGTAAAAATAAAAATGTTTCCATCTGACCTTTCAACCTCACTTCATTAACTCTAAGTTGTAAGCAACAAGTTTAAATGTGAGGTCTCTGTTCTGTGTTCTCATATCCTTTCATAGTTTCAGTGTAAAAATGATTTTGATGCCAATCATCTGTTTTGGAGCTACAAACACAACCTGACAGCCAACTTCTGTTGCTCTTAGAATTTCACTTTTCTCTGCCTCTTTGACTGACTTTTTCCTCCACCACTCCCTTCCCCCACCTTTGGGACATACCAAAATATCTGAATTGTACCATTTCTAAAATGGATATTGGGGAATATAGTACATTCTGGATGTATGATTAAGTACACATTTGAATCACCCCTTTGCTAAATGAGTGTTAAGGGGTGATGGGATATTATTCAGCCTTTTAAATTAAAATAACATGCACATATAATTTAAAAATTGTTACTTTTATGACAATGACTTTAGTGCAATAACTCTCCCCCTCCCCCCACACACACCCATTTCAAACCATGTTTCCTTAGGATAATTTAATTCCTCCGTATTTGTAGAATGATGGGAGATTCCAGAAACATTACTTTGATTTTCTTAATATTATTACCTTCTTTCAAAACATCTGTTGTCTTGCAAATATTATATATCTAATAAATTAATTAAGCTCAACAACTAAACAATGGGGCACTTTTTCTTTCTCATATAATCTGTGATCTGAGCCCAGCATTCCTGTATGTAGTTCTGTGCTTGTATGAAGTGCATTTTAATACCAAAGAACACAACAACTTAAATGCCATTCGCCTGGTTTTATGAAAAAGCAATATAGGAGAGTAAATAGGGCAAATACCAACAAGGATGGACACACAAGTTGAGTCAAACAATAAATTCAAATAATATCACTAAATCTAAGAATAGATCTGAACGAAAGAACCTGTGTGCATATTAGTTACCTAAAAGCAGCTAGCACATGTAAGAACAATCTATTGTCTATACATAATAACAACAACAACAATCAGGTCTGGATTAATTTTATTCAAATAACTGCACAGGTAGGGTTAAAAATCCAAAATTAAGAAACAACTACTGCATCATCTTGCCTCTAGTAATCAGCTCACATTGCAATGGACTTTATAAATAATTACAATTAAATTACCTCCTCCTCTAAAACCATCTTTTTCAATCTTGTGATTCTAAGGTGCAGCGTAATGAAGAGAATCAGTAAAGAAACATATGTGAAATGATCAGACGAAATATCACCCCAAGCGGAAGATGGATTTGTGTCCTATTTTACGTAACCCCATAGATAATTATTAGGTATTATAATTTATAACCCCCAAAGACTCCGAACAAAAATCATTAGAACAGCGCACGCTGTAACCTTCAGTACAATGTAAATAACAATGCAGAGGATATCAGTGATTTGCTTTGTCTGTGTTTAAACTTGATGCACACATATGCTGCCACAAACTGCAGCATGAAAGTGCTCCAGCCCAAATCTCTGCTCTTAAACAAGGCACACAAAAAAAGAGGAATTCAGATTTGCAGATCTGATAATGAGCCAGTTAATGACATAAATGATACCTCAAGAACCTCACTAAACCATCCAGGTCCTACAATTTAATCTGTAATAAATACTCCTGCATCATTGCGAGATGGCTGCTCATAATGGCAAATGAAATATGCTGGTATGATAGGTACAATAAATCTGGATTTTCCTATGGTTCCCTCAGGCTAGAACAATATGTAACCAGAGTGCGCACTGTCAGGATGAGCAGATCTCAAAGCCATCATAAAATCTAAATGGGGACTAATTAGGAAGCCCTTCCCTTCTAGAGTTACTATTTCTATTGACATTTTCCATGCATGAGCCCCTCCATAACATCATAAGTCACCAAGATAAGAACTCCCTAGATTATAGGGAAAAAGCTTTAATGGAGAAGTTGAACTCAAAGGCGATGCATAAATTTTCCTTTTGATACTACAGGAAGTCTGTATTCAGTACTTTCTTTACAAACTTTTGTTCCGTTCACTGGATACTTACCAATCTTGAGAATACTGCTGCTGTGTCTCTCCTTTCTCTGTGGGTGTCAAATGCTGTGGGGAATGTTTGATCTGTTCATACATTGTTCCTTATGGCCTAGCACTGGTGAGGAAGGGGGAGACCATAGACTAGGACAACCACATGTGACAGCAACCAAAAGAACTGCAATCTGAAGTCCTGCTAGCAACTGGGAGCAATAAGGGATATTTGTCATTGGCTTACACTACACAAAAGTCATTTTCCTCCTCTGATTTCACAGAGAATTAGCATTTCACCCTGTGGGGTGGGGGAAAATCTTAAATATTCTTGTGATAGATATTATTATATAAATTGTGTCTTCCTGAACTGTGGCACCAGCTCTATCAGAGACACTAAAGTTTAATTTCATGTGAATGAGAGCAATGCAAGCTTGGTGAGACTCGAATGAAAGGGAGCTCTTCTGTAACTTTGATTAATGTCAAAAATCAGGCCAAATAATAATAGGATTACTAAGGCAATAGGTTCTACAGGTATTTATGTATAACATTTTTAGAGGTGATTTAATGTATAAAGCAGGAGAGACGCATCATTCTTAGCATGGCAGATGAAGGTAAAGTCTGTACTGTTTGTAATATGTTTAACAAATGACAATGAAAAACTACATAAAAACATACAGCAGGGATGACATAAGAACATAAGAATGGCCGTACTGGGTCAGACCAAAGGTCCATCTAGCCCAGTATCCTGTCTGCCAACAGTGGCCAGCACCAGGTGCCCCAGAGAGGGTGGACCAAAGACAATGATCAAGCAATTTGTCTCCTGCCATCCCTCTCCAGCCTCTGACAAACAGAGTCCAAGGACACCATTTTATCCCCTGGCTAATAGCCTTTTATGGACCTAACCTCCATGAAATTATCTAGCTTCTCTTTAAACTCTATTATAGTCCTAGCCTTCACAGCCTCCTCTGGCAAGGAATTTCACAGGTTGACTACACGCTGTGGCTATGTCTAGACTGCAAGCCTCTTTCGAAAGAGGCTTTTTCGAAAGATACTTTTGAAAAAGCCTCTTTCGAAAAAGAGCGTCTAGACTGCAAGCGGAACTTTCGAAAAAGCAAGCCGCTTTTTCGAAAGGCAGTCTGGATGCTCTCTTTTGAAAAACCCCTGTTTGCATTCAAGAATGCCTTTTTTCGAAAGAGCACTTTCGAAAAAAGGCGTTCTTCCTCGTAAAATGAGGTTTACCACCGTCGAAAGAAAAGCCGCGTTCTTTCGATTTAATTTCGAAAGAACACGGCTGCAGTCTAGACGCAGGTGAAGTTTTTTCGGAAAAAGGCTACTTTTTCGGAAAAAACCCCTGGGTCTGGACACAGCCCGAGTGAAGAAGAACTATCTTTTATTAGTTTTAAACCTGCTACCCATTAATTTCATTTGGTGTCCTCTAGTTCTTCTATTTAGGGAACTAATAAATAACTTTTCTTTATCGGCCCTCTCCACACCACTCATGATTTTATATACCTCTATCATATCCCCCCTCAGTCTCCTCTTTTCTAAACTGAAAAGTCCCAGTTGCTTTAACCTCTCCTCATATGGGACCCGTTCCAAACCCCTAATCGTGACATTCTATCTTTTGTTATATACAAAGCACAATCACCTGCACATAATCTTCTTTATTAGAATTCTGACAAGTTAAACTTTCCTTTGATTAAACCCAGAACTTATGATCATTCCATTGGCTCCTAAATCAAATTCAAAGGGACTGAACTCTTATCCTTTTTAAATTCACTTTCTGAGAATACACATTTGAGAAAAATATTTTCAAACAATGGCTTGTGAGGAAGCCTGTATTTTTGTGAGTACATTTGTTTGTGTGAGAACTGGCATTCATAATGGGTGTTTTCTCAGCTCCATCCAGATCCCTTTTGAGGGTTAGAGATCAGAGAGATGCTTCCTTTTTCTCTTCTGTCTCACAAACATAACTGTGTGATCATGAATAAGGAGGAGAATTTGCTAATACACGTCATCAATGATATGGAAAAGTGAACACCACTAAATTTAAACAAATGGACTTGGGGCGTACATGGAATTTCACACCTTCTCCTTTCTCCTCCACCAGAACATTATTGAGCTCTAGCTATATACATGAGCCCCAGACTTGAAAATGCCTAGGTTCCTTCTTGACTGAGAGAAAGACACAAAACACAGAAAGCAAGATTTATTGGCTGTTTACAGCAGATTTTACATACAATTTTCTTTTGTCACATTCAAACAAAGTAATGGCTCTTTGTATAAGTGTCCATTCCTGTTTGCAACAGTGTGGTCACGTCTTCTTCTGTCCTATGTGATTAATTTCCTTAGATCCAAGCTTCTAATCAGAGGTTCTAGGAGCACTGTCCCACTGCTGTGTTGACACACACATGGTCCCAACTCCTATATATATACAATGCATTGTGGTCCATGTATGTAGCTAGTCTATCATTCTTTTCTGGGAAAAAGAAAAGAGAAGATTTGAAACAACTTATTATTCTCTAGGCTTATTGATATCCTCAGATCTCTTGCCTGTCCTCTGTCAAAAAGAATTTAATCCCTAGTCACTTATTCAGGATGTCCTCCTTTTATAAAAGTGAGGGATACTCAATAAAGAAACAGAAACAATATCAGGTGACTTTAAAATGACCAGTTGCTCCATTTCAGTGCTGAATTGGAAATACAAATATGAGCAAGATCCCGTAAACCTCATCTTTTGAGGAATAAGGAATCTTGTGCAAAACGGAGTTTTTCCAACAAATGACCCCATCTACACAGGGCTTTTTATCGCAAAAATCTCTTCCGCAAAAAGGATTGGAAGAGAATATGCAAATGAGAGTGCAAGATTTGCAAATGAGAACTCCATTTGCATTTCCTCTTCCAAAAAACTGCCACAGTGTAGATGTAGCCATAGTCTTCTGTTCCTCTGCCAGCCAGTCCATTGACTTCCTCTCCTCCACTCACACAGCTACTACAAAATCATCACCCCTTTCTAAGGTTAATTGGTGGGATTTTCAAACATTAGGGAGTTAGTCAATGAGAGCTGAATGCCTAATTCACTTCACACTTTTGAAGAGCTTATCCATTAATCTTCAGAGAGGATGTATTTTTAAGTTCATAATATTTTGTCAGCTGTTAAAGGCCAAAACATGGTTTCAGACTTGTGTAAAATCACAGAGCTTTGCACGGAAAGCTGCACTATGGTCATTCCCCTAAGTACTTCGTCAGTCTTGGGATCTGGCACCTGGCTTGAGAGCCTGAGATGATCATGGTGATTTATCTATTTATTTAACACCAAAAGAAGCACAAATGAAGGCTGCTTAATATCTTAATCACTTAAAATTCATGTGTGTTGGGGGAAATATAGATAAATAGAAGATTATTTCTTTTGTAGTTTGGCTAAGTACAATTGTACTGAGAACTTTCCCTGATGCTCCTCAGAATGTATGTTAGCTACAGTTCCTGCTGATGACAGAATGGCATTCCCCCAAAAGTGATGGGGCTGAAGAGATATTGCATTTGAACACTACAAGACTTCTAATATTAAATTAAAGCAGAAGACTTCTGCGGTTGCCTATTTGACCCAAACCTGAAAGTTAAATAGATATAAATCACTGGTTCCAATGCCTTTAAAAAGGAGAATACATATGTAAGCAGGGTCTGAACCACTGCTTCCAATGTAGCCAGCTGAAAAGGGAAAGGAGTCCTGGGTGTGTTTATGCTCACTCAGTTGTTTAGCCCTGCAAGGTATACAACTGTTCCTATGTAAATACAGCTCAGGCTGGAATGGGAAAGAAATCAGCCACCTGAAAGGGGGAAGGAGTCCTGGGTATGGTTATGCAGATTCAGTTTAGCCAGTGCTATAGGCCTGATGGATGGTCAATTGTTAGATGGAATTTTGAGTATTGTAACTAATTTGGCTGTTGTAGGGTCACAAACCATGTTAACCCTAAATATAGGAATTGTAAAATATGACCACCAGTGCTTGCAGGAGAGACACTGTCATTGTAAAGAATCTGGATGGACAAGCCTTTCCCTTCCAGCCTCAAGTGGATTGGATTGGGGAGCAGAGCGAAATTGAACCAACAGGCTTCATACCCTCCAGGCATGAGCTGTAAGACTGGTTCAACCTGTCTTTCCCCTCCTCCACTGCCCGTTGTAATGATAGAACTAAAAACAGACTCCATAAGGAGTCCTCTTTATTTTATGCTTGTCTGTGCTGTGGGTCCTGAAGCTGAAATCACTGAGAAGCTGAAACTACAGAGAGCTGAAATCACTAGGTTTGGCCCAGATCCAAACCCATTGGCATCAGGGTGGCTGGCAGGAGCATGCAGCCAGCAGGTAGCCGGTGGGAGCAGCTGGCGGGAGTAGTGGTGAGTGGCCAATGGAGTGGGTGAGATGCTTCCTATCCCCACCCCCACCCCAAGGGTGGGAGGTGAGATGTGAAAATCACCTCTGAGCTCTGGTCAGCCCTTACCAAGGGCAGCAACTTTGAGTAGGATACAGAGAAAGGTTGGGCATGTGAAAGGAACACTTACATTGCGGAACTTATGAACCTGAGAGGCAAAGGACATTGTTCAATCCACTTGAGCTGGGATGCTTACTCATGGTTTGGTTACGAACTCTGTGATGGTTTCCCAAGTTAATGCCATGTGACTTCTCTCCCTCTTCCATTACAAGTTTCTTTTCTACACTCAGACTCTGTGTTTGAGAGTGGGAAAGCATTGCCTCTCAGAGACACCCAGGGGTGTATGTGAATTTCCCAGGCTACTGGGTAAGGGCTCAAACCAGTTCTGTGTGGGATGGATGAAAAGGGACCCCTAGATATTGAACCCGGCCCTGGCTGCTGCTGGTGCTAGCTGGCAGAAAGGTTACATATATTACTTGCTCATATGGACCATTTTCTATTTGACCCCTAGCAAATTTCCTGAGATCTGCACCAGATCATTTAGACACTGTCTTGTGTTCACTTTTCAAGAGAGACAAATTCAAGCAGGGATTGTTCCACAAGAATTTTGTGCTACTCATGAAGTGAGGTGATATACACTTAGGCTATGTCTACACTGGCAGCTTCTTGTGCAAGAACAACTGTTCTTGCGCAAAAACTTGCCTGCTGTCTACACTGCACGAGCGTTCTTGTGCAAGTAAATTTACAGAATAGAGTTGTAAAACAGGGCATCTTCTGGAAGAGTTATTCCTCTCTCTACGAGGAATAAGCCCTCTTGCGCAAGAGCTCTTCCACAAGAGAGCAGTGTAGATGGGCAACATGAATTTCTTGCACAAAAAGCCCCTATGGTTAAAATGGCCATCAGAGCTTTCTTGCACAAGACAGCATCCACATTGCCATGGATGTTCTTGTGCAAAAGCACATCTCTTGTGCAAAAGCATATGGCAGTGTGGACATGCCCTTTTGGAAGATTTTTTGCACAAGAACTCTTCCACAAAAGAGGCCTTGCTCAAGAAGCCACCAGTGTAGACGTAGCCTGTGATTAATGGTTGCAGAAGTGGGCTTCATTGAATAGCATCTTTCTTATTATCTAATGCAGGGGTGGGGAACTTTTTTTGGGTCAGGGGCTGCTGACCCACAGAGAAATTAGTCAGAGGCTGCACATAAGTGAGAAGCAAAAACACACATACATACACAAAAATCAAAACCAAACCAACAATAATGTGGACCCTGAGAAGGAGAAATACAGTCCCCACATTCCCCTTCCATGCCAAAGCCGGGGGGGAGGGGCAACTTAGTAGATTTTGAGTGCACCGGCCCTACAGTGGGGTGGTGGCAGTGGTGAGGGGAGAACGGGACTTGAGCGTCAGTGTGGGCTCCCCAGTGCTGGGGTGAGCCCTGAGCCTTGGGGGACAGATCCAGACAAGCTGGGGGGCCACTTCTGGCCCCCGGGCCTTAGGTTCCTCACCCCAGTCTAATGCAAAAATGCAAACGACTTCAGTGTTATCGCTCCATTGTGAATGTGGACAGAATTTAGTTCATAAAACTTTGAAAAAATAAATAATGTATAGTAAATAATTTACAAACGGAGGAAATTATGATAGTGAGCCGGAAAAAAAGTAATTATTTATATTTACTAGGAGTATTTTGTTTGATTTTTTTTTTTTTTGAGAGAGAGAGCTCGAGATTGGCCGTCTGGTCCCGTATCCTGTCTCTCATAGAACCAGTCCCAGATGCATTAGAAAAAGGTGCAAAAGAACCTCACAATAGGCAGATATACAGTGATTTGCCTCCCATGGAAGTCTCATCCTAAGCCATAGTAATTAGAAGTTGGCTTAACCAATGAAACATGAAGTTTTATCTGCTTTCCAATATTTTTGTTAGCATTAACTACTATAATTCTGGATATTTCTATTATCCATATAAACATCCAGTATCTGAATCTTACTAAAATCCTGGCATCAATGACTTGTTGTGGTATTGGTTTCTACAATACAAATAGATGTGTGAAAAACTGTTTCCATCTCTAATATCTCTAGACTGCGAGGCTCTATTGGAAAAAGATACACAAAATGCGCTCCACATTTTGCGTATCTTTTTCCGATACTTTTGACGGACTGAGCCTGTCTAGACTGAGCCAAATTTTGAAAAAAAAACCTCTTTCAAAAGTCCTCTTCTTCCTTGTGGTATAAGGAAGAGAGGGGCTTCTGGAAGAGTGTGTTTGCTCTTCTGCAAGAAAAGTGGAAGAGCAGATGTGTTCCCTGGATGCGGCGGAGTTTTTTCGGGATACTTCTGATCTTCCAAAAACTCCCTGCAGTCTAGCCATATGCTTAGTTTTGAATTTACCCCTTTTTAACTTAATTGAATGCCCCTTTTTATGTATGTATGTGTATGAGGCATGGAGAACAGAAAGTGCTAATCTACATTTTCTGGACATTTTAATATATACCTTCACTCATTATCTCCTTTCTAAGGTAAGCAATCTCAATCTTTTCAGTCTCTCTTCATATGAGAGTTTTTTCATTCCTTTGATATTTCTCATCAACCTGGTCAGAACCCCCTCTAGTTCTGTAATATACTTTTTTGAGCTGGTCTGACCAGCACTGCACACAGTAATCCAGTTATGGCTGCTCCATTAATGTCTATAATGGCATTTTAGCATTGTATTATTTTCCATCCTATTTCTCATGCATTCTAATACATCTTGTTTGCTTTTTGACCACCATTGCACATTGCTGAGAGGTCTTCATGGAATACTGAGGCATCCCACTTTTAATTTTTGGTCATGATATAAAATGATCATTTATCCCTATGATTTTGTTTCCTTCTCTGAGCCAGTTTTTTGTCAATTACAATATTTTACCACTCACCTGATAACTACTTAGTGCCTGTAGTACCCTCTTGTGTGGAGCCTTGTCAGAGGACTTCTGAAAGTCTGAATAAATTGTCAGCCAGTTTTCCTTTATCCTCTACTTCGTTGACTTATTCAATGAATTCTAATAGTTTAGTGAAACACAATTTTCCTTAGCCAAAACTGCAGGTTATGCAGTTTCATAATGTGATCTTCCAGGTGTTTTATTATTTTATTTTTAATGATAATTTCAACCAATTTACCAAGTACAGATGTAAAGTTTACTAGTGTTGAATTCTGCAGGTAACTCCCTAAGCCCTTAGTTAAGCATATGTATAAAATGTGCTACCTTCCCATTCCCCAGCATAGTGTTGTTTTTAATGATAGATTGCATATTTTGCTAGCAACTCAGCCACTTCATAATGAGTTTCTGGACGTGGTGACTTATTGATTTTTTTCAAGTAACAGTTTGTTCCAGCAACTTATTGTCTTGCATCTTAATTTGGGGTAGGAGAGCAGGCTGAAAACAGGACCTAAATTTTATAAAGGACTTTTTTGTCCTTTTGTACAGATATTTGAAATTTTATTGAAATTTGATTGATTTTACAAAAATGCACAGGCAATATTTTGAACTTTTTGACCAGTTTCATAGGTTGTCAAAGCATAGGATTAAAGTTTTGTGAAAACTTTCATAGCAAACATTAAGTTTTTTGTCAATTCAAAATTTCAACAACAACAACATCATCAACAACAAAAACAAACTTAAACTAAAGACAAATCTCTATTAAGCATAAAATATAATGTATGTTGGTTTATGCCACTTTTCTGAGTTACCAGTCACAAACATTTGCGCCCAGTCCTAACATTTTATCTAACTGGGAGCAGTGATGATATATATACAAACAACACATATTAGAACTCTCCAGTTGGCAAAACTCATCCTAATATGTATGGAGTACCAAATATTTCAAACCAAATAGCTGGCTGCCAGTTTCTACCAAATCCTGTACTTTCATATATTTAAAAATGTCAATTACAAAATTTAATTTGATTAATGTTTAAAAAATATCAGAGTGGGTTTTAAAATTGAATTGTTATAAGTGCTACATGTGTGAAAACTTAATTCTTTTAATACCATTGCCTTCATTTTATTAGAAATGCTTGATCACTTAATCAACTCTTCTGAGTTCTCTCTCATTTTACTTGTGAATGAAAAGTAACTCACAATGGGGGACAAACCTGCCAATTGTGGCATAGACATACTCAAAGACTGAAACATTTGATAAAAATATTAATTCTAAAAATGATTATTTTAATTACTTCTAAATTTTTGTGATGATGAAAAATGTAAAAACCTCTTGGTAAGCCTTTACAAATATTTTCTAGCTTATATATTTGAAATAATTAAGAAAATGCCCTGGAAATATATACAGGAAGAACTTACATTGTATATAATACATGATGGCTTAGGTCTTTGATGACATTTATCTTCACTCATGAGAGAAGACCTAATCACATGAATTATCAGGTCCCTCCTCACTCATGAAGAAAAATGTCATAAAAGAGCGATACCATCATATATTCTCTGTATGTTGTATATTAATCCTTATACTGCTAGCTCTGTGTGATATCTTAAATGTTCAATGTTTTGAATAATTATGAGTTAAAATAAACATGTATTGGGTGACTTAAAAGAGAATGGAAAAAATGATTTCCACAGGAGTTTGGACCTTGATTGAAAAGGCTGGAGTTTTCATATGTAATTATCTTGATTTTCAAATGCACATTATATTTTTGAAAATTACTGGCTTAGGTAAACAAGCACTTTCTGAAAAGCAGCATTCCTGAAGGATGAGTCTAAATACCCTTTCCTCAACTTTATGTTTACATAGAGTTATACAGGGGAAATAAGCCTTCAGAGTATTATTAGAGGGCAAACTAGAAGCAGCTGAGTTTATGAAAAAATATCACAAAAATGACTGAGAGGATAGAGATCTATATCCTAAGTCAACTTCAGCTCCATTTCATTTTTTTTTAAAGGAAAATCATTGGCAGGTGCAATTTACTCTATTTTATACCATTATTTTATTGAAGACAGAGCTGTTCCTCAGCTTCCCAGAAAGTAATACAGTGAAACCCTTTTCTGCTGGATTTCTGTTTGAAAAGAAATTCACTGGATCTGAGGGAAGCAGTTTTCTTCCTGATTTTTCTGAAAGAGGAGAAAAACATGACAATTGTCTGCTGTGTTTAATAAAAAAAAATACCATATTTATATTACATATAACTTATATTACATATAATCTATTTAAATTACATATAACTTTACTCTCTATGGTAAAACTGAAAATGATTTTTGTACTTGTATTTAGAGGACAGAACAGATATGATCCCTCTGTTAAAAGTGATCATGTCTATTAGAAATATTTAATATTGTCGGTATAAGAAAGAGTTTGTCTGTAAAGTAATGAAACACTATGGAAGGAAATAGGATCAAGAAAGAGAAGGTTCAGTCTATCAGGATGTTCAGTAAATCACTGTTACAGGGTTTCTTTGTGCGAGATGAAGTTCTCTTTTGTATGAGTGTGTGTATGGTGGAGTTCAGTGGA
Source organism: Pelodiscus sinensis (assembly GCF_052426305.1). Lineage (NCBI taxonomy): Eukaryota > Metazoa > Chordata > Testudines > Trionychidae > Pelodiscus > Pelodiscus sinensis. Next base: position 33,057,046 of record NC_143058.1, read on the forward strand.
ATGAAAGAGTACTTAGAAATGTGCTGTACTTATGGAGATGGCCTGATTCAATAATAAATATGTTCACTTTTTCTACTGATGAAGTAATTATCTGCAAGGAAGCATAAACTATCAACAATTTATATTTCTCAGTATTGATGATGATCCATTATTTCAACAGAACGGAAGCAGGCATAGTTTTATTATTGAATCAAAAATGGGATTTTTAAATATCAAGCACAAAGACAAAATAATACCCCTTCCTTATTATATTCTCTTTAATTAGTCTGTTGTTTTCATAGTGCATCTCTTTTTATACATGAAATTATAGACGTCCAATTAGTTTAATTAATGTAAAACACGGTATCGTAATACATATCCATTTAGTCTTCCAATATATTAATCCAGTAGTTTTTGTTATAGAGGATATAAACATCAGGAACAAAGTAGATGCAAAAACACATAACTCAGTATTATACAACAATTGATAATATGTTTTATAAAGACATTTTCTTTCACAATGCAATACAACTTTAGACCACCATATTGCAAATATTCATAGAATAGTAGAACTAGAAGGGACCTCAAGAGGTCATCAAGTGCAGTCTCCTGCCCTCATGGCAGGACCAAGCACCATCTAGATCATCCCTGATAGATGTTTATTTAACCTGCTCTTAAATATCTCTAATGCTGGAGATTCTATAACCTCTCAAGGCAATTTATTCTAGTGTTTAACCATCCTAAGAGTTAGGAAGCTTTTCCTAATATTTTTCCTAAACCTCCCTTGCTGCAATTTAAGACCATTGCTTCTTGTCCTATTATCAGAAGTTAAGTAGAGCATTTTTTCTCCCTCCTCCTTGTAGGTACTTGAAAGCTGCTATCATGTCCCCTCTTAGTCTTTCTTTACAACATTAAACAAACACAGTTCTTTCAGTTTTCCCTCACAGGTCATGTTTTTTTAGACCTCTTGATCATTTTTGTTGCTCTTCTCTGGACTCTCTCCAATTTCTCCACATCTTTCTTGAAATATGATGCCCAAAACTGGATGCAATACTCCAATGAGACCTAATCAGCGCAGAGTAGAAAGGAAGAATTACTTCTCCTGTCTTTCTCACAACACTCCTGTTAATGCATCCCATACTTTCAGGCAGCCATGGAAATCTGTATTATACCCAATGAGCCATCTTCCAGTCTAAGTTAGATCAGTGTAAAATCTGGAGTAACTAAACTGAAGTCCATAAAGTTATTACTAGTTTACACTGGCTCACTGGGAAGCTGAATTGGCCTATTATTCTCTGCAAAAAAGCACTTCACACAATTGAAAAGGCTACAAAGAATACCAGTTGATACCAAAGTGATGTAGCATTACAAACTGATAGTCATAACAATGTTTATTTATGATATCTAGGCTCAGCTGACAAAACTCCTCCTGGCTTGTATGCATATACTATAGAATCAGACCCTATGGGACTGATCCTAAAGTTGCATTCAGTGAAAGTTAAGTGCCCACCATATCTGCTAGGATCAGGTCTTCTGTTTGTAGAGAATATTACAAAAACAATATTATTACATAAAACAAAAACAATACCTATACAAATAAAGATAAAAAAGTCTGAATGAATATTCTGAAAAAAGCAGTAGTGGATGAAAAATAATATTCTTCTGCATCAATCTTTTCAAGTTGTGTAAGCAAGTTGTGTTTGTGGAAGGTACAATTAATAATAAAGTTACATTTGCTGTCCCGGCAGCATCTACTCACATATATCTTTGGGCTGAGGCAGCAAGTATAGGTATCTGATACCATGATGCCTCCTAATATGTACATGTTGATAGTTACAAGCTATGAAAATGTACTGTGCATAGCATTCAAAGCTGCATACATTCTGAAATCCCTGAAGTTTGGCCATATGCTTTTTGCCCTCTACATTATCTAGTGTGCAGTAAGATACAGACACTGAATTTCTTGAAAATGCTGTATGTTTCTTGCAGCCAGAAGTAGTATCTATATGCCTGGCTGCCTAATCTATATATTTTAGATATTTGTAGGGTATCAATTGCTTAGCTTCAATTCGTATTTTATTCTTTGTATTAAGCATATATTTGAATCTTAGTGTGTTCACTTATTTAAATTTGGCCTAGAATAATCAATGCAACTTCTATCAAAGAGTTAACTCACTAAAACAAAATATAGTACCTTTAATTTTGAAAGACTCTGGACAGGCTAGAAATTTAAAGCTGCAATAATATATATTTTAGATTTACCTAGAACCTTTCCCCTGAGGATTTTATTGGAAACATCAATAAAGACATTCAGACCCCTTTAAGTATTAGACTCATTTTTCAGATGGGTAATGCGAGGTACTGAGAGATTTGGTGAATTTGCCTAATCTTATAGTTAGACAGTGGAAGGGCAAATAGAATGCACAATTCAAAATCTCAGCCCTCCCACTCCACTTATTACGCTCTACTGATCCCTTTACTAGAAAGCATATGATGACGACACTGATTTTATAATTTAATATCAGATAAAATTCTTGCTGAAGCAGCTGGGCTGGAACTGTGGGATAAGAGAAATACTGATTTCTGGAAATATTTTAAAATATTGATAAGGAACAACATTTCATATTCATACATTCAGCTCAGTCTTTTATGGTGAATGTTTGTCATCTCGTCATAATAACCAAAGAAGGATGAGTGCTTTTGTTCACCAGTCCAAAGCACCTCTAAACCAAGCAAAATAAATCTCCCCACCTCCTTTCATTTTTGTACATTGTTGCTTTTGAGCATAGCACTAGGAATTTAATACCACATGCCTTTCACTGCAACATCAGAACCCGGGGGGGTAGCGCTCATTTGGATGAATGAAAAACTAGGATTTGTGTCAGTATTTTTAACTATGGGTGCAATTTACAGTGTTGTTAGGCCTGCAGAAGGCTCCCAGTGCAGCCAAATAGCTGGGATTCCATTGAACAAGTGGATGGGAACACATCTTGCTTGCTCCTGAGATGGGATCTATGTCAACTCCATGTAGCCCAATATCTAGGGAGGATTTGGTTTGCACTGGGTGACTCTTTGAACTGAAATTGCAAGAATCAGCACTAGTGAAGCTTGAAGCAAACACAGAGCCAGACTGAGCATGGCCAAATCCAAATTCACTTTTGGACTGGAAAGAATATACATGGTAAATGTTTCCATTAGTTGCTCAGCTAAAGAAACTTTCTTCTACAACAGAAATGAAGAATTGTATTTTTCAGAGGTGACAAAGTATTGAGGGAAATATCCTCAGTTACATTTAGGGCCCCACAAAAAACTTGCTTTCTTCCATGCTATCGCCACTTCTTGCATCCAGAGTGGCACCCACACCACCCTCTTCCCAGGGCATTGAAGTAGCCTTGCCTCCACCCTCATGCCTGACCACATGGACTAGTCACATCCTGCTTCCCCTGTGCAGCCAGGAATGTCTCAAAGGCTTTCTAGGAGGGATCAGAAATTAGTTTGAATGGCAGGCAAACAAACCTGCATTGCCCCAGTGAGGTCATCAGCTGGTTGGGAGGATGCTCAGTTGTCTGTCTTCTTCCAGCAAAGGTGATTTGAGAGAGTGTGAGGTGGTAATCACAGTGCTCAAACCATAGAATAGACAGGGATGGGAGAAATATATGCGGGGGGAGGGGGGAAAGGAGGTTTCATCAGAAAAGGGGGGGGGGGAATGATCCAGCAGTCCTTGCTCACTCTGCTGAGTTCAGTGAGAGCTGAGGGAGGACAAGGACTTCAGCATCAATCTTCAGCCTCTCAGGCTAGATTATTCCCCCCCTCTGGGTCTAGCCAAATCTGCTAGATAAGAACAGAGAGCACAGGAAATGTTGTCACATTTGCCTTGAAGACTTTTCAAACATTTGTGTCCTCGGGTGGCTTTGTGGCCACTTAGTGGGAAGAGTTAGCAGCCTCCCAACCCAGGCCCTAGGATCTGTGAGGCCTTTCTGCTTCTCCGGCAGCATGTTGGTGGAGTCCCATAGTGGATGCACAGAAGCAGCTTCAGCTGGACCAGTGGGAGCTACTCTATATTAGATTTTTGTTTTCAGATTCAGTGGGATGATGTCATGGGCACCATCTGGTTCCCTAATTCTGCTCCTCCAGCTTCAGAATTCACTGTTGTCTGACTCATGTGCACGGGAGCTTCAGTTTTGTCCCAGATTGAGGATGAGGGGGCAGTGAATAGATGATGCCACAGAGCCAACACCCCTCCACTCTGTCTCTGCCTATATAGTGGCTCTCATCCTTTCCTGACTACTGCACTTCTTTCTGAAATCTGATTTGTTTTTCACTCCTGCAAGGTTTACCTCACATTGAAAACTACTTGCTTACAAAACCAGGCATAAAAACACAAAAGAGTGACAGCACACTATTACTGAAAAGTTGCTTGCTGTCCTCTTTTCAACTCTATAGTTATTAAATACATCAACTGAAATATAAATCAGAGGGGTAGCCGTGTTAGTCTGAATCTGCAAAAGCGGCGAGGAGTCCTGTGGCACCTATAGACTAACTGAAGTGTAGGAGCATAAGCTTTCGTGGGCAAAGACCCACTTCGTCAGATGCATCTAATAGGTGCCACAGGACTCCTCGCCGCTTTTGAAATATAAATATTGTACCTACACTTCTGCATATAGTATATAGAACAATACAAACCAGTCTGCATGAAATTTTAGTTTGCACTGACTTTGCTGATGCTTTTTATGTAGCCTTTTGTAAAAGTAGGCAAATCTGTAGATGAGTTGACGTATCCACTGGAAGATCTTTGAGTACCTCTGGGGTGTACACTCCTCTGGTTGAGACTCATTGATCTAGAGGAGGGATAGCTCAGCAGTTTGAGTATTGGCCTTCTAAACCCAGGGTTGTTTGTTCAATCTTTGAGGGGGCCATTTAAGAATCTGGGGCAAATCTGTCAGGCATGGTACTTGGTCCTACTGGGAGGGCAGGTGACTGGACTCAATGACTTCTCAAGGTCCCTTCCAGTTCTATATATATTTTTTATTATATTAGTAGAGCTGAGTCCCACTGCTCACATGGGAATTGCCATAGCAGAGCTGACCAATGGTCCTATATTCTTTCCAAAAGTGACCAACACCAGTTTCTTCAGAGATTAAGGTAGAGCAGTAGTTCTAGGACAGTTCAGGATGAATCAGAGTTTTTGGTTTGACAGGAGTCATATTCTTTTATATGTGGTAATTATAGACTAGATTACAACATAACATAACTAGAAAACATAACAAAAGCTGGGGTAACACCAGTGAAGCTAAAATAGTATTGGAAATGAATATTTTACTATTGAGCTATATACTATAGTTTACATACGCAGAATTTTTAGATCAGCTTTTGCAAGAATTCCTTTGGTGTGAGCAGAATTTATCAAGGAAATAACTGCAGCATTTCTCACTACTTAAATTTGCATTTTAAAATTTTGCATCATTTTCTTTAAAGGAGACAATCCTCTTGTTTGAATAGAATCTTGTTTAGGCACAGTTAAGGAGGAATGATTTATCAAAAGATATAAATCAAAATGACTGTTTAGCAGCTCTTATTAGCTTGAAATGAGTCCTTCTGGAAACACAACAGCATTTAAACATGACATATCTATCTAAACTGTCATGTGGCATGGCATATCTCATTTAGATAGTGTGCCCGATTGTATGTGCCCTTTACTCACTCAACACATTTAGAAACTAAGTATAAAGAATCTTAGCCCATTTTACTTCATCGGCAACAAATCCATAGCCCAGCAAGTGTAATTCAGGATCATGCACTTAGTTTTAAAAAATATAAATAATACACCATCTCAGGGTCCAAAGGCTGGCTTGTTCCATTTATGCCATTCTGAATACTGTGGTATTGCCATGTCATGTGTTTTTACCTTGAGTATCACATCATTTGGTGTTTGTCTGGAAGTTCCTGTGCCTGGAATCATGTGAATACATCAGCATCTCAGTTTTTGTAATTAGCATTTCTAGCTCACATAGTTGTAGTGTACAGCACAAAAACATGAACTCTATAGGCACAGAACTTAGAAGGGAAATAAAAAGATCCTAGCACATTTGTGAATGACATGATCTTTAACCCAATCTTATGATTATGGGGACTGAGTCACAATTTTTTATTATTTTGAGGCTGGGAACATTACTACTGAGATCAACAATGTCGCAATTGCTCACTAGGTCGCAGTGGAATCTGAGGTGAGCAAAGCCTACTCTGACAAGGACTCTGGCAGTAGAATTTATCCCCCATGAAAACAGTCACAATTACTTTAGTAGTTTCCTTCAGGGATACCCTTCAGAGGCCTTGCTCTTACACTAAAGGATACACATCATGAGAAATCAATGGGAGCGTCTCATCCCCTGGCAGAATAGCATTTATGACCTTTACATTTTAAGTGTAGTTTTTTGCATGTGTTTTTTCCCTGTTTCCCTCAGACTTGGTTCAGCTTGGGCTTGACTTTGCCGACTTGCCACATTACTGTAAATTAGGTTTTCAGTGGAGCTGAATGAAAAATGGCAAACATTTTTGAAAAATTTAGGCACTGAGGCAGTTCCAATTCCAACTTATTCACACATATGCATTGTTCCACAGATATGTTCAAATTGTGAAAATATCCAAAAGACAATGGGGTAAAAAATGTGTCCGCCTGCAGAGGTGAAAGAGCACCAAAAACTCTGAGGTACAAAGCACACGTGAACAGAAGAAGAGAAAAAATCAGCCGTGCTTAGCAATTTGCTGCAACATGGTATGTCACAGAACTGGTAAAAGCTTTATGTGAGATGACAAAATTGTCCATTACCATTAACAACACCATACAGGTGCATGACACTTTACAGACAAATACAATTGATAGGTCTCTGCCTGTGAGGCTAAGTGGCACAAAATGCAGCAAGAGATGACAATGCACAAAAGGCTAGGGAAATGCAGTCTGGGAAGATGAGCGTAACAATGGAGAAAAGTTATAAAATTTACTTATTGTTATTGCATCCTTCTGTACTCAGACTTGAATCAATTGAAGGCCCTGCAGGTCCCTTGATATCAGCAGGAACAGGATGAGACCCCTATTAGCTCTTCTTGTATTTGCATTTGAAATCTATTTAATATGTTAAAATTTGAGGGTAATCCCAGAAAGAAGGGCGTCAACTGTATGAATGAGAAATAGCTCTCCAAGTGTGCCATATTAGTGTCATACTAGCAAACAAAGAGTAATAGTAGGAAACAGTGTCTGTACAAACACATAGGAGATGAGAAATAAAGAGAGTGCATTGGGGAGCCATCATTGAGTGGAAGCCATTCACTATGTATTGCTGGTTATGGTGAATTTGAGCAAGCAAAATGGTGTTGAAGACCTATAGCTAATTACTTTGTCATGACAGTGATTTGCAAGTGAGTTTCTGTGGATATTATGTCAGAATTCTGATAAGTTAATTAATTGCTTTTGTATTTTGGAATCACCTATTGTATTACAATGTCCCTGTGCAGTTATTACCACGTGACTTGCTAAATGTGCTTGCTGTTTTTAAGATAGGCTCTGTACATTGAGATAAACACAACAGTGTTATTTTAGTAATGTTCCAGAGTAACCTGTAGTTTTTAGTGCATAAAAATGTTCATTGAATATTAATGATCTCTTACATGTTTAAATACAGCACATTAGAGAGAAAACCAAGCACTTATATCTGGTAGAGAACAAAAGGCCCATGTATCTATTAGGATCCGATCCAAAGGCAATTGAAGTCAATGGAAGGCCTCGAAGTCAATGGAAGGACTTAAAAAACAGTCTTCATTCTTCCCCATAGCATTACATGGTACAAGTCAGGATGAATAAAAGGGCGTTATATGCAGGTCTTAGCAGTTGAGCACATAAAGGCATATAAACTTGTGACAGAAGGGTAGTACTTTTGTGTTGCATGCTGCATGCAGTCAAGAACCATGATCACTAGCTGGTGTAAACAAGTATAGCTCCAGTGAAGTAAGTCTAATTATATAATGAGGAAAGTGTGTTAATGTAATACAGATGGTTAGAGACATTTTAGAAAGCTAAGTTCAAAAGCTTCTTTGTTAACATTGATGTAAACTTGGAGTGATATCATGTCATTTATTTCATTGAGATTTTCCCAGTGTATAATGTGAAATCGTCTATTTGGACTTGCAATGGGAAATGACAAATATGTGACAGAAAGTTGTTTTACTCTGGGCTGCAAGGTTACAAGACAGGCAGTGTATAATAACTGCCTTAGAATCCTTCCTCCTTTGTTATACATTGTTTTGGGCACAAACAAGATTGTCATCCCTGCCTATCACACTGCTTGCCGGAATCACCTTCTTGTTTTTCTACAACTTAACATTTTTCAAGGGTAGTTAGTAAGCCTATTGCTTGAACCCCCACTCTGGAAGACCAGTGGACTACATTTTGTATGGTCTCTACCTTTTGACCTGTCTGGTTTTGGTGGCCCTCTCAGGAGTTAAACCTCTTATCAGCACCACTCTAGGTCATTGGAACGTACAAGCGTCCCCACAACATCAAGATACAATTCCCAAAGGAAGGGGGCATAATGTAAGAGGCTCAAAAATAAACAGGTTCTCAATATATTCCTTTAACCAAATGTAGTATTTAGGAAAGTATATATAATGTTATTGTTTTTAAATAGGTGTGTGTGTGGGTGTGTGTGTGTGTGTGTGGGTGTGTGTGGGTGTGTGTGGGTGTGTGTAATTGTTATACAATACATCCATAATCTAAATGAGCATTAGGTTCATCTGTAGGAGAAGCTGCAGCTATAATAAATAACCAATAATTTATCTGAATTTTGACTCTGTTTGTGAAATGTCTATTATTTAAAGTTAAGTGATTTTTGTGGTATGCTATTCAGAATTTGAAATTTTAAATGTGAACAGTATCGGTGAATTGTGATTGTCACATAGCGTTATATCATATCAAAGCGTGAGACTTCATGATGCAAATGGGAATAAGTACAAACAAGCAGGTGTTTATCCAAAACTAGAATAGGGCCCAAAGTATAATAGCAGCTTTCTAAAAATACGTTTATTCTTCATATTGGCTTTTGACCCACCCGTGCTGAGTAATTTTCACCTCAAGTTGTCAGTGCAAATCAAAGATTAGATTCTGTAAACATTGCCCCCTGCTATTGAATTGGACTTGTTACATGAGTAAAGTTATACTCAGGCATAAGTATTAGGAATGGGCCTGATCCAAAACCTATTCAAAGTCAATAGAATGATTCCCATTGACCTCGGTGTGATTTGTATTGGGCACAAGGCAGTATTTCTGCTGCTACATGAGGGTTCACACATTTTATGTTGAGATATTTAATATCAAGGGGGGGGGGGGGGGAGGCTAGGTTTGTCTATCCCTGTTTGACTGGCTTTCTCTCTATGACTAAAGATTTTAATTTTTTATCTTGCTCATTTTTTTTCCTGTATTGATTTTTGTTATGCTGCAGCCTCAGAGAGACATTTTGGATGCATCTGACAATACGCAGTATATCATCTGTGGAAAAATACCCAGCTTAAAAAATTAGATAATTATGTGTATAATGGAACTGAAAACACTGAGCCATGGAAGAGCAAACTCATAATTTCTTTAGGGTAGCCCAGGAATTTCCACTCCCCTAGAATTAGTGAATTAAGGCCCTAAAAGGAGGAGCACTTCACTGTAGGTGGTGATGTGAAGCTGACAAGTAGTTTATAAACTAGGCCTACCCTGCTGCTTGGAGAAGCTTTAAAACTGATTGTTTTAATACCAAAGTGACACCAAAGGGGGTCAAGTAAATAAATATGCATGCCTCACCAGTTCAAAATAATAAAATTCCAATGTGTGCAAGCCTGCTTGTTGAACATATGTCTGAGGCACGGCTAAGCCATCTGGCTCAGTGTCAAGCATTTACACCAACTGCCGTCTTACACTACCTGACAGCAGAAAAGCTTTATTCCCTTGGTGTTTGGGCACAAATGGAGAAATATTATTGAAATGATTATCTGCATCAAGACTCAGATTTGGTTTGACATTTAGCTGGCTCTGTTTAATCCAAAGGGTTGTCTGAATGAATAAAGAGAAGGGTTCCTCCAGAAGAGGCTGCAAGCAGCCAGGGAAAGCCAAATGATTAATGAGACTGAAAGGCTGGGTGGACCCTACCCACCTCCACCCAGACCTCAGTGCCAAGAACTGCATATGAAAGTAGTTGAAGGCTTTTTTCCCCCTCTTGCTTGTCAGGAAGATGCTCACAATCTCCAAAGGGCTCTTTTTTGGACCTTAGAAAACATAAGAAAAAGCTACATAATTTAACACATACATGTGTTGTAATCAGCAGTATTTTCTTAAAATATTTAACTTATTATTACATCTTGGCTAGAGACATACATGTTTTAGTGCTGATTCTCCTCTCCACTTACACCAATGTCCACCAGGAGTAACTCCACTGTAGCTAGCAGAGTAACACTGACATAAGGGTGAGGAGAATAATGCCCTTTGTCTTTTGCATTATATTCTCTTTGTAAAAGCAGAGCTCCCTCACCTGATGGCCTGCATGTGATGGTGGTTGATCAGAAACAAAAAAGGTCTTGAGAACACAATCACGTTTAATTTTGTAAAAGAATGCCTTGATATTTTTCCATAACATATGATTTTTAAAAGAAACTATGAAGTGTTTTAAATCAACTCACTCAAAAGAAATTACAGTGGTACCAGTCTTTCTTTGACCTCATGTAATTTTTCAGGGTTCAATATGACAAAGACATTTGAGAAAGCTTTAAGTCCTTTTGTCTTCTAAAATTAAATTGCATGGGAATGCACAGCACAGGGCTGAGAACAATGTTTAGATCCAGAAAATATTTTTTTACTTAAGAGCACTAAAGTGAAACTGCTTCCATTTGTTCCAATGGAATAGTGCACTATACATTGTATAGATATACTTTTAACACTGATTGTTGATTTGAATTTGAAATTAAATTGGTGATTTGGGTATAAGAATGTTAGACATGATTTCCGCCTCACTCTTACTTTTAATTAACTTTTTAATTGAGATTTAAATGAATTCTAATGAACACAATTGGTAGCCTAATTGATTTGTTGCAGCAGCACAGTGAGTGATCAGTATGCTGGCAGCATTTTGATATACGATTTTAAGATGTCAGACAGTCTACAGGTTAAGTTTTTGGCTGAGGTTAGTTAATATGAGCTGGAAACAATAATTTCTTTATGGTTTATTAGTAAACAGCATCTTTTATGTATAATCAATGATTTAAAAAAACTTAGTGTACCTGTCCAATCTTCTTTTAGAATATATAACTACAAAGTGTGCTGGGTATTTTCACTATTTAAGGACTATAGGATCAGGCCCTGTATGTATTAGTACATATGATATTGACAGACGACATAAGCCACATTCAGACAGGGAAAAAATAGATTCAATTCTAATTATAATGAGAAAGGATGGAATTACTTAATTATGAGATATATCTAATGCACTAACATAAAAATAACTGTTCTTTTTACACATAACTCTATGAAGTTTTTATTTCTCAATGAATCTCCATGTAAAGGGTTTACTTAAATAAATCCATGTGAAATTATATTATTTTATCATGTTAAGAACAATGAGCAGATGAGAAAATATATTATGACATAGTTAAACATAGGGCTATAATTTTTTAAAATGCATAAATTACATGTTTTCCTCTATTATAATCAAGACAGCCAAAATGAACGTTTTTGAAAGAGAATGACCAATACATGATTAATTGCAAATGTGCAGTTTTTGCAGCTTCAAGAGTAAATCAACTGCTAAGAAGTGCTAACTTGCTAAAATATAAACTAATTTTAGTCTCTGGATATTAAAATATAATCCATCTTCTTCCTCCATTGGGAAAGCTAATTAGAAATTGTGACTGGCATAAGGAGAAAAAGATGAGAACACTGGGATTAAGTTCACTTGCATAAAACCTAAACTCAAGAGAAACTGACTAGATTCTTTTACACATTTCCTATCATACAATATCTTGAAAAAAATCTTATGCTAATGACTATTCCTAAAATGTGTAAGTGACAGAAAAGAGTTTGTAATTAGAACAAAAGTCCTTTTTTGTTCAGTCTAATCATAATATATTTCAGAAATTGAGCATGAGCCTAAAAATCATGCTATTGGAAAGTCCATATTATTGCTAAACTGCAACTGTAACTCAAAATGTCCCTTTCAGATAGTTATATATGTGTTCAGGATTCAAAGCCACCAGAAATGAACCTTACAATAATCAGTTGTTTTCTCAATTCTTTGATCATATGTGTAGTTTTTGTTAATCTTTTTTTAAGAAAGAAAGAAAGAAAGAAAGAAAGAAAGAAAGAAAGAAAGAAAGAAAGAAAGAAAGAAAGAAAGAAAATTAATTAATTGACCCAACAAACATATAGTAAAGTATTTAAATGAGGAATCCACAGGGAGGTAAGCAGAATATTCATTAGTGACAAGACTATTTCTCTCTCTGTGTGTACAGATATAGATAAGAAACAGTGCATTTTAAAAGTATTGACAGATTTAATAAGAAATTCCCAAAAATGCAACAAGTTATTTGATCATTATTCTATGTGTGCATGTGTGTGCACGTGTACTATACACCCACGTGTACTATACATTAAGAGGCATTCAAATAACTTGTTACAATTTGTCAATACTTTTTTTTTTTTTAAAGAAATTAGCTCTGGTAATAACAGTGCTATGAATTACAAGATTTCAGAGTGCTGACCAATAACTTGACAGGCAGAAGTTTGTTATGGGTTTCTGCCTATATAATCTAATATCTCAAAGTATTTGAATCACATTTATTAGGACTTTGGGAGCAGAGTCAGTGCAGCATGAAGCACAAGTTCTTTGCTGGTATAACTCACCATTTACTTCAGCAGATTTATGCTAGCAGAGAATCTGATAGTAGGAATGCAGCTATGATTGATAGAATTTATACTTCTGCATATTGCAGCTTTGATTCAAGGAGATCTCAAGGCTCTAGGAGACAACACTTGTGTTTCCCAGTAGCAGTTTCATTCTCATTGTGATCTGTACTTCTGACCCAGCAAATATTTGGATTAGGTTCAGAAGACTTAATTTGCTTCTCACACTAGGGGATGTAAATCAGGGGTAACACCTAAGAAGTAAATAGATTTATATGGGTGTGATATGAGTGTAAAAAAGAAAAGAATCCAGTCAAAGGAGAAATTGGGCTAGTATGAGGAGAACGTGGAAGAGAAAAATATTACTGCTAACCTTTGAACTCTGTATCTTCATTCAAGAGGGCTTGCGATCTCATTGTTTTATAGACTATTAAAAAAACTCATTAGAAAATTAACACTTTATTGCATTACAAATAATTTACCTTAAAATGGTTTGCAGAGATCTACATATTTTCAAAGATTCCAGTCTGTTAAAGCACTAGGCAGCAAGGAACATTCATGGAAAATGATAGGAGCAACTAATTGCTGGAACTTTTTTATTAAATTGTTCTTGACACAGGTGGAAGAAGTTGTGTTTAATGGAAGCTGCAAAGGGCAGATGGAACTGTGCTTGATGTGGAATATGACTTCTCAATAGTTCACCATGTCAGGTCACTTGACTTCTTCCTTTGTTTTTTATCAGGATAGTTAATATTTTAGTGACTATAATATAATTCAAATTCTGTCCACAAGAAAACATAATTGTGTTGCCACTGAAGTCATTACCAATACACCCATCGACTTCAAAGGGAACACAACTAGGCCGACATACAAAGATCCTTCCCTTGCCTGCAGATAAGTATCTTATTGTTAAGTAGTTTAATTTTTGGTGAGCAGGATTTCATACTCTATGCAAAATATGTGTTGAAGTGGAGCTGAAGTCAAGAGAGGAAGAATAACTATATGAAAACCAATGACTATAAAGGTGAGGAAGGAAACCTCAATCTTAATTTGAAATAGAACCTTGAAGTCAATGGGCCAAATGAAATTCCTTGTGTAAGAACGCAGATGCCAGTGAACAGATACCAGGGCTGAATTTGGTCCAACATGTCTTTATCATTGCAGAAAAAGGTTTTGCAGCACTGATGTTTTAAAACCCCCTTTCAATTAATGATTTTCAATATGTGAACAGAGTATAAAATGTGTCATATAGCCCTAAGTATCCCTGGGTTTAGTACTGTGCATCCAAAAGTAGTGTTAGTGTGGCTCTTTCAAATACACTTTTCCTTCAGATGTTTTTGCCACTCCTAAGACAATGAATGGACTCACTCCACTTGCCCCAGGCAAGCTATGGGCGTAACACCCAAGAGGCTAGTGTCAACCTTTGTTATGGTTTTAAAGAGCTGACTTCACAGAGAGTGTAAATTAATGCAGAATTTGGCCCTGTACTTTCAAGACACAGTGTATTAAAATCATGACCCCCCAGAAGCAATATATGTTTCATAGTATCATAAAAGAACATGGTAGAAGTTAAAGTGAATATTGTTGCTATCCCTTTTCATTTCTTTCCCAGAAAGAATGGTTTTTCAAATATAAAATAATGAGTTGAAGTTCATAATTTGTTTTAAACATGATTGATTTACATTTCAGACATTCTCTATTTGAGATTAAAGAGAGAGCCTTTGCAAGTCTGGTTCTTTTAATTTTTTTCTGCTTCTTACACTATTGTTAATATCTTTTCTTTAATCAGAGATGTAAATGATCTTAAAGACATCCTTGGGGACAATTATTCCTAAAAAAGAATGGCTTTTGTGATGGGACCCTTCTTTTATTTTTGTGATGGGACATTTTGTGATGGGACTCTCCTTTTATTTACCAAGCATTGAGTGATGTATGATTTAGATAAGTAAGACCACATGAAAGTTTTTTAAAGGAGAAGGAATAATACCTTCAAAACTTTTATGCTGTCTAGCAGGCATGAGAGGTACATTTTTATAATCTTTGGAGAGATTCTGTCTGAGTAATTTGAAACTCAAAATGGAGTTTGTGTGTTTCTGTTGAGCCTTCAATTCTCATAACCCACATCTGGGACTGAGGTTCAATATATTTTGAAAAATTGTAGGGAGAAGGATACACAAGACATGAATGAATCTTCTGAAACATTCTCCATTTATCTATTTTTTTCTCCTTCAGCAGCCATGTGCTCCTTCCCTCATTCAGGAAAACACTTAAACATGTGCTTACTCACTAATGCATCTAAACACATTCTTAAGTGTCATCCTGAAACAAGGTCGATGAATCTAGCTCATGTGATCTCGTCCTCCATCTCACTGCCTCTTATGAAGTCATCAAAAGGCATTGGATGCATTCTCTGTAGCTACTGAGCAGTTAATCCCAAGGATTTTCTGGTAGGCCATGATGCTGTGGGAGAAAAAAATCATTCTGCTGCAAAAGAAAATCATTTGGTACATTAGCTCTGCACCAAACTGCAATGGTATTGCTAGGTAACAGCTTATAAAGGCTAGAGTAGTAAACAGGGAATCCTCTTTGGTTTCTTAGTCATCATTCACCAAAAAAAAATCTGTTTTTCAAGTTTTCCACTGTTTCCATAACTGTTTCAAGATTGATCTAGCTTTGGTCTGCCAAAGTTAATTTGGCAATTGATCATGATTCTCAATTAAAACTTCTACAAAGTTAAGTTGAATTTGAGTTTATAACGAAACTCAAAAGCATGTGAGTTTTGATGACATTGGGGCTTTGTTTAAAACACTTTGCACAGCGCTAGAAAAATGGAGTATTGTTTTGTATTGGACTAGTGTATCAATAAAATCTGTTAGAAAAAATATATACAATATTTTTACAATAACCCTGAGTACAAAAATAAAGGATGAAAAACCACAAGATAATATTTAGAACTCATTGCATTCCACCTAGAGTGAATTAGGTCATTGGGTCTTTTTAAGACTCTTTTGTGCCACTCCGGCAATGTAAAAGATACTTAAATTTGCCTGATGCTAGGAACTGAGGATTCTTTTAGCACTGGGCAATCCTAAACTAGCATAGTGCTGGTAGCCTTCACTGGCATCTCCTACCCTGACCCTTCCAGGCAGGGGGCACGCTGCAGGATGGGAAAGGGCGAAGCCTAATGTGCTCTGGAAATCTTGGCTGGTCAAGCAGCCTCTGAAATATATTATCTGTTTTCCAAGTTAAAATAGTTGAGATGGCCCCACACACCCTAACGTTATGCTATGCTCTGGCATAACTGTGATCTTCCTAATCAGATGATCTATTGATGGAAGACATTGCAATTATATTTAGGTGGATGGGAAGTTAGGCTGCAATTGAGCAAAGCACTTAAACATGTAAGTAACTTTAAGCATTAAGTGCTTAAGTGCATTGACTTTAATAGGACTTAAGTACATGCTTAATGCTAATCATGCACTTAAGTGCTTTGATGGATTTTATGTGTCTGTTCCTGCACCTTTGGAGTTTCACAATTGATATCTGTGGCAGGATCAGGCCCACATGAATGATGTCTGTGACTCTTACATAATGTATTTTGTGTTAGTGTCTCAGGGAAGTTTTGTATACCAGAAATATTTGTATTGAACTCTCACAACATCATTTGGGCTCTAAGGCAATTTCAATAACACCGGAGATCAATTGCTAGTGCATAATTTATCCTCAAAAAGGCTTAAAAGCTAAGATGATAAGTATCATTCTTTGAGATAGTGTTTTATCTTGCAGTATATAATACGAATGACAGTTAAAATTCCATATGTTTAGATTCCATATTGATGAAAGGACAGACTCAGCCTGGGTAGACTTCATAAATTCCTACTCTGCATAACAATAGTATCTACTCTTGTTGAATATATTTTATAAGAATATGTAATGATGCAATACAATACAATCATTTAGTAGATTGCATGGTGAAAAGCGTGTCATGGCCCCCAATCCTTTATGAAATTTGGTTTATGAATATGCATAACTCAAAGATGCTTAAGACAAAATACCTTATGTATTTTAATTTTAACGTTATAGTCTGCTGAATGTGTATATCCTATTTCTGTGCATGTATCATTCTTGTACGTGAAGTTAGAAATATGAAGTGAGAATCTGTTTACTGTTCTAAATGTGCTAATGAGGGCCATTAGTGATATTTCAGGTACTTAATGATTGAGTACTGTCGTACCTCGGTGTTTTCGTGCCTCGGTACCTTCGGTGGTCTGGACTGTCAGTGTCAGCGTCGTCTGGTCAGGGTTGTCCTGGCGCACTCCTGACAGGACCTCTACTCCGTTGTTAAACCTTCGGCTGCGTGCGTAACAATCGGTACTCCCTTTATCTAGAGTGTTAGACCCCGTGCACTTGGGTCAACACAAGCGATCTCTGAGAGGCCCCGGAAACGACAGATGCAGGCAAGGTTTGAAATCAATCAAGCAGGTTTATTGTCAAATGTGAAGCTCTACCATTTGGTAACAGAGATCAGTATAATGTTACACCACTGGGCACTATGGCCCGCGTTGACAAGGTACCAACACCAGGCAGGCCTATTGCCATATAACAAATATTAACAGCAGTTAGTCAAAGTTAAGCTACTGTGCACTCTGTAAGTTTAGGCAATGACACCTGCCGTTCAGGTGCCTAGTGCGCCCCCCCAAGGTCGGCCGGAGCGCACCCTCTGCGGTGTTCTTTTATAGACAGGTACAAACAACTTACATCATTTCTTTACGCACCAGGTTACCACCCTCTGTTGCCTAGTTACCACCCCTCACCTTATGGAAGGGGGGCTTACTTACTATCCTTCATGCTGTCAATTTCGACCCAGTCCTGAACCTAGGCCGGTATGTGCATTAGTTTTTAGGGAGTTTTTGTACCAAGACATTTCTTATTAAGATGTTCCAATACTCCCCTTTGGCTCACAGTCTGTACCCAGTGCCTCCTTGTGTCCTTCCATGCTCGACCTAACTTACACAATGGCACAGTTATCAATAGGGCCTCTTTCCTGGCTCCTGTTACTGAACTAAAGTCTTGCTCACTAGATTGCAGGCCTGTTGCTGTTTTCATGTTACAGGCTTCTATTTAGGCCTGCTGACTCCATGTTACTGACCCTCAACTTACTACAAGTACTTAATCCAATGACCTGTGAATGGTCATGTTTGTCCTATAACCTCAAACTGTGGTTGGTCCTAGAAAGACATGTGACCATGCCACCCAGTACTGGGATCTATCTTGAACTTGGTATTTTTCCATGGGGCTTCAGGGTGCTGAACCAAGACTTCTTGCTCAGAGGGAAAGTCTATTTAAGCAATGGGAAGCCACCACTCCTTTGTCTTCAGCTGGCCTTTGAAACTATATTTTAATTTAGTAACTTACTTTGATAAGACTTTTTTCACTTGCAACTGCTTAAATACTACTTTTTGTACTCAATACATATTTTGTTTATTATCAAGCCCAGTGTAAATCATTGTTGCGTGGAAACGGGGAGCAACCACTGTGCATATCTCTCTTTCATTGATAAAGTGGGGGGACCTTATGAGCTTTTACTGTACAAGACAGACTTATTTGGGGTTTTGGTCCCTTTTGGGGGTTGGTTTCCTGTGTGCTGAGCCCTTTTAAAGAAATTAATTCTAGTATAAACATGTATAAGGGTGGCTTAAAACATCAAAACAGCTATAGGCTTCTACTATTGATCATTTTTTTTCAAGAATGTATAATCTACCTCTTCCAAAGCATGCATCATTTATATAAAAATGGTTGTACTAAAGCCTGCAGTTTGAATATATACCCCAAATATAGACACATTTACTCTGATACTTACTGCATGGTCTGTGTTTGTATGTAAATGTGCTCTCTACTTTTGTATTTTGTAGTTTAGAAATGCTGACATCCAAAATGTAGATTGTTTGTAGATTGTTACTTATAATTCTGTTGTGCCCTGGGGAGGGCATATATATTTATTTTCCCCATCAGCAAGACTATTTTTGAGCTGAATTATCACATAAGAGGGGACAAAAGTCTGTTGTATTTGGGAAGAATAATATTAAGTTGAAAATAGTTACCAAATGAATTAATGAAAACATAAACGTATCATTAACCAATAGTCAAAACTAATAATCAAATGTTTACTTATGCCACTAGTTAATATTTCAATATTGTAGCCCTTTAAGTTCCATTTGCAATTAATAATGAAATTATTGACCTCAGTTTTTTCACTTTGCATCCAGCTAAGGATTCAGCATTGAAATGAATAGCATCAGAATTCATGGGAGTAAGATCGAGCGCAAAGGTCCAGGGAATAACTTCAACTGAATTTACAAGGTACAGAATCAAAGATGGAAAAATGATGGATAAAAGCAGAAAAAACTCCACTGACTGTAATATTTTTCAAGTGAATTTATGTTGCAGAGGACAACCCTTCCCCCCCAAAAAAACTCCACCACCACCAACAAAGCAAAACCAAATATCCTCCGTAAGCCTACCAAACCAACCAACCCCACCCATGAGAAATCATTCAAGTTACAGTATTGTTGTAGCCTTGTTGGTCCCAGGATATTAGAGAGACAAGCATGGGTGGTGGGTGAAGGTAGGGCCAGGGGAGGCAAACCTCCAGCCCTGTCTCCTGTCCTGCCCCTTTCACCCAGGCTCTGCCCTCATGGGAGCCAAGTCCCATTCCACCCCATTTCCCAGCATCCAGCATGAACCTCCCAGGCCCCAGAGAACTGGGAGGGTAGGTGGCGTGCATCCTACGCGCCACTTCCATGGAGCACTGGGAAAGCGTGCAGCACACAGCCCCAGCTTCCTCGGTCCTGGAGCATGGGGAGGAAGAGTGCTCAGGGGAAGCGACACTCTACCCCCCGTACATTTAGGGCTCGTCTACACTGGCCCCTTTTCCGGAAGGGGCATGTTAATTTCACCTATCGTAGTAGGGAAATCCGCGGGGGATTTAAATATCCCCCGCGGCATTTAAATAAAAATGTCCACCGCTTTTTTCCGACTTTTAAAAAAGCCGGAAAAGAGCGTCTACACTGGCCCCGATCCTCCGGAAAAAGCGCCCTTTTCCGGAGGCTCTTATTCCTTCAAAGTAGGAATAAGAGCCTCCGGAAAAGGGCGCTTTTTCTGGAGGATCGGGGCCAGTGTAGACGCTCTTTTCCGGCTTTTTTAAAAGCCGGAAAAAAGCGGCGGACATTTTTATTTAAATGCCGCGGGGGATATTTAAATCCCCCGCGGATTTCCCTACTACGATAGGTGAAATTAACATGCCCCTTCCGGAAAAGGGGACAGTGTAGACGTAGCCTTATAGTACAATGCCTTTCCCACCTATTATACCCACCATCCCCTGGAGACAAGGTGGTTCAGGTAATAGCTTTTATTGGACCAACTTCAGCTAGTAAAATGAGACAAGTTTTCATGCATATGCAGAACTTTTCTCCGGGTATGGGAAACACGTCTGGTCTTTTGCAATTTAACTCCTTAACAACCTGTGCTACATGGAATTTAGCTGTGATACCGACTACCTTTCCCAGACATGAAGAAGAGCTCCATGTCTCTCAAAAGCTTGTCTCTTTCAGTATCCTTGTAGTCCTTTAAGTTCCAGTTACATTTATAAGAAGGTGAGCCTAATGAAAGCTATTACCTTATCCACCTTGTATCTCAAATTATTGTTACCTTTTGAAGACTGAAAAATAATATATCTTGATTTAATCTTATTTACAAGATCTTTAGCCTAGACTGACTCTTAGTAATCAGAATTATTCCTGATTTACCTTAGTATGAAAGGAGAACGAGACACAGGAATTACAGTTCATTCTTCATTCTCATGTCACACTCTGACCAACAAACTTGAAGCTCATAAATTTTGCTCTGAGTATGCTAATAATGGAAAGGAAGTTATAAAGATTCCCACACAGATGCTCAGAAATTTTTAAAAAGTGTCAAGCACGGTCACTACAAATTCTATCAGAAATGTGCAGATGTAAGAAAATCTATATATTTAGGTTCTACCTGCTGTTTTTCCTGTACTTTTTGTAATGATTTAATGTGCCTGGCCAGAACAGAATTTGTCAGGCTGTGTCCTACTTCTTAATCCCAAATGTGCACCGTGGATTAGTTTTAACATTTCTGACCTCATGCTTCATAGTATTTTGTCCTTTGCACTGAATCCTTTAATATAGAGCAATTTAACCTCCGAAGAGCCACATTTTTTGTGCTCAGTCCATTTCCGTTACCTGTCCTTTTAAAACTGCACTCTCAAACTGTTGTAAAATTGGATTTTTTGTGTTTTTCATTTGAGTTTCTTAGATTTTATTTTGGCAATGGGTGGAAATTGAATCTTGTTTGCTTTTGCAGCTCATTACTTCCACTAGTCATAGGAACTGTAGAAAACATATTTACTAAAAGAAAGTTCCTTTGTCATTCTACAAATCTAAACAATGCTTTTCACGATGATCCTGTGGTATGACACCTAGTGATTCGTGGCCTGCTTTTGCCTTGACTGATTTCTGCCTATAAATATTGTGATAAAGTTTTCCATGCCCAACATTTCTTTTCCAATCTTGGCATAAGTTCCATAACTCTCAGGCACCTGAATGCATCTTAGAATTTGGGCTTACCTTTAGAGGCTAGCTTTATACTCTTGAAGTTTGTAAACTTTCCAAAGATATTGAGATACTTCTGTTGCATCTTTAACAGATAGATTAACCCACAGCGTAGGTATTGAAAGTTAATTACTGAATGTTATTTATGGAACTCTAGTTCCTAAATAGCTGATATATTTATTTGTGCTCCTTGCAAGTAGCATAGGTTTCCCAAACCAATTATAAAATCAAATTTTTAAAAATCCTGTTTTAAAACCTGGGATGTTCTTTTACTATTCCACACCATTCTGAATCTTAATGAAATCATGAGCTCAGAATCTTGTTCTGAAAGTTCTGAGAGTTTTTTTTTTTTTTAATTTCCAGTGCCTTTGCCGAGGCACGAGAGCTACAAAGTGAGATCATAAGGAGAGATGGAATGAGGATGGAAAAGAATGAGATTCAAATCAATGCATCCATCTATGTAGCTGTGCCCCCATCCCTTCAGCTAAATTAATAGATGCCACTGAATTTATTTCAACTCTCTGTAGTGTTATGGGCTTGCCTACTATGAGGGTTTCCCCATGCTCTCACAACACTTTTTTTTTTAAAGATGCTCAGTTACTATTTATATGATATCATCTGCCTGTATCTTTGATATTTCTGCTTTGCGTGAAAGACAAAGAATTCCTATCAATTAATGGGCTTTGAGGATTTCCTTCCATAAGAGCATAATTAACTCTTTGCTGGCCTAACTAATTTCTGCATTTTAAAAAGTAGTCTGATAATGACAAAAGTGGAGCACTCAATCCACAGGGTAGCCATTAACTGCACTCTTATTGTGCAGTCTCAATTCAGACCACAATTACTGTCAGAGAATTGCACTGGAAGCTACTTCTTGTACGCAAACAAGAATAATATTCATTAAAGACCATTTTCAATAAAATACAATCTATATTTTTAATGAATATTTGAGAAAGAAAATACAATCTTGGGTTCAGAAACCTGCAATATGGTTATTATTCTTTTAATAACAGTCTTTCTCATGTACATTTACTGACAGATGTAATAGAAGGCAGCAGAAATGAAATGGCTGGTGTAGGAGCTTTGACTCAGAAGAAATGAAAAGTAGAGCTCATAGTAAACTAAGTCAATGTTAAATAAGGTTTTCCTAGAACCGCTTTTCACCAGACACTTTTTATGGGTTTTATTGATGTCTCTAGGCTAGCATACTCTACTTAAACCTTTCACGCCCAGTTATATATAAGAACATGAGAAATCATAGAGACTGAAGACCAGGTGACCCCTCTAGGCCTGTTCCCTTTTGGGTTTCTTCCACAATATTTCTTTAATTCAAATACTTAACTACCTTCTCTTTAGACCATATGTAGAATTTTTTATTATATGAATGATCATACAAGAAACTTTCATTTCCCATTTCAAGAAAGTAAAATCCTGATATATCCATTAAAAAAATCTATAGTATTTTCTATGAACTATGAACTTGGCCGTAAGGCTGAAAAGTCAAAGTTAAAAATGGTGCAGTGTATATCATTTTCTGGTATATCTGTTCAATTCAACATGGGCTTTCATTTTTGGGCCTGCTTGTAATATTTGGCAAACGTTCCATTTTCAGACTTATCCATTTATTTATTTGCTGTACAGAATTAGCCAGGAAAAGACTATAAGGGAGTGTATAGGAATACCTGTTCAGTGGCTATTATTGATAGTGCAGAGAACTCAGGCTGCTGAGCAAGACAGGTATGGTGTAGTGTAACCACGGACAGTTGTTGGTACTAGTTTTGAATTGCTAATGAGTAAAGCAGAGAGAATCTGCCAGTGAGACAATAGCTATTAAAAATCAGGGGGAAATTGAAGTTTCTGTCTACTAATATATTTGTTTGCAAGGTATGGTATTATTCTCCCTTCCTCACCCATCTGCTCTAACCCCTTCTTTCTTTTACTAACGGCCTACCAGTTTAAGAGTACAATAATTACAATTGGAACAGTTATTACCATGTGACTTCATTTGCGATAGGTACTACAGCCCCTTTAAAGTTAATATGGCTTAAAGCCCTTCATTTAATACAGCATGAATGAATACTTGGTAACTGAACTAACAAGAAATGTGTGTTCCCAAAAGAAATAGTTTCTCCTTTAAGGGTTAGTTATTGCATTTCACGTAGCATCTAACATGTTTTTTAATTTTCTTTTTTTAAACATGGTATGTGCCTGGATGATTCACTAATTGAATGTTGGTAAATGTGGGTATGTTTGAAGTATCTGTGAACATTTTGTGAATGCAAGTATTTCATTACTGTCGATTGCTGGCAGAGAGAATAATCTTCCCAACTAAACATACCCTGCTCACATGTGCCACTCATGGATGGAATGAAATGTGCTAACCTTTAAACAATTTAGAAGGTATGCTGTTACTAGATAGGACAGATAGTTACAAAGTCCTGATTAACTACAGACTACATAGACATGTGAAAACTTGTGCATAGTGAAGGCAAGAGACAGCAGCTATTATTTACCATAGTCGAGCACAGGTACAGGTCTATGACTGCTGGAATTCTGAACAGCAACATTGCCCTCTTTTGGCAAAAAAAGTGCACAATATATTTACCTCTCTCCAGCAGGTAAAAGGCCTTTTCCTCTGAACATAGAAATTGTTATATAACAAGAAACAAATATTAAAGGAAGGGTCAGCATAAAGAAGCCCTTTACTGGTAAGGGACCTTGCCTGGAAAGAACTCATGTCTGTGTGGTGGAAAAGATGAAGTATTGCACCTGGAGTCAAATCATTGTGCAAGCTAGATTTACTGCAGTTCAATGTCTTAACTCTTTACCCCTCTATATTTTACAGTGTTTGTAAGTTTGCCACTCCAGAGCTTATTTCGATTTTCAGAGCACAAAGAAGAAAAGACCAGAATGAACATGATTGGAGTCTGATTAGCTGTGACTTTAATGTTGCATAGTATCTTGCAGAGGTTGCAGAGATACATTAGAGTCTGAGGCCTTCCCATAATCTCATGTTTAAGAGTAGATAAGAACCCGAGGGAAAGCAAGTACGTTCCAATGTTTAAAAAAAAAAAAAAAAAAAAAGGAAATGGCTAATAAAAGCTTTGCATTGCTTTATTTTACTAACTTTCATCCAAATTGCTAGTGTACACAGTTCTCCCTGCTATAGGAGCAGAATTCTCATTTTCAAGGTTAATTCATTTTTTCATTTGTCGTTTGCTGCAGGATGATTGTCAGTGAATGTCAGTCAAGTGTTAGGATGTCCCTGGCACCTTTAGAGACAGTGAAGTGGTTAAGAAGCCCTTGTTGTGGGCATTTAGTCATAGCCCTGCACTGTCTGTGATGCCCTCCACTCCACCCCACACTCCTGCTCCTCCTGTGTGGCAAGCTAGCAAATTGTTCTGAGTGGGAACTACTCAGTGACAGTTCCTACATTCCCCTGAATGCTGGGACAGCACCAGGCACTCCTTATGAGAGCCTCGTAAGGTAGGGAAAGGTCCGTACTCCCTTTTTGTAGATGACATCATTTAGCCTTAGCCACAACCTAGCCCCTTCTTATGATTTATACGTACATTCGCTTTCCCTGTCAGAATTTGTGATATGAATCAGAGTTGTGCAGAACATCACAATGAGACTTGAGGCAAGAGAGGAGTTCATGTCTTGGAGATTTGTCTGGAATCCAGATTTCCAAATTTGGAGTGCTCAGTTCTAGGGTTTGGGTTCAGATGGAACCAAGTTAATATTTGGATCTAGATTCATATTCCCTAAAATGAAGGCGCTCTCATATTCAGATATGTGGGTCCACCTCTTCCAGAAACCATATGATCTGGGCTTTGGTTTTATTACAAATTTAAATACAGGTCACATATGACAAATGGTTTGAGCAAATCAAAGCCAATTAGTCATGGTACTGAAATCAGGCAAAACAACTGTTGGAATTGAGATTTTTAATTTGTACAGAATTAAATGCCAAGAAATTACAAACTTACCTGCGTCCAATTTAAAGAAAAATGTAGCTATGAACCCACTGCATTTTGTACCACTCTTTCTGAGTTCAGTTTCCAGTCCCTTCATCTTTTGTTGTGTACTTTAAGATTATATAATGAAGTGAAAGTCGTTAGATAGGAACCATTCTTTTCCTCTTTTCGCTTTTATTCTCAAATGAATAAAAACAGTTGCTGCTAGACTATTCATTGTTGTTTTTTTAAATAAAACTAGTGTAGCATTAAGTCATATATTTGCTGGCATGTAAATCGCGGTGCAAATACACCAGAATAGAAGTACAATTAAAGTATTTCATGTTATTAAAAAATGAAATCCCTGCCTCCATTAGCTTATATTCGGTTTCTCTTTTTGAAGCTCTGGAAGTAGATTTAAAATAATTCCCCCTTTTCTTTCTATTTTTTCGTAGTCCAACTTGCTTTGGAGGCAAGATAGCCCTACCCCTAAAGACTTCATTCTGTGAAGCCACTGAAATTTTTCATCAGTTGTCATACATCAGCCATAATATTATCTCCCTTCCTCCACTAACAGTTCTGGAAACCTGTCTCCCTCTTATGCTGATGTTAGGCTCTGGACTAAGCTTTCACAGTGAGCAGCTGAGGAAGAGCTGGTAAACCTACAGTTTTCTACTCTACTGACACAGGAGATGGAAAGGAAAGTGGTTTTTGTTGTTGTTGTCTTGTCTTCTCACATGACACACTCAGCCAGACACTCTTTGACTGCAGGAAAAATGAACTTTTAGAAAGCAGGAAAAATGAACGTAAGATATACAATGTATGTATTGGGACAGAGAACCTAAATATGCAAAATGTTTCTTTTAGATTTCAGTTTTAAAGTTTATGGAGGCAGGGAACAAGTTTACCTCTGTATATTTTCAACAGTGCCTAGCATGACAGGGACCTGCTCTGGAATCAGGGGCTCTGTGCTCTCCCATAAGCAGAATATTAAATAACACTACTTTTAGAAAAGTATGCTGCTTGTTTGCAATTAAACTGCAGCAGAATCAAATAGTTTATTCTCTCTGCATCTTCCTTGTTGTCCCCCCTCCCACTTTCTGCAGTGTATCTTTCATTGCCACCTATAAATCTGTGTCAGTCACTGTAGGACTCTGGTTTCAAGTGAAGAAATCTAATCACTCATTGGGCACATCTGACTTTTTAGCGGGCTTCAGAGGCAATTGTGCTGTCTGCCACTGACACAGACTCACCCACTGTATGACTTTCCAGGCAGCTTTGTTCCCTTAAACATTATTTTCATTTGATTCCCCTTTGATCCTAAGGAATTTGCTTGCTATTACCTGACTGAGAATACGTCCTTGTGCAAATTCCTCATGACAGCAATATGCAAACCCTTATTATGCTAAAGAATAGGTGGTTCCCTATAGCCAGATATATCTTCTGTGCAAATCTGCTTACTGACATTCAGGACCATTCACATAATGGTGCAAAAACTATTTGGGCAGCAGTTGCTTTTGGAATCAGATGTAAAATCTGTAAATGGAGGTCCTGCTTTGTGGGAGGTAGGGAAGTACATTCTTGTCTCCAGTTAGCTTCTTGTTTTACAGACAGACTCACTGAGAATGCTGACCTCAGAGAATATGAATTCAGGTAGTAAGGATTTTACTAGTTGTTCTTATTTGATGTTTTGATGTAATAAATGTCATATTGTTGCCTACTGTTGGTGCTGTGGAGTTTTTATTCATACCAAATAATGCCTTAGAATTGCTGTGCTCTTTTTTTTAATTTTGAGAACAGTGAAAACTCTCATTTACAAGCTCCTGGCACTACAGTGCTGACATTTATAGCTGTTTCCAAAAAGAAAAAACGATTCAGCACACTCCTTTACTCTCTGGCTGGAAAAGATTTGATGGAGATGGATGTCACGAGGCGAGCACTTTTCCCCATGGCACCTCCCACTGGTCACTCTGTGAATCAGCACTCCTGCCCTCTGCGGATTGGTGTCCCAGCCTTTGGTGTAGCTCTTCTGTTGGTTCAGCTCCGTGTCCCTTCCCGGCCACGGTTCCCTTTTCTCCTCAGACTGTCCTAGGTCAGTGCTCCTTTGGCTGCACGGCTCTGCTTCACCTCTGAGAATCAAGTGTAGATCCCAGCACTAAAGTGACCTTTTATGTTTTTTTGGTCATCTTCTGATGTTAGGTCCAGATATCAATGAATGGGAGGTTGCAGTGTGTGGTGGAGGGAGTGGGGGTAAACAAAGTGGAGGTGCAAGGGGAGCGGAGGGCAGGAAAGAGACTGATATGTTTAGATGAGAGAAAGTTCAACATGAAGGAAGGAAAGTGAAAAGAGAGAATGAGGGGTAAGAAAGAGAAGCCATTCAGAGATATTGAGGATGGGGAAAAGGAGTGAATGAAAGGCATTAAAAATGAGAGGAAAATGAAGGAGATGTTAGAGTAAGTGCACACCAAAACAAAGCAATTGTAATGGGCTATCCTTCCCAAAGTATAAGACCATGTGTCTGTAGTTTGTGATCTGAGGTCAAAGGCTGCAAGTGCACTCTCATCCTTTAATTACTAAACAAACTACAAAGGGAGTAAAGATCTGTGAAAATTAGGAGTTGAACCTGCTGGAAATACTGGCTGTGGTCCTATTGGGTAAAGCAAAGTATGAAAAAAACCCATGGATTGCCTACACTTGGTGCACATTCATATTGCTAGCAGGGCTAGTCATCAGTGGGAAAGGTGGACCCAGGTCTTAGGAGGCCATTTATTAATGCACAGCTAGAGGAGAGGCTTATGGTCATATATATTCTGGTTTAAAAAATTATCTGTGCATAAGCAGAAGGATGGATGAACAACCCTATCTCACATCCAAGAGGCAGGTACAGATGTTGAACATCTGTGGAACAGGAGTGAGTAAAGACAATTGGTTAAGTCCCTAGTGCAGGGTGGATAGGTGAGTCCCGTATGTACTGCATGATGTTGGAATGCCCTATTTATGGTCACCATGAACTCATGGATATAACTTCCCTCTTATATAGACACCTCTTATGAGTTAAGGGGCAGCATCTACAGCCATCTGCTGGGGAAATAGTAGCAGCTTTGGGAAAGATTTGTCCATTACAGAAGCAAAACCCCACCATTCTTGCTATAGTACAAAGCAGCCAGTGGAATGGTAGGAAAAAGTGGTGGGTGCAAGTCCATTGGAGGGAAGGGAGCAGCCCCTAAGTTAATCAGGTGGCTTTCAGGTCAAAGCACATGGATCTATGAATAACTGCATTATTCCCTGTTTCTGTAAACACTAAGGCCTGGTAAACACTAAAGGGGAAAGTCGACTTGATACGCCGCTCCAGCTATGTTAATTACGTAGCTGGAGTTGAAGTATCTTAAATCGGGTTTTGGCACTGTCCACACAGCAGGAGGTCAAGGGGAGCAGTCACTCCCATCCACTTCCCTGACTCCTCGTGAGGAGTAGTACTACCAGCGCTGACAGGAGAGCTCTCTCAGTTCCAATTAGCATGTCTTCACTGGACCCGCTAATTTGAACCCTGGAACATCGACTGCAGCAGCGTCAATCTTCTCCATAGTATAGACAAGCTCTGACAGTTGTGTGTGGGATGTTAGGCAAGCAGCAATATTATACCAATAAAACTACTCCAAAACAGGTCACGCAAGGACTAGAAGGTTGTGGCTATGGCATGATTTTGGTATTGGCTCATCCTCAGATTCTCTGCACAGGGATGAATCCACCTCAACTAATAATGCAAGATTATTCTAAAGCGAATGGTAGTTGGCATGAGGATAAGGTAGGGACGGACAAGACAGCTTCTGTGGGCCAGATCTGACTTGCCAAGCTGGTTGATCTGGCCCATTGCCGCCCTGCCGCACTCCCACCCCCAGGCCAATCAAGGCCTGAGGACGGGGGAGCGCACAAAGTCGGGAGCACGACACCAGAGAGAACCTCCAGCTGATCAAAACAGCTAGCAGTTCTCTCTAGGTGCTGGAGGGTTGGGAGCGCAGACTTCACTCTCCCATGCCCTCAGGCCAATCAGGGTCTGTGGGCAGGGGAGCATGGGAAGCCTCCTGGTCCTGCCCCTTCTGCTTGAGGATCACAACCACTTTGGAAATTTGTGAAGTGGCTTTCCTTCAAAAATTATTGCCCACCCCTGGGACAAGGACTACCTGTTGGGTGGTTAAACTAACTTCAGAGGTAACACACAGCTCTGAACAAGATGTAGGGGATACAGATGCACTGATGCTTCCCTGAAATTGGACACAACTAGCAGAAACTTTGGAGATGGTAAAGACAGATTGCGCAGTCATTAAAAATATGACACTCATCATACAGCTCTCTAGTCCAACCATGAGGAAGGTAACAAATATAGGCAATAAATCCACTTGTAGAATATGTACAATAATCATTTGTTTGCATGCTGAATTACAAGTATGTACATATTGCTCAGATACGGCTTAACAAAGACGAGCAAATGAGGGCCATCAATATGTCATAACTGAAGCTCCCCCTCCTGCCTTATTTGCCTCTTAGAGACACTATAGGTGCACACAGTTATGCTAACCAGGGATGCACTTGCTGTTCTGAACAAAGACACCCTTGTTGTCCTTCACCTCAACTTTATCTCCAATGGTGAAGGAATCACAAGGTGGATACAGCTCTGTAGTGCTCAAGCACTAAGTCTGCTGTTTATATTATGATAGATGGTAGGAGTGTCTCTAACCCTAGGCAGCCAGCCAGCCAACCAATCATGCTCCTTTGCTCTCATGTTCCATGTTGGACATGTGGTTAGCAATTATCTTAGAAACAACTCAACAGTTTTTGAGAGTCAGAACACATTATTGCCTGGAACAGCTCCAAATGGTATCTACCAGAGTATGGAAAATACTAAGCAGGTGAAAAACACACATTTTTAAGCCAATCAGATAAATATTATGGGCTGCAGCCAGCCCACCCAAAAATTGCACAGAGACATCCTGAGAAGGTTGACTGCTTTCCAGCTGCAGGCCAGAAAATGGACCTTTAACACTCAGTGGAGATTTCCCTCATTTGTGGACTTAGAGTAAAATTTTTCGGAGAGCTTAACACCCAGGTTTTTAAGGTCATTTAGATGTTGCCCCATTCGGCATTGCAAGGCCCAAGTGATTTAAATAGTCCCATTTTCAAAAGTGACTTAAGTTCTCAGGTCTAAATCCCAGGTGCACTTGAAAATCCCTCTAATGCCTCATCTGCAGTTACATACTGCTAAACACTTTTAAAAACCTGGCCCTTCAGCCTTGCAATGGTGAGTATATACCTTTGAAACTGGATCCTAAGTCCCATTTTCATATAGTTAAGGTACTTTTGAAAATGTTGCTCATTATCTAGCAGTTTCAGTTAAGCAGACTTCTAATTAATCTACAGTTTTCACAAATCAATATATCTCTCTGCATGACTGAGTTGTTAAGTCAGCTAATATATTTGTTAGTTTTTAAAGTGCCACTGGACTGACTCCTTGTTGTTTTTGCTGAAATAGGCTAACAAGGCTACCTCTCTGAAGAAGTGGGCTGTGCCCACAAAAGCTCATGATACCATCTACATGTTTTGTTAGTCTATAAAGTGCTATCACACCATTTGTTGTTTTTTAAGTTTATCCTGTATAGACTAAGGCTACATCTATACTGTAGCCTTCTTGTGGAAAAACATATGCAAATGAAGCACAGCGTGGAATATTGCCACGCTTCATTTGCATAAGTAATGAGCAGCCATTTTTGCTCAAGAGGCTTTTGCGCAAAAATGAGCCATGTAGACGGCTCCTTTTTGCGCAAAACCCCCTTCTAGCACAAGAGCTGTTCTTCCTCATTTTTCGTTCTTCCTCTTCCACACTCGGCTACCTCCTGAAGTCTCTGAAATAAGTCAGCTCAGTTTCTGGCCTGTTTAACTGTATGAGATTAACACTTCAGGGCAGGGGTTGTCTTGATCTCTGTGTGCTGTACAGGTTCCCAGACCCTGACAAATAATGCAGAATAATATTAATGAGAAAATGTACCAGCACTGAAAGCATAGATGCACAGCTAGTTAGTAAGGAGAAGATCTATCAAAATGAAGGCAAATGTTATCCCTCATAAACAGAATATTAATATTTATTTAAGGGTGTCTGTTAAAGTGAGATTTATACAGTCTTTGCATCTACACAGCACCTGAAACTTGAAATAAGATACGAAATTTTTGCATGCATAGCTTATTTTGAGTTTATTTTTAAATAGCTTATTTTGTCATTTGGCGCTGTCTGCACAATGTCAAATTTCAAAATACAGTGTTATTTTGAGCCACCTCTTATTCCTCATACAGGGTGTGTCTAGATTACATCCCTCTGTCAGCAGAGGTATGTAAATGAAGCTGGGATTTAAATATCCCGTGCTTCATTTGCATAATTACATAATGGTGCTCTTTCGAAAAAGCGCTATTTAGAAATTGAAACCTCAGTCTAGACGTGGTTCTTTTGAAAATGGGGTGCTTTTTCAAAAGATCCTGTAAACCTCAAAAATGAGGTTTACAGGATCTTTCAAAAAAGCATCCCATTTTCAAAAGAACCATGTCTAGACTGAGGTTTCAATTTCAAAATAGCACTTTTTCGAAAGAGCACCATTATGTGATTATGCAAATGAAGCACGGGATATTTAAATTCCAACTTCATTTGCACTTTCAAAGTTCTTCATTTACATCCCTCTGCCGACAGAGGGATGTAGTCTAGGCGTAGCCACAATTAGGTTTACAGGGATGGCAAAATAGCGTGTCTGCTATGTTTCGAAATAGTGGATGTGTTAGGATTGAAAGTTTTATTCTTTTCCCCCATAAAAGATCTCATGTGCTTCGTTTAAGCATAACAGATGCATTCAGAAGACCTCTGGTACCTCGGGTATCCTGAAATAACTTTGCTGTGTAGACATACCTTTTGAGACCTCTGGTACAGAATGATGGAAACAAAAATGATGAGTGTAAAAACCTGAACACTCGTGGTGTGATAACTTCCAGGTATCTAGTAGCTTGGAATTTCCTTGACTGTCACTAATGTGGTACAAAGTCTATGCTAATTGATCTTCTCCAAGTGATGAATGAAGATCAAGGATCCGTGCTGATATTGTTAAGTGGCATCGACACAGCTGACTGTAGGGAGTTGTTGGCAAACCTCTGGACTGAAGCAG
Organism: Pelodiscus sinensis; assembly: GCF_052426305.1. Classification (NCBI taxonomy): domain Eukaryota; kingdom Metazoa; phylum Chordata; order Testudines; family Trionychidae; genus Pelodiscus; species Pelodiscus sinensis. Next base: position 33,089,735 of record NC_143058.1, read on the forward strand.
GAGTAGGCCAGGTAGCTCAGAAGTTGATTTTTTCCCTTCCATGGACCGCTCTCAAGAGGTATGTTGGCAATGGTTATCTTTCTCAAGGGCACTCTCATATGATATTCTATAGGGTTACCTCTTTCTCACTCTTGTTCTATTTGCATATGAGGCCAGAGGACGGCTTCATGAGAAAGCGTGGATTACAGCATTACACTCAGCTTTACATTTGTATCTCTTCTGATTCAGAGTGCCTCTGCCAGTGTCTAGTTGAGATTAGGGAACTGCCGAGAGCAAACTGGGAGAGCTCCAATCCAGATAAAATAGGAAGATTTGGAAAAGCTATAGAAACGTGTGACAAAGATTACATCTGCCTCTCTGAGAAGGTGTCAATTCCTGCCACTGGCACTCACCCATTTCTTCCTGGGTGATCAGATTTTAAGGGCAGCCAATACGTGTTTTTCCAGCTGTGTCTGACTAGAAGATGGTGACTCTCTGTTTACTACTATGATTAATGTATTTCGCCCCTCAGGGTTAGAAAAATGCACAGTGCTTCCCTGAGACTGCATTTTAAGTCTGCTCTGAAACTGCTGGAGAAATTGGCAGCCTACATGCTTAGCAGGGTGTCCTATATTAGTGGCACTGGTTGCATATAGGCCTCCAAGTTGAATTTACAGTGAAGCCCTAAGTGGTCCAGGACCTGCCTGCATGGGAGTTCTCCTCTATCCTCTTATGGTGCTGCAGCAGCAGAGAGCAGTAGACACACTCAAGCTGGACCTTCATGTGTCTGGACAGCTTTGGACAGCCTGCTCCCTGGGGATAAGTCTACACTTGCACTCTAGTTTGAACTAGGGATGCAAATATAGGTACTCGAAATAGTCAGTGAATCGAGGATTTAAATATCCCACGCTTCATTAGCATGATCTCATTGCGTGTTACTCTGATCAACAGCTGTTTCCAAAGTGAAAGTGTGCACCGGGATGTGTTAGTTTGAACCAGACCCCCTGGTTTGAATTAATGTTACTCCTCATTTTTGTAGGCACCTAGGCACTTACTTATTAGCTGTATAAATCTAAATCAATAAAATAATAGTCCAATACCTTTTACACAAGATAGTTCTTTCTTTCCTTCCTTATTCTGTGTAAGGGAAAATGGAAATGAATAATGGAAAATTCTTATATGATTACATGGCTTCCTCTATCATTTTCTACCATGAAAATGAGACACAAGTAAAACCACGAAGGATGTCAATAAAAATCTCAATGCATGACTGTTTCATACCTTAATATGCAATGCAGCCTACCAGAGAAGTTCCTCAGACCATGGTACAATTAGATCCCAGGGAAGTAAAATACAAACACAAGAAAGGTCTTGATGGATAAAATATCCTTTTGTAATTCCCTAAATAACTTTTGTTTTCCAACAGCAAAATGTGTACAGCCAAGATTTTGCAAATAAAAATCTTAATATTTATGAAATAGTAAAATAAAAATATATCATTGTCAATGTTAGATGATAACATGGCTATTTAACCTAACAGTACTGTATACGCCTCTGAATTGTAAGGAATCCCTCCCTTCTTCTCCCTAGTGAGATAAATATGGTTTGTCACATTGAGAGAATATTCTGTACCACAGGAATAATCAGAACATATTGTTGGCTCCAATTTTCCATCATTTATTTTTTTTGGTATCAAACAAAAGTAAAGTTCAGCACACAATTTGGTCATGGGTGGAAAGAGAATTAGCCATATAATGTGCACTACTCTTGGATGTATAACTTGAAAGAAATGCTGCCTGTGTCAATTCACATTGTTCATTGTACTTACTGATACTATGAAAGGATTTTGATTTTCATTATTATGTACTTTGCATGTTGTTTATATTAAATCAATGTACTGCTTACCTCCTTGTGTCCCTGCAGCTGATCCATAGGCTTTTTTGAAAGAAAACTGAACTCACACAGACAAAGACTGATTCCTCATTCATCTGACATGTCATGCCAACAAATAGGTTTTTTGTGCACTCTGTCAGTGTCTTAATCAGAGTGTCACACCAACCCATAGCACCTTCCCAGCTCTGAAACCTCTTCCAACACTTAATCCTTCAACGTGTATATGTTGTAAAGACATTCAGATGAGGCTTGATAATATATTAAATGTACATGTTTCTGTCATCACTTCATTTTGTCACACATCATAATTACTCTTGATTCCCCCCTCTTCTTTTAAATTCTGAAAGAAAACTACTACTAGTTTTTTTTAAGCTTTGTTTTATTCTGAACATAGTATTTTGTGAATTATCTTATCTAATGCCTGTCATATGGTCAGATGGACTAATGTATGAAGATGCATCTCTATCAGTAAGTCAAGGATGGTGAATAAAGAATCTGTATCTGGCTCACTTTGTGAGAGAGGAGAAATAAACAGAATAGATTTATTCATAATCACAAATTGCATATTGGAACACCATGTACTGGGCATGGGGCACAGATTCTATACTTTCACCATTATAAAGAAAATATTCGGTTTTAGGAGCTATTAACTACATAAACCACATTAACTACTACTGAAGTCCTGTGTACATAATCATATCAGTAATGCAGGTATTTTGTGCTTAGGCTGCAATGGTCATGTGGAAATATATAACTTGATATTCTGAGATGCTGAATGCATGATATTCCCACTGCCCTCCAAGGGAATTGAGTGCAGCCAGTCAGCACCTTGAAGGATGGTGTCCTTACATCTGCATCATTGACTAGACGCAATTATTTATGCATTTAATGCAGAAAGACGGTGTTTCTCAAATTGGGGTCTGTGGGCCCCTGGAGTGTCCATGAGGAAAACTCTAATGAATCCTCAGGTCCCGCTGACTAACTCCTACTCCTCCATCCCTAAACTCCTCCCCTTCCTGCAGCTAAGGTAAGCTCCCTACCTGCCTTGCTTCTGCGCGGCTCCAGAAGTGGCTGCTAGATCCCTGCAGCCCTTATGGCAAGGGAAGCTCTGTGTGCTGGCCCTACCTTGAGTGCCAGTTTCACAGTTCCCATTGGCTGGGAACTGTAACCAATGGGAACTGAGGGGTAGCACCTGAGGGTGCAAGATCAGCATGTGGGACCTCCCTGGCTGTCCATGTGTTTACTGATCACAGTGACTTGGTAGCCACTTCCTGGGAACTGTGGTGAGTGCTATGTGTCCCTCCACCCCATAACCGCTCCCACTCCCAACCAACTGTCCCAGCTGAGTCACCTCCCACACCCAAACTGTTTCCCAGAGACCCCCCCCCCACACCAGCACCCAACCTCCTGTCCCAGCCCAGAGTCCCCCTCCTGCACTCCAAAACCCTTCACCACACCAGAGCTCACACTCCCAAGTGGAGTCCTTATCTCTTTGTATACCCTAATCCCCTGCCACAGCCCAGAGTCCTTTCCCAAACCCAAACTCTCCCAAAGCCCCCTCCCACCCTCAAAATCTTGCCCCATCTTGCACTTCAACCTCCTCATCCCTGGCATTCCAGAGACACTAAATTATTTATTTGTTTGTGGTCATTTAGGAGTAGTCTCACTTTTTATTTAAAGACTGGAGTCTGAAATAATCTCACTGAGCTTCTGTTGATTTTTTTTTTTTACTAGGCTGAGTTGCAGGTGACCCGTATTTCTTCTGTACAAAATCTGTTAGGGTATGTCTACACTACCCCGCTAGTTCGAACTAGCGGGGGTAATGTAGTCATCCGCACTTACAAATGAAGCCCAGGATTTGAATTTCCTAGGCTTCATTTGCATGAAGTCGGCAGGCACCATTTTTAAATGCTGGCTAGTTCGGATTAGGTAGAATGAGGTGTACAGCTAGTTCGGATTAGGAAGCCTAATCCAAACTAGCTAGTCCGTGCCACGTGTAGCTGCACGGCACGGAGTCTGAACTAGCCGGCATTTAAAAATGGCGCCTGCCGGCTTCATGCAAATGAAGCCCGGGAAATTCAAATCCCGGGCTTCATTTGCAAGTGCGGATGACTACATTACCCCTGCTAGTTTGAACTAGCGGGGTAGTGTAGACATACCCTTAGAGAAACAGGTATTAACTAACATAATGTTCAAATATTCACATTGTGAACTTTGGGATCAGATTTTATTTATTTAATCTCATTTCACCTGCAGCAAATTCAGGGTAATAGAACATCAAAGTGTTTTTGTATTACAATTACAGTGAAGGCCATTGGCCTGGTTATATCTGTTCTGCTGTCGCAAAGCTGTGTCAGAATAATGCTGGCACACAGTGGAGTTGTGGTAGACCCACATGTCGTGTGCTCTGCTGGACCAGCCTACACTGATGTCCACAAAGTGGCCCCGGTGGTCAGACACAGCCTGCAGGATGACAGAAAAGTATCCCTTCCGGTTGATGTACAGGGAGGCCTGGTGGTTCGAGGCACAGATAGGGATGTGTTCCCCATCGATAGCCCCCCCGCAGTTGGGGAAGCCCAGGGTGCCAAACCCCTTGATGACCACATCCACATCAGCAAGGTGGATGACTCTGTGGCGCAGGACTCTGTTGATGGCCTTGACCACCTGCAGAGGGACACACAAAACCGAGAGTCACTGGGGTGCCAGGGTGGCTGAAAGTGCTCCCTCCCTGCCACTGCCCCACACCCCCACTCCCTAGGAGCAACCCCCCCTGCAATCCTGGCCACTGCAGCAGTCCCTAGTGCAGGCGGGACAGAACCAACCCTCCTGGGGAGGGGACTTTCGCCACTTCCCCCCCTTTCCCCTAAGGCAGCCACTTCCGTCTTTGCACCCCCCCCCCCAACCTCCTGGCACAGTGGCCAGAGATTGCCGTACCTGCATGAGCACTTCTCCAACAATGGATCTCCCCACGCTGAACTGGTTCGCCACGGATCGGTAGCTATTGGTGTGGAGAGTTTCCATAGGGCGATAGCCACACACTCTGGAGGGGAATGGCGGACCTCATGTGTGTGTCCCATCACCACAGAGCAGGGATGAGCCACTCAAGAGCTCCAGGAAGGTGTCCTTCTTCATTCTGAAGTTCTGTGTCCATTGTTGGTCTCCCCAGCAGTCCAGGATGATATGGTTTCACCAGTTGGTGCTGGTGTCCAGATGCCAGATGTGGCAGGGCACACTGGTGTCCAGAGCTGCAGCTTCTCCTCCACCTACCCCAGTAGGGTCTGGAAGAAGGCCTGGGGGTTGGGTTGTTGCAGATCCTGAGAGGCAGCCTGCAGAAAGTGCTGCCAGGCTCACAGCAACATGTCCAAGAGAAGCACCAGAGTGCCCAGAGGCAGCTCTGGCTCCATACTGCAGAGTGCTGTGGTGTCCTTGCAACCATAGCACGCAGTGGAAAAAATGCTTTGCTGTCCCTCAGCGAGGTAGGCAAGCAAGCAGCAAAACCAGAGAACTGGCTGTCCAGGGGGGTCCCTTTAATCATAGGCCTCAGATGGCCTCAGGCAGCAGCCACACAAAGTAACTCCTGACCTGATGCCCTGCCAGAATCGGTTCTGGCCATCCTTAAATGCGATTCAGTGTCCAATCACTGTGGATGTGCTATTTCAAAATAGCAAAATGCTATTTTGAAATGCATTTTGTGTCTAGTATCAGAGGGGTAGCCGTGTTAGTCTGAATCTGCAAAAGCGACGAAGAGTCCTGTGGCACCTTATAGACTAACTGAAGTGTAGGAGCATAAGCTTTCGTGGGCAAAGACCCACTTCGTCAGATGCATGTAGTGGAAATTTCCAGAGGCAGGAATAAATATGCAGGCCAGGATCAGGCTGGAGATGACCAGGTGGATCCAATCAAGGAGGATGAGGCCCACTTCTAGCAGCTGATCTGGAGGTGTGAATTCCAAGAGAATAGAAGCTGCTTTTGTAGTTAGCAAGCCATTCACAGTCTTTGTTTAATCCAGAGTTGATTGTGTCAAACTTAAAGATGAACTGTAGCTCAGCAGTTTCTCTTTGAAGTCTGGTCCTGAAGTTTTTTTGCTGCAGGATGGCTACTTTTAGATCTGCAATAGTGTGTCCAGGAAGATTGAAGTGTTCCCCTACAGGTTTTTGTATGTTGCCATTCCTAATATCAGATTTGTGTCCATTGATTCTTTTACGTAGGGACTGTCCTGTTTGGCCGATGTATATAGCAGTGGGGCATTGTTGGCACATGATGGCATATATTACGTTGGTGGATGTGCAGGAGAATGTACCAGTGACAGTATGGCTGATCTGGTTAGGTCCTGTGATGGTGTTGCTGGTGTATATATGTGGGCAGAGTTGGCACCGAGGTTTGTTGCAAGGATTGGTTCCTGAGTTCGAGTTATTATGGTGCGGTGTGTAGTTGCTGGTGAGAATATGCTTCAGGTTGGCGGGTTGTCTGTGGGCAAGGACCGGCCTACCTCCCAAGGCCTGTGAGAGCAAGGGATCATTGTCCAGGATGGGCTGAAGATCACTAATGATGCGTTGGAGAGGTTTTAGCTGGGGACTATAGGTGATGGCCAGTGGTGTTCTGTTGGTTTCTTTCTTGGGCTTGTCCCGTAGCAGGAGGCTTCTGGGTACACGTCTGGCTCTGTCAATCTGTCTCCTCACTTCCTCGTGTGGGTATCGCAGTTTACAGAATGCTTGTTGAAGGTCTTGTAGGTGTAGGTCTCTGTCTGAGGGGTTGGAGCATATGCGGTTGTACCTCAGTGCTTGGCTGTAAACAATGGATCGTGTGGTGTGTCCGGGATGGAAACTGGAGGCATGCAGGTAAGTATAGCGGTCGGTAGGTTTTCTGTATAGGGTGGTATTGATATGACCATCACTTATTTGTATCGTGGTGTCCAGGAAATGGACCTCCCGTGTAGATTGGTCCATGCTGAGGTTGATGGTGGGGTGGAAGCTGTTGAAATCATGGTGAAATTCTTCCAGAGTCTCCTTCCCATGGGTCCAGATGATGAAGATGTCATCGATGTAGCGTAGGTAGAGAAGGGGTGTAAGTGGACGAGAGCTGAGGAAGCGTTGTTCCAGGTCAGCCATAAAAATGTTGGCGTATTGTGGGGCCATGCGGGTGCCCATAGCAGTGCCACTGGTCTGGAGGTATATGTTGTCACCAAATCTGAAATAGTTGTGTGTGAGGATAAATTCACAGAGTTCAGCCACCAGTTGTGCTGTGGCATCATCAGGAATACTGTTCCTGACAGCTTGTACTCCATCTGCATGTGGGATGTTTGTGTAGAGAGCCTCTACATCCATGGTGGCTAGGATGGTGTTTTCTGGAAGATCACCTATGCATTGTAGTTTTCTCAGGAAATCCGTAGTGTCACGAAGGTAACTGGGAGTGCTGGTGGCGTAGGGTCTGAGCAGAGAATCCACATAGCCAGACAGTCCTTCAGTAAGAGTGCCAATGCCCGAGATGATGGGGCGTCCGGGATTTCCAGGTTTGTGGATCTTGGGTAATAGATAGAACAACCCTGGTCGGGGCTCTAAAGGTGTGTCGATTTGTTCCTGTGTTTGTTTGGGGAGTGTCCTGAGCAGATGGTGCAGTTTCTTAGTATATTCCTTAGTGGGATCTGAGGAAAGTGGCCTGTAGAATTTGGTATTGGAGAGTTGTCTGGCAGCCTCCTTTAGGTAGTCAGGCCTGTTCATGATGACAACAGCACCTCCTTTGTCAGCCTCTTTGATTATAATGTCAGAGTTGTTCCGGAGGCTGTGGATGGCATTACGTTCTGCACGACTGAGGTTACCAGGCAAGCGATGCTGTTTTTCCACAATTTCTGCCTGTGCACGTCGGCGGAAGCATTCTATGTAGAGGTCCAGACTGTCATTTCGGCCCTCAGGAGGAGTCCATGTGGAGTTCTTCTTCTTGTGCTGTTGGTGGGAAGGTATCTGTGTGTCAGTGCACTGTTCAGTGTCGTGTTGGAAGTATTCCTTGAGACGGAGACGGCGAAAGTAGGCTTCCAGATCACCGCAGAACTGTATCATGTTAGTGGGGGTGGCGGGGCAAAAGGAGAGTCCCCGAGAAAGAACAGATTCTTCTGCCGAGCTGAGTGTGTAGTTGGAGAGATTGACGATATTGCTGGGTGAGTTAGGGGTACCATTGTTGTGGCCCCATGTGGCAGGTAGGATTTTAGACAGCTTACAGTCCTTTTTCCTCTGTAGAGAAGTGAAGTGTGTAATGTAGATCTCCTGTCTTGTTTTAGTAAAGTCCATTTGTGCAGAAGGTTGGTGTTTTATGAGAGACTCCAGATTGGAGAGCTCTTTTTTGATGTTTTCCTGTTTGCTGTACAGGATGCTGATCAGGTGGTTCCTCAGTTTTTTGGAAAGTATATGGCATAATCTCTCACTGTAGTCTGTGCAGTATGTAGATAGCAATGGATTTTTCACCTTCAGTCCATTTGGTATAATGTCCATCCGTTTGCATTTGGAGAGAAAGATGATATCTGTTTGTACTTGTGCAAGTTTCTTCATGAGGTTGATAGATTTCCACTCCATACGGCTAAATGCAGTGCCTTGCATGGTGTCAAGTATCAGAGGGGTAGCCGTGTTAGTCTGAATCTGCAAAAGCGACGAAGAGTCCTGTGGCACCTTATAGACTAACTGAAGTGTAGGAGCATAAGCTTTCGTGGGCAAAGACCCACTTCGTCAGATGCATGTAGTGGAAATTTCCAGAGGCAGGAATAAATATGCAGGCCAGGATCAGGCTGGAGATGACCAGGTGGATCCAATCAAGGAGGATGAGGCCCACTTCTAGCAGCTGATCTGGAGGTGTGAATTCCAAGAGAATAGAAGCTGCTTTTGTAGTTAGCAAGCCATTCACAGTCTTTGTTTAATCCAGAGTTGATTGTGTCAAACTTAAAGATGAACTGTAGCTCAGCAGTTTCTCTTTGAAGTCTGGAGGCTCTCCAATCTGGAGTCTCTCATAAAACACCAACCTTCTGCACAAATGGACTTTACTAAAACAAGACAGGAGATCTACATTACACACTTCACTTCTCTACAGAGGAAAAAGGACTGTAAGCTGTCTAAAATCCTACCTGCCACATGGGGCCACAACAATGGTACCCCTAACTCACCCAGCAATATCGTCAATCTCTCCAACTACACACTCAGCTCGGCAGAAGAATCTGTTCTTTCTCGGGGACTCTCCTTTTGCCCCGCCACCCCCACTAACATGATACAGTTCTGCGGTGATCTGGAAGCCTACTTTCGCCGTCTCCGTCTCAAGGAATACTTCCAACACGACACTGAACAGTGCACTGACACACAGATACCTTCCCACCAACAGCACAAGAAGAAGAACTCCACATGGACTCCTCCTGAGGGCCGAAATGACAGTCTGGACCTCTACATAGAATGCTTCCGCCGACGTGCACAGGCAGAAATTGTGGAAAAACAGCATCGCTTGCCTGGTAACCTCAGTCGTGCAGAACGTAATGCCATCCACAGCCTCCGGAACAACTCTGACATTATAATCAAAGAGGCTGACAAAGGAGGTGCTGTTGTCATCATGAACAGGCCTGACTACCTAAAGGAGGCTGCCAGACAACTCTCCAATACCAAATTCTACAGGCCACTTTCCTCAGATCCCACTAAGGAATATACTAAGAAACTGCACCATCTGCTCAGGACACTCCCCAAACAAACACAGGAACAAATCGACACACCTTTAGAGCCCCGACCAGGGTTGTTCTATCTATTACCCAAGATCCACAAACCTGGAAATCCCGGACGCCCCATCATCTCGGGCATTGGCACTCTTACTGAAGGACTGTCTGGCTATGTGGATTCTCTGCTCAGACCCTACGCCACCAGCACTCCCAGTTACCTTCGTGACACTACGGATTTCCTGAGAAAACTACAATGCATAGGTGATCTTCCAGAAAACACCATCCTAGCCACCATGGATGTAGAGGCTCTCTACACAAACATCCCACATGCAGATGGAGTATAAGCTGTCAGGAACAGTATTCCTGATGATGCCACAGCACAACTGGTGGCTGAACTCTGTGAATTTATCCTCACACACAACTATTTCAGATTTGGTGACAACATATACCTCCAGACCAGTGGCACTGCTATGGGCACCCGCATGGCCCCACAATACGCCAACATTTTTATGGCTGACCTGGAACAACGCTTCCTCAGCTCTCGTCCACTTACACCCCTTCTCTACCTACGCTACATCGATGACATCTTCATCATCTGGACCCATGGGAAGGAGACTCTGGAAGAATTTCACCATGATTTCAACAGCTTCCACCCCACCATCAACCTCAGCATGGACCAATCTACACGGGAGGTCCATTTCCTGGACACCACGATACAAATAAGTGATGGTCATATCAATACCACCCTATACAGAAAACCTACCGACCGCTATACTTACCTGCATGCCTCCAGTTTCCATCCCGGACACACCACACGATCCATTGTTTACAGCCAAGCACTGAGGTACAACCGCATATGCTCCAACCCCTCAGACAGAGACCTACACCTACAAGACCTTCAACAAGCATTCTGTAAACTGCGATACCCACACGAGGAAGTGAGGAGACAGATTGACAGAGCCAGACGTGTACCCAGAAGCCTCCTGCTACGGGACAAGCCCAAGAAAGAAACCAACAGAACACCACTGGCCATCACCTATAGTCCCCAGCTAAAACCTCTCCAACGCATCATTAGTGATCTTCAGCCCATCCTGGACAATGATCCCTTGCTCTCACAGGCCTTGGGAGGTAGGCCGGTCCTTGCCCACAGACAACCCGCCAACCTGAAGCATATTCTCACCAGCAACTACACACCGCACCATAATAACTCGAACTCAGGAACCAATCCTTGCAACAAACCTCGGTGCCAACTCTGCCCACATATATACACCAGCAACACCATCACAGGACCTAACCAGATCAGCCATACTGTCACTGGTACATTCTCCTGCACATCCACCAACGTAATATATGCCATCATGTGCCAACAATGCCCCACTGCTATATACATCGGCCAAACAGGACAGTCCCTACGTAAAAGAATCAATGGACACAAATCTGATATTAGGAATGGCAACATACAAAAACCTGTAGGGGAACACTTCAATCTTCCTGGACACACTATTGCAGATCTAAAAGTAGCCATCCTGCAGCAAAAAAACTTCAGGACCAGACTTCAAAGAGAAACTGCTGAGCTACAGTTCATCTTTAAGTTTGACACAATCAACTCTGGATTAAACAAAGACTGTGAATGGCTAACTACAAAAGCAGCTTCTATTCTCTTGGAATTCACACCTCCAGATCAGCTGCTAGAAGTGGGCCTCATCCTCCTTGATTGGATCCACCTGGTCATCTCCAGCCTGATCCTGGCCTGCATATTTATTCCTGCCTCTGGAAATTTCCACTACATGCATCTGACGAAGTGGGTCTTTGCCCACGAAAGCTTATGCTCCTACACTTCAGTTAGTCTATAAGGTGCCACAGGACTCTTCGTCGATTTTGTGTCTAGACACATTATTTTGAAATAACTATTTTGTAATTAGATATTTCGAAATAACGCTGTAGTGTAGACATACCCTAACAAAAGTATATAGTATCATGAACTTTTGTGGGCAAACCCATGAAAGCTTATGATACTACATATATATTTTTTGTTAGGCTCTAAAGTAATGCAAAGTTGTTTTTTTAAGTTAGTCTAACACGGCTATCCTTCTGAGACTTTTCAGCTGGTTTGGTTTTACTTGTGGTCTGGAGCCCTTGTATAGTTATCAAAGTGGGTTAAAAATAGGAGAACCAGGCACAATAGTTCCAATCCCAATGTGATATTTATTAATTTGCCATATGAAGAAAATTTCCAGATAAAGTCTATTCTCATCTCTAGATTAGCAAAACTGAGAGCACGACCAGAGTTACCTGCTAGTTTGAGGCACATGCTTAGCCTTCATGTTAAGAAAAAGGCTTATGATTTTCTTCCATAGAGAACACAAGAGTTTCAAAAACCATTCTCGTTTGCTTAGTTTGGTTCATAAGTTAGTGTTAGGGTATGTCTACACTGCAGAGTTTGTAGGACTCCGCCATGTCCAAGGAAAGCATTTGCTCTTCCACTTTTTTTTTGCGGAAGAGAAAACATGCTTTTTTGGGGAATTCTGTATACCTCGTTTTACGAGAGATAAAGGCTCCACTGAAAGAGGAGACTTTTCTGCCATTTGGCCCTGTCTAGATGGGGCCAAATGGCAGAAAAGCCTCTTCTGGAAGAACTAACAGAAAAAACTATAGTGTAGATCTAGCCTTATTGAATTACACTGAAAACCACTTGGGTGTTCAAATAGGGGCAGCTCTCTGGGTCTGCTCCTGGTTGGGAGCTGCCCCCTGTGGCCCTGGCATACGCATGCCACAGCTCCTCTATTTTCATCCGAACCTGCTCCTGGGTTCGGATGTGGCCTTTGGTGGCCAGGCTGGCAGCCATCTGGCTGTAGAGGCTGCATTCCTCCATGGAGATCATGGATGTTGGCGGCATCCCCCAAACCTCAATCAGGTCCATGATCTCCACACTGGACCAGGAAGGTGCCTACCTTCTCTGGCCCCTGGCAGGTTCCTGGGAGCTGGGGGACTGGGCCCTGGGAGAGGTGGAGGGCTGGCTGCCCTTGGCTTGCTGACTCATGCTGCGGCCTGGGTCAGGGGCAGCAGCAGAGTGGCTCTGGGCTGGCAGGCCTGGTCCTTGCCACAAAAGACTATGGCCAGACTCTAGCCCTTTAAGGGCTCCGGGAGGGGGAGGAAGGAGAGAAGTTTTCCCGTTTGTGCCCAGAGTGGCCACCAGGACACACTGGGAAGGGCTGGAGTTCCCCTATTTCAAAATAGCCCCTATTCCCTGTCTACACAGCACCTATTTTGAAATAGCTATTTCGAAATAGGCACTATTCCTCGTAGAATGAGGTTTACCAATTTCAAAATAAGCCTTCTGCTATTTCAAAATAATTTTGAAATAGAGGTTGGCTTGTGTAGCTACTAGGAAAGTTATTTCGAAATAACTGTGCTGTGTAGACATACTTAGTCTCTAAGCCTTGGTTTACACTACGGAGTTAGGGTATGTCTACACTACAAAGTTAATTCGAACTAACGGATGTTAGTTCGAATTAACTTTCATAGGTGCTACACTAGCGCTCCGCTAGTTCGAACTTAATTCGAACTAGCGGAGCGCTTAGTTCGAACTAGGAAAACCTCATTTTACGAGGATTAAGCCTAGTTCGAACTAGCTAGTTCGAATTAAGGGGTGTGTAGCCCCTTAATTCGAACTAGTGGGAGGCTAGCCCTCCCCAGGTTTCCCTGGTCACCACTCTGGCCAACACCAGGGAAACTCGTCTGCCCCCCTCCCAGCCCCGGACCCCTTAAAGGGGCACGGGCTGGCTACGGTGCCCGTGCCAGGTGCAAGCCTTCCAGCACCCAGCCTTCCAGCACCTGCACCTGGCATGGATCAAGCCACCCACCCGATGCCCCCCAGCCCTCCCCCTCTTCCCGGGACCAGGCTGGCGGCTCCTGGGAACTTGCCCGGGACCGCAAGAGGTGGGCACCCGCCTGGGCTTGTGCAGACATCGTGGACCTCGTCCACGATCTCTGCACTAGGCACAGGAAAGTGGCCGGCTAGGGTAGGAGAGCTGCCAGCCTGGCCACCCAGGAGCAGGTGTGCAAGAGAATCAAGGGGGTCCACTGAGCTTACAATGGCCGTCCTGGGTCAGACCAAAGGTCCATCTATCCCAGTAGCCTGTCTGCCGACAGTCACCAACCCTAGGGACCCTGGAGGGGATGGACCGAAGACAGTGACCAAGCCATTTGTCTCGTGCCATCCCTCTCCAGCCTTCCACAAATCTTGGCCAGGGTCACCACTCCTACCCCCTGGCTAATAGCACTCCATGGACCCAACCTCCATCACTTTATCTCACTTCTCTTTAAACTCTGTTCTAGTTCTAGCCTTCACATCCTCCTGCAGCAAGGAGTTCCACAGATTGACTCTTTGCTTTGTGAAGAACAACTTTCTGTTATTAGTTTGAAGCCTGCTACCCATTCCTTTCCTTTGGTGTCCTCTAGTCCTTCTATTATGGGAACTAATGAAGAACTTTTCTGTATGCACCCTCTACACCCAACTCCTGCTTTTAGAGACCTCTATCCTTTCCCCCCTCCGTCTCCTCTTTTCTAAGCTGAAAAGTCCCAGTCTCTTTAGCCTCTCTTCATATGGTACCTGTTCCCAACCGCTGATTATTTTAGTTGCCCTCCCCTCTCCCAGCCTCTCTCTTCCACTCTCCCACCTCCTTTTCCCAGTCTCCCCCAGTTTTGTTCAATAAAGACAGATTCCATTTTGGAAGACACGTTATCTTTATTTTGTACATCAGGAAGGGGGGCCAGGGAAGGGTAAGTGGAAGGAGGTGAGGGAGGAATGGGGCACGAGCCCCCGATGGGGAGGACTGGGCTGGCTCTGTGGGCTTCTGGGTGTGGAAGCTCTCCTGCAGCCCCCCGATTGCCCCCTCTCCCCAGATGGCAGCCTGCGGCAAGTGCAGCCGGGCTGATGGCTGAGTGCTGTGATGTGCCCAGTGTGGGTACTTCGGGCACTCCAAGCCAGGACTGCTTTGCAAGTGGGGCACCCCTGAGAACTGTCTGTCCGGGTTGGGGGTCGGGACCCTTTAAGCACAGCCCTTGGCTAGCCTGAGACAGCATCTCCACGCTCTAAGTCCTCCTCTGATGTCCTGCCGGCACTGCTTCCGGCCATCCTTAAGCCTGGTTCAGGGTCCACTTAATGTGGACATGCTAGTTCGAATTAGCAAAACGCTAATTTGAACTAGTTTTTTAGTCTGGATCCGTTAGTTCGAATTAGCTTAGTTCGAATGAACTAATTCGAACTAAGTTAGTTCGAATTAACGTTGTAGTGTAGACATACCCTTATTTTGATAGAACTCCCCTTATTTCAAAATAATAAGTGGAGCATCCACACTACCAAGCCCGTTATTTTGAATAATTGGCTGGTTCTTTCAAAATCTAAATTCCTGCTTTCCTTGAGGGTATGGCTACACTTGCACCCTCTTTCAAGAGAGGGATGCAAATGAAGACATTAACAATTGCAAATAACCCTTATTCCTCATACAATGAAGTTTACCAGTTATTTTGAGAGAAGGGTTTTCTTTCAAAATAACCGCATCTTAACAGTGCCTGTTATTTCAAAATAGCGCTATTTCGAAATATCGCCATAACACAATTATGCAAATGAAGCATGGGATATTGAAATCCCAGTTTCATTTGCATCCCTCTCTAGAAAGAGGGTGCAAGTATAGACATGCTGCATTTGGAGAATAAGATTATTTCAAAATAGTTATTTCAGGAATTATTATTTCTAAATTAGTTATTTAAAAATTATTTTCTAGTGTAGACATGCCCTTAGGTGCTACAGGACTATGCTTTTTTTTCAAAGCAGTTGAGTTCACTGACAACTACCCTTGTCCCTCAGAATCACACTGCCTGATGGGATCAAAGATGCCAGATTCACAGTCACTCCTTTTCCCCCCCATGGGGAAATATTTATCATCCCTACTCAGTTATATATAGTGGAAAGTGTATATCGTCTTCAGTCTGAATAAGATCATACCCACTGTTAGACTAGCACAGTAACAACTTAATCACTATTTATGTAGCCATCCTTTAGTTATATCATGTATATCTTTAAACTGCTGTAGTACTTTGCATATTAGATGTTCTCCATATTTGCTAAATGTCAGGAAAGTGAAGATACATTTGCATCTATCAGGAAATCACAGAAGTAGACAATTGTGGAGGAAAACAACAAATACATTTAGGATGACAATTCCAAAGGCCAGATGTTGACTTCAATTGCACCAGTATAAATATGCAGTAGATCCACTGAAATTAATGGAGTTAATTTGGATTTAAGATGGTACAATTGAATTTAGAACTCAGACTAAAGTGTCCAGTGACTTTGCATTTTGAGCACACACTACCTATAGATTTCAACTTTTTTTTTTTTTTTTTTTTTTTTTTTTGCTTATGGTTTGTTCCAATCTTCTTTTGTATTTTGCTGTGATCTTCCTCTTTAGCAACATTTAGCAACAGGTGGGTGTGAGGAGTAATCAGTTACACACATTCACCCACTCACTTCTTCCTGCTTTTAAACACCATGCACACTGAGACATCTAAAACCTGAAAAAAAATAAGAATTCACAAATGATCACATTTGTACCATGGGCCATTCCATGAATACTTGGGAAAAAAGCATACCTAGCACAGTATGGTCTCATTAGGGATCTTTGAATTTATGTGGAACAGCCATGAGTGACTCTTTAAGCAGATTTTCAGAGTTTGCACTGAAGCAGTATGTTCTTTCACAAAAGGGGCCTTAAGAAAGTGTTAAACCTTTTATTGACAGTCTAATGGCCAGCAGTGTTGTGCTGCTAGCTGAATTAGAAAATACTGTTCATTGCACTGACAAGATTGCCCCCCTCCCGCCGCAATGCAGTTCAAATCTTTAGGAAAAACCATATTAGATACAGGCAGTCCCCGGGTTACATGGATCCGACTTACATCGGATCCCTACTTACAAACGGGGTGAGGCAACCCCGCACTAGCTGCTTCCCCCCAGCAGACAAGGGAGACACGAAGCTAGTGCCTGCGCCCTCAGCAGACCAGGGAGACGCGGAGCGGCTTTTCTCAGCAGACACCTCAGCTTGAGAATAAAGGACTGAGGGAAGTGAGGTGTGGGAGAATAAAACTGAGCTCTGGAGAAATGTTTGGCTAGAGTTTCCCCTACAATATGTACCAGTTCCGACTTACATACAAATTCAACTTAAGAACAAACCTACAGTCCCTATCTTGTACGTAACCCGGGGACTGCCTGTACATAAACCTTAAAGAATGCATTAAGTATTCAAGTAGGGTTATGACAAATGTTATTAAACCTTGGCCCATTTCATCTAGTGTTTATGTAGCTTTTATACCTCCAGGTGATAAATTACCAAATCTGATGTTCACAAATATCTACTAATAACATATAATGAATAGAGCCTTAATGGAGAAAAGCATTAGATTTGTTTGACAATTCTCTTTTTTCATCTAATTTAAATAAGCATCTCTTTTAATAGGATAAAATACACCTGATAAAAGAAAAAAAATTCTCAGTTAATGTATTTAGTGGAGCATTTATTCCCTTTTTTGAAAATTCCATAAAAATATCAGTAGTGACCTGTCTTTGCTCTTCATTATGTTGAAAGTGGCCCCCACTAGCTTTTGAGCATCTATCATACTATTGTCTTGTGAAATGCATAAATACGGCCAACTCTATGCACCACACAGAATACTTAAATCGAGCTAGTCTTTGTTTGACATCCAGTTTGTCTGGCATCTGACATTAGCATTGCTAAGTACCTTACTGCTAAGTGCCTACCAATTCAGATATTGTACCACCACATCATTCACCCAGTCCAGCAGCCAAAAAACAAAACAAGAAAGCCAAGAGAAAAGAGACACTTTGTACCCAGGGAGATATTATTATGAGAAATAAAATATGCTAATTTAAAGGCTTTGGAAATGGGAATGTTACGGGAAATTTAAAAATCTATTCTAAAGGATTAAAGTAGGAAATTTGTTTTTTTTTTAAATGGTTTCCTCACAAGCCATGGCTC
The DNA here is from genome assembly GCF_052426305.1 of Pelodiscus sinensis. Taxonomy (NCBI): domain Eukaryota; kingdom Metazoa; phylum Chordata; order Testudines; family Trionychidae; genus Pelodiscus; species Pelodiscus sinensis. The sequence goes on from NC_143058.1 coordinate 33,107,339, forward strand.
CATGGCAGACGATAGCTACACTTTGGAGAGCAGCTGTGCTGTACAAAAATGTAAGATATAGTGCCCAGGATGTCAATACCCAAAGTAGCAATCCTTTCATGACTGCTTAGTTCGTATCAGGACTGCAGCAATACAGACTGAGTTAACCAATTTGTAGTATTGGAAGAGATGGCAAACTAACCAGCTCTCTGGGCCTATCTACACTATGAGATAAGGTCAAATCTACCATGGTTGATTTCTGGGCACTCAATTTTGGGAAGTCAAAGGTCCATGTGCTCCCTATGGGAAAGAATTGAATGTTGTCCAAAGTAGCATGTCCCCATTAGCGAGACTGCTGTCAACTCAGAAAGCGAGGCATCCTGGGTATCTTTACAGTCTGGGCTATGCTTCTGATGCCTGCTGGGTCCAAAACTTCAGTGGGTGGTGAGAGGGGCTCACTCATGTCCCAGAATGCACTCTTCTATTCCTTCCCCCCTCGTGTAAGAAAAAGGGGACATGCTGTGTTTGCACCTTTTTGCACCCTGGTTGCCTGTGTGGATGCCAGAGTACCGCAAGCAGGGAGCCCAGTGTGCAGGAAAGCATCTTCATGCTCAAGTGTGTCATGGTGTGCCTCATAGTGCTGTACTTTGAGAGCATATGCATGTTGCTCTACCAGGAAGAGGAGGCAGATGAAGCTCGGTGTGGCATGGAAGCACTGCTTAGGCAAGTCCTGGGGCTCATCCTAGCACACCTGTCAGTCAATCCTATGAACACAGTGCAACGCCGATTCAGGCATTGGGAGACGAGTTCAGACTGGTGGTACTACACGCTGTCCTGCAGAGACGAGACGATCAACAATAGGTACAGAACTTCTGATTGAGCAAGGCTATGTTCCTGGAACTCTGTGAGTGGCTCACCCCTGCCCTGAGGTGCCAGGATACCTGCATGAGACCTGCTCTGACTGTGGAGAAGTGTGTGCGTAACCCACACACATAGTATGGCTCACTGTCCCATGCAGTGGCAGCTAGACCACAGGAACAGCTAAGAGCAAGAGACCTCTAGAGCATAGGTTGAGCATCAGCTGGCTTTTAGCTCAAAGAGTTAGAAGCTACTATCCTAAGCTTCAGAGGTCCCAGATTCAAAACCATGTGGTGGCAGTTATACGTGGCTAATTCTCTATGGAAGTTTTCCTTTCCAGACAGCTGATAGTCAATCAGAAATCATATTGAAATGGGAAATCTACAGTGGGGGCTGCTTTCATACATGTAGCCAAGGCAATCAATAACATTCTGCTGCAGAGGGCTGTGACTCTGGGAACCGTGGATAACATAGTGGCTGGTTTTGCTGCAATGGGCTTCCCTAAGGCTATGTCTAGACTGCAAGCCTCTTTCGAAAGAGGCTTTTTCGAAAGATACTTTCGAAAAAGCCTCTTTCGAAAAAGAGCGTCTAGACTGCAAGCGGAACTTTCGAAAAAGCAAGCCGCTTTTTTGAAAGAGAGCACCCAGGCAGTCTGGATGCTCTCTTTCGAAAAACCGCTGTTTGCATTCAAGAATGCCTTTTTTCGAAAGAGCACTTTCGAAAAAAGGTGTTCTTCCTCGTGAAATTAGGTTTACAGCCATCGAATGAAAAGACGTGTTCTTTCGATTTAATTTCGAAAGAACGTGGCTGCAGTCTAGATGCAGGTGAAGTTTTTTCGAAAAAAGGCTACTTTTTTCGAAAAAACCCCTGAGTCTGGACATAGCCTAACTGCCCAGCTGCCCCTAAATCTGGCCCTGCACTGAGGCGCCTAGAGTGAAGCAGCAGTGTGCATGTTCAGAAACAAAAACATTGGGACATAGCAGGGAATTTTTACTGCAAAAACAGGGGTTACAAATTTGGGGGCAGCTAAATGGGGGGGTTGTGATAATCAGACACACTAAATACTGACAGTGTTAGTTAAATATCTAAATCCCTGCATGTTTCTTGTCTCTCAGGAATGTAATATTTATGTAATATTTTTTTAGTCCTGAAACTGACAACTAAAACTGAAATTTGAAAATAAGGATGGGACTTTCCTTCTGTTGCATCATCTGCAGTAATAAAGGTTTAGCATCACAAATTATTCCTTCAGTGATAGCTGTGTAACCCTTCTGTGGGGTCAAAAATTGTGAAACTGTCTGCCCTTTATCTTGAATTTAGGATGTGATAATTTACATACATACTTCATTTAAGCATATATGAAGTCTTTTCAGAGTCGAGCTTTGTTAACAATGGAGCTGGTCGAGAAAACATCAGCAGAACCATCTTTTGTCCAAAATACAGACTGTTGACATTGGAACACTTGGAGAAATTTTTTCAGTTTGGTTAAAAAAAAAAAAAAAAAAAAAGTCAGCAAAAACTTGGGGAAAGAAAGTTGACACCATCAAAATGCCCTGTTTCAGCACTTTTAAAATGAAACAATGATTTTTTTTTGAAATGCATTCTTGTTTTGATTATTTTTCTAATATAAAATAAAAAGTCAAAGAGAACCCAAATGCTTTGAACAATCCAAAATGAATTGTCCTTTTTTCCTCATGGAATTTACTTTTCTGTAGAGCTTTGAAATTTTTGGATTTTGTTCTGATTTACAACAAAGCTAAATTTCTAAAGCTCAAAACCCATAATTTGCAAAAGGGGATTTTTCTGAACAGCTCTCATAAATGATTCCATTGAAGTTGAATGAGGAATAGAAGCAAACTCCTCTGACCCCCCCCCCCCCTCACAGGTTTGCTCTCTCTGCAGTCACAACAACAAACAGTACATTTGTCACCAAAATAAGCAGAAAACGCTTGAATACAGGAAAAGCACAGCTCTGGTATGTTAGAAAGTGTAGTTTTGCATACTTACTTTTCACACTAGAGCCAATTTAAGGGAGAATGTTAATTTTCAAACAGCAACAAAATATAGAAGGCCAAATTCATTCTTGATGTAAATCCATTGCCTCATACACTACAGAGATAAATTTAGTGTATTCTGTATTTTCATTAGGCATATAGTGAAATGCTTTATTTTAGGCTATTTTTGAAAATAGCACCACTGAGTTACCATAGCATTTTTTTCAAAGAAACAAGGAGAAATAGCACACAACATAATAAACAGTCTTCCCATCATCCATGCTGCAGTTTCTGGCAAATTTACACAGCTTTGTAAAGTCAGCAACTAGAAACCTGTAGCTTTTTCCAAATAAATTCAGTAGAAAAATCAATGGCAGCAAGGACAGGAAATGTGCTGTTACTACTTGGCAGATTTCTCAGTGACAAGATGCATCTACACTGCACCGTTATTTTGAGATAATTAATGTTATTTCAAAATAAGAATGCGAGTGTCTACACAACCATTCCATTATTTTAAAATAATTTCAAAATAACAGATGGTTTATTCCAAAATCTGTAAACCTCATTCTACTAGGAATAACACTTGTTCTGAAGTAGCTATTTTGAAATAAGGCATGTGTAGATGCTCCACTGCTGCTATTTCAAAATAGCCCCTCACCAAGGCCATGTGAATTTATTCTTCCCCAGTGCCTCCTGGGGCTCTAAATCAAGATAGCACGTCTATATTAGGGAAGCCTGCCTCGGGCTAATTTTGAGACTTCCCTGCAGGATAGATGTACTATTTCAAAATAAGCTATTTCAGAATAACTATTCTGGAATATCTTATTTTGAAATAGCCGTGCAGTGTAGATGTATCCATAATATTATAAACCAAAAGCCCCAGGATTTCCTCACTGCACCAAAGAAAGTCTAATGTCTATGTGTTGTCAGAGATTGCCACTGACCAACATGATACTAATGATTAGAATGGAAGATGTCATTGTTTAATTTTGCTGAAGAATTTTGTGAAGACCTGAATGAATTTAAAATGAATCACAAGGCCAGTTGCTGCCATATAAAGGGCAAGTCAGGTAGCATTCTGGAATTCTGCAAAACCAAAACCAAATTCCTACCCTCCAGTTGCAACAACTAAACTCCAGTGTAGTTATAGCAAGCTTTCGTAAAATATGTTGCAGAATTAATTTTGTTTTAGCTCAGCTGAACTCTGAAATGCCAGAGTTTCAGGAATATCGATTTCATACTGTGTACTACAAAAAAAAGTTATAATCCATGGCAGAATACAGAGTAACATCTATTCAGTGCTTACATATAATCACTTTAATACATAGTTTAAACTGCATTATGCAATACATTAAAAATAATGATTTTGAGACAAATTAAGCCATAACAGCCTCAAATCAGTTTGCCTACACTGTTAATATGTTGATTAATGTCCTGTTAGGACCGAGACACTCATTTTTATCTCATTATTCAACTCAGTGTTTTCCCACAGCTATTGAATAAAAATGTAATTATTGCTCTAAATTATGTTATTATTAACTTTCACATGGTGTTTCTTGATAAACAGGAGCACAAATAGAAGGCTGCTAGTAGTAAGGAGACAAGAATAAAAAATACATAAGTAGAACCATTTAATGTCATGCATTACCAAAATGTTTGGAGATGAATATAAAAAGTGGACAGCACTGTAAAAAATATACAAAACACAATAATGGATTAAGTGCTTTAAATACAGATGCAATGGATCTTACTTTTTTCAATGAAAATGCAACTGATGTGAAAAATACTGACTGTTTTAAAGTGGGCATTAGCCTTATATAGTATGTGGTCAAGTCCCTCTTCATATGCTGATATTTATGGGTTTTTGACAAAATGATCCATACAAAGGTCCTTCATCCTAATGTTTCTTTATATTCCTCTAATATCTGAAGTTTCAAAGGAACATTTCTTAGTGACCTTTACCTAAAACAAACATGACTCCAGAAATGGAGCTATGGGATCTGCTGTGTGCCTGTGTACTTAATGGAACACTTTCTGCTTATATCTTGTCAGAGATATTATACAATGCACAATCACAAAGCATTTATGAAGTCTTTAAAGATACTGTATCAATCTTCCACTTGAGTTTTATAACGAAGCTGGGCCTTTTCAGAGTTATGATTTTGACATTGTTATGCAAAAACTGAATTTTCATGCATTAATTCCCACAAGAACTGTGCATGCTAGTGGTAATGTTATCAAATTCAGTAAGAAAGAGTGCCCCTGAGTTTGTTATTGCATTTTATTTGGTTTAGTGATTAAGAGTGATACATTATAAAATAGGATTTTAAAATCCCTCTTGGTGGCTGACAACACCAGTCAGTAGATTTTGTGCTTCTATTATCTACCAATCTATGTTAGTGTTTGTATATCATACCTATCACCTGGTAGTTTACCAATTAACACTTATCATGGAGTATGAAAAATATCAGATTTCAAGAACCTCATGAGAATTATAAATACAAAAAAAAGAATCAATGGACTATATTTCAATAAACCAGTGGCCTAAGAGCAGGATTTTTATTGTTAAGGCACAAGGATTAATAGCAGGATTTGGGTTCTATTCTTCCCTGTACACCAGATTTCCTGAGTTAACATCAGATAAGGCTAATGACCTCTCATTTCCCTGTCTATAAAATGTAGATAATATCTGCTTATCACACAGTAATACTGTGTGGCTTAATTTATTAAACTGCTTTAAGACTGCAGACATATAGTCAAGTGAAATTGTTGCCTGGGTACTTCCATGCAGAACTGAACAAAAGGAACAAAAAATATAATTTCCTTAGGCAGGGTGTTGATTGTATCCTGGAACATGAAATCTCTGAGAACTTCCAAGGACATGAAAAATAGGCTAGACACCCAGAGGTCTTGCCAATAAAAGGTATGGAAAATTGTCCGTTGAAGTTTATATATAATTTGCACTGTGCCGACAATTTATGTAGGTATAACAAGAAAAATCTTCTAAATAGGTACAAGAGTAATGTAGTCTTTATGCAAGCACATACATACTGCTTTGATGTGAGGACACTGCAGTTCCATTACTGAACAAAGGTTCCCTTGGTTCTATTTATACTCGCACGGGTTGTCATGTATTTCAATACCAGCCTCACTTTTACAGCTAATAGTAGTTAATATCTCACTTTTTCATGTTCTAAAAAGCTCAGCTCTTGTTTGTGTCAGTCGTCCTAATACCACAGGTTCCATGACAGGGATGTTCTCCCTGTTCTTTTGTGAAATTAGAAACATTTACTCTGATCATTTTCAGGATTAGGGAAGGTATAAAACAAGAGCTTTGTTTTAAAGACTTGTGAGTGTTCTCCAGTAGAATACCTTTCTTCATCTGTTTAGATGTTGGTTACTAAAGGAGAATAATCTGGGAACCTTCTAGTGTCAGTTAAAGTCCATGATGTCTTTCAGACTGTGTTTTAGCTTAGTTTAAAACAGGAGTAGCCAACTAGGAGGAAACTTTCAAATTGTACCTGTGATAAGATTACATAACAATACATATATTAAATAGCTTTAAATGGCTATTTAGTCCAACTATGCAGCTGAAAGTTGATTCCTAAGCAATATAGAATATATCATAAAGGAAATGTGTTAATATTTGACTGCATTAGTACTTTAGCATCACATGTTCTAATCTTACCTTGGAGGATGTTAAACTAGCTATTTTATAAATACTAAAATATCTTTATGTGATAAAACCTCAAGATCATCTTTTGGGAACCTCAGCACGACATTTTTAAAGTAAATGCCTCAATACAAGATAAGAGATTATAAGAAATTATTTACAAAATGCAGCATATTCATTTAATTATTTACAATGTAGCATAATTATGGGATGTGAAAACACAGTCAAACATCAAAAGTTAAAAAAGTTGTAGTCTCTTCTTCTCTGTAAAAACAGTGAGTAGTCCTAGAATCATAGAACCATAGAGCTGGAAGAAACCTCAGAAGGTCATCAAGTCCAACCCCCTGCCCTAGGCAGGACCAATCCCAACTAACTGAACCCAGTCAGGGCTTTGTCAAGACGAGACTTAAACACCTCTAGGGATGGAGACTCCACTACTTCCCTAGGTAACCCATTCCAGTGCTTCACCACCCTCCTAGTGAAATAGTTTTTTCTAATATCCAACCTGAACCTCTCCCACCACAACTTGAGACCATTGCTCCTTGTTCTGCCATCTGTCACTACTAAAAACAGCCTTTCTCCATCCTCTTTGGAACCTCCCTTCAGGAAGTTGAAGGCTGCTATCAAATCCCCCCTCACTCTTCACTTCTGCAGACTGAACAGACCCAACTCCCTCAGCCTCTCCTCATAGGTCTTATGCTCCAGCTCCCTAATCATTTTGGACCCTCTCCAATGCGTCAGCATCCTTTTTGTAGTGGGGGGCCCAGAACTGGACACAATACTCCAGATGTGGCCTCACCAGAGCCAAATAAAGGGGAATAATCACATCTCTGGATCTGCTGCAATGCTCCTCATAATGCAACCTAATATGTCGTTAGCCTTCTTGGCTACCAGGGCACACTGTTGACTCATATCCAGCTTCTCATCCACTGTAACCCCCAGGTCCTTTTCTGCAGAACTACTACTTAGCTGGTTGTTCCCCAGCCTGTAACAATGCTTGGGATTCTTCCGTCCCAAGTGCAGGACTCTGAATTTGTCCTTGCAGTACCTCATCAGATTTCATGTGGCCCAATCCTCCAATTTGTCAAAGTCACTCTGGACCCTATCTCTGCCCTCAAGCGTATCTACCTCTCCCTAGCTTAGTGTCATCTGCAAACTTGCTGAGGGTGCAATCCATCCCCTCATCCAGGTTATTAATAAAGATACTGAACAAAACCGGTCATAGAACTGAATCTTGGGGCACTCCGCTAGAAACCGACCGCCATCCTGACATCGAGCTGTTGATCACTACCTGCTGGGCCCAGCCTGCTAGCCATCTTTCTATCCAGCTTACTGTCCATTTATCCAATCCACATCCCCTTAATTTGTTGGCAAGAATATTGTGGGAGACCGTATCAAAAGCCTTGCTAAAGTCAAGGTATATCACATCCACTGACTTTCCCGTGTCCACAGAGCCAGTTACATCATCATAGAAGCTAATCAGATTGGTCAGGCACGACTTGCCCTTTGTGAATCCATGCTGACTATTCCTGATCACTTTCCTCTCTTCCACGTGCCTCAAAATGGATTCCTTAAGGATCCCTTCCATGATTTTTCTAGGAATCAAGGTAAGACTGACTGGCCTATAGTTCCCTGGATCGTCCTTCTTCCCTTTCTTAAAGATGGGCACTACATTTGCCTTTTTCCAGTCATCCGGGATCTCTCCTGATCTCCACGACTTTTCAAAGATAATGATCAAAGGCTCCTCAATGACATTTGCCAACTCCCTTAGTCCCCTCGGATGCATTAAGTCTGGACCCATGGATTTGTGTACGTTTAGCTTTCCTAAATAGTTCCTAACCTGTTCTTTACCCACCAAGGGCTGTCCATCTTCATCCCATCTTGCATCACTTGGGCTCCCAGACTAATGCGCTACCTTGTCCGTGAATACAGAGGCAAACAAAGCATTGAGTACTTCGGCTTTACCCAGGACACGCCCAGTGTCAGCTTCCAGAAGGGCAGGGTAGTGATGAGGCCAACCAAGTGACCATGCCCACCAGCCAGGAGCTTCTTCTAACCCTGGAGCCTGTTCCCCCTCCCAGGATGTCTCCCAGGCTTCAGAAGAACCCAGGGAGGGGACTTGAGGTGTGTTCCATTACTTTCCCTATGTACACATGGAGGCGGGTGATAAACTGCGAGAGGCTGTGTGCTCCTCTTTCTGCCTACTCAGCCTGGAGATCACATAATAGTCTGTGCATGTGTGTGCACATGGAGCACTAATCTGGAGCACTCAGCCCCATGACGTTCTCAGGGTATGTCTACACTACCACCCTAGTTCGAACTAGGGTGGTAATGTAGGCAACCGGAGTTGCAAATGAAGCCTGGGATTTAAATAATCGCGTCTTCATTTAAATTTAAATGGCTGCCGCGCTGAGCTGACAAACAGTTGATCAGCTGTTTGTCCGGCTCGGCGCGCTAGTCTGGACACTCCTGCGCCAACCTGAAAGCCGTTTATCGACCTCCCCGTTATGCCTCGTAGGATGAGGTTTACCGGGGAGGTTGATAAAGGGCTTTCATGTCGACAGGGGAGCATCCAGACTTCCCCCAACTGCTGACAAACAGCTGATCAGCAGAGCGGGGCAGCCATTTAAATTTAAATGAAGCCACGATTATTTAAATCGTGGCTTCATTTCCCTTTGCCGAACAAACAAATCTACATGGCTCCATCGACGGAGCCATGTAGTCTAGACGTACCCTCAGAGATTAGGGCTAGGCTTCATACACAATGTATCCTGGGATGACTGCCCATGGAACTTTTCTTCACAGCTGGGATAGCTGCAAGCTTGGCATGTCCCCCACCTCCCACACCATCTACCCAACTCCACAGGATCCACAGGAGGAAACACTCCCAGGACAACCTGATGCAAGAGCAGATGGCATGCCTGCAGTCTCTTGTCCAGGGCCTTGTGGACAAGTGCCAGGAATGGACCGCCAACCCAGAGGAGCTCTGGGCAAACTGGGAAGAAAGGAAGGAGGCCTGGAATCAGCTGGTGCACCAGCTTGATGCCATGTGTTCCTCCCTCACCTTGGTAATGGAGCACATGGCATCATGCATGGAGTGGGCCACCAGCCACCTCCCCCCCCCCCCAACATGGCTTCCCATCCTAAACTTCCCAAGGGCCTCTGGGGCCCCAGAACATGAGGCAGTGGGATATCTTGGGCAGCTGAAGCCTCCCAACCACCCAGAAGGAGGTACCACTCTTAGCATCAACCCTGAGCCACCCCCACCCCCAACACCTCATTCAAGGTTCTTTACCCACTCCCTTCCTTGTTCTATGTCCCCCCCCTGAATAAACAGTCATATTTTTTGCAACAGACATGTCTTTATTATTTGTTCTTCAGGGTAGAAGGGAAGGGAGGGCAAGGGAAGGGAAGGGAAAGGTAGTGGATGAAAGGCGCGCACAGGGAATGCAGGGACTCCTTGTGGAGAGACACAGGGGAAGAGTCTCACAACTGGCCTTGCACAAAACTCTCCCCCAAGGCTTCTCTGATGATTACAGCCCCATGATGTGCTCGTTGAATGGCACTGGTGTCCAGCTTCTCAAATTCCCTGGCCAGCCATTCAGCTTCGGCCTCCCACCCTGGCAGAAAAGTCTCCCTCTTGCTCTCTCATAGGTTATGGCGCACACAACGTGCCACCACAATGATGGGGATGTTGTGCTTGCTGAGATCCAGGCAGGTGAGGAGACTCCTAAACTGACAAATGCACATTCGATGACCATGTGGCAGTTTGCATCGACTATTTGATTAGTCAATAAGGGCGCTTCCACCTTTGAACTGTAGCAACAGCCACAGGCAAACATTTCAAAGGCAAAAGCACTGCTGGGAGGGCAGGGTCAGCGGGGGACTCAAGCAGTCCCCCACTGGCCCCGGGCTCCCTGCTTCATTTCAAAGCAGCAGCATCGCTTGGAGCCCAGGATCAGTGGGGGACTCCCAGCTGGCCCTGGGCTCCACACAGTGCTGTCGCTTTGAAGCACTCCCTTTTCTCCCCCCACCCTTGCCACCTCTTTTTGATAGAGGCAGCAAGCGGGGAGGGGGGGTGACTGGTCAACAAGGGTATGTCTACACTACCACCCTAGTTCGAACTAGGGTGGTTAATGTAGTCATACAAACTTGCAAATGAAGCCCGGGATTTGAATTTCCCGGGCTTCAGTTGCATGTTGCCGGGCGCCGCCATTTTTAAATGTCCGCTAGTGCGGACTCCGTGCCCGCGGCTACACGCGGCACGAACTAGATAGTTCAGAATAGGAAGCCTAATCCGAACTAGCTAGTCCATGCCGCGTGTAGCCGCGCGGCATGGGGTCTGAACTGGCCGGCATTTAAAAATGGCGCCGGCCAGCTTCATGCAAATGAAGCCCGGGAAATTCAAATCCCGGGCTTCATTTGCAACTGCGGATGACTACATTACCCCCGCTAGTTCGAACTAGCGGGGTAGTGTAGACATACCCTTGGAGGAGCTCATATCACTCGTAGAACAAGGAATACAGGGCTCCCCAAAAGAGAGCGCATTTGCTCTTCCACAAAAAAAAGCGGAAGAGTAAATGCATTCCTTGGATGCGGCAGACTTTTTCTGGGATACCTCTGGTACCTCTGATATCCCAGAAAAAACTCTCAATGTAGACATACTCTGAGTGAGACCAAGCTAGGAGTGTCCTTACTTAATTCGGAAGATTTTTGAGCTGATGAGTTGTCAGGTAGATTTAACATTTCCTGCCATTTTTACTTCCAGTCAGATATACTTTTCTGGATTGCCTGAATAAGCATTCCAGGTGTGTGGTTGAGATTCCTTTTAGATACTTAACTTTTAGATACTTAACTGAGCATTACCACTGAAATCCCACAATTGCTAATGAATCTGTTTGAAAGATGCACCTTTTTTGTGTTACGTCTAGACAAACCACCCCCTTAAATGTCATAGAGAAAATACAGCACTTTTAAAAAAAACACAGCAGAAGAGTGAATGAAATATTGCTACCCATTAAGAAACTATAAATCACAATAGTATTCTGACAGCTCAAACAAATTTACTGAATTTAATAAATAATAATTTTAAAACTGGAGTGCAAGTTTCCATACTTCCAGAGTTCCTGTATAAGACAGTTTGGGGGACATTTTTCTTAAAGCTATTATTATATAAAGGTGGACATGGGGGAATTAAAGAAATTGGATGAAACAGGAACAGACACAAATACTTCCTATAGTTTCAATTGACCCACAAGGAATCATTTTCAGAAATATGTGCTTACACTTTATTTCATTCACTACTACTAATTCCCAGAAGGCTCCATTAGAATCATCCAACTGGTCTCTTTTATTAGTATCTTTTTATTTCTACTTGAGGGCCAAGAGACTCATTGGTCTGTTCCTAAACATAGTTAGCAACTGACACCTGCTGAAAATTAGCACCTAGAATTTCCAATTAGGTTTTAACAAACACATTATTTCCTGGTGCCTGTAAAAATGATGTGCCTCATTCTGAAATCCTCATTCTGAACTCAAAGTTCCCTTGAAAAACAGCAGCTGAAATTTCATTGTTAGGGATGCTATGTGGGACAGAATTAAAGCCTTTTTATATTGTATATTATGATTAGCAATCCACCAATTAAATGCAGCTGTCTCTGGGGAGGAGGACCACAGCCTCCTCACCTATAACAACATTCTGTAACACAGGATTTTAAGGAGGAGAAATGATGACTAAACTTCTCCCAAACTACTTCTAACTTCTATAACTGAAACAACAAGGGGAGTTTTTTACTTTGGCAAATCATACTTGCTTGGGTGATTGAAATTTTCTGACCATCCCTCCTTTTCTTTGAGATTTTTAAGTTTTAGATTTTTTGGGAGCTGCCAGAAAGTCCATCTCTGGATGGGAATGTGCTGAATAGGTAATGTTAGCTTGAGCACTTATGGCAGCATTACTCCCTGAAAGCAACTGTGCACTCTGACCTGTGTGCTTTGAAACTAAGAGTGTTACATTGCAGTTATCTGGCTAATCGTGTAGGCAATACAGTTTGTATTGACTACATGACTAGTTGATAAGGACCGCTATGCAGCGCTGCAGAGGGGGTAGCTCCAGGATCTGCTAGGACTCAGCAGTCCCATTTCCAGGAGCCACCTGCTCGGTGGCGCTGCTTTTTAAGTGTAGTAAGAGCTGCTGGGATTTTACTACATTTAAAATGCAGAGGCACAGTGTCCTGGACCCGTGCGAGCTAGGACTGAGTCCAGCAGCTCCTGTTCATGCTGGCCAATCCTATCTGCTGTGAACGGGGGCTGCTGCTAGAGCAGTCCCTGCATGAAGGCAGCCCAGGCCGCCGTGAACATGGGGCTACTTAGCAGCAGCAGCCCGTGTCCAGGAGAAAGGGGACATCTCCCCATTGGGACCCCTGTGGACAGGGGCTGCTTTTCAGTAGCCTCCCCTATCCCCGCCCCAACTGCCTCTAATAGAGACAGTGGGTGGAGGGCAGGATGGCACCAGCTCCTGTCCCCCGCACCCTTTTCTGCTTCTCATACATAAGCATAGAGGCAGCATTGGGTTGGGGAAAGCGAGTAGTTGATACTCCAGTCAACTACCCGATAAGCTTATGTTTACTAGTCAACTGCTCGCTACTATCCCTGCTGAAAACTGGTGTGGCACAGTAATAATGCCATTACATTTCTCTCTGGGATCTTTATTATTGACATCAGTGGATCTTGAATCAGGCCCTAATTTTATGGATTGAGACTTGTACAAAACACATGTAAATACTACTGAATGATCAGGACTGTCAATGTTCTTGGAAAGGCACTGACCTAAAGCACTGTGTAAGGAATCACTGTTAGCTTAAATTAATGTGTGCTTTTTATCCACATGAAGGAGGAGATGTGGATGCATAGCAGTTGAGGAGGAGGTATGAGGGATGCTTAGCTTGATTGAGAAAGGTTAATTACATGTGAAATGAGACTGGGATTCAGACTATGTTTGCTCTAGATTTTGCGTAATGTTATATCAACATTGGGATTCTCTGTTATTCTATTAACAAAATAAACTCATTTTGTTTGGTTTCATTTTACTGTTGTTCTAATCCCACTGAACATTTATACTGTTATTTAATTTTACTAAACATGTGTGGATAGTAAAATACCTACAGAATTAAACTACCCAAGGATATTAGAGTGATCCAGTTCTCATAGAGATTTGATCTGCTAATTAGCCACACCAATTTTATGGATCATTGCAGCACACTTAAAATGTATTGTTATATGTTCATAATCTTTTCATAATGAGCTTTTATTGAGAGCATAGGCCAACTTCAGTGTAATGTTCAACAGAGACTTTTTTTTTCAAATCCTCTGTGTATGTGCCTAGTTAATCATAACCAAGTTCCATGGAAAAATAATCAGTTTCTGAATTATTAAAATGATCTCTGCTCTCTGTATGAAAATATAAATTTTTGGGAAGTCAGAGCACAGACATTTAGAGTTTAAAACATGAAATGTTAAAAAAACTAACCAAGATCCTCCTCACTTTTCATCTCCAAGCACTTTGCAAAGGAGACATTGTTATCCTTATTACATAGTTGGGGAAAATGAGGTATGGAAAGGTAAAGTGACTTGCCTATGGTCAACCAGTAAACCAATTTCACAGCTGGAAATCTAACTCAGCTGCTGTGAGTATTATTCCAGTGCTCCCTCCAGTCAGTTCAAAATGCATATTATGTATACCTGTAATTGTAACCCACACACCTAATGTGGTTCACTGTCCCTTGTAATGGCACTTAGACCACTTACAGCAAGAGATAAGAACAAGGGAGCTCTACAGCCTAAGCTAAGAGCCAGCTGGCTTTATAACTCAAACTGTAAAGGCTCCTGCACTAAGCTCCAGAGACCCTGCAGAGATACCTTACTGAGCTTTGTGAAATTTACATTTAAAAACAACTCCAAAAGAGGTCAGTTTTAGGATCCAGGCTTAAGTTTGTGTTTTAAGTGTGACTGGGCCAGGGCTTCAAGTAAGCCCAGGTTAGAAGTTTCACTTTGAGTGGAAACCACATGAAAATATGGGTTTCCTATGCATCAACCCTAAGTCTGCCAAGAGGTCCAGTGCTGAATTCAGTTTTGAGGTTTTGCAATAGTTTGAACTCCAAAAACCATAAGCAAACTTCAGCCTGCATGAAGTACAGGCAGTCCCTGGGTTACGTACAAGATAGGGACTGTAGGTTTGTTCTTAAGTTGAATCTGTATGTAAGTCGGAACTGGCGTCCAGATTCAGCCGCTGCTGAAACTGATCAGTTTCAACAGCGGCTGAATCTGGACGCCAGTTCTGACTTACATACAGATTCGACTTAAGAACCCCAGGCATCCCCAAGTCAGCTGCTGCTGAAACTGATCAGCGGCTGATTCCAGGAAGCCCGGGGCAGGGGCTTCCTGTAGTCAGCCGCTGGTCAGTTTCAGCAGCGGCTGACTTGGGGACGCCTGGGGCAGAGCAGCTGGGGTGCTGCTGGGTTGGTCCAGTAGCGCCGCCGCTCCTTGGCGCTACTGGACCAACCCAGCAGCACCCAAGCTGCTCTGCCCCAAGTGTCCTGATTCAGCCGCTGCTGAAACTGACCAGCAGTGGCTGAATCAGGATGCCTGGGACAGAGCAGCTGGGGTGCTGCCGGGTTGGTCCAGTAGCACCCAGAGCGGTGCTACGGGACCAACCGGCAGCGCCCCAGCTGCTGTACCACAGGCGCCCAGAGCAAAGCCGCGGAGCATGGGGGCAGCGGGACAGCCCAGACGCGCCGTGGCTGTCCGCTGCCCGCGTGCTCTGTGGCTTTGCTCTGCTTTGCTCCCCGTCTCCCTGGTCTGCAGACCAGGGAGACGGGGAGCAAAGCAACGGAACACGCGGGCAGCGGACAGCCCAGACGCGTCTGGGCTGTCCGCTGCCTGCGTGCTCCGCCGCTTTGCTTCCTCTCCCTGGTCTGCTGGAGACCAAGGAGACGGGCCCCGTTCGTAACTGCGGATCCGACATAAGTCGGATCCACGTAACTCAGGGACTGCCTGTAAATCTAAAAAAGTGCTACGTACACCTCTGTAAATTGAGCTGAGGAGTTCTGAACTAACAAAAAAGTAACTGCAGTAGCAACAGTGAAAAGGCTTAAAAGTGAAAAAACTCAAAGTGCCCAATTTCCATTAAAATCATACCTTTAAGGGACTGAGCCTGTGAAGTTGCTTAATGTTTTATAGAGCTACACCAGATTGGGAACTCTTACAAATTTGTTTATCCGTATTTTTTCTGATACAAAATTAAATATTATTTTCAGAAGCAAATAAATGAAAACCCACCACCATCCCCACAAACACAGCTTTTTTGGTCATAAGAACATTAGATATGGTTAGAAGTGTGAAACTATGAGTTGGGACACCCCTTCCTTTCTTGATTTTCTTCAACATTCACCACCAAAAAGTCAGCCCACTTTTGTAACCTGAATTTGAGTAACAGCAATTAGATTCAAGTCTTGTTAATGTCAAATGATAGTTTTTGCTTAAACATACATTAATTCAAATCAAAAGAAAGTTCATGATGAGGGAAAGAAGTCTGTCTTCCATTACAAGGAGCTAAAATAAATTACTGAATTATATGTGCTGCTGCAAAGACTCTGGGGGTTTGCATTTCAGTGGCCCACTATGAAGTGGAGTAATACAGAAAGCATTTCTGTTTGCATGATACAGAGGCAGAAGTGATCAGATTTAGTAATGCGAGGGATCAGTGGAGCCTGCTGGCTTTAGCCAATTTAGTTACCATCACTGGTGCAATGGGACTTGGCCCTTAATACGTTACTTGTTTCAGACTAAAATAGTCTTAACTATTCACATCCAAAACCATGTGTCTTTTATGTAATTATTTTCTAATTTCTATCATGCAGAAGGGGGTAGCTATGCAGCAATATCTGAAAGAACACAATATGATTCAGACTTCAATACAGTTCCATTCTGGGGCTCTTCCCCCCACACCCAGATGAAACAAACAGTTTGTTGTTGTAAGATTTTTACACACAGTTCAGTTTCATTTCTTAAAGAAAGGCCATTTGCCAAAAACAAAAAACTGCCCTCCCTTTTGTTATATATCCATAGTAAGTAGAACGTGAAACAGAATGATGACTAGAGGCGCTCTAGCTCAAACATGCAGAGAGGTGTGCAGTGCTGCTAGGCTTTGGGAAAGCATTCAACTGACAGAAATCATGTTTTCTTTCCAGATCTTCTTTGTACCATACATGTTCTGCGCTTAGTTGACCCTGACAGACAGGATATTTTCAAGAAGCTCTGCTAGACAAGCATCAGCGAATCTTTTACACCAACCTCATGCCTTTGTTTGAGTTTCCAGCTCTGTTGTAGGAAGATGTAAGGGATGAATTTAAACTATGAAGCAGTAATATTGCCACATGGCAGAGAAGTATAATGTGATGTGTTTATAAGATGACATACTGTTTAGTAAGCAATTCATGTTGTATTAGCATTTTGTACTTAAACATCAAGGGCCAAATTCTATAATCTGTAATCACAATGAATAGTTCTTGCTCATACAGTTCCATTGACTTAAGTGAAACTATTCACATCAACAAGTACTGCACAATGGACCCAATCAAACGCCCACTGAAGGTAGTAGAAAGGCTTCCACTGGTTGCAGTGGAGGTTAATCTGATCCAGTGTTGGAAAGGCCTGGTCTACACTAAAAAGTTGAGCCAGCCACTTCCCCCAGGAGTGTGGAAAAATCCACTCTTGAGCAACATAGTTAAGCCACTGAACCCCCAGTGTAGACAATGCTAGGTTGACAAAAGAATTCTGCCACTGACCTAGCTACTACCTCTCAGGGAGGTAGACTGCTTGGCTGCATCTAGACTGGCAAGTTTTTCTGCAAAAGCAGCTGCTTTTGCAGAAAAACTTGCCAGCTGTCTACACTGGCCGCTTGAATTTGCACAAGAACACTGACTATCTAATGTAAGATTTTCAGTGTTCTTGCACAAATACTATGCTGCTCCCGTTCAGGAAAAATGTATTTGCGCAAGAGGACCAGTGTAGACAGCTAAAAACTGTTTTGCGCAAAAAAGCCCTGATGACGATCAGGGCTTTCTTGCACACAAAAAAGTGCTTTTGTGCAAAAGCATCCGTGCCAATCTAGACGCTCTTTTCCGCAAATTCTTTTAACGGAAAACTTTTCCGTTAAAAGCATTTGCGGAAAATCATGCTAGGCTAGACGCAGCCCTTGTGTCAATGGGAGAACTCCTCCTATAAGCATAGGTAGTGTGCACACTGCATCACTACAGAGCAGGAGAAGTCCAAGGACCAGTGTAGCATTTCAGGTGTCGCAAAGCCCTACATGCTTACAGTTTCCAGCCCTTTGTGAAATGTGCTCCCCTAGCTTTGGTGCAGCACCACAAGAGAGGATGGAGGAGTCTCAAGGGAGAACATACAATGGAGTTCCATGGACATTTTATCAGTAAAAGATTGTGCCACCGGCAAGCCAGTCACTAAGGGTTGGAGTCTGTTATCACCCTGAATCCCGAGAAGGACCCCAGGAGAAGACCAGGTACCAAGCTGTGAGTCAGAATCACAGTTCAGTTCTTGGTTCTTACTTAGTTCAGGGAGATGTAATCTGTGCTAATGAATTACCTGGCACAGCTCCCCTACTCTTCACAGCTCCCCTACTATCTCAGCTGGATCAGCCATTGTATTGTTGGGTATGGAGTGGCCCTGCCCACACTCTGCCCTCACTGAAGGAAGGAAAGCAGTAGCATAGCCAGCCCTACCTGTGATCACATATGGCGGGAAATTAGGCTGCATCTCTACTGCACTCACCTCAAGACACCATAAAACGAGAAGGGTACCTCAAAGGACCTGTCATTGTAACTTACAGCTCTTTGCATAGGCCATGCATTCTTTCCCTAGATGTCCCGTAAGTGTGACCCTATGGCTGAGGAAACAAAATCTATATACAGAAGTTGATACTGCTTGTTTCAGGACTGGTTTGTTCATAGGTTTGTGCTGAGCTGATTGGAGGAGATAATAAACTGGAGCCCAACAGTTACACTGTTCACTTATCTTGGCATTTGTATCCACCAGACTCTCCACTGTCTTACCATAGCATAAGAAATTTCATCCCATCAGATATATGGCTGGCAACATCAAAAGCAGTCAACCTTCTGATAAGCAGTTCACCCTCATTCTGTTACCTAATAGTGAAATACTCCTTCCACAGATGACCTAATGAAAGTGTGTATTATCCCTGCCTTTGTTTGTGATGTTATTTTTAAGGCATTGACAGAGTTCTTATCTGACTTCTCTGTAACAAACCAATATACACATCAGCCCTGTGAGACAGTTGCTATTGGAGAGGGGACACTGAGGCAGACATGGTGTAAGTAACGTGACTAAGGCAAGTGTTAGACCCAGTATTAGAATTGCTGATGCCCAGTCTTGTATGCAGACCACTGAATCTGTCAATGTAAGACAGCATAACATCTGGGTTGTGTGAATCAGTGGCACAAGACTACACAGCCTGAAAATCCACACAAACTTAAATGCAGCCAGGTCCCTAACACAGCAGTGCCAGCTGCCCTCAGTGCTGGCTCCAGGTAGCCCATTTTCCAGGAGCCCACTTCGTTTCTACTGCCTTTCCTCCAGCTCTCTCTCAAACTACAATCTACCCAAAATCCTGCTAACAGGGGAGGGCTAAGCCCATTACAATAGGTTTATGCCTTTGCAATCTGGATGCTACTTTTAGACCATCACTTAATAATATTACAAATATATCTCAGCCAATCAGAATAAGGCGTTTTAGTTCTATAGCTCCTTGACATGATATTGAACTGAAAACCACACTATTTAGTGAGGGGTGAACCTCAGAAGGTTCCATGTACTTCAAAATGGCATTATCTGACCCTTATTAGATCAATCCAAACATCTAGAGTCTGTAAAATTGGACTGGAAGGCTCACAAGGATTGATTTTCTTTCATGAGTCCTGTACTTCCTGCTTCCAGTCAGGCCGGAAATGCCACAGGAACAGCCTTTCTTCACTGTACTTCAGTGCTTCTGTTTTGGGCCAAAATCAAGTGGCAAATAGGCAAAACCAAAAATCTTGTCTGGGAGAATATTCTCTTGGGTGGTTTTGGCTCAAGCTTTTCCCAAAGCAGGATGTCAATTCTTACATGCAAATCAATGTGTTCTTTGCGTGTTCTTCAGGTCAGTGGGTTAACTATCCATAGAGATTATTCCCAGACAAACATGGATAACTATGCCATTTTTTTGACACACATGGTTCTGAGTGGACTTACAGATTTCAGGGCTACAAAACTGAAAAAAAAGCATCTCCTATTCAAACAAAAGGAAGTTTGACCTTTGACTATTTTCTTCTTGTCCCTTGTGGTATGCTCTCTGTCCAGTTTATCTTACACACAGAAAGGAATGGGAGAAAAGGTAACCAGGGAGGAGATGGAGAATTCAGAGAATTCACATTTGATTTCAGGTCAATTTCATGATATTTTAAATTGGAACTCTGCTGTATAATAGATATAACTCCAACTCAGCAGGGTCAGGTAAGCCAGAGTATAAAGGAAGTATAAATTGTATAGGCAGCCAGGGTGAAAGCTTGACTTCTATAAAGTCAGGGGCAAAATGCCATTTGACTTTAATAGGCCTAGGATTTCACCCCACATATCTCAGCGTTTGAGCTTTTGAACTATATGTTTTGTTCCCTTTCCAACAATGCTACTATGAAGCTATTACTTAATTAATTAGAAACAAGAGAAGAATAAAAAGTTAAAGAGTGAATTGTAGATCACAGAGTCTGCTGTTAAGTACAGGCAAAGGCTAATTTAACAATTCAAGGGTCAGTACCTGCAAAAGTAAGGACACAGCTTACAAGCATTTGTATCCAGCTAGTAACAATGTGCACAGCGGGATAATGAACTTAAAACAATTGCAATTAACAGCCTAAGACAAAGGATTAAAATTAAAAATGAATGGTGTGGTGCTTGCAGCTTGCTTGTAAAACAGCATTAAGCCAACTTAATCCATTTTAATTCAGAGTGAAACCTACAGTGCAAATGAAATGGATTCGAGGGTCGAGTTCAGCTCCTGAGAAAGTGCGATACATTCACCTGTGACAATTCTTTCTGGAATGATAAAGTAAGGGAAGTCTCTTAAGAACTCTGAGTGACTCCATAAGGTCCCCAGAGATCAGGTGTCAAAGTTGTCTATCAGATGCCTGAAAAGAAAAAAGGGAAGCATTACTCAATGCTATTGTGAGACAGTTGTCATTGACTGATCAGGCCTTTTAAGCAAGCTTTCACAGTCAATGAAACCACCTGAATAGATGAAAGCCAGACAGCTTCTGACAAACAAGAGACTATGGAATATTCATTGTGCATCTGTGAGGGAAAGATTAATGTATTAGAAATTAAAATGGGACCAGACTGTATGATCTTGCTCTAACACTTGGCCAGACCTGTGTCACCCATTGCTAGTGCCTGAAGTCGACAGACAATTCTGCCAAGGTAACTGAGAATCATTAAGCATCCTGCTATTGTGCATGGTGAATAATAAAACTTTCCCCCTATTCTTTGCCTGAAGCTGACAATGAATAATTCTGGAGCTATTTGCAATGTTAACAGCACCTATCTTGCCCATCCATTCCTTTACGATAAGGATGGAAATATGCATTTCAACAGTCTGTACAGATACTGATTCACAGGCATTTCAAAGGACACCTGTCACTCAAGTGAAGGACCTGTCAGTCTCCAATGTCTGACGGTGCCAGGAAAATGGCCAAAAAGATTATCTGTACTTTATTTCCTTTTTTTCCCTCAGATTATAACACTGTTACATTTGCCATAGACTGACAAGTGATTTACACTCGCAATTGTAATGTGTTTAAGCTTGAAAAAAGCTATTCTCTTAGGCAGCCTTATTCTTTCATGGTTTACAACTGTATCAAATATACTATCGTAAATATGATCTAGACCATACAGAATGTCATTACGCTAGATATTAGAAGCATTTAATCTGTTTGCTAACATAAAGGTGATATTGATAAAGCCATATCTTTGATGCAAGGCCCACAGTAGCTAAACCAAGTTTTAAGAAATGACAAGCCAACTGCACTTCTGCAGGGTACACACAATGCGATTCCAAAACTATATTACAATTAGCAAGCATGAAAAAAATTCTTTGCATCTTTTGTAAGAAAATAGAACCTGTTTCTACACTAAGGCCTGGTCTACACTAGGGAGTTATTTGAAATACCCCCCCTTATTTTGAAATAATAAGTGGAGCATCCACACTACCAATCCTTTCATTTCAAAATAATGGGCTGGTTATATTGAAATCTGCACTCTTGCTTTCTTCAGAGAATAAGCTTATTTTGAAATAATTATTTTAGGAGCTATTATTTCAAATTTAACTATTTTGAAATAATTTCCTAGTATAGACTTGCCTTAAGTTATACTTGGGTAAATCTGCAGTAGCTCCATAGTAGCCAAATAAATACAGGCAGTCCCCGACTTACGCGGATCTGACTTATGTCGGATCCGCAGTTACGAACGGGGCTTTTCTCGCCCCGGAGGACACGGACTGCGGGACTTCGCGGTCCCGCCGCCCGTGTACTCCGGGGCGAGAAAAGCTGCTCCGCGTCTCCCTGGTCTACAGACCAGGAAGACGCGGAGCAAAGCCGCGGAGGGGCGCGGCAGCGGAACAGCCCAGGCGCGCCTGGGCTGCCCTGCAGCCCCAGCCCCTCCGCGGCTTTGCAAAGCCTCGGGGGAAGCCGGCAGCGGGTCAGCCCAGGCGCGCCTGGGCTGCCCCGCTGCCCGAGCCCCTCCACGGCTTTGCTCCTCGTCTTCCTGGAGACCCCCCAGCAGACTAGGGAGACACGGAGCAAAGCTGGGGAGAATGCGGCCGGGACCGCGGCGCATCTCCACGGTCCCGCCGTCCGGGTTTCCCTGGTCTGCTGGGGGGGCGCAGCTAGTGCTAAGTCTTACATTGACAGATTCAGTGGTCTGCATACAAGACTGGGCATCAGCAATTCTAATACTGGGTCTAACACTTGCCTTAGTCACGTTACTTACACCATGTCTGCTTCAGTGTCCCCTCTCCAATAGCAACTGTCTCACAGGGCTGATGTGTATATTGGTTTGTTAATATTAGGAAATGATAATATAATTACTTATACTACAAGGAGTTGGCTGCTTCGAGAGAAATGATTATTTACTCCTGAGTCCCCCTAGTGTTACAGAGAGTTGTTCTGCCCCGGGCTTCCTGGAATCAGCCGCTGATCAGTTTCAGCAGCGGCTGACTTGGGGACATATGGGGCAGAGCAGCTGGGGTGCTGCCCGGTCGGTCCACGCAGTGCCACCCCTGCGGGGACCTACCCGGCAGCGCCCCAGCTGCTCTGTCCTAGGCGTCCAGATTCAGTTACTGTTGAAACTGATCAGCGGCTGATTCCAGGCATCCCAGGGCAGAGCAACTCTGCCTCGGGCTTCCTGTAGTCAGCCGCTGGTCTGTTTCGGCAGCGGCTGAATCTGGAAGCCAGTTCCGACTTACATACAAATTCAACTTAAGAACAAACCTACAGTCCCTATCTTGTACGTAACCCGGGGACTGCCTGTATATGAATGAATAGGTAACTGAGAAGAGAAATCAGCTTACAATCTGTATTTAAATTTAAAATGTGTCCTAAACCAGCTATTTACAAGAAAAAGTTTTAAGTGTCTTAAATGTCTAAGATTTCAGCAAGCAGTGTGAACAAATACCCATTCTGTCTGGATGAAATTATTCCTCAGTACTTTTCTTAGGGATGTCCTCATATTTCTGTCTCTGAGCTGTATCCCACAAATGTGAAACCAGATTTGTAGCACAAAAAACACACTCAGCTGCCATACTGGAGATTCAAGGCCTCATTCTGCTCTCTGTTACCTTAGCATGAAGGAGTAACTCCACTGAAATATGGAGTTAAACCAGAATAAAATCAGTATAACTGAGATCAGCAGCAGGCCTTTGAGTTTGAAAGCAAATTCTGGTGCTGAATATAGTAGTCAAAACCTGTCCTTGATTTGTAGGCATCATCCCCCACTAATATCTAGTACAAACTGCAAAATGCAAAAAGAATACGGGAATAAGAAATAGATAAAATCAATATCTTGTATATTATAGCACCATTTATTTGCACTGATTGGATTTTTATGAATGCTTCTATGTCTTATGGGAACCAGTGGGAGGATCTGTTTAAACACCAATGGGATGAGGTGGCCATTGCTTTGAATGAGAAGAAGGGTATTGAGAGAGGGGGTCTTACAAACTACCTCACAGTCTCTTCTCCTCAGCTAAAGCTGAGTTTATGCTAAGTAGAATGAGGAGGGAACAAACTAAAAATCAAATCTAAATGGTTGAAGTGAAGAGATGGGGATGGTCCTTGTTCTTGATCAGTTGCCTTAGCTGCTTGCTGATCTGTATACAATCTTTCATTCTGTTCCATACAACACTGCTAGCAACACTGCTCCCATGCTCACTTTGCATTCTTTACTCACAAAATGACCTGCAAAGAAATATGAAGAAAATACATATATGCCTTTTTTTCCTTTTGAGCTTCATTTTGCTGAGTAAGGAAAGCCTCAGAGTTTTTCCTCTGATTTCTATGTTAGAAGTTCAGGTCTTGTATTCTTCCTGAAAGGCAAATAGAGAACCTGAATGATTGAGAGTGGATGTGATTGTTAGTAAGTAGAATCTAATGTACAGTGTTAGAAAGGTTTTTTACATTTAAGAAATGAAGTGCTTATGCAAAGTGCTAGAGACCAAGTTCCTCTGGTTAGCAGTTGAATAGGTAGAGCATTGGCAGTAGCAATGCAGGCCGTCTTATGCTTGGAACCACTCCAGGGACGTATGTACTTTAACACAGCCTAGGGAATAGTACGTAAAGTATCTCAAATTTCACAAAATTTCACTTAATGAGAGGAATCAGAATCACTTAGCAGTAGTTTGAAATCTGGATGAGAGTGTTGATAATGAAGGAAACAGGCTCTCTGTTCTCTTAAATCTACAGGTTGAACCTCTATAAGCCAGTACTCTCTTGTCCAGCAACATCTTTGGTCCAGGAGGACCACAGATGTTCCAGGACGGGAGAGTCCCAGTGGAGCACTGTTGCCTAGGAGCCCTGTGGACTGCTGGCTCAGGAGCACAGCTCCCGAGCTGGGTTGTCCAGCACACCCTAGCTAGGCTTCTCAGCATAGTCCGGAGTGCCCCAGCAGGGCTGCCCAGTGTGCCACAGCAAATCTGCACAGCATGCCCCAGCTAGGCTTCCCGGCATGGCAGGCAATGAGGGGTGGGAATCTGCAGGGCAGCGGGGCCTGAGGTGGGTCCAGGACTAGGTGGGCCAGTAGCAGGGCAAATCTGATCTCCCCTGGTCCAGCAAAATCCTTCATCCCGTACTGATCAGGTCTCGAGGGTGCCAGACCACGGAGGTCCAACCCGTAGTCAAATCCTAGCTTAGTTCACACATAAAAATGAGGTTTTTGCTGTTATCCCCCTTTAAGCACATACTAAACCCACCGTATGTAGAGTCTGCCACAGTCCAACCTGAATGCATCCTCCACAGGAGGTACCCAAAAGCAAGAAGTTTGTAAGTCAGATTTCTGGGACATTTGATATCTTTTGTTGGGTTTATGCCTGGTTCATAAGTGCTACCGGTCCCTACATTCCCAGAGATCAAAATTAACTCCGACATTGTACAGCTACATTTATAGAGTGGTTTCTATCCCCCTGAAAATCCTGTCAACTGTCTGCATTGTGCTATGGCAACCCAACTTCTGGTATTCATACCTTCCACCATCAGGGCCTGACAGTACCTCTGTGCTTGCAGGGCCTGCACAGCTGCCTGCCCAGGATTACTTCACACAGGAGGAAATCTTTAGGACAGCCGTACAGTCACTTACCAGCACAAATAAACTTTGTGGGGATGTGTCAAATCCCCCAAGAACTGACATACGTGCTACTACCAGAAGCAAGCGTTAGCTCGCAGCATCTAAAGAGGACAGAGCCTCCACAGCACAACCATTCCGTCAATCATAAAGAATTCCGCCTTAAAAAACTGTGATTCTTGTTGTACCAGACACATCTACTATTGCTCAGTGCTCCCCTTTGCTGCATCAGCTGCCTCCATCATGAGTAGGAATTCTCTCTCCATGCACGGGTTAGTTATTTAGTTAGATGTAATGATGTAAGTTCTTTTTTTTTTAAGCAGCTGAAAAGTTGCTGTGGCTCTTTGCTGTGACCTGTTCCGGATGCTCACAGAAACATCATTCTCATTGATCCCAAATATTTTCCAGATTATTTGGTTCAAATTCTTCCTCTACAATCTTTCTATTGTAACTTTTAAGCAGCCTCTGCAAATAAAAAAGGCTTAAGCTCATGAATGTTCACTTTCTTTCTACATCAAATAGGCTGACACAAACATGAAGAAAATACCGTAAGATGACTCAGAGTTTCTGTGACTGTGTTCGAGTTCTTTCCATTTTAGAAATAATTTTAGATTGAGTGAAACAAATAATTGTGTGTCTCATCTGTCATTACTGTGTATGGCCTACAAGTTGTAGGCCTGATTCTGCCACCCTTAGCCACACTGAGCAGCATTTAGTTGTACAAATAGCCCCATTAAAATCAATAGACATACTCTCTGGAGTAAACACTACCTAAATCAGCCAGATTTTCAGGTGGTGTAAATCAGCATCAGTCTGATCTGGCTCAGTGTGAACAAGGGTGGCAGGACAAGAGTCTAAAATTATTGTAATCTCAGTCTCCTTGCCTGGCACTTTCTGTAGTTATTTGTACCAGTACAAAGCACAGGCTAAGTGAGTGTAAAATATCTGCCATGGGAATCTAACAGTGTTTTACAGCCATGAAAAGTTGTTGTGAAGATTTGGTAAATCATGAAACTTAATTTTCAGAAGCTGTTGCCTATGCTACTCACCCATTATAAAACATCGGATTCCTTCAGCCTCCAAACACCTTCTTTTGAGTGCATTGGCATTCACATTCCTGATGGAGATTCCCTTTTCTTATACATTGGTTCAGTCTTACTATCATGTTAATGGATTTGTGTTATTTGTACCTCAGAATAGAAATATAAGTCAACCAGTTCCCAATCCAAACCTTCCCAAAGCATGTATCTGGTGACTCTGAGGCCTCTCTAGAGTTTAGCATGTGCAACACATGAATTGAGTGCACTGCACTTTAACCAACGTGTTAAAAAAACATTATTTGTACAGCTAAATCAAGAGGAAAGAAGACCAAAATTAGCCAGTACATACTCTTGAATGAATAAGTGGTTGATTGTTTGGCATGCATGGTAAGCACTTTAAAATAAACAAGATGAGTAAAAAAAAATCTAAAATGAAATGCTGAAGTTTTACTTTTTAAAAAGGCCATAAAGAATCCACACAAAGCCTCCCTCGCCAGCTGTTTTGTTGCTGATGACAAACCAAGAATGTGGTTGTCACTAGTGATAGCATCAGAATGCTATCACATTTAGCAACAGCAGTAGCTCAATGAAACAATCTCTTCATGTACCTGTTTTGACTATTGGCTATCTGGTGACATGGCTTTAAGTCCCAGCTGGGAATTTAAACTCCAAACATGATTTCCATGAGTTTCCTGATATTATTTACATTGGTGATGGGGAGGGCAGTTGCCCTTGAGGCAGAACAATGCTGTTTTCAAAATGCCAAAATGCCATTTCAAAATGCCAGGGGAAAAAAGTGTGTGTGGGGGAGAGGGGAGGAGAAGGCGTAGGAGAAAATCTTGTGAGTTAGAAGAGAGCATGGCAAAATAAGGCAGAAATCTCTAGAGAGAAAAAATTATAATACTAATCTGACTCCATTTCCCTCCTGGTTTTTCAGGCTGCACTTGCAATGTATTTGCTATTAAATGGCCTCAGTGCAATTAGTAACATGGCCTGCTCTTTGCTGATAATGGTTATCTCGAATATAATCAAGTGGGTATTGGAGGAAAATATTTAAAATATTAAAACATTAGCTAAAAATGTATACCTGCACCATATATTTATTTAAAGCTCATTGAATACAGCAGAATGTAGTTTACACTCTTAAAACAGAGCCAAACCCTACAACACATCAACAGGCAAAATTTTCAGTGAAATCAAAGTACATTTTTTCATGTATGAGGGTTACAGGATCATGGTGATAGCTAAAGTAATGGTAAACAATATTAGTGTTTTATATATATTCTACCTCAATGACTCCAATATAAAATTCACTCCGTGTAAAAGTCAGAGCAAGAATTTTATAAGCATTGATGCTGCCGTCTTGACCTTGTGTCTGAAAAATCATGCAGTGTTCTTTTTGATTTGTACATCATCACTATCAGCAATGATTCTGGCATCTGGATCTGTACCTAACAATTTCATTTCTCATGAGTGAGGCAGAATAGAATCCAGCCTACTCTTCTAATGCTGCTGCAAATTGGCTTTGTAGTTTTATCTAGCCAATGTGGGCAATTTCTTCCTTAAAATAAGAATATAAAAGGTGTCATGGAGACTCTTGTTATAACCAGCAAGACTTTTATGGCACAAAGTGGCTACGCGTTAGAGGAGGATTTCAGTGATCATTTTTAATTCACGGAATTGACTATTTAACAAAACAATGGATTCTTCCTATTTCAAAGTCACATTCCTGCACACATGGGCTATGTCTAGACTGTCATGATTTTCCACAAATGTTTTTAACAGAAAAGTTTTCCGTTAAAAGCATTTTCGGAAAAGAGCGTCTAGATTGGCACGGATGCTTTTCTGCAAAAGCACTTTTTGCGGAAAAGTGTCCGTGCCAATCTAGACATGCTTTTCCGCAAAAAAGCCCCGATCGCCATTTTCGCGATCGGGGCTTTTTTGCACAAAACAAATCTGAGCTGTCTCGCCCTTTTGCGGAAAAGGACTTTTGCCTGAACGGGAGCAGCATAGTATTTCCACAAGAAGCACTGATATCTTACATGAGATCATCAGTGTTCTTGTGGAAATTCAAGCGGCCAGTGTAGACAGCTGGCAAGTTTTTCCGCAAAAGCAAGTGCTTTTGCGGAAAAACTTGCCAGTCTAGACACAGCCGTATAGTACTGCATAGATTTCCTGAGCAAATGCCCTCCATAAGGAGAAAAGTTTACATCTGCCAGATCAAGCAGTAACTGTGGACATCACTTTATATTTTTATTGTTAAAGATTTTTTGGTGCAAATCACTACTTATGAAAGGTGCTGTACTGTCTGCCATGAAGCATGAGTTTCTCCATTTATCCACAAGTGATGTATAGCACAGAGAGCAAAACCATATGCTTCTCTTTTATCTCCCAACACATCAACAAGAACCCATTGGTGCTAACACAGGAGGAGGGGTATGTGTGTCTCTCAGCTTTACAAATATCGTCTTAATTCTGTGACTACAGGAGACACTCAATCTCATATATGTTCTGGCCGAATGGTTTTTGTAAAACATTGGCTTTGGTCTGGTGAGAGTGTCCTTAACATAGCCATGCCATGGCCATATCTCAAATTTCCAGTGCTCTTGAGCTGAGAAATTTTTAGTTTTAATTTCAAAATGTCACATTTTCCATTTTTTGGGACTCTGTGTTTGGAGTTTTATTTTTAATTGAAAAAGACATTTTCAACTCAGAAACATCTTTTTAAATGAAAAATTCAAAATGAAACAGGATATTTTTAATAAGTAGTCAAAGTTGTACCATTTTGTTTTACTCATTGCTACTCACTATTGAGTTAGCCTGATAGGACCCTAAGGTGTTTTTTAAAGTTTTTATTTAGCAATATTTTAAATGAATCTTTACAGGTTCCTTGTTCCTTTTGGTGAATTGATGCCTTCTGTTACTGTTAACAAACATTTTTAAATGGCTTTTGAAAAATAATTACTTAGATACCTGCCCTGCAGTAACAGCCTTAGTTTTATTACTGCACATAGCGAGTATTAATTAGGTCAAGATTGTCAGAGGTGCTGAGCCTTACAACCCCTGCTGAAGTCAGTGGGAGCTGCAGGTCCTCATGGCCTCTGAAAAAGTGGGCCCTGAAAGGCCAGTTCAAGTGGGCATTACATGATTGCTACACCAGCTTGGTATTCAGGACTGACTACAATCCCTTTGTTATTTGTGAGAATAATAAGGAATCTAACATACAGGCTGCCAGTACACATTCAAAGGCCCAACTAAAGCAATGTCAATTATCTCAGGTGTTGTAAATTACAACTAACAAAGAAAAGCTACAGATCTGATCTGTTTCAAATGGATTGCAATCTGCTCTTCCCTTGATACGCCTGTAGATGCAACCCAGTGAGCGTAGGCAGGAGCCAGTCATGAGTAGGAGTCTAAGAATAGAATTCATTGTTCGACAAAGGCTCACCAAATCTTTTTAATGTTATTTGTAAAAAACTATATTCTGTAGGATCAGAGCCACGGAAATAAATGATTATCTTTCCAATGATTTCTGTGATCTGTAGCACAGGTTCTTATCCCTTAATGTAGGTGCTTGGACCTTGAGTTCTATATGCAAAATCAACAGAAAAGAACTGTGATATCAAAGAACTGACACATTTATTTAACTTTTCAGGCTTAGCTATTTCAGCGGCTTGAAACTGTATCTGACTGAAAAGTGGCATAGAAGTCACCAAACAGATCCATGTCACCATCGCCAAATAATGGACTCGACAGGCTCGTACGCAAGAATTTCTGTGAGGGGTGCTTTTTTTGTAAATGTGGACCACAAGGGTGCAAATGCCTCTCCCAAGTAAGTGGGGAAATCAGCCCCAGCCTTCCCCGTGCTGGCCAGAGCATGGGGAAGGGAGGCTCGGGCAGTGCACCACTCCTGCCTATGGGCCTGCTTGATCAGTGGTGGGCAATCTGTGTCCCAAGGGCCACAAACAACCCATCGGTGTTCAGTGTGTGGCCCACAATGCATTTTATTTCCTGTTGCCCACCTGCAGGATTACCACATCCCACTGGTTTCTGTCTGCATCATTTTTTTCCTATCAGTCTTACTAAAATGACACAAACGTAAAGCAAGCATGTGAAGTGAGGTGTGTGATGATCACACACAATATTGACTGGGAGCCATGCGCTCTCTCTGCATTCCATCAAAGCTTTGCCACAGTTCAATCCACAAATTCTAGGTATGCAAGTGAAGTTAGCAAAACTACTCTATCCCGGGAGACTGTCTTGGTTACCCACTGAGATGAAGGAGGGTCACACATGTGGCCCACTCACCAGCCTACATTGCCATTTCTGGGCTAGATTGTCACCTCCAGAATCAGAGGCTGCAAGGGGAGACTGTCAGGGAGGTATCCTTGCAGATGCAACTCTCCCCCCACCCATCCCAGCAGGAGTTTACCCTCTCTCCCTGGCCCATCCCATTTTCACTCCTTTTCCCTAAGCTGATGCTAGTCCATGCAAAGAGGGCTTCACAGGTCAAAGTGTAAGGAGGGACAGGACAGAGCCTTGCTTCCATGTGGAGGGTGGAAGCTCCTTCTGGAAGGATCTGCCATAGTGCAATGTGGCTGTGTGCTTTGGTGTTAGGGACCCTTTAAAAAAAATCTTCAAAGCAGCCAAAATTTGTGTTTCATGACTCTACATTCCATGGTTTCCAGTCAGACCTAGCCAATCAACATAGCAAACCAATGCAGCAGGATAAGTTATTTGCTAATTTTAAAAGATCAAAGTATTTTATACTAGCACCAAATAATATTGTTTTTAATTTCATGGTATCTTTCTATGCTGTATAAATTACTGAACACTGCAGTATTTCAGTTGCTGAAATCCTCCACTGAAGTGACTGGAATGCTTTCCTCACAGATCTCAACAGAATTTTACAGAGTTGGAATTATATCAGATAATACTTACTAAATACAAATGAAATGGTAGCTGATCTATCTTATGTAATGAGAGAATTGTTTTGTGAGCAAATTAAGCAGTGGTTTCTCGAGTGTTGCTTAATTTTCACTGTGTAAAATCTTGTTGAATTAAATTGGATGCTTGAATCCTTGCTCTCAGTGAAATCTCTTATAAAAATACAGAATCAGTTGTGCAAAAGAAAAATAAGCCAAACAAACAAAACAACTCTCTTAACTGGAAGCTTCTGTATTAACTATTCTAACTCATTCAAAATTAGTACTAAAATTATTAAGGATTTTTATATAACTATTCTATTACCCTTGCAGGGCACACATTCATGTGTTATTTTTTTATTTGCTTCCTTAATTGATAAAGAAAGATTTGCAGTGTTTTTTAAGTTTTTTGTTTATTTGTTTCACCTGCTTTTCACCCTAGAAGTACCACAAATGTCAGTCTAGTCTTCCCAATTTACAAGAAGTGTTTTGAAGGACATACAGATGTGGATAGCAGATCTTTGCTTCTAACAGTTTACTGCAAGCCTGAATTTAAAATAGATGTTAATAGAAACAAAGCAATACAAAGAACTTTTTAAACAGTGCTCATAAAAGCCAGTCTATAGCAGGTCCTAACTGAGCACCATTGCAGTGAGGGGAAAATGGACATTGACTTAAAAGAATGAATAAGTGGCCTCAATCAGGTTATACTTGCTTAGTATATATGACATCACAATCCCATGGGTGTTCAAGTCATCCATAAGCGTGTTCTGGGACAATGTAGAAAACACACTGCAAAAACATTTCAAAACTAAACAAAAAATCCACTACTGCCTTTTTTATAGATTAGAAAGCAGGGGGAGAGGGGGAACACTAATGCTGTTTGCTCCTTTTGCAAGTCATCTTTAATTTCATTTTAACTTAGTTACATTGTACTAAGTGTTACTTCAGACAAGAGAAAAAAAAACCCCAGAAAGTGAGGTGTTGACATTAAAGTTAACATTCTGTTAAGAAAAGTTCAATGGAATTCAGCTTTTGGAGTGTGTACAGCTGTCACTTCTGCAATGTATATTCAAAAGGTTTTGACCCCACCATGGTTTGGAAGCAATGAATAAAAATTAACACTGCAAGAAGTTTGACAAACTATTGTCTCATTTCCTCCAAAAATGTTATAATAGCTAGTAAATTTCAAAAAGGAAGAAAACATGAATCAGCTTGCCACAGACATCTGCAAATATCAATATTCTTACTAAATGCTTTTTAAAACCATACAGTTTGTCTGTAACTATATTTATGCTCCCCAATTTATCAACATTAAAAAATGTAGAAAGATATTTCTACATCTTGTGAAATAGAAAGTGTTTGAATTTGTTTGTTGTTCATTTTAAATCTGTAACTCTGACTCCCTGCAGGTGTTACAAATGGACTAATATTTGTGTGTTTCTTTTGGCAGCATGTGGTTGTAAACACAAGTTTAGAGCAACATGTGCTGTGGGTTAAGAAAATGCGGAATGAGCCCCTTTCCTGCTGATTTATTCCCCTGGAGGGGTTTAGAAACGGATCTCTTTTTATTTCTGGACATCTTACGTTTGATAAAACACTGAACCCAGCCACCATCTCATTAAATTATCAGGCATAAGGCAGAACCCTCTTTTCCTTTTGAAGAAGAACAAGGGTGATAAGATAATTTGTGGATCTGGGTTTCTAATATTAAATAATTCTTACCATTTAACATAGTTTTTGTAGGAAATATTTTATAGTTAGAGAAATAGTTTTTGACATTTTTTGGGGGGGGAAAAAGAACAATGGACCGTTTACAGGTCTACACAGTAGATTAATGAATCTAATTGAGTCTGTAGGGAAATGCTTCAGTTTAACTACTGGAACTAATTTATACATTCACTACATCGTAATAAGTCAATTTAAGTTTCTGGAAATAAAACTGGATATCCTGGGTATAGATTTGAACTATAAATTTCTGCGAGAAAGGAGTCTGTGTGTTCATTATACATTGTAAAATTACCATATGGACCTGTCAACACTTCTTAGCACAGCTTTGTAATAATGTCATTTAGTTTAACATTGTAATGTGCCAACTGAATTAATGTGTATGACACAATGAATGCCTCCCAACCACTGGTTCTGGAGAGGTTTGCAACTTTTTAAATATTCTTCTTATGCAAAAGAGTCTCTTATATTTGCACAGATAATATCAAGTCTTTGATCAGGTGTTATCAACGTTAATGAGTATCAAAGAATAGTTCAACTTCCAGCAACAACATCTGAAGTTTCTGGAATAAAGACATGACAATTACAAATAAAATTGCAATTCCTATTATTTTGCCTTGCCTTCTCTTTTCAAATCTCATCTGGAAACGTGTATTCTCTGCCTTGAATTTTCTTCTTAATTTCTCTTGTATTCTACTATTTGTCTCCATGAAAAGCATTCAGAGATACAGTTACTATGACTGAAACTTTCCAATGTAATGTTTTGTTTTTCTGAATTTATTTTATGCTTGCTACTTTTTTGATCCCCAGGTTTTTTAAATAATTTTATCATAGTATTATTTTCATCTAAAAGCTCAATAGTAAGTGGAGTAAGAAACATTTATGGTACATTTTGATCTCACTTACTCTTACCATTGGTATTCTCAGTTTGAACTCTCAGCCTGTGTGTGTTTTTCGTTTCTTTTGGGTTCAAAAGTTAAAAATAGGAAAGCAGCAGAACATGGTTCTCTTATCATAGCCAGGTTAGGTAGTGGTCCTGCTGGACTTTCAGGAAATCTGTGCCTTATAGGAGCTAATGCAGATCTTGAAGAAGCATAGAACTTACAGAAAAAAAAAATCAAATTATAAGTAGTTTCCTTCCCTTAAAAATGAAGGAAAACATTAACAAATATTGGGCCTCTGGAGGAACAAGTGCAAACTAAACTCTCACAGAATTCAGTGGGAAGCTCTTTAGACTATGTCTTCACAGCACAGTTAACTAGGATGTGAGCACCCAACATGGCATAGCTCTGATGGCCACGTAGCAAAGCCTTTCCTGCCAGCCACAACTTATATGAGGTATGAGCACTTCTGGGGACATATCCATGGTTCTTAGCATTTCAGTAAGCTGAGTCACTTTATCCCATATCCTTTGGGGACCTGCAGGAAATCAGTGAAGAACTATTACCACTCAAGTGATATAGCCTGCATCCTCATTGCAAAGTGAGTGGAATATCAGCATGACTGTAAGTGGTACTAGGCTTTAACCTATAACTCAGGATGGATCAGCTGACTTGGGTCTGAAACACTACCATACTTGGGTGAGTTTTTTTGTGTGGATGGAGGGTTAATGGCAAGTAACATTGCAGTGAAAATAAACCCATAATAAATAAGTCAAAGCAGCAGCTCATCTGCCTCAAAATTGTATTAATTTTTAAAACTAATAAATAAGATTAATACTGGGTAGACATCATAGATTATGCATCACTTTCATATCTTTTCAATTTTCATTGTTGGAACAGAAATTAGCTATAAAAGCCAATTTTAAAAACAAATAATATATTTATTTTTGCTATAGTGTGCTCCAAAAGGCAATGCATGCATTTCATTTGCCTCATGTTGAGGGCCATGTGCTAAGATTGCAACTATTCCAAGTTGCGGTTTCCCATCACTCAAACAGAGCAGATGCCAATGAATCCTTAATGCCATTCAAACACAATCCCATTAACTCATATTTCACGTGTTGGCTACACTGCTATTTTCTTAAAAAGTGTCCATGAATTCAGCTCAACAGCTGGTAGCAATACTGTTACTGTAAATAAGACCCCAATGGTTGACAGTGTTTTAAGCACCATAATGTGCCATCTATGTGCGCTGTGAATGACGTTAGATGACTTAGTGTCTAAAATTCCAGTGGCTATTATAAGGGCCAGGTCTACACTATAAAGCTAGGTCAATCCAGCAACGTTTCTCAAGAGTGTGAAAAATCCATAGTTAAATCAACCTACCCCCACCCCTGGTGTAGACACTGTGAAATCAATGGAAGAATTCTTCTGTTGACCTAGATAGGTTGAGGTGGATCTTCTACATCAAGGGAAGAACTGTACCCATTGCTGTAGTAAGTGGCTACAGTGGAGCATTCCTGCAGCTATGTCAGCTGGGTTTTAGGGAACATCTAACACCAGAGGGAAGCACTGCTTGAGCTAATGTGCTAAAAAGAGCTGTGTGCTGTAGCAGCTCAGCTTGTCACCTACATAAAATCCTGTCCCATCCCCTGGGCACATCCTTGTGTGGCTTGCCCTAGCCATTGACCAGGTTGCTGCAACCACACTGCCATTTTTAGTGTGCTAGCTCAAGCAGAACAAGCATGGGTGCCTACCTGTCCTAGCAACGCACTCCTAGCAGTTGGGTCACTGTACCTTAAGATGGTGTCCCTACTGTCACTACCTTCAATGGAATTGCACTGATGGGGATTTTTAAGAAAAAAAGCTCAGTGCAGGTAGCACCTGACACAGCAGAGGCATTGAGCTACATGAAATGGTAGCTAGAATGTTCAGACCTGGTGCCATTCTTTGTAAGCACATTACTGCCACTGCAGAAAATCAGTGATCTGAACTATACTACAAATGCTAGAATCAGGGCTCAATTCTGCTGTCAGAGAGATGTGCAGCTCTGATTTATTTCAATGACAGAAATACATGCAGCTCAAATAGATGTTGGCAGTGGGATTTCCAAAAGCATGCAGTGCTGGCCTAAATATGCTCCTGCTGATGTCAATGGAAGTAGACTTAGGATAGCACTGAGTGCTTTGGAAAAATGCCACTCTGAAATTACTACAATCTAGGCCAGAGCGTGCCACACTTACCAGAGTTCAGCACTAACTTACTATACGAGCAGTTCAATGGTTTTAGCGTGACTACTTATGTTGTAGGGTTCTACTCAGTATGAATAAAAATGGTACAATCCAACCCTCTTTTTGAGTCTCATCCAAAGGCCACTGAAGTCAATGGACTGTGGCTCTAGCCCCTTAAAAGGATTCTTCCTGAAAGAAAGCACCGTAGTAAGAGATTTAACATTTCCTTTCTTTATTTGCTCTCCCCAGGAATGCTGGGATTCAGGCTGTAATTCACATTGTGGTCAGCTGTCTTGCAATAGGATCTGCTGCAGTACAGCCGTACATTTTTATATCTTGTGAAAATAATTCAATGTGTTTTTTGTGGTCACAAAATTAAAATAATAAGAAAGTGCACATGAGTCAGGAAATTCATAGTTCAGGTGCAAATTTTGAATGGTGTATTTCTGTGAGTCTCAATTACTTCTAATCATTGAGCAGTCCCATGGGATCTGGAATGAACAGTGAAAAAGACTGTAGCAACATATGGGGGGAAAGTATACAGGACTATAAAAATTGTGCCTACTTGGTGGTGATACCATACTTAGTTCAACTTCTTAAGAGGCTAATTCTGTTCCTATTGCAATCTATGACAAAACATCCACTGATGTACCAGATAACATCATCAGCTCTTCCACATAATTACCAAAATGGGATATAGTCTGAAAAGGAGGATAGTCAAATGAAAAGACAATATGTAACCTAGAACACATGAAGAATGACACCATTTGCTAGAAAAAAAAAAAGTATCAAAAGACAAGCGATCAGTTCCAGGCTTCAATCACTTTTAATTCTCAGTCAGTCGGAATTAAGATTATGGAATGTCTCCAGAAGTAGCTTTATTCCTTACAGGATCAAGCCTACAGCAAACAATCCCCAGTTTCAGAATATGTGGGCAGCCACATACCCAAAGTCTTGATGGCAGTGTCTTTACAATTCCTGTAGTGACATGTCTTTGCCTTAATGCAGATGACTGAATAAAAGGGCTGTCTTAATCATCTCAACACAGCAACTGGATGGATAACTCTCTATTTCAGCTTTCTCTTATTTACACAAATTACACACTAATGTTATAATAATGTCTACTGGGTTCTTGGGAAGCAAGGAGTTCTTTAAAGAGGGCTGAGATGGCATCTCTTAGCATATGCCTATGAGTATCTGGCACAGGGTATCAAAGCTATGGGTATCTGGCACAGGGTATTTAAGGTTATGGGTATATGGCATAGAATTTAAGAATTTTGCACTTCATTTTTAGGGTTGCTCAGCCTTTTCTGACCACACCTATTGCTCTATAAAACAAATGGCTTTCATACACATGCTGGATTGCAATTTACTCTGCCTTTGATAGTTTTCCATGAATTTTTTGTGTATTTGACTACATACACCACTTTTTTCCACTATGGGATCATGTAGCCCTTAGAAAGTAAAGCAATGACCCTGGATGGCTGTGTAAACTATCACTTTATTTTCCAGACTGCATGCAAAATTCTGTTCAGACACAGCAAATCTATGTAATGAAAAAGTGCTCCCTCTCCCCCACACACAATTTCCTATCTCTTCTGAGTCCATGTGCAGAATTCCCACTGAGGGAATTATAATGGAAATGCACATAGAGCCCTAATTATAGGAACTGCCCTGAAGGCTGCACTAAGGAGTACAGAAGGAAGGAAGATTTCTTCGGTAAATCCTATAGTCTTTGGGACAAATACAGCAGTGTTTTTTCCTTACTACCATTGCAGGCAATGGGAGTTTTGTTGGAGTAAGGAATAAATAAATGATGTAGAATTTTGTCCTTTGTCTACTTTTTATTAAAGCAGTCCTCCTTACTTTCTGAATTGATGCTAGAGATTTCATAAAATATTATAATATTTTGTTGGATGATGGTAGGGAGGTAGGTTTCTACTTAAAAGTAAAAAAAAAAAAAAATAAACTTACTAATCTCCTGTAATTGGGTTATGGGTATCAAAGTGTGAAAGCTTATCACTCCATTTATAATAGCCATTCTTTTACAGGTTGCATGACAAAATAAGTACCCACTACTGGTACAATAACTACAATCGCTTACCTGCAGAATGATGCAAGTCTGTGTGGGCTGACTGCTAATGTTTACAAGCTGATGAGATGCTGCATGATTTCCCTCAGGATCTACAGTCTTAAGTAGAAGACTAGCCGAAGAACTAAAAATTCTACCTTAGTGAATTAGCTGAATTGACTAATCCTCATAAATACATAGGATTTATGATATGATTCTCAGATTATTTATCCAATTGCATAAATCTATGTAGAACCAGATATACTGGAGAGTTACAGATACAGAAATATGTTAGAAGGGAATGAAAACAGTACAAAATATATATCCTAAAGGTTTTTTTATACGTTTCAATATTTGACATAAATTTTTTGCTTCAAATGAATATGTTGAAACATAAGATTTTTTTTTTTGATAATTAAATATTGGAACTAAGGCTTTGAATAACTAATTATGTATTAAAATACAGTAGTTATTTACATTTCTGCACTCTGATTTCTTTTTAAAACTATAATGCGTAATATCACTATTTATGCAGTCCTGCTAGCAGCAGATTATAAAAGGAGATTACTATAAATTTAGAGCATTAACTATAAATTTGTCTCCCTTGCTAATAAGTAACATGATAATGTCTGAAATTCCAAAATACTGTTGAGACATGTCAGATGTTTGATTGAAATAAAACAAATCTGAGATGACGAAACAACTGTTAGATGATAGTGGGTATGTTTGTTGATAATGTAAGTGTCTTATGCTCAAGAATACTAGAAAGAGTGATATACAGTAGACCCTCAGTTAGAGCTTTGTTTTAGTCCCCAAATGACTTGTATTTTTTCTGATATACAGTCAATATACTAACAATTGTTTTCCCAATGCAAGGAAAATGCCCTTCAGGAAAACAATATTAATTACCTAGAGCTATAACTGTACACGGTACTTTATAACAGGTAGAAAGTGGTTGACAAAAAGTAAGTGCCCTTTGTGAAAAATAAACATCCTTTAATGAAGATAGCTCCTTTGGATTCACTCTTGCCTTATCACTTTCTCTGTAATCAAGGAAGTAAATTATTCCAGGTGGAGTCCCTGATACAGAGATGGGGTGTGCCTGATCCTGCTCTGACTGAAGATAATGAGAAAACTCATTGACTTCAAGAGGAGTAGGAATGTGCTCTGTATTTCAAAAAATGATTTTAAAGAACATGACACCCCAGCGGTCAATCTTATGGCTCTTTGTTTTGTTTTCAATATTGCTCAAGCACAAAAAAAGTGATTCTGAGCAACTTCCACACAGGAATTCACCTCATGTTGTTAAGTTAGGAACATGGCAAAGTACCCTGCAGGATTTGGGGGATTTCAAAACAAG
This sequence comes from Pelodiscus sinensis, assembly GCF_052426305.1. NCBI lineage: Eukaryota > Metazoa > Chordata > Testudines > Trionychidae > Pelodiscus > Pelodiscus sinensis. The sequence goes on from NC_143058.1 coordinate 33,147,033, forward strand.
GTAAGGAGTACATGCTGAGTTTCACAGATGGGACAATATACCAAAAAGCTGTGAGGAAATCATATTTGAGAATGCATGAGACCTTGAGAAAGACAAACAGGAGAGTAAACAATTGGGTGAGCCCTTGTGCCATGGGGTGGCTATACCTAGGATTATTTGCAATACCATCAGGAAGACAATCATCTCAAGTAATCATGATTTTCTGTAATCCAATGCTTCCCAAGAGTTACTTTTACTGTACTTCTCATATGTGCCATTTTGTCTGCTGCTACATATATTTAAAACATCATTCATGGTGCCAGAAGCAATTAATAGGCCTGTCATAATTAAACTTGCTCACTTTTGGATCTTAGGACCAACTTCACAAAGGAACTCAGTCACCTAAGTACAACATATAGGTGCAACAGGTCTTCTCAAAACCATTGCTTCATTGCTACTTAACTCTGTTGTTGCCTATGCTCCTGCTAGCAGAGATGAGCAAAGCCAGGAAAATCCTGATGCCATTCCTCAGCTAACAAGCCCCTCAGAACCCTTCCTTACTCAGCCCTGGCAGGAATTGCAAACAAGGCAATCCCAACCATTATTGGACCTAACCAATTCAGTTATAAGATCAAGAACACATATTCCTGCTCATCCAGAAATATAATTTATATCATCATGAGCCGACAGTGTTCATCTGCTATGTACATTGGACAAACATCCCAGATGCTTCGCCAAAGAATCAATGCACATAAAATGGATATCAGACAGTATCACAAAGAAAAAACAGTTTCTTGCCATTTCAACCAGAAAGGTTGTCTCAATGACTTGATTACCTGCATACTGCTTCAAAGGCATTTTCATACCAGACTTGAAAGAGAAACCTCTGAACTGTCATTCATGCTTAAATTTGACACTTCACACTGGGGTCTTATCAAAGATGCTAATTACCTTACCTATTACAAAGATAGCTTCCCCAATTATCACCTCTAATATCATTAGCTCACAGACATTTACCTTCTCCCTCCCCCCCATTCTCCCTTCTGTTCTGAAATTTGATTTGTCCTATTTATATATGTTCACTTTTTTTGATTGTATCCCTTTGGTATATATGGTCATGCCTATTTTCTTCCACAATTTGATCTGAGGAAGTGAGTCTGGCCCATGAAAGCTCATCACCTAATAAACCATCTTGTTAATCTTTAAAGTGCTACATAATCCTGTTTTTTGTTTCAGCTAGACTAGACTAACACAGCTATATCTCTATTATTAAGGCAATCCCTGACCTTCTTCCAGGTAGAAATGATTAGCTGTAATGGTGTGTATGGGTGGGGAGGTATCTTTGTTTTTTCATGAGTGTGGGTGATTTGGCACCTAACTCCAGGAGAGAGTTCATGGCTGTGAACCCCAGGTGGAGGGAGGTGCTTTTCTCTGACTTCAATCAGGCTTAGATCAATGGGTGTTAAGTGTTGACATATCTTTGTGATTCTGGGCTCTAAGCCCCTACACTTCCTCTGCATTTTATTCCTCTCTGATGAACACATTGACATCAGTCCTATTTTAGGTGCCACACATTCAAAAGCTTCAGAGAGATAGCTGAGTTAGTCTCTAACTGGAAAAACTTAAAAAAAAAAACAATAAATAGTCCTGCAGCACCTTAAAGACTAATAAAAAATGTAAATGGTGTCATGAGCTTTCAAGGTTTCAACCCATTTCTTCAGATGAATGGTGTTATTAAAGGTCCAGTTTTGAAATAAATAGGGAATGGGGAGAGAAAAGGAAAAAAGGGGGAAAGAAATAGTCATTTAGAGTCTCCGTGCTTCATGAAGCTGATAGAGCATTTTCAAATTGTTCTTAAGTACCCATTGGTTTTTTTTTTATGTCATTAGGATGTAATGGGTGATCTAGCATATGTCTTTATTCATGCCTTTGTGATAGGAATCAAACTTGTAAAGGAAGTGAAGTTCAAAGACTTCCTTATGTATTTGGCTTGTGGAATTGTCCTGAAATAGTATGGTGACTTTGAGATCCATTAATGAGTACCCGGGCAAGTTAAAATGTCCCCCAACAGATTTCTGTGTGTTACCTTTTCAGATATCTGATTTGTGTTCATTAATTCTTTCCCATCGAGACAGTCCAGTTTGGCCAATAAACATGGCAGAGGGGCATTGCTGGCATTTGATGGCATAGATAATATGGCATAGTGGATTTTCAGTGAAATGAGCGTCTGATTTGTTGGTTGATGTGGTTGGATCCTGTGATGATATCGCTTGTAGAGATGTGTGAACAGAGCTGGCATTGGGGTTGATTGCAGGGGTGGGTTCCTGGGTGATTATGTTGGTGGTGTGCTGCCTGTTTACTGGAAATAATTTGTTTGAGATTAGGGGGTTGTCTCTAGGCGAGGATTCTACACACGTTGTATGGGAATCCTGAGCTCCTAACTCAGAGCTGAGCATTCATCTGGGTGGAGCGTACCTAGGAGTTAGACACTGAAATGCCGAAGTCCCTGTATCAATCTAGCCCTTGCTTGCTGTATTCAGATTACTGGGGGCCAAATTCTTCTATCAGTTACGCAGGTGCCACTCTGACTGAATTCAGATTGGGCCAGTATTTTTCACTTGCAGTCAATGTAAATGAACTGATAGACACTTACATTTATCCTATCCTCTTTGTTTCCCTTTAATAAATCCATAACTGTACATGCTCATGCATATTTGCTATGCTTCATATGTGCTGTACAAAACTTGCCTGATTTAGAGAGGTCCCTATTCAGAGATGACTACCTAAGAGCTTAAAAATAAAGAACTAGAGTCTTTCTTTTTAATGTATTTAATTAACCATTTAAGCCTAGCTCCTAAAACAAGTGCCACACGACTTGCAGCATCTTGCAGGACCAGGGCCTTAAACGAAACAGCAGCAGCCTTGCTTTGGCAATCAGGAAAATTTTGGCTACAATGATAAATATAAGAAAACTGTCTGGAATTTGTCAGACTACAAGGCCATTCCTCTCAGAAGTTCCATGAAATAAGTGATTATAAGCAGTGATTGTGTATTTCATATAGTACTGTGAATTATTGCATTCCAAAATGTCAAAAAATATTTAACTGATAAATATTTCGATTCATTTCTAATGGCATTGTTATTGCTCAGTTTTCACATAAAATAAGACAGAAATTGCATCTACAAAAAAGGCAAAGTATCATCACAGGTCTCTGAAAGGGTCTTCAATTTTATCAAATTATTTTTTTATATGAATGAAAAGATTTCCTAACCAGCACCCTGCCTTTTTATCTTAGTTTCTCCACAGTCTTTAAGTATAACATGCACACAGTGCAAAATCTTGGAAATTCATAAAACACGATCTGTAGGGGGATTTTTTGAGACTCACAGACTAGGATACCTTCTGGGTTTTTTAGGACAGGCTTGACCCTAGAACTGGGAGAACTCTGAGGATAGCACAACCATGGAGCAAGAATCCTGCATAGAAACTATGATACAGTGGCAGCTCTGCCATCCCTTGACAGGAGGCTGCACACACTTTCCTCTCCACGCAGCCAGCTGCAATGACCAGTGTGAGGGAAGGGCCACAACTTGCCTCCTTACTGCTCTTTTGGGGGAGGCTAATATTGAGCAGGGAACCAGCATCAAGTAATGTCTCTACTCACTCCTCACCGCCCCATCATCTATCTGCTCCGTAGCCGCACCGTAGGTAACACCAAACAGGGTGTCAATGAAAGAGGCATATTGCACCTTCTCCCTCCACTGTGCTCCCATGCCAGGCCAACCACACTGTGTGGTCCTTAGCTTCAAAACTCCTGACTATGGACTTGATCCTGCAACTCTACAGTAAATGAGAGTTTTGCTGATGGCTTCACGGAAGATATGGTCAAACCTTGTCACATTTGTGCTGGGATAATTGTTTGCTCATGGGTGAATTATTATATTGTGGGTTGGAGGTGAGTTGTGGTTGTTTTCACTGGTAGATTATTTTATTTTGCATGAAAGAACAGCTCTATGACTGGCACTGTTCCTGAAACTGCTCTTAGCTGCCTGCAGAGCTCTGAGCAAAGTCAATACACACATAATCTATGTCCAGTGTTAACCCAAAATATACTTGCAGGGAAAAAATAAAACCAGTCTGTCAAGTTAATTTAGTCAATAGTTTTTTTGTTTTTTTTTTTAAAGAAATCCTTCGATCAATGTTACTTTGTTTCACATCTACCATTGTCAGTAATACCAAGAAGAATATGTTTGTAAAATAATTATGGGAGAGGAACATGTTTGATTTAAAATGTTTGTCCACACCCGTGAGACTTTCTAGCTTACTATGTGCTGGAATTAAATACATTGCTAAATCCTATTTTGTTTTTCAGAGCACATATTTTACGGTATTTCAGTATAAATACAATAGCACCCTCTGGAGGTCTTGACTGCTTTGCCTGACTTCCACAAATCAGTGTTTGCTTCTGTTAACCCAATATACTTTCTTCGAGCCTGATGTATTTTGAGTTTTGTTAATTGAAATTCAGTTTCACTGAAATGTAAAAATACAATTTATTTTGTCATCCTGGCTTTGTATTATCTGTTACCCATATTTATATTCAAATTTAATTTTCAGTTTTCAAATGTAATAAGTAAACATTTAATAAAATACCAGTTCTTGTTAATCGCTGTTTAACTTGACTGTGTTAATGTCAATGGAAAATATTTTCTAATGTAGAAATAACACTTTGATTTTTTGACTTGTTGAGTGCCAGTTGAGAACAGAGGCATTTGTTAGCAACCTTTGTGCCAAGCACAGACATTTAAACACACACACTCACAGACAGAGCACACAGCACTTACATGCACATAAGGAAAGAAGAAGAAAGGATTCTTACGCAAATGGTTCAGTGTCTCATACATAAGTAAAGCTACATTTTTTTAAAGAATTTTATCAAGTTATTTGCATAAGAGAAAAAGCAAAAATTAGTGAACTAGGGGAAAACACCTAGGCAGGTTCAGACATACTTATACATAGTTTCTAAAATTACAAATATACAAGGACAAATTCTTTATGCTCTCTACTAAAACTGAATAAACAAATCACGCATTCATACACACGGACACTTAATTGTACATTGACTCACTTTGTAGATGTAAGTATGGGATTTTTGTGCTGATTTTAGATTTTTTAAAAATGTGCCCTTCATATGTCCTCCTCCCACATTTTAGTCCATGTGACAAGAAGCGAACATGTGCTGTGTGTGTTACCAGTGCAGCATTTTGAATACAGGAATTGTCAGAATGCAGTCCACCTTTGAAAAACTATTCCAGCTTTCCATTTTTTTTTTTAAATCCAGGGAGTGGGGGAGTGTATGCTTCAGGGTTGTTGCTGTGCTCCAGGTCTTCATTCTTCTTTTAAAGTGTTGCAGAAATCCATCTTTTACTTCACAGCTCTTGCTGGCGTTGGTTTAGTTATTTTCTGGTGTATCTACCCACCATACATTTGCAGGCACCAACCCAAAAATGTCAGGATCTGGATTTTTTTTTTAATTATGAAAATCATGGAAGCCCTATGACAGTTCTGGAAAAGTTCAAACTTAACCATAAACCATACAGGAAATGTCTGGGTTTTAAAAAGACAGGTTCTATAACCTGTGCCTCTCACTATGGAGTAAATTTTCAAAAGAGAAAGGCTCATTCTTAATCCATTAATCTTCACCATCACAGAGTTACAAACATCTTGGGAGTGGAAGTTGTTCATAACTCTGAACAAAACATTAAGGTTGTTCTTTCAATAGTTTAATGAATATATATTTAACAGCTTTGAAACTTGTCTATGAAGAAGAAAAATTCTGCTTTTAACCATCTTAATTTAAATTAAACAAGCACAGAAATGGTTTCTTTACATTGTCAAGGAATGTGTCTTTCTTTATGTGTATTTTTTAAAACTTTCCTTCTATTTTATCATTATCTCATATTTAACATAGTTTTGTACCGTATTTGTTTTTGTTTTGATTTGGAGGGTGTTTGGTTTTTGTTGTGGTCTCTGCTGCCAACTGATTGTGTGATTCAAGTTTCAAATGAGGTGTGTGGTTGACTGGCCAATTTGTAACTTTGGTGTTTCTAACTCTGAAGTTCTATTGTACTTGATTTTTACCTCCAGTCAGTCATTTAGATATGCAATGACCACTTCTACAGGAGCAAATTTTGCAGTTACAAATTGCATCTTTGTAATATTTTGTCCTAATAAGCACATTTCTTCTTTATGTTACTCACCTTACAGAAATGTATCTGGAATAAAACAACATTGCAATTTCTTGGTGACAAAAGCTGTATGGTATAGCTATAATATAATGAAAAGCATTGGGGTCATTGAGAGCTAAGAAGCCTCCATACTTCCCTGTAGTAATTTAGCACCTGGCAGGAAAAGGCTATGATAATGCCACAAGGAGGAGATAAGAGGGATTGGGGAATTTATTTTACTGTTTTCCCACTTAACAAAGCCATTTTCTTTTAACTATAAACACGGGAAGAGGAGGCAGCAGTATCATGTTGCAAGATACTGATGTTAAGTGTATTTCATTGGAAATGTTTACATCTTATTCCTGAAAAAAATAAATGGGATCACAGATTTTGCCCAGATTTACAACCGATGTGACTTCTGGAGAGGTTTAAATATGGCAGAATATGGGCCACGAGCATTCTTTACTAATAGCTTAGTCCAATGCTGGAGTTTAAGGAAGATTTCTCCTGTAATTAAAGTACTGGACTCTTGGAATTTGTGCATTATTTCCTGATTCAACCACAGAGTTCCTATGTGACCTCAGGAAAGGTGTTTAATTGCTATGCATCTCAGTTTCTCATTTGTAAAATGGGAATAATAATGTTTCCTTCCTCTTACCTATTGTATGTCTTGGCTATTTAGATTGGAATCATGGCTGACATTGTCTCTTTCTCTATGTTTCTAGTTTCTCACCCTTCTCTACCACATCAAACACAAAGTTAACCACTTTAAAGCCCTTCACAACTTAGTCCCTCACAGTGTATTTGCTCCTGTATGTTAACACATTGCCTCTACCTCTTCTGCTCCACCAGTGACTGCTGACCAGTTTGTCAGCATCTCCCCTCATGCTTTCTTTCATGTTGGCCATTATATATGGAACATCCTCCCCCCACAGTCCATACAGTTATTACCATGTTCTTTTTCATATCCCTCCTCAGGATCCATTTATTCCATGATCCCTATGGAAAACTGTCGAAGGATAACTCCTAAGGAGGTGGCCAGTGGGTATTTTTGCTGTTTATCTAATGTGATTACATATAACTTATAACTGTTTTTAAGCCACTAAATCAGAGACATCTAGCTGTGCACATGTCCACTGCATGTCAATGCCACTTTTCATTACTGTTCCCTTTGATAGAAGTATTATTTATTATTTGTATTTGGTTGTATCCAATGACCCAATGCAGTAGGCACTGTACAAACAGATAATGAACAATCGCTGCCCCCAATAAACTTACAATTGACATATGTTCCCATTCCTATTCTTCTGAAATTTTATTACATTCATTTGTTGAACTTTGTCTAAATTAGACACTTGAAGTGAAGGCCCCCATCTTTTACTGTGTGTTTATTTCCTTTTTTAGAATGATGAGGGCCTCTAAGCACTACCGTAGTACCAATATTATATAACAAAATAACGACAATGTTATACTTGTAATATAAAAACGATAAAAATGACCCAATCTTCACGTGCCACATCCTTGGAAAAATAAGTCAAGAACTGACAGGCTTTTGTTCATTCAGAATTTAAGAGTATCAACCAGGAGTGAGAAAAATTCAGCCCACAGGTTGGACCTGGCCTGCCAACCCTTTTAATTTGGCCCGCAGCCCACCCCTGCAGCATTGAGCAACTCCACACTACTCCAACTGTCTGGCAGCTCCCTGTGACTCTCTGTGCTACATACAGGGAGGGAGGCTTCGCATACTGTCCCACCCTAGCATAATCTCTCAGCTTCTATTGTCCAGAAACCAGCCAATGGGAGCTGAGAGATTGTGCTGGGGCCAGGAGCAGTGTGCAAAGTCTTTCCTTCCTTCCCCTTCCCGCTCCCCTTCTCCCCCACAGTGCAGAAAGCCACATGGAACAGCCAGCAGCTTTGACTGGTCTGGGCTGCTGGCAGGCAAGGAAGCCTGCCTGAGGGTCCCGCTGGGCTACTGGCCAAGACCTGCCCACCCTCTTCCACTCCCCAATTCCCTCACAGACCCTTCCCCCAGACCAGAATCCTCTCCTGCACCCATACCCCCTCCCGAACTGCGCACACCAATCCCCTACCCTAGGTCACCACCCAAACCCTCTGCACCCACCTCCCCACACCCCAGGTCATTACTTCCTCCCAGACCCTATACCCTTTCCTACATCCCTCCCCCAGCCAGACTCCTCTTCTGCACCCCAATCCCTTATTGTAGCTTATAACCCCTCCTTCACCTAAACTCCCTCTCAGACCTCACACTCTCTTCTGCATCACAGTCCCCCATCCCGATCTCCCTTCTGCACTCAACCTCCATTCCAGCCTGAGCACCCTCTCCATAGAAAAGCATGGCCCTTGACCTCTTTCCAAAATCATGGCGAGGACCCCCCCCATCATCAATTTTTGCCCACCTCTGGTATAAATGGTAACTAAAACAGAACCAGTGAAACAGACCCATGAGAGATAACAGCAGAGGTTAAGACAAAGTTTTCTCAAAAGAGAAAAATGAGAAATGTAGTGGCAGGCCAGTGGAACTGGCATCATAGAGCTGTCTTCTTCACCAAACTCTGATCATGAGGAGAGACACAGGGACAGAGTCAACAGCTCTTCTCTTCCTTGGTTCAAATGGTCCAATGCATACTTTGTGACTGTTTTTGCTCTTATGCAGATATCAAAGAGGGTGCAAAAATACTCATCCAGATTCACTGAAACAAGAAGGTAGTCTCTGATTTTCACTGAATCCCATCTCACTCATTCCTGTTTATTCATTCTACAGCTCTTACAGAAAAGCCCATCTCTTCCCTTTGGCACATGAAAGGGCCTGGAAGAGGGGGACTTACCTCAAAAGTGTAGATTTGGGAAGAACTATATGTTTGTCTGGTGCTATGGAACAAACAAGGGGCCCAGTATGCCTCAGGCCATCTGGGTACTCCATAGGGCCCCACAGGGCCATCACTATGGCTATTGTCCTTCTCAGGCTGACCCTTCCTCCCCTATTGCCTGACTCATCCCTCAGAGATGTGCTGCCAAATGTTAACAGAGGGCTCTGTCAAAAATGTATCCTTCAGTCATTCAGACATATGACATTCTCCGGAAAAAACACTCTTCCTTCCCGACTCTAGATAGCCACGATTTCCACAATCTCCTATGTCTTCCCCCACTAATGCCATCAGTTACATATCTTTCTCCTCCCATAAAAAAACCTATTGATTTCATACTCTTCCGCTCTCAGACCACCAGTCTTTCTCTCTGGCAGATGTTCCTCACAGCAACAGCAGTGTTATAGGCACCTCAGTCTGAAGTTTCTGGTAGTGGGGTAGCTGGTAAAGTAGACATTGGGTCACCTGCAGTAATGGTAGGGGCAGTCAGTTGAGGGACAGATCTCCATTCTCCTTTGACTGTTGGTGGTTTCTCCCAGCTCATTTGAGGTGTGGGAGAGTGGATCTTGGGCTGCTGAAATGTAGAGGTTGGGTCTGAGTGAATTTCCCTACAGGTTGGGAAACAATGCACCATCTGCCTTCCTAATGCCTGCTCTTGACTCCAAGGCTGTAGTGTCAATGAGTTTCTCACACAGGGCAGCAGTAGCATAGCCCTCTTTTCTTTCTAATTGTTTGTATGCTGCTGGAAGAGCTGGCAGGGTTGGGGTTGGAGGTGTGGCAAAAACTATTTGATGTGTCATTAATACATCCCTAGACATCCTAATATGGGTGCAAACAGCTATCAGTGTCACATCAACAGCACACAATTGGAGCATACAACATACAGCAAGAAGAATTGGCCATAGCACTGGGCTAAGGACTGAGGGAAGGCTTAGCATGACAATTCTTTCAAATAGATCACAACTTAAGCCAATTATCATTGTCAGGGAAATTGGTTACATTTTGAGGAGAATCAGAAAAATAATTACAGCACAGTTCATCCAGAAAAAGGTAAGGCCTCATTTTACACTACAGCTGGTTGAAAAATGAACCTTTTTACCACCAGAAAAATCACTGTAAATCAAAATTTTCCACAGGAAAAGACTGGTATTGGTAGAATTTTTCTTTGGAAATTGATACGTTTCATTTTTATTGAAACTGTTGACCTGACCAACAGCAAAACGTATTTCAGAATCTCTCACATTGCCTGAGCCACTGGGGTGCTTCGGGGAAGTTTTAGTTCTGTGTCACATCTGCCCCCATGCTGCCTGGTGACCCAGTTTCCTGGCCAGACTCTATCTACTACGATGTATTGTGACCTTGCCTCTTTGCTGAGCCTCCATTGTGCCACATGGGATTTGTGGGTTCTGACAGAATCAGAATGAGTCAGGGATCAAAGTTACAGCAGCCTCCCTTTGTGGATGCATGGAACATAAGAACATAAGAACAGCCGTACTGGGTCAGACCAAAGGTCCATCCAGCCCAGTAGCCTGTCTGCCAACAGTGGCCAATGCCAGGTGTCCCAGAGGGAGTGGATCAAACAGGTAATGACCAGGAAGACAAGCTGAGTCTCTCTGGGGCACATCCCTGGCAGGGTTGAGGCCTCTTGCCATGCTCAGTAGCCACCTCAAGGTTGGCCTAATACAGGCTCAAGACAAAATAAGACTTTCCTGGGGCCAACCAAAAGCACAAAGGTCAGTGGCACCCTGGGGTGCCTGGATAGCAGCTTTACTGGTGTCCTTACAACTGGGTAGCCAAGTCACTCTCTCCCTCTTAGGCTTTCCTCTGGGCTCCTTTACTGGAGCTGGGGTTTTAGGACATAACAGTTCATCATAATATTCCAGGAGCTGCTCCCCATTTCCTCTCAGAGTTTCCCCTTTGTGGACTGCAGTTTCTTACTTTTAAAGCCCTCCTTCCTACTATGTATCATTGGTTAGGCTGGTAGGGCAAGGCTTCTCAGCACTCAGGAAAGGAGCCTCCCCAGCTCCTTCTCTGCCCCTGTGGAGTTTATAAACCCTCTCGCACAAGCAAGTGGTTGTTTTTTCCCATTAGATGTGGGGCTTTTAGGCCCTTCTCTGTTCCCACAGAGTAGGATTAAATGGGCAGGAGCAGAGATGAATAGCTTCTCTCTAAATTTTCCACACGGCTATAGAACAACAGCTCAGAAAGTTAATTGCTTAAAAACATACAGAGATATACATAAATATAATTGGGCATCAAAGTAGTTACAGCATTTCCATCGTCACTTTATGTCTGACCATTGAGTTCTTATGAGACAAGAATAGGTGACAAACAGTTCCAGTTACAATGAAAGATTATTAGACAGACTGAAGGTAGAAATGGAAAAGATTTGGGGGTTACTTTTACTTGTATTATTCTAAGATACAGGGTATGAACAGGGAAAGTAGTGACATGGATTCTAGATTTGTCAATCCCTTGCATATATTTTTCTAACCAGGATGTTCCATATTTTTGAGAATCATTGGCAATGTGTGATTTGGTTTTAAAGCACATCTTCAATCTTATTTTAATAAGCCTTATTATTCTAAAATGAGCTGAAATTATAAGGGTCTTGCATTGTAAATGAAGCATCTAGCATTATATTGTGTGTGTGTCCCAGAAATATATTGGAAAAAGACTGTCATAACTGTGTGTCCCTCTAAGATCCTTGAAGTGTGAGATGGATATCTCCTGGGCCTATGAAAGCTAAACAAATTTTAAATAAATAATGAAGTCCAATTTAAAGCAAGCCCGCAGGAATCCTTGTGGTGGGAAATTTCAGCTTTATCATCCCATTTTGTCTCTAAGGACATCTATGCAAAATGGGATTAAAAATATAGATTAAGAGAAAACACAAGTGGTGTGTGTACAGAAACACATTCAGCTATATGCATTGTAAAATTGTTCCCATTTGACATAAGAGCATAGCTGCCATTAACTATTAACTAGACAGGTACTAGTAATAGCCCTTGTCAACTCTTTTAAAGGAAATCAATACACAACATAAATGTAAAATCAAAAGATTCTTCTCTGGACAGTACCATCTAACTTGTGCTGAACTCATAAAAGCCACAAGAGCCTGGAACTATGTTTTGTATCCCCTTTAGTCTCATTTTGGTTGCATGGGCATGACAAGATGTAGCAAGAAATTAGCAGGAATATTTATTCTATTTGGTATGGAGAGTGTGGCCAATATATGTGTGTGTTGGGGTGGGGAGGGTTATGATGTAGGGATTGAAGCCTGACCTGAGAAACACTAATTTATGTAACTAGAAGCTCAAATTTTGTCAATAACTCATCATTTTATGCTTCTGAGGCTGAAACAATTAACTCCATACAAATTACTAGAATATTCTTTGGCTGCAGAGGACATAATGTAAGGCCACATGCAAGAAGAAAGACCTTTCTTCCAATCTTTATCATTAGCAAGAAACATTGGTGCTACCGATGTCACTGGACTTTTGTTATGGTCAAGCATCAAAGCAAAATGCCAGAGGGAATCCAATGTACCTAAATATCATACAAATGCTTAAGAACCTTTATGACAACTAAGGAGACAATCTACCCAGAGTCAGCAGAAGAATCGTTTCAAAGACTTTATTATAATTTTATATTACTTACAGAATCTTCAAATTAGCCCATCTAATATTGATTCTAGTGTGCTGATGCAAATACCCTTTGTGCTTTAATGACAATTCTTTTATGTTTAACTTCATTCAATACTGCATAGTGCACTTGCTATCTTTTTATCATTATTACTTATATAATACTGTTGATGCACAGAGGAATGTTTTAGTTACATCTTAGCAAGTTCTTTGGGGAAGGGACATCGAGGTGCTATGTTTGTACAGCACCTAACAAAATGGGGCTCTTAGGCACTAACATGATACAAATATGTTAAAATTCAGATATAGTGTCATGCATTCTAATAGATATATTAGTTTTAAATTAAGACTAAGGATTTTATTACTAGCATGAGGGTATAAGGATTTGTGATCATTTGTAAGGAAAAGGGATGTATAAAATAATGCATCAAGAAGAGTTGCTTATTGAATTAATTATATTTTGTATCTAGAGATTTAGGGCCAAACATTCTCAGCTCCCATTGTCTTCTTGCGGACTATATCAAGCCTGATCTCCTAAAGATGTAGCCCTTACTTCTAATATACACAAACATGCTAATTTCCTTTTGTGCTTAGCAATACCACAGACAGAAACAGCCATAGGAAACATTACTTTAACACGCATACTTAAAAAAGGGGGCCTTAACCAGGAAATCATTTCCCATCCATTACAAAGCTAAGCAGAATGTTTGTCTAAGAATGGCCATTAACAAGCATGACAGTATTTCAGTCACTCTACATTTGTTACTCCTTCATAAAATGCTGACAGTTTCCCCAGGTCTACATTAGAGCATAAGTTCGAATTAAGATACACAACTTCAGTTACGTTAATTGCTGGAAGTCAAAGGGAGAACGTTCTGCCTTCAACTTCCCTTACTCCTAGCAGAAGCAGGGCTACTGGCATCGACAGGAGTGCCCCTCTCAGTTTGAATTAGTGTGCTGTCATTAACCCAGCTAATTCAAACCCCAGAAGATCGACTGTGGCTGCTTTATTCTTATTTGTAGTATAGACATGGCCTTTGAGTAGTTGGGTCTAGTGGAGTTGCTCCTATAGTTCTCTTGGTAAGACTATGGCTTTGAAATCAGAAGGCTTTCAACTGTTCAACTTACCTCTCTCCTCACCTCCATCTCCCATATTATCAGCTGCCACACAAAGAATGGAAGAAGCTGATAATATGCTTGATTGTGTTTTCTGTCCTGCCTTTCAATGGCTTGCACAATATTCTATTCCCATCTTCCAGCAGTATAATTCAATGTCAAAGGGGCTTATGTAATATTTAAGCTTGTATTACACTAAATTAATCTTAACATGAAAAATCTTTTGATTACATAGTATATTTTTGTCATTGATTGATTGACTAATTCATTTATTCATATAGTAATGTTATGTCCAACTTCTATTTATATTCAGTTGTAACAGAAAGTTCCTATTCATGTCACAGGAGATGAATTAAAATAGTTATTACTGGTACTTTCCAACCTATTTTTTATAAGGCTCTCTCCTATACCACATTCTTCTCTCACCATCCTTCTTATACTAAACTACAGCATCGTAGTTCCCCATTTCCATCATTCTCCTTATGGCAATTAAAATGCTTGGTTCTGAATGACAGTGTTGACCCCCTCCCATAATGCAAGAGATAGAGAGATACTTAGTCTTTGCCTTGTGATGATACACTCAGACCAGGTGCCATGGGAACAGATGATTAGCTCCTGTTTAAAAAGCAAGGGATCTGGCCCCATTTCAGGTCCTGACACTGTTTCAGGCTGGAGCTAATACAGACAGGTTGTGAAAGAGCTAATGGAAAGAGGAGACTACTCTCATCAACATTCCATACAGCAATTATACAGACCTACAATTATACAGACTTACAAGCAGCGATACCCAGATATTGCTCTGGCTTTCCTATTAGCCATAACATCTCCATGCCTTTTTCTTTCATTGTATTATCTCACATAACGTTTGCTGGGGAAGACTGGAACTTATTTAGATATGCTGGTTGGGCCAAATCAGACTGGGCCTGAGATGGTGTCAACTGGCACAGCTTTGTTCATTTGCATATAAATACAGAACAGCTGTTAGATTCTTCTTGAATTCCTTAGGGCCAAAATGTAGGTGGTTTAGGGGGGCGCAAGAAGGAGGGAAGCTAAAAATGGTTTTAGAGACTTAGACCTTATTCCTGTGTCTGGCCAATGCACAGGATTCAATGTACAACAGATGGGATTGCAGCAGTGCTAGTTACGCACTGATCAGGACTTATTTAGCTCTCAGTTTCTTTATAAAATTAATAGAAATGTGTTGTCCCCCTCCTACACCTTAGTCGTTATTTTATGTTTGATTTGAGTTGCCTCGGGAGAATGTAAGTGAAATCTTATTTTAGCACGTGAGCAAGGATTATAACATTAAAAATCACTACAACTGAAGAATAAAATCACCCTTCTTTGTTCTGAGATAGCTGACTCCACAGTGAGTTAATCATTCGAAGCCAAAGATTCAGACTTCAATGTTTTGTTATTGTTGTTGTTTTTGTATCCTCCTGACAAAGAATGAAGTGTTACATTAACAGTTCAGCACCAAGTAAGATGGCACTGTTTTTTGTTACTAAATCCAAGAAGCAATACAGTTTAAAAAAAAATAAACTGAACATTCTCGCTCAGCTTCTCTGGCCATGCCAAGATGTGCTCAGCACAGGGCCTGAGAGAGGGAGCAAAGGTGACTTTCAGGCTCCTTTGTGCTCTCCTGATCCCAGGACTGCTGGCTGGTAATAAGTTTGCCCTCAGACCAAAGCATTGTTCCAGCAGAATAGAAGAGCCAGCAGCCTCATGGCTTTGTTTCAGGGCAGAGCGGAGAGAGTGTAAGATGCTGCAGCAGCACTATGATGCCAGAGGATTTCTCTGTGTGATAGGAATCCTCCATTTCTCAGACCAACAAGGTTGGTGCTAGGAGACCAGTGCCAAGAAGCACAATATGGATATGAATCTGGGCCTCTGAGCCATCCTATGGTCTTACAGAATAAGCAAGAGTTGCTTGGAAAAGGACTCTCGTGAATGATGCTGTCAAGAAGTTTAGGCCCAGATTGAAAAATTATACATATGAGTCATATACAGGTTGCACCTCTAAAATCCAGGATTCTCTGGTCCAGTAACATCCGTGGTCCGGCATGACCACGGATGTTCCAGGATCAGAGTGTCCTGGTATGCTGCAGAAGGATGGGGGCCCAGGAGTTGGTGCATGGCTCAGCTGGGCTGCAGGGGAAGGGGACAGGAGCCAGCATGAGACTCATTTGGGCTGCGAGGGAGAGGCAGGGAGCCAGTACGTTGCTCAGCTGGGCTGCAGAAGCTGGTGCATGGGTCTGCTGGGCTGGGGAGGGGCCAGGGGCTGGCGCATGACTCAGCTAGACTGCATAGGGAACCAGGAAGCCCAGGAGAGGGTCATGGGGTGCCAGCAGAAGAGGGTTTGAAATGATCTCCCTTGGTCTGGAAACATCCCTCATCCAGGACCAGTCAGGTCCTGAGCGTGCCAGACCAGGGAGGTCCAACATGTATAACTTTTTAAATTGTCAATGCCTCTTTTGGATACACGGTATAGAAGCATAGGACTGGGAAGGACTTTAAGAAATCATTTAGTTCTATCCCCCATTCCTGACAAGTTTTGTCTAACCTGCTCTTAAAAATGGAGATTCCACAGCCTCTTTAGGTGTTTTATTTCAATGCTTACCTACCCTGCCAGTTAGGAAGTTTTTCCTAGTGTCCAATCTAAACCTCCCTTGCTTCCATTTAATCCCATTACTTCTTGTGCTATCCTCAGAGGTTAAGAACAATTTTTCACCCTCCTCCTTGTAACAACCTTTTAGGTCCTTGAAAATAGTCATCATGTTGCCTCTCAAGTCTTTTCTTTTCCAAACTAAACAAACATATGGGTTTTTTTCTTCAATTTTGCCTCATTGATCAGGTTTCTAACCTTTGATCAATTTTGTTGCTCTTCTCTGGACCTTCTCCAATTTGTCCGCTTTCTTCTTGAAATGTGGCTCCCAGAACTAGATACAGTACTCCAGTTGAGGCCTAATCAGCAAAGAGTAGAGTGAAGAATTACTTCTGGTGATCTGCTGACAACATTCCTACTAATACTCCTACTAATACACCACATAATGATGTTAGCTGTTTTTGCAATAGTGTTGACTCATATTTAGCTTGTGGTCCACTCTGATCCCTAGATCCTTTTCTGAAGTATTCCTTCCTTGGCAGTCATTTTCTATTTTGTACATGTGCAACTGATTGTACTTTGAAGTACTTTGAATTGGTCCTTGTTGAAGTTCATCCTATTTACTTCATACTATGTCTCCACTTTGTCCAGATTATTATGAATTATGACTCTATCCTCCAAAGCACTTGAAACCCCTCCCAGTTTGGCATCATCTGTAGATTTCATAAGCATATTCCCTACACCATTAACTAAATCAGTGGTGGGCAATAACCAACCTGCTGGCCGGATGCAGTTCACCTGGGTTAGCCTCTGGCAGGCTGCCACTGCTGTGTTTACCTGTGCCTCCACACATATGGGTGCCTGCTGCTCCCATTGGCTGTGGATTGCCATTCACAGGCAATCAGTGATGGGAGAAGAGGTATCCCCTTTTTGGGGAGAGATGGGGATCATATTAACAACTCCTCAGATTTAGCCCACTGCAGTAGCTATGTGAGTCAGTGACATTTTGGAATAGTGTTTTAGGAAACTACCGGAGAATTTTATACAGGGAGAATATAAATAGAATTGGAATTTGGCCAGATCATTACAGCCCTCGACAGCCCATCAAGCACCCAGAAGAGGTCAGGGCCGATAACGTTAGTGTGCTGTAGCTTATGTGAAACTGAGACCAACATGACTTGCGGCTCATACTATTGTGTCATATAGAGATTAATGCTCCCAATATTGTTATACCCATTTATTGGCAGCAATACTTTGGAATTTAGCATATAATAAAAAAAACTTGGTTGCCATGGAATAAAAGTGTCTTGACGTGAGAGATTTCTTTATTAAAAATACGGTTAATGAACTGTAACTCGTTCAGTCTGTTATTATGGGTTAATCATATCTTTAAGACACAACAAATCAAAGCCCTTTGGAGCAATGTCTCACTACTACTTTGCCTCAGAGATACAGTTCCTTGATATGTAGGTCAGGGAGCAGCCCTGCCTTTTGCCCAATCTCTGACCATTTTGTGCTGTTTTTTGCTGAAGTGTGACACAGAGAGAGTAGTCCCTGCACTCACATAGCACAGAAACCCAGTTGTGGTACAAGAGTGTAAGGAAGGGAGATTCCAAAGATGATGGAGAGAGGCTGTTCTCAGTGGTGACAGATGACAGAATGAGGAGCAATGGTCTCAAGTTGCAGTGGGGGAAGTCTAGGTTGGATATATAGAAAAATTATTTCACTAGGAGAGGGGTGAAGTACTGGAATGGGTTACCAAGGGGGGGGGGCTGGAATCTCCATCCCTAGAGGGTTTTAGTCCCTGCTTGACAAAGCCCCAGCTTGTATGATTTAGTTGGAACAGGTCCTGGTTTTAGCAGGTGGTTGGACACAATGACCTCCTGAGGTCTCTTCCAACCCTATGATTCTTCATGCTTTATCTCTCTGTGCACCCATGGAATGACTGAGCAAAATCTAGTTCTAAATGAGCCACTTTCCTCTCTATAAATATCAGTTTGAAGACTAGATTCTCAGCAGGTATAAAAATTGTATTATTCCAATAAAGTTAATGAAGCTACACTGATTTACACCAACTGAGGATCAGCCCTAGACTATAGAATACATATTGATACTTGATATTTATACTTAATTGCTATTTAGCCATTTATGGTGATGTTGTAGCCATATTAATCCCAGGATATTAGAAAAAGACAAGATAGCTGAGGTGATATCTTTCATTAGATCAATTTATGTTGGTGAGAGAGTCAAGCTTTTGAGCTACAAAGAGATCCTGAAGAAGAGATCCTATGTAAGCCTGAAATCTTGTCTTTAGAGCCCTACACGGATACAAAATCTGTATCTGCATTTGTATCTGTATCCACAAAAATGAATTGAGGATATTCACCTCCAAATCTGCAGATGCAGATACCCATGGATATAAAGAAAATAGCTTAAGATTTGCAGGGCTCTTCTTGTCTCTCACACCAAAATTTTAAACCAGAAATTAGAGCACAGGAACCAAAATAACAGTAATTTTTCCTTATTTTTCCATTATTTCTGCCAGCAGTGCTGGGGTCAAATTCTGGTGCCATCATAGAATGTCTGTTCCTTTGTTTGCTTTACCAGCATTCCCACAAATACTAGATTAACTGAACTACCCATTGCTTTCTAATAGAGCAGTTCAGAAAAGATAGAAAATATGGCAAAAGACCAGCTTGGCTTAACAAGGAGATCTTGCATGATCTCAAAATAAAAAAGGAGTCATAGAAAAAATGGAAACTAGGACAAATAACAAAGGATGAATATAGGCAAGCAACATGGGAATGCAGGGGCAAGATTAGAAAGGCAAAGGCACAAAATGAGATCAAACTAGCTACAGGCATAAAGGGAAACAAGAAGACCTTTTATAAATACATTAAAAGCAAGAGGAAGACCAAGGACAGGGTAGGCCCACTGCTTAGTGAGGAGGGAGAAGCAGTAACAGGAAACTTGGAAATGGCGGAGATGCTCAATGACTTCTTTGTTTCGGTCTTCACCGAGAAGTCTGGAGGTGTGCCTAACGTAGTGAATGCAAGCAGAGAGAGGGTAAGTTTAGAAGATAGGATACACAAAGAACAAGTTAAAAATCACTTAGGAAAGTTAGATGTCAGCAAGTCACCAGGTCCTGATGAAATGCATCCCAGGATACTCAAGGAGCTGATAGAGGAGGTATCTGAGCCTTTAGCTATGATTTTTGAAAAATCATGGCAGACAGGGGAGATTCCAGAAGACCGGAAAAGAGCAAATATTGTGCCCACCTATAAAAAGAGGAATAAGAACAACCCAGGAAACTACAGACCGGTCAGTTTAACGTCTGTCCCGGGAAAGATAATGGAGCAGGTAATTAAGGAAATCTTATGCAAACACTTGGAAGGTAATAAAGTGATAGGGAAGAGCCAGCATGGGTTTGTGAAGAACAAGTTATGCCAAACTAATCTGATAGCTTTCTTTGATAGGATAATGAGCCTTGTGGATAAGGGAGAAGCGGTGGATGTCATATACCTAGACTTTAGTAAGGCATTTGATACGGTCTCGCATGATATTCTTCTTGATAAACTAGGCAAATATAACTTAGAAAGGACCACGATAAGGTGGGTGTATAATTGGCTGGATAACCGTAGTCAGAGAGTTGTTGTTAACGGTGCTAAATCCTGCTGGAAAGGGATAACAAGTGGAGTTCCGCAAGGGTCTGTTTTGGGACCCGTACTGTTCAATATCTTCATCAATGATGTAGATATTGGGATAGAGAGTACGCTTATTAAGTTTGCAGATGATACCAAACTGGGTGGGGTTGCAACGTCTTTGGAGGATAGGGACATAATTCAAAATGACCTTAGCAAGTTAGAGAAATGGTCAGAGGTAAACAGGATAAGGTTTAATAAAGAGAAATGCAAAGTGCTCCACTTAGGAAGGAACAATCAGTTCCATACATACAAGAAGGAAAGCGACTGTCTAGGAAGGAGCATGGCGGAAAGGGATCTAGGGGTGATAGTGGACCACAAGTTGAATATGAGTCAACAGTGTGATGCTGTTGCAAAAAAAGCAAATATGATTCTAGGTTGTATCAACAGGTGTGTTGTAAGCAAAACTCGTGAAGTCATTCTGCCGCTCTACTCTGCACTAGTTAGGCCTCAGCTGGAGTACTGTGTCCAGTTCTGGGCGCCACATTTCAAGAAAGATGTGGAGAAATTGGAAAGGGTACAGAGAAGAGTGACAAGAATGATTAAAGGTTTAGAGAACATGACCTATGAAGCCAGGCTTCATGAACTGGGCTTGTTTAGTTTGGAAAAAAGAAGATTAAGGGGGGACATGATAGCGGTTTTCAAATATCTAAAAGGGTGTCACAAGGAGGAAGAAGAAAATTTGTTCCTCTTGGTTTCTGAGGACAGGACAAGGAGTAATGGGCTTAAAGTGCAGCAGGGGAGGTTTAGATTGGACATTAGGAAAAAATTCCTAACTGTCAGGGTGGTCAAATATTGGAATAAATTGCCAAGGGAGGTGGTGGAATCTCCCTCTCTGGAGATATTTAAGAACAGGTTAGATAGACATCTGTCAGGGATGGTGTAGACGGAGCTTGGTCCTGCCTTGAGGGCGGGGGGCTGGACTCGATGACCTCTCGAGGTCCTTTCCAGTCCTATTATTCTATGATTCTATGATTCTATGAATTTTCCATCTAAACACAAGCTCTCTCAGAGGGTATCTACATTGCAGCATTATTCTGGAAAAACAATACCTGCATCCACCCTGCCATTGAGTTCTTTTGACAGAAAGTCAAAAGAATGGAGGGTTTTTTCCGATGGTGGTAAACCTCATTCAAAGAGGAAGAAGTCTTTTTCCGAAATCTGTAGACGCAGAAGAAGGGGTTCTTTTGAAAGAAGAGGCCTCCAGGAAATAACACAGGTGCCCTGGTGGCCACTCTGTCCAGACTAATCACAACTTAAATGCGAGATAGTGGGCACTATCTTATGAAAAAGCACATCACTTTTTCGTTGCACTTTTGCCGTGTGATGCTCTCTTTTGAAATAAGCTTTTCCAGAAGATCTGTTCCTGAAAAGCTTCTTCTGAAAGAAGTTTGCAGTGTAGATGTAGCCTCAGTGATACTGTGGCTGAGGGAGAACAACCTTTAACTGTATACTCTGGGAAATACAGAATAGAGCCTGAGCGTGCCTCAGTACATTGTATTACTGTGACCATTACTAAATATTGTGCCCAAGTTTGGTGTCCACATTTCAAAAAAAGGATGTTAAAAATTAGGAGGGATCAGAAAAAAGCTACAAGAATGATTCAAGGTCTGGAGAACCTGCCTTAAATTGAGAAGACCTGTCTATTGACTTGATTTCATAAAGGACTAAAAGCACAGTATAAGAACCTCCATAAGGAGAAGATTTTTGATAGCAGGGGGCTCATTAATCTACAGCCAAAGGCTTAACAAGATCCAACAGATGAAGATCAACAAATTTAGGCTAGAAATAGTGTGCACATTTTAAAACTGTGATGATAATTCACCACTAAAACAATTTACTAAGGCTTTGATGATATTTCCATCAGAATAAATCTTTAAATTAGGATTGGATATTTTTCTACAAGATAAGATATAGCTGTCTCAGAAGTTATGGGCTTGCTCCAGAAATTACGGAGAGACTTTCACTGCCCGGTGTTATGCAGAGGTCAGTCTACATGATCATAATGGTCCATTCCAATTATAAATTCTGTGCTATCAGACAGGTGATTTTATGGGAGAGTGGTAGACGACAAAGGAATTTGCTTAGAAGCAAACAGCATGGCCTGATCATCCACATGCCTGTGTGATTTTTAGCTGGAAATAAAGCCTTTTGGGGCTTAGGACAGCTGACACAATATTGAGCAGCTTGTGGGGTGCACTAGTTTGCTCTGCTGAGCCAACCAGAACTTACATGGCATCAGAATTCAGAGGCATCATTTTTCCAGATAAGCCTAAGATTTCAAGGTGAGGGTTACAAAGGGTAGGGGGATTTATGCACATTTTGGCACTTTTTGTGTTGGATTATGTACTGTGTAAGCATTAATGAATCATGTGTCACAACAGCTGTGAAGCAGATAGGCATTAGCTTTATTTTCCAGATGAGGAAACATAACATTTCTGCATAAGTGACATGATATGGAGACATTTCAGAGGGGTATCTGTGTTAGTCTCTGAGGTGTTGCAGGACTATTCACTGTTTTTTTAAAAAAATACAGTTCTAGACTAGCAAAAATGGTATCTGAGCTTTTGTGCGCACAACCCACTTCTTCAGATGAAGTGTTTGGGCCCACGAAAGATCATGATACTATCTACATTTGTTGTTAGTCTCCAAGGTGCTGCAGGACTATTTGTTGTTTTTTAAATATTTTCATGGTAAGGAGAAGAACTTGAATAGGCCAAAGTCTTGGAGTGAACCTTCACCCTTCTTATTCTGACACTTTATTTTCTGCTCCACTCTTTACAGATGAGCATGTGGTTAAGTTTAGGAATAATTTGTGACTTGTCTATGTGGAGGGGTAATGCAGTGTATGTGGGTGTAATTTCTAATGCTCATAGATGAGTTGCACATTAATTGGTCCATTTAGATTCTGTTGGACACACTAAAACAGGGGTGGGGAACCTTTTTTGGGTTGGGGGCCACTGACCCACAGAAAAATCCATCAGGAGCTGTTGTGTGCTCCAACCCTGCAGTGGGACAGCAGGGGGTGGGGGCTAGAGCACCAGCATCAGCTCCACAATTCTGGGGGGACACTAAGCCGGGGGGCCAGCCTCAGTCAATCCAGGGGCTGCATGTGGCCTCTGGCCCTGAGGTTCCCCAGCCCTACACTAAAGGTTCCCTAGTATGCTTTAAGGTTGTGCTGTTTCAAACACCAGTATGTTAAAGAACAACAGCAAGGTCTACATATGCAACAAGTTAGTGAATTTAGAAATAACAGTCTGTTGGAATGCCTTACCTGCTCCTTGTAGACCAACTTGTAGTTCCAAATCTTCTAAAATTTGTTGTGTGTGCCTTTTGAATACAACATGGCACTTTCACAGTCTCATTTGTAAAGGATATGGAGCAAAAGATACACATTAATTAGAGCATTTATTAACCTGATCTCTAACTGACTGATGTATTAGAGCTTTCAGCTAATTAATATGCCAGGAAAATAAATAAAAATATCAGCCTAATACATACATGGCTATAAGCCTGTTACTTAACTGTCAGTATATATTAGAGAATTAATATATAGTGTTTTGAGAAAGAAGCAGTAGGGAGAGAGAGAGAAAGAGAGAGAGAGAGAAAACACCTATGTATATTGGTTATGAATATTTTTATATATATATAAAACTGTATATGGGCACGGTTCTCTCACTAAACATTATGAATGATATTATTTGAAAACCAGTCTTTCTACATATATACAGTAAAGTCTGTTCATCAATATTTTACATATGCAAGTGTACACAGTCTTCATTTTTATGTAAATCTCTGCAGCCAGACAGGTGCATTTTCTGATCTCTATTCATCATCAGGAAATCCAATAACATGGCTGTGTACCTACATCTGGTGATGGTTTGACCCAGTGTGCACTTGAGCATGGATTTCAAATACCGGCAGCAAGGAAATAGCTTATTTTCCCCCTGGCCTTTATAAAAGTAAATGCAAAAAACCTAGTGTTAATGCTATGTTAGTGTTGCAAGATCAAGCATTTAAAAATCAGGAAATTCCAGAAGTTAAGTTTGCTCCAGCAATGTTACGTTGATACAGTGTTCATCCTGTATGTTCCAATATAGTTTAATAACAAAGAGTATTATGACTAGGCCTGGTAGGATTTTATGTAAATCATTACACATGAGTAAATATGGGTTTTACCTGGCACAAAGAACTCAACTGAAATGACCCTTTGATAGCACTAAGCAAGCTAGCACTTCAGGGTTCAGGATCACCAATGGCACAAGGAAGGTTGTGATCCTGGCAGGGCAGACCAGGGACCTCTGGCCAGTGTTCTGAGAAGGGAGAGCCCTCACCTGGAGGGAGGCCACTCTGCTGTTAACAGCTCCAATCAGGGATGGCCCCCACATTCTTAGCCACTGACTTTATTAGTGAGCAGGACCAGTGAGCTGATGCCCCAGGGTCAGTAACAGTGAGGTGACTTCCCTCCAGATGGGGATCTCTCCTCTGACCTGCCAGGACTTCAGCCTGACTGCACCTTACTTTACCTTTGCAAGAATCAGGTGTCACTGGGCACAGAGTCACAGAAGGAGTGTCCTGCAGCTCCGCTGTGATGGCTCTTCTCACTCACCAGCTGGCAGTGCCAAGACCATTCCAGGACAGGAGTTGTTCAGCAGCAGGGTGGCCACTGGCTGGGACTCATTATCATCCTTGCACCCCTGGCTGGGGTTCTTTGCTCTACCACAGCCTTTCCTAGTGCCCACAGTGAGTGATGTCACTAAATAGTTATCTGGCCCACCTCTCTCAGTTTCCTGAAACTATGGAAATTCAAAGAGATCAAATTTAAAAAACTGTGTAAATCCATAATTCTGCACAACTGAGAAAATGTAAATCAATAAAAATTGAAAATATGCATTAAAAATCCAGATTATTTATCAAAATAACAAACTGTCAAGCCTAAATATGCTAAAGAAAGGAAAGTGTAATAGAGAACACTACTTACATGCCAGACGAACTTTTAAGTTCTTCAAAACAAGTATTTGCTTACCTAAAGAACTGATTTTAAAAGGGTTTCACATGGTATTTTTATGGCATATTAGGTTTTCAGTTAAACAATGTGTTTGCTTCCTATGGAAAATTTTGATTTTCCGGTAAAAAACAATACACCTAAAATTTAAAAAAAAATTAGCCTGAAAACACAAAAATTTCAGTTTGGAAATGCTTCTGTGGTATTGCAGGGGAATTGTGGTTTGAGTGCCTCGTGTCTCTATTGAGTTTCCCAGACATACTCCGTTTCCCATGATACACAGGGCCCAAGAACTCCTAAGATGCACTGTGGTGCAGCAAGAGATGGGTGCCATGGTGCATTATGGGAGATTAATTAAGGCAGGAAGCCATGATTAAAAAGGAAATGGGGGTGCAAGGCATTGTGATGGCATTTCCATGTCAAATTTTTTGGGTTTCAGTACTTATTTTTATCTAAAATGTTGAAAATTTCTGACCAATCCTATTAACTAATTAGGCACACATGGTCTTGGAGAGGAATTTTTTCCCAGGTCAGATTGGCAGGCAAAGATTTTCACTTTCTTTTACAGCATGTCTATGGGATGGAGGGAGCATTTGCTAGGATGACCTGGGTGTTTCTTATTTCCCTGCCACTGGACCAGCCTTGAGCACTGATGTACTCATGTTCTCTGCCTGTGGTCCGTTTACTCTCCCGTGGGTTATAACATGTGGCCCTTATCTTGGTTGTATTTAGTGTGAGGGTGCCAGGTCATGTTTGTGGCCAGTGTCATACATCAGAGTACATGATCTAGTGGCCCCTTATGGCCTTAAGTCCACGCCTCGATTGAAATTGTATATGTAGAAATAAAGAAATTGCCTACTATACATGCCAGTGCTCATTTATTTCTTAAATCAAATCTGTTTCAAACTCAGGAAAGCATTGGTTCTCAATAAGGATTACGCCAAGATTCAAACTTCACACATGTGTGCTACATTTCTATTTTAAAGTCTGGCTATGTTGTTGTTGAGGTTTTTTTTAATGGAAAAGATGTTTTATTTCCTTCCTTTCCTAATCTCAAAAATATCTGAAGAGATTTTACATTAAATTTGGGTGGGAGAATTACCTTTGGGCAGATACCATCCATACAAAATTTCATCCCCAAAAGTCAATGTTTCCTATAAATAGGTTCCTAAGCCCATACTCTGGCAACAAAAAAATGTTACCCATCTAAGCTTAAATTAAAGCTCACAGATCTGAAAATGTTGGCCTTCGTGTACAAAAAAATAATGTCTCAGATGCCAAGCATATAGACAACCACACTTTTTGTTGCTTAATTTGGAAATCAACGATTATCGAGCTGTGAACAAAACAAATTGGCTTCTGTTATTTGATTTCTTCTGTACCGAGACACACAGGATTTTGTACATTCTTTGTAAATAAACAAAACTGCATCACAGAAATACCTAACTATCACCAATTTCTGCTAACTGAAACAATCCACTAGATCCCAAATTTTGGCTACCCACTTGAGTAAAAAGAAAAAGTAGTAATATTGTTTCAGATACTGCAAATTATTTAATTCTCATTTTGATATAATATAAATACTAGCAAAAGTTAAGGATGATGGCTAACTATATCATTTGAAATATGTCTATATTTGCAATCTTGCATTTGTCTTGAATAATGTTTTCCAGGGTTCTTTCACAATCAAATTCCAATGGTACCCTTCTTTGGCTTTATCACTCTGCTAGATAAAGGTTAATACCACATTGAAAGGGTTAGCCAAAAAGAGATTAGCACAGACTCTTTCACCAGAAAATAAACCTAATTGCTTTGTTTTTAATATGAATTTAGCTAAAGGTTGGTGAGATTTTCAAGCTTATTCTATTTAATTACATTCACTGTACATTTGAAAGCTTCCAATCAAAATAGTACAAATAAAATTCATGACATATTTTAAGGTTTCTTTAAATATCAATAACTGCCACACGTTCTCCTGAATAACCAAAAGACAGAAGAGTTTCTATTTCTTGCAACTCACCAGTCCCTTTCCCCTCCCCCTCAGGAAAAAACCCTTATAACTATCAAGTGATCTCCTGCTTGGATTAATTTACTTCACCAAAACAGTGACCACTGTCAAATGCCTTGCATCTCCATGGAAACAGTTGCCTTGGCCATAGACAAAGGTCTGCCTAGAATACAGTGCCATAAGAGTTTCTGTGGATGTAGACCCCTTTTTTAAATCACAGTGCAAAGGTACATCTTATATTATTTCTGCCTGACTGCTGCAGCTGCTATGCTTTCATTCCAAAATAATATTTTTTCAAATGAAGTAGCAGAAAACAGCTTTACATTTTTTGTTATCCCTCCAAGCACAAAATAAAAAATGCCTGTGCTGCCACTACCTGATTCAATCAAGTGGAGTACATTGGATACCCACAGGCTACAAGTGCTGGAAAAAGCTGACTTGTATTTTAATTAATAATGCGATACACTATCTCAACAGCTAAGCCGTTGGCAATCTGATTTGCTTTGTTCATTATTTGCTGTAAACAATTTTCAAACAATGTGTAGGCAACTCTATTTCTGAGTTTTTCCTACTAATTCATAACATTAACTAAAAGGCAGGGATTTTTCTTGCACAGGAAAACAAGTGATTAATCCTTAATCATAGCTCATGGAAGATATCAGGCTAGTATGCAGCAAAATAAAGATGAGAGGTTGAAAAAAAGAGCAACCACCCCCAACAGACTTCTGATAATTATTGGTCAGTTTTGCTACATGTTACCACATGGCAGAGCCAGACTGTGGTGTTATGTAGAATACTTTTCACTCAGGATGCTGGGGTTAGACATGTGCCAGGAGTGACAATTTTAGGCTTAATTGGAGGAGGAGAAAGAAGGTTTAGTTTGTACCATGAATGTTCCCTATGCTGTCCAGAGGAACAAAGCTTTGGCTTTAAGACATGGTTGGTTACAGGAATTGTATGGCATTCATATGGCAAAAACTGAGCAATTGGTTTGTAAGAGAGGGAAAAGTGGTATATTATTGATATACATATTTAGAACTTGGTTCTTCCCAAGGATCCCATTTGGGTTTGGGATCCCATTGTGCTTGAGCATCACAAATACAGAAAAGAGACAATCCCTGACAGTTACCACCAGGCCAAGTATGACTCTGTACAATCATCTGTTACATACAAATAGACTGAATCACTGGCTCCCTCGTGTTTCTAAATCAACTGCATATAGATAGAATTTAGTCACTCTCTCTAACTCTGGGACATGCCTGGGCTCAGACTTTCTGTCTGATTCCCTTTCTTGATCCAGGGGGTACCATTCCCCAGCTGCCCTAAACCCCAAACCAGTGTCTGACGCCTCCCAAATACCTTCAGCCACTTTCATTCACTCCCCCAGAACTCCACTTACGTGTGCTCTGGGCTTCTAGCTGTAGCATTCTGGAAGTTAGTAAGGAGGATGAGTAAGGAACATGGACTTAGCCAAGGACATTTTACTCTTAAACACCTTAAGAATTAGAGATCTTTGAAAATAACAAGAGTTCTGAGTTGCATCATCCTCTCATCATGCTCATAGCCATTCTGTGAATGCAAGGTTTGCCAGTATTTCAGAGTGAGTGGAGTCCCTCCTGCCCTCTGTTGCTACAAGTCCTTCTTACATGTGGTGATTGTCAGCCCCCCTACCCAAAGCAAATCACTGATCTTCAGCAGGATCTCTCATCTGTGAGATCAGCATAGCTGAGAAGCCACATGCATCCTTTGTCATGCTTGCTCCTCTTGCAGGCCCCATACTGAACAGCCATTGTTCCCTGGGGGAGGCCAGCAGCTGAGAGACAAACAAGGCTGTGCAGTAGGCTCTTTGGCACATCATGCTTTCATTCTCTCATTCATTTCTCCTAGCTCTAGCTCATCTCATCTGGTGAACCGCATGCAGCCCGTGTGCTGCTTATTGCCCACCTCTGATCTAGACTATACATTAGGGAACCCGCATTCTTAGAAATGACCTTGTAAGATTGAATAGCGAACACCTCTCTATGCTAACATGCTCATCATCATCATGTATGGAATGCAATACAACAGTGGTACACACCCACAATTAAGATGTGTCAAAAACAGCTGGCATGGAATGCTCTGATGAATGATAAAAATATCTCAGTCACATAGGAAAATGGACGAGAAATAAGCGTACGTGTTTTGAAATAGCTCACCATCTGCTGTAGAAAATAAACTTACGCAAAGCAGACAACCCCAGTGGCACATGTTGGATTGAGGGAGATCTTCCCTCCCCAAAATCTTGTAGACTTTCTATTCATTAGAAGTCAGAGGGAAGACACTTGTCCTGCTAGAGCAAGAGACCCAGCACAAGGTTCCTGCTATAAGTGCTTTTTTACTTCCCTCTTCTCAGTGCTCCGCAATTACTAAAAAGGTGCCAGTGCCACAGTTCTGGTGACTGTGTGATCTTCCTGTCTTTGGGAAACCTAAGTACCTATGCTATTAGGTAACACATTGCAAAATATACAGGATGTTGAAGTAAATGGCAAAACTCCTGTTGATTGAGGGACAGAAATTCAGCCCGATGTTTGCACATACTTTTACTTCTTGCAAGATGAACCTTAAGTATACATTAACTTCCACATACATGATACAATTTTATAGCTCAGCTAGTTTAATGGGATACAGGGTTTGATAGCCCACTCAGTTTTAAAAAATCACATCACCGCACATGCAAGAAATTGAACTAAAATAGCTTTGAACACACACCCCTATGTGTTACCTTTTTGTTTAATGAACCAAGTCCCAATAGTTTTCTTCAATGCTTGAATGGTATCTTCAGGACCATAAAGTCACTGAAATGCTCAAATTGGTTAAATCCTGAACCTCTAACTCAGTCTTTACTCAATCAAAAATGCCTGATAAATAAGGACTAGAAGTTTTGGAATATGGCCTTCTAGGATTAGCAGTTGAATGTCGGTAACCATGAAATCTTTTCAGATGCTATTTATATCTTGAATTATATTGTATGTGTATTTATCCTGAGCTCTGATCCTTCTGCAAGGATAAAACTACAGAGTCAGACAACAGCTCTGGATTTAAGCAAAGCAAGACATTACAAAATGCAACAGACAATTTTTTTAAAGTTTTGGTAAAGACAAATGAAAGAAGATTCTTGAAAACTCACTGATTTCAAGTACAATAATGTACATTGTGTGAAAATAAGAGCCAACATCCAAATTATTTTCAAGGTCTTTTTGTCAGTATCACAGACTCATTTGAGGTGTGAGAAGAGTCATTCAGGTATAGCATGTAATTGACAAAAATATACATACAATGTTTCATTCCAGAGAAGAGAATTTAGGAGTTCTGTATTATTATTATTTATTCCGTTCTTTTTTCTGCCTCTCCCCTGGTCTCCCATTGAATATTTTGCTTTGAAAGTCACTGGGGGAGAAGAATGCTAGGGAAACTGTTTTGCTTTCCCAAATGAATATCCTCAAGTCACATAAGTTGTAATATATTTGCATTTTAAATAAATATCCCTCACACACAAAAATTAAAAATGATTATTTATGCCCTATGAAGCTAAGTTACCCTGCAGTGCTGTCAAAAGGTCAACTATTGCCTCAAACTTTATTGTGATAATGACCCTTTGATAATGACCCTATGACTGAGAGTCTTGCAGACTTACTCAGTTGACACACAAGCAGCCCTAAGGCATTCAGAGTTGGCATTTTCCTTATTGAAATGTACACAGACAATATGCATTTTAAACAATTCAGAACTGAGTGTCTGAAATAGTCATTGGACCAGAGATCCCTTTTTGTAACAGACTTCTCACTATTTCAGCTCTCTCACTGTGCTGAACAAGACAGCTATCAAAACAACGTGATGCATCTGGAGCTAGAAACTAGCTGCACTTAGCATTTGCCTCTGTTCCATATTGTCATCAGTCACTTAGTTGATATATAATACCAACCTATTTTGGAGCCCCTGTTAGTCAGACTTTGTTGTAAAAACAAACAAAAAAACCCAGCAACACCTTTCTCGGAAAAAGAAATCTTATCTGAAAGCTTATGCTTAACACAGCATAACTATTATGCCAACTTACTCTTCCTGAGAAGCATTTGCATTGATCCACCATTAGAAATGAACCAGACTAGAACTACTTATTCAAAATCATGCCATATGTTACATGGGGACTGAACATCATATGGCAAAAGCAAACCACACTTAATATTGTCCATGTGTCTGGATGACTGGCTATGAAGCCAAGTCTATCATGAAAATGAAGTGGAATATTTAGTAATTTAGGAATATTTTTTTCAAAAGACTTCCGTATGTTACAAAAGACAAGCCATTATGGGGTCTGGAAGGGACACGTTTCTTGAATGTAGTTTATTCCAGCTCTTTTCTGTACCGCATAGGTGTAATCATGAGCCTTCTCGAATGTGCAGAGAGAAATGTCTAGCCACTTGTTTGTTTTCTTCCTCCCACATCTCTTCCAGTTAGTTCAGAGAAAAAACATGCCAAAAATCAAACCCTTAGGAACATCATACAGCTTGGTGACAGTCTCTTGGCAATTTTGTATCTATGAGTCAATGAATAGCTGACATTACTCCAGATACATATTTGTAGTATTTTTATTTTAAGAAACTACACTTTGTTTAGGACCCAGTTATGTCTGGCCCCAATGTGGCTATGCAAGAGAATGAATTTTCCAAACCCACCCCCCACCATGTGACAATGATGGGGATAAGTATGAGGAGAAAAGTAGGGGCTGTGCACTTGTACTTCATTCTTCAGATGGTGGGGAGAGGGAAGTGGGAAGGAGGTAGGCAGGGGTGCTGATGTATCCCAGGTGCTGGTTACTGCAACTGGTAGGAAAGGCATGTCATGCTGGTTAATGGGCTGTACAAGGGTCGCAGTTCCTTCTCAAAGCCCCCTCCTGAGACAGACAGCATCACTATACGCCAACCTGTGTTCAGAGCTCTGAGTAATGTATTCAGCACAGCTAATGCCTGAGTAATGTCTCTATCTCATACCTACATAATCCAAGCATTAATCAAAAACAATTCTTGCACAAGTTTTATTGCATAGCATAGTTGGGAAGGATGGCATTTTAGCAAACAAGTTAAAAAGACTGCAGTTTACAATCTAGTGTTCATATAAAAACACTGCAAGGGATGATAAGCCATTCGTGGTGGTGAGCATGATGAAGAGATCACTGATGGTAAAAAAATCATGATGTAAGTTTATGACCTTGAGGTAAGCTTAAGGTAGAAATATTCTTCACTTTCTTTAACAGTATGACTGACAAACACAGATGAATGGCTCGTATAAAATGTGAGAAAGTCTTGAGCTGTGTGGCATGTCTCTTAGCACAGTGACAAGCATATAACACTGTTTTTTTAATTATTATAGCCTGCCACATGGAATAGGTATGTCACAATTGTGATCTGCCTTTTTTCTTCTCTGTGACATACCACAAAAGTTCTGCAACTCTTACTGCAAAAGATTGCAATATATGGGTTGAATTTTTAGAATTCATTATGTGAAATGTGAGTTCACAATAGAAAAGATTGAATGGTATGTTTCCTGTACTGTTGGATTATTTGTTATTTCCTAGATCCCAGCAATTAATCTGAGAAATTTGGTAAGTTTAGTCTCCTTTGTTTTTGAATGTTTAATGATCAATTTATGATTTTTTGACTAGTGAATAAATAGAAGTAGATTTGCTGAATGCTCTTGGCCAGTAATTTTGATCTGTAGATTATTACAAGCAGTTGTTTTATTTAAATTGATACATACTGTAGGTCACATGGGATTGTTTCTATTCCTCATACAGTCAGTATGGGTGCATCTACACAGCAGGGACTAACTTGAAATAAGTTATGCAAATTGAGCTATGTCAATTGCGTAGCTTTTTTTAAAATAGTTTATTTCAAAATTGGGAGCATCTACACAGCACTTATTTCTAAATGGAGCACTCTTCCTCTGACATCCCTTATTCCTTGTACAAAGAAGGTTACAGGAGTTGGAGGAAGAAATCCTCCAGCTTGACAGTATTTTGACATTATTTCAAAATTACTGCCTGCTGTGTAGACATGGACTAAGTTATTTTGAAATAACCCTAGTTATTTGGAAATAACCCTATGACTGTTAGTGGAGGTCTGGTTTCAGGGAATTAGTTAGAAGTTCTGCCACCCTCCCCTCCCTCCTCGCCCCTCTCCCCATGTAGAGTGCCCATTCTGAAAAGTCTTGGCAATCTTCGGCAAGAGATAGATGGGTCTTCAAAGTGAAGAGGGAAGTTGCTGCACTTTTACCTGCCTTACTATTATGATAGATTCATCAGACAAAATAAATGATAAATCCTTGACATTCTAAGACCATGGGCCAAATTGAAACCTGATGAAAACATGAGTAAGTGCAAATGTATCAGGACAGCAAGGTGATTGGGCATGGTTGGAGCAGGAGCACACTGAGCAGAAGTGGTTGGTCAGAACTACCAAGCAGATGCGAGTATTCCTAATAAGGTGATTATGGTGGGCCAAATCGAAAGGCGACTTTCATTAGGAGCCTATATACCTACCTTGGGTCACCTGGTTAGACTCTGGCTTGCACTTTGGCTTGACTTTTAGGTCTTGCAGGTAACTACTCATCAGGCTTAGCACACTCAGTAAAAGGATGACTCAACAGGCTCAAGGATGACTCATCACAAACTGTCTTGAAATCAATGGACATCCACCTAGTTACATTAGAAAGTCTATATATGGACCTCTCCTTACTGGTCAGTAATACACATACATTGAAGTTGTCATGAATAGAACAGACTTTCCGCTGAGATATCAAGGACAGACGCTGAAGGCTTGCAGGCACAGGCCATGAAAGTTCTTCAGGCGGATTACAAATTTAATTCTGCAGCCCCCTAAGACATATGCCTAAGTCTCATTGAAGCTTGAAGGTAAGTGTGACCATAAGTGCTTTGCTGAACTGAGACCTAGAGCCTTAACATTTAATGAGCAAGCCTATTGGTTACAGATATTTAGAAAACGAGTCTGTTTCATTATGAGTATGTCTACTCTATGGACTATGAATATACTTCCACTACTCACCCACAAATACGCAGTCTAACTTTCCTCAAGCCGGTGTGAGAATGAATACCAGAGTTGCACACTAGCAGGTCTAATGACAAAAGGGTCATGGCTTAGCTGTGATGAGTACAAACCTGCCTGAAACTGATGGGTATATACCCCACCATGCCTAGGCTGCTGTTACTCATGCTATCATGCTACACTACCATTTGTACTCATGCTATCTTGATGAGAGGTAGTACATGTACATGAGCAGGGGAATCATTGCATAGTGAGACATAGCCCTTGATAGAATCATGCCTGCTGTGGTTTGTCACACACATCTCATTTCTTTCTTGCCTTCATGCTTTTTTCATTTTTTGAAGGTTTGAATGATTTATTCGTAATGAAAAGGAGGGGGTAACAAACACAGCAAAGTGATGGCTCTCTTCTGTGTTTCACATTGCTGGGAACCAAGAAAACAGAACCATACACTTTCCATGTGTTCTGTTTTAATAAACCGTACATTAGTTTCATTCAGTAGCTCCAGCCTCTGGCTATCCATTGTACTGCATATTAGTTTTAAATACACATTGCTTGCAATAACAGTGTAGCAGGAGCTGTGCCTCCAGTTAAGAAATGGTTAGGATTACTTTACATTTGCAGTCCCATTGAAAACATTTATTGAATCAAAGCGGGAAAATAAATGTGGTCCCTCAGCTCTGTCAAATATAAACTGTTATTGATCCCCTAAATGAAATTTGTCCATGCTGATCGATCAAAGACATTATCTTTTTTTCCCCAGTCTATTACCAGCAATTGGAAACTCAAGCATCAATAGCAGCTTGACCACATATGATTGTAAATTTAGCCTATATGCTTCCAAAATCTGAATTATTCTGCTTCTCCCCCACCGCTGCAAATAGCTCAGCCTCTGCATGATGACTATTTTCCCCCTGAACTGAAGGTTAGGAAAAAATAAATTTAATAAAAAGTTGAAAATTGTTTGTGTCATATAAAACTCAAGCAGCATGGGAATGTTTGTTAGACCAGTAAGAAAGGAATCACTGATGTACAACATAAGCGTTAGTGTCAAATGTTTTCCAATGATGTGCTTGCACACTGATGTGTGTCTTCTGTTACTTCAAATAAGCTGTTATCTACGTTTGACATAGGGCAAGGCTTCAGACTTTGCATCCATTCAGTTCCTTTTAACCAATGTGTAATAGTGGCTGATTTCATTCATTAGTTTGTTAATGGAGAATAACTTATAGAGCAAAAATCACTATGCTCATATCATGTGAGCAAGATATTACCCAATGTCCTTATCAAGGGTGTATAAAATATCAGAGTAGTTCACATCTTACTGTAGCCTTGTGCTTGAAGAAAGTGTGCTTTTGGAGATTCCATGAATTCTGAGTTACTTAATTCCATTTATCCCTAGTTCTGTATTGGTAGACAAAATTCTAAACATGTGAACAGGCCTAGTCATGCTTACATGCCTTGTGAGATGAGGACTTTAAGGCTAAATGGGTCAACAGACTCTGATGAAATTATAATGGTTTCTTCCAAACAGTATAGCTACATTGCACACAGTCTAAAAAGCAGACACACTAAAGTTGTATAATTTCCTTCACTGGTGGCTGGAGTTACTGTGTACAAATCATGTGTGTTACTGGAATGAAAGCTCAAACTGGAGACATTTCAGTTCCTAGGTAGCACCAGTATCAGATGAACAAAGACAGAGCTCCCTCAGCAGTAGCCATTAGGTACCATAAACCAAGCTGTTTTCAGCTTTCTACATATATTACAGTGGTATTACAGTGGAGGATATAGAAAATTGGAGTTACCACTGCACCCTACTTCCAGAAGCTGGGCATATTACACCATAACACTGCCTTCTCTGTAATCCCATGGAGCAGTAATCACAAATCCTGTTTTGAATCAGCCTCTTAATGGCAACACAAGGGCTTACCCAGTAGGTCAGAGATGTTATTCAAAAGATAAAGGTATCAAAGGATAATTCAAAATGTCTAACTGTAAAATGTGTATAAATCTGTACTGAATGTATGTAGAATTAAAAATGGTCATATGTTACCAGTCCTATGTTTTTCTTTGCACAAACTAGCAAGAGAAGGGGACTTGGAGATGAAAGTTTAAATACCTTGTTCCTATGAATAGTCTTTTTTTAAATACAAATATGGAAATATGTTGTCTCATGAATCTGGTTTATTTGAAACATCAATAGATTGCAATTCTACCCTCTAGCAATATTTTTCATGGGGAAATCTTTATTATCCACACAGAAAGTCTACATCTCACACAGTGCTATCAGTAATCATTTGTTACATTTAGTAGATGATGAATATATTTCACCTGTACCACTTACATAAATGCTATAAGTAACTCAATTTTACCTTGTTTGTACACATGTGGTTTTCCCCAATCTGTTTTTATTTCATGTACCAATCAACAGCTGAAACTACTTGCCTATGTTTGCAGTTTCATCAGATTTTCTTTAAATCAATTCGCTTTACAGCCATTTTGTGCTTGTGTGAGGTAAACTTCCAACTGCTCAATAGCTTTCAGATCTTCAAAAAGAGCTTAATTTAAGGTAGGCTCTAGTGAAGAAAAAGTAACTCTTGTCTCTTAATAGCTATCATGAGGGACTGACTCTGCTGCTGTCAATAGCTCATAAGTTTGTCTTCTGTCTTGCTGATAGGTAATAATTTTCCAAGCAAGCTTAGGGACCTGTGACTCTTTATTAAAACTAATAAGAGAGGGAGTCACAGGTTTTTAAAAATCACTCAGGAAATTATTACTGACAACTCTCTTGAATCACTAAGTAGAAGGAAAGCAGTAAGAAGTTAAAATGCCTTATCTGAAAGGAAATGGATGATTTGGCTGCAGTGTACATTCAGGACTTTAAAATTATTTAATGAAATTTTATAACAAATGGTACTTTACAGTACAAATGCAATCTTAAAACTTCGCCTGAAATAATGCAAAATACATGTTCAAAAATTCACTGATTTTTTCCTAGTGTACTCTGGGAAATTACACTTTTTGTAAGTATTTTGGGCAGTAGTTATTTTTCCTTTCAAAATGGATGAGAACCCCAAGAAAAAAACCTTTTAACTTACAATATTGTGCTTCTGAGATTTCAAGAGGTAACAGCAGTGACACAGTGACCATCTCTGTAATTTTTGTATTGTCATTGAGGAGAAAGGGACTAAGCAACAGGAAAAGATGTGTGTGTGGTGGGGGTGGGGGCGGAATGTAGCATGAACAGTAGGAACTACTGAGGACACTCAGAATTAGCTCTTTTTTACCTGCCAAGTCTCTGCAACTTTACTGAACCTTAAGATATCACCAATATACAACTTGTCCTGGAGTTGTGGGAAGGCTTTAAGCCCAAGTTGTTAAAGCCTCCACATTTTTCAGCGATCAAATCCTAACATTTCCAAGGCCTTATACCAGAGAGTGGTTCCACAGAGCCACGTCCTGCCACTGCTATTCCATTATAGGAGCAGTGTATTTCCCAATTATGCCCAATCCCAGAACTTGAAAGCAATACTACAAATAAACCACGGGTGGCATTTCTAACGATGGAGTGCTGCCACAAAGGGCTAGTCCTCTTTATGCTCCAATGGCCTGATTCAAAACTTGGATTTGGTTTGGACCAGGCCAAAGGTTACCCAGGATTTACACATATCCATGTGTTTTTGTGTGATGAACTCTCTTACCCACCCGGATACCTCAAGTGAATAAGTGAAAACAGTGATAAATACCTATTGTAAAAATACTGGAGAGACGGGAAAAATATGAGTTTACTTCCTAGAGTAAGAACACATACTAAGTTCATTCCTGTACCTAAACTGAACCAGTAACATCTCTAAAAACAGAATAAACTTAAATGCACCCACTGTCTGAATACTTAAACCTAACCGTCTTTCCATGTTGTCCAGGAGATCACAATAAAACCCTACTGGTCTAAGGAGGCTTGTGGTACTCCTGCTAAAACAATTAGTCCCCTAAGACTTCAAACATAGATCAACATAGCTATGGCCCTCATGTATGTGAACAATCCACAGCTAGGGCCGCTTGGGGATGTGGAGTTCATATAATGTGAGAGTCACAGTCACTAACAATGATGAACAGGAAGAATAGCAGACACAAGCTTCAGGTGTCAGATCCAGAAAGGCCAATCAAATCTTTATAGAAAGAATAGTTCTAAGACCAAGAAGAGGCTGGCTGATCAGATAACTAGCAACATTCAGGGATAATAGTTACTGATAGATAGAGAAGATTATTCTGTCTTTATAAGGCTCTCAGGGAATTTAAGTTGTATGAATGCCATTGGAGCATTTTTTAATTTGTTTTATTAGTGCATGGTGGTCATTTTCTGTTGATATGTTATGACTCCCTTCACATTTAACCTAGCCTTGCTATTGACAACTGGCAGAATGGTTATATTTGCCTTAAAAAAAATGTACGAGTATGTTCCAGTATCCACTAGGGTCAGTTAATAATGAACACTGTCAAGCAACAGTTTATTTGCCTTTCATAACTGAGACTAATGAAAAGTTTAATAGGTTTTATAGCCAGAAGGAACCATTTATGATCTTTTATGTCCGTGTGGCACTAGCCACATGTGGCAATTTGACCTGTTCTTGGCTTGAACAATGTGGCTATTTGGCCAGCTGAATGTGACTAGTTAGCTATAGCAATAGCAACTATAACTTCATAACTGGTTGGACACCATGCTTTTATGCTGACCTCCTGCAACACAGGCCAGAGAACCACATCCAGTAATTCTGCATCAAGCCCATATCTTTTAGGAAGATATCTAGCTTTTAAGTCTTCAAGTGATGGAGAATTCACCATGTCCCTGCCCTGGTTATGATGGTTAGTCAACATCACTGTTAAAACACTGAGCTTATGTCTAGACTGACTTTCTCTAGTTTCAGCTTCTAGCTGTGGGAATCTCATTGTACCTTTATTTCCATATATCAGTATCAGAAATCTCTTTCCCCTGTAAGTATTTAGGCTAGATCTACACTAGTGATAAGTTCACATTAAGGATACGTCTAGACTACCACGTTTTGTCGATGGAAGTTTTGTCCGTTTTGTCAGATACAAAACTTCCGTCGACAATTTGCGTCCAGACACATGGAGTTATGTCGACAAAGCAAGCCACTTTGTCAACAGAACTCCGTAGTCTGGACGCAGTGTTACAGGCAATAACACCTTCTGTCGACAGAATTCTGTCGACAGAAAGTGTTATGCCTCGTAAAATGAGGTATACCAGCGTCGACAAAACCGCGGAGTTCTGTCGACGTTATGTCGACAGAACTCCGCGGTAGTGTAGACGCTGGTATTGTTTTGTCGACAAAAGTCCACTTTTGTCGACAAAACTAGGTAGTCTAGACACACCCTCAGATACACAACTCCAGCTATGTTAATTATGTAGCTGGAGATGTATCTTGAATTGCATTTTGGCACCACCCACACAGTGAGAGGTCGACGGAGCACATTCTCCCTTCGACTTCCCTTACTCCTGGTAGGAGCAGGGCTACCGGCACTGATGGGAGCACCCTCTCAGTTCAAATAAACATGTCTTCACTAGACCCACTAAATTGACTGTGGCAGCTTTGATCTTCTCTGTAGTTTAGACAAGCCCTTGAACATGATGAACAAATCATCTATTAATCTTCTCCTGGACATACTAGATTGTACTTTATACTGAGAGATTAAGTTTTCAAATCTCTAAACATTCTTGTAGCTCTTGTCTGAAAAGTGTCCAATTTTTCAACATCATTTTTACAGTTTGAAAACTGTATCCAGTTCCAGTGTCCAAGTAATGGTGTTACTAATGTATACAGAGGTAATACCAGTCCTCTGCTTCTACTTGATATTCCCTTCCTTATGCATCCTAAAATCATTTTCATTCTCTGAGTTACAGAATTGCACTAGAAGCTCATGTTCATGTTTTCTACCATTAACCTTAGGACTTTTAGTGCTTCTGTAATACAGGACACTGTTTCCTAGCTTGTAAGTGTGACCCATATTCTTTCTTTGGAGATGCATGAACTTGATGTGGTTCTAGATGTGTCCCATAATGTCAGGATTCCCTATTTACAACTGCTTTTATGACACTAAGTCTAAGACTATTGTATCAACAGTTGCCTTCCTCCACCAAACTATAACACCTCAAAAATAATATATATATAAAAAAGTTATTAGGGACAGGAAATAAAGGCCACCCCTTTATTATAATACTTTAAGAGACATCCATTTTTGTTACAACATACAGCAGCATCCATCTCCATGTGGAAGATGAGTGCAGCTAAGCATTACTGCATCATAATTTCCCTAGATTTGGTCCATAATAAACAACAAAAAAACTGCAAAAAACAAAATACTCTTTATAAAACTGCAAAATCTTGCCATTAGTTTCTATTCAGAACTTCCGTTAGCTCGTGTTGGACCTCCACGTACAGAATGGAAGCAGGATTGAGCATATAATATTTTACGATGTCAGTGTCATGAAGATAGATGTGTTTATTTTGTCACTTGCAAAAACAAAATTTTCTAGATATTCTTCCAAATAAATCACCTTTGGGATTAAATTAATATTTTAAGGTGGACATTTTCAAATGGTTTCAAAAGGGAATTGATTTGAGAAAGTTTGAAGAGGAAATTGGACCTTAGCCTTAACTAAAATTTTCACTGGAAGCTATTTATAAAAAATCATTCATCCACCACTGAACTGCAGTCCGCTCAAACTAATTATGGGAGCTGATCTGTGCTAGTGAGGCTAAATAAGTTTTAAGAAGAACAGCATACTGTTTTCAACAGGTCTGCAAACTGTACCAGTGACCAAATCACTTGATATTATTCATGGTGAAAAGCTGAAAAATGCAGACACTTATTTGTGACCTATTCAGACCGATGGACGTTTTTTATTTGGCGAATTCACCAGGAGTGACAACAGTAGCCACAGCAAACAGTTTAACTACCTAAAAAGTTTATTTCTATCAAAGTTCAAGCAATGAATTTCCATTTTTTTAAGAAACTCTAATCTCACTAGCAGATATGGTATCGTCTGAATATTCCACATATAATTTCATTTCACTGCTCCCCATCTATTTGAGCTTTTTTTTTTTTTTTTTTTTTTTTTTTTTTTTAAAGCTGTAATTACGTAAACAGAGGGCCTCCCACACTCTGACTGTGGAAAAATACATTAACTCCAGACATGCTGTGGGTTTTTTGTACTTTTTTTTAGCAATCTTATTTGTCAGAAACTATTAAATGTTCTCTAAAATAGCAATAATGCAAAATGTATAATGGTAGCAACTGTCAAACTCATTCATTGATTTGTTTAGCTCTATTATTTCTTTTTTGTTATATTAAGGGATAGATCATGAAACTGCTACTACACTATAAAAAACAACACTTTTCCTCACTAAATACGTGCAGATAATGTTATTTACAAAATGAGCCATGACATAGTTTGATATTTCAGTTTATTTGCTTGGGAGGGTCTGATCACTTAAATTAGACAGAAATACATCACGGTCATATGGCAGCAAAAGATACACTTCCTTTGACAAATTATCTCTGCACATTTTTACAGATTTAGGGCTCAAGTATAACTGACACTGGGATAAATCAGGAGCAATTCCACTGATGTCAATGCAGTTGCACTGATATAAAATGGTTCAAGTGAGAGACCAGATACAGTTTTAAAATTGGATTTATTAAAAATAATAATTTATGGGGAATAACTACTGCTCAAAAACTCAGACCCAGACCCACAGTTGGTATACATCAGGGTAGCTCCACTGAAGTCAATAGCAGTGACTGATTTATACTAGCTGAGGACCTTGTCCACATACTATATCCTAAACTTAGACACCTTCTGAAGTTCTTTCTTGGCTATTAATGGCTACATCTACACTATAGCACTATTTTGAGATACTTCCATTATCCACAAATAGCTATTCTGCATCTTTTGAATGTGCCTGTTATCTCAAAATTTAATGGGCTCACTATTCTGACATCCCTGCAAACCTCATCCACGAGGAGTAAGGGATGTTTCGGAATAGTGATTTATTTTGAAATAAGTGCTGCGTAGACAATGCCAATTTTTGAAATAAGCTATTTCAAAATTGACTTGAAATAAACTATGCATTTTTTTGCGCAGCTCAAATTGCATAGCTTATTTCAAGCTACGAGTGCAGTGTAGATGCACCCAATGAGACCTTAGTAGGCAAAGCTCTCATTTGTCAAATGAACACAGGAAATATTTTTCTGTTTGGGAAGTTTTTATTTGATGCTGGGTGAATGTGCTGGCTTTTCATGAGTAGTCTAGTTTAGAACAGTACAAACTTGCACTACCTGTGCTGTAAGCTGGCCACAGATTTTATTTTCAGTATACTGTACTATGTTATCATAAGACATATTAAAATTTAACTCTGACAATATCAATAAGACAAACTAGAAATATACATAAGAGGTCCATGATGTGCCCTACAAAACTAATGCTGTGTTCTACAATAGTTATGGTTTCATTATTATGCAAGATGAAGTGGTGGCTCCTTCATAAAATGTATCATCTCATCCACAAAACCCTAATATAACTTTAGGTTGTTATTTCACTTTTTTCCATTGTCTCCTTTGTTGTATAATTGTGCTCCTTATTGTGAGGCCATTTCATAGTTCATTACGCTTTAATAAATATTACACACACACACGTCACAAAGAAGAAAGCACAACTAGAAAGGAAAAAAAACCAGTGGACTATTTAGCAACAGCTTTTCTTACAGACCTCTTGCAGCCTCTGCTCTTACCTGAAAAGCAGCCCTCCATTTGAGAAAAATGGCACCCTTTCACTTGTAGCTGACAGTCCTCTGCCAAGCAACAATGGGCAATCTTTCAAAAAGACACTTTTAGAAGCAGAGTGTAGTACAAGTCTGAAGGACTTTACAGCAGGAATACCAGTGGGCTTCATTCACACTGTTTCTTATTCTTTAAGGCCTGGTCTGCAGTAGGACTTTATGTTGTCTACTTATGGTCAATTTTCTAAGTGATGCATCCACACTACCAAGCCTGTTGTGTTGCCCTTAGGGAATGTTGAAGTTGATTTCTGTGCTCCTGCTTTACACCAAGAGTAACGCTATTCCTGACCTTGCATGGTTGAAGCTACACTAGTGTAGTCTATGTCCACCTCTCCAACCTGATGTTCTGGCTGGAAAGTTGATGCTGTTGACCTCTGGGAGGCCTCCCACAGCTGTCCACTCTGGCCAGAACACCTGCCTCTAACTGCTCTCCCAGTGACCGCAGAAAGCTCTGGGAACAATTGAATGGCCTGTCCCATGTGGCCAGCACTGCAAGTGAGCAGCACACTGCAGCATACGTGAAAATGAGTTTCTCCAAATTTCCGTTGAACACGGTGGCGACTATGAATACTTCTGCTCCTACAGGCTCCAGTTCCCACGTATGCAGAAGAGCACCATCTCAGAGTGTCCAGGGAATCCTGGACCTCAATGAGGTGTGGGGAGATAAAGTCATCCCACATAAGGTCAGAACCAGCAAGCAGAATGCCGAGATTGACAGCAAGATCGCAAGCTGTCTGATGGCTAAAGGTTATTCCAGGGATGCCCAGTAGTGCAGGGTAAAAACCAAGGAGCCATGCCAGTCATATCATAAGGCAAAGGAGGAGAGCGGACACTCTGGTGCAGCTTCTCCCTTTGTAATTTCTCACTTTGTGTCATTCTCCCCTTGTAACTTTTCTTTGCAGCTGGGACAGCAGCCACCTTGCTGCATCCTCCACCTATTACTACATCTGCCCACCTGGCTCTGATCCATGGGTGCAAACGCATGAGGGAGATGTTCAGGGACAAATGGTGCTGGCGTCCAGCTGTTCCAACTCTCTGGATAGGCTCTCTGCCTCAGCCCTCCACTCTGCCAGAAGAGTCTCCCCCTTGTTCTTACACAGGTTATGAAGCATGCAACAGGCTGATGCCACAAAGAGAATGTTGTATTTGCTGAGGTCAAAGCAGGTCAGGAGACTCCTCAACCTCCCCTCTTAACATCCAAATGCACATTCCACCATCTTTCTGCACCTACTTAGCCTCTTATTGAATTCCTCCTTGCTGGGGTCCAGGCTGCCTGTGGAGGGCTTCATGAGCTGTGGATAGGCTGGGTTGCCCAGGATCACAAAGTCTATGTCCACCTCTCCAACTCTGATGTTCTGGCTGTGGAAAAAAGTTCCAGCATGCATCTATTGGAAAAGGCAGGAGTTTTGAAAGATGCAGGTGTAATGGACCTTTCCTGGCAATTCCATGCTGACGTCAGTGAAGCAGCCCTCGAGATCCACCAGTGCCTGTATCACTATGGAGAAGTACCTCTCTGGTTGATATACTCTCCAAGGCATGGTGTTCGGAGGCCAAGATGAGGATATGTGTGCCATCTATGACACCACAGCAGTTAGTGTAGCCCATGGTGGCAGAGCCCTCCACTGTGTTGTCCATGTTTCCCAGAGTCACAACCCTCCGTAGCAGGATGTTATTGATGGCCTTTACTACTTGTATAAGAACAGCCCCCTCCCC
Organism: Pelodiscus sinensis; assembly: GCF_052426305.1. Classification (NCBI taxonomy): domain Eukaryota; kingdom Metazoa; phylum Chordata; order Testudines; family Trionychidae; genus Pelodiscus; species Pelodiscus sinensis. The sequence goes on from NC_143058.1 coordinate 33,191,875, forward strand.
CCCCGGCCACTGTAGATTTCTCCACCCCAAACTGATTCACAACTACGCAGGAGCTGTCTGGCATGGCAAGCTTTCATAGGGCAATTGCCACGCACTTCTCCACAGTCAGAGAAGGTCCCATGCAGATCTCCTGGCATCTCAGGGCAGGGGAAAGTCATTCCCACAGTTCCAAGAACATGGCCTTTTGCTTGTGGAAGTTCTGTAGCCACTGCTGATCATCCCATCTCTGTATCACAACACAGTCCCACCAGTTTGAGTGCATCTCATAGCACCAGAACCAGCATTGCACTATGCCTATAGGATTGACTAGCACATGTGCCACATGGTGCCAAATTTCAAAATAGCACACTATTTTGGGCCATCCCTTATCCAACATGCAATGAGGTTTACTGGAATGGCGAAATACAGCACCCGTTCTTTCGAAAAATATTTCAAAATACTGGGCAGCTTGTGTAGATGTATCACCAGATTACAAAGCTATCCATGGTGCCTCACTCTCCAAGTCAAGAGTAGACTCCTTAATGGAGACACACTGTTTCAGACAACATTCAATTCTTTCCTGTAGTGAGGATGAAGGACTCCGACTTCTCAAAATTGTGTGCCCATAAATCAACCATAGTAGATTCTACCTTATCTTGTAGCGTAGATATGCCCTATGGGTATGTCTACACTACAGTGTTATTTCGAAATATCTTATTTCAAAACAGTTATTTCAGAATAGATTATTTAGAAATAACGCATCTACACACAAAATGCATTTCAAAATAGCAAAATGCTACTCAAAATAGCAAAATAGCACGTCCATACTGAGTGGACTCTGAATCGCATTTAAGGCTGGCTGGAACCAGTTCCGGGAGGGCACTAGGTCAGGATTTACTGTGGGGGGCTGCTGCCTGAGGCTATCTGAAGTCTGTGCTTAAAGGGATCCCCCTCCACCCCGGACAGCCAGTTCTCAGGTTTCCGTGCTTGCTTGTCTACTTCGATGAGGGACAGCAAAGCATTTTGTCTCTGCATGCTCTGGTTGCCCTCACTCAGGACACCACAGCACTTTGCAACATGGAGCCAGAGCTGCCTCTGGGCACTCTGGTGCTTCTCTCTGATTGCTTTAAGCCTGGCTGCACTTTCTGCAGGCTGCCATTCGGAAGGTCCAACGGGGGGGGGGGGGGCTGTCAGTATCCAGGAGGCCCTGCTGAAGAGCTTCCACCCTGAGGAGCACTAAGAGCCTCCCTGGTCTTCCCCACTGGGGGCTTGTGCTTCATTCCTCCCTCACATCCTTCCAGTTACCCTTCCTTAACCCCCCTTCCTGATGTCAAATAAAATACATGTATTTTCATGAACACAAACTCTCTTTATTTCACAAAACTGGGGGGGAAGGGAATGAGTGAGGGGTGAGAGTGGGGCAAGGAGGCAGGAGAGGGGAGAAGAGAGGGTGGGAGAGGGTAAGGGGAAGGAGGGAGCTGGAAGGGGTAAGCAAGGGGAAGAAGGGAGAGAGGAAGCTCAGGGTTGGGGGTCTCGCCGGACCAACTTGATTGTTGTGTAAACCTGCTTCTGGATTCACATGTGGCCTTTGGTGGCCTGGCTTGCAGCTATCCTTCCATAGATGGACGTGTTCCTCTGTCTAGTGAGGAGATCATGGACGTTGGGGGCATCCTCCCCAAACCTGAATAAGGACCATTATCTCTACCCTGGACCAGTAGGGCACCTGCCTTCTCCAGGACCTGGCAGGTTCCTGGGAGCTGGCAGACTGCTCCTGGGGAGCGGTGGAGGGCTGGCTGCCAGAGGCTTGCTGGCTCATGTTTTGGGGCCAGTGGGTCAGGTGCAGTGACTGCTGGCTCTGGGCTGGCAGGCTTGGAGCTGGCACAGGCACTGTGGCCAGAGTCAACCCCTTTAAGGGCTCCAGGGAGTGGGGGAGGGAGTGGAGTGTTCTTGGTTGTGGCTGGAGTGGCCACCAAGGCTCCCTGAGAAGGCTGAAGGCCCCTTATTTTGAAATAAGGGTCTATGCAGCACTTATTTTGAAATAGCCATTTCAAATTTGGCATTATTCCTCATAGAATGAGGTTTACCAAATTCGAAATAAGCACTCCGCTATTTTGAATTTATTTCGAAATAGAGGTTAGGCTGTGTAGACACTAGGAAAGTTATTTTGAAATAAGGGCTGTTATTTCGAACTAACTTTGCTGTGTAGACTTACCCTCAGAGACAAACTATGATATGCCTGCTTAGCATCTTTCTCTTTGTGAAGTCTCTTTAAAATAAGTGGGATTGTTCTAGAGAAAAGTGCTAGCAAATGTGAGTAATGTTGAAGGTAACAATCTGGGTCTAGATAAACTTAAGGGTTTTCTTTTTAACAGTTTATTTCTTCACACGATAGTAGACGTCCTGACAGTCAGTCAGAAAACCTGCAGCCAATCAATCATTCTTAAGTAAATTTCTTTAGAAACCAAACTTAAACCTTACCCTGCACTTTGAGTCTCAAAAGAAAGCTCAATGAATGTTCTAAGCCCAAAATTATAACAATCATAGGTAATTTTATGTCAATTTCCTATAGACCAACAGAAGCTTTATTCAGACCTTAAGATGAATCATTCTGAGATCACTGAACATCCATGAATATATGGGACTGAATCCTAGGCTTTGTTTTGGTTTCATAAACATTACATGACAGCTGGTCACAAGGTAGGGGTATGTCTACACTGCAGCATTATTTTGAAATATCTAATTTCGAAATAGTTAATTCAAAATAAGATATTTCAAAATAACACATATACACACAAAATGCATTTTGAAATAGCATTATGCTATTTCAAAATAGCGCATCCACACCGAGTGGACTCTGAATCGCATTTAAGGCTGGCCAGAACCAGTTCCAGAAGGGAACCAGGTCAGGACTTACTATATAGGGCTGCTGCCTGAGGCTAACTGAGGTCTGTGCTTAAAGGAATCCCCCCCCCCCCCCCGGACAGCCTGTTCTCAGGTTTCCTGCTTGCTTGTCTACCTCAACGAGGGACAACAAAGCATTTTTGTCTCTGCGTGCTCTGGTTGCCCTCACTTGGGACATCACAGCACTGCCTCTGGGCACTCTGGTGCTTCTCTTGGATGCATTGCTGCAAGTCTGGCTGCACTTTCTGTAGGCTGCCATCTGGGAGGTCCATCGGGGAGCTGTCAGTATTCAGGAGATCCTGCGGAGAGCTTCCACCCTGAGGAGCACTAAGAGCCTCCGTGCTCTGCCCCACTGGGGGCTTGTGCCTCATTCCGCCCTCACGTCCTTCCACTTACCCCTCCCTAACCCCCTTCCTGGTGTAAAATAAAATACACATATTTTCATAAATACAAACTCTTTACTTAACAAAATGGGGAGGGGAGGAGAATGAAACTCTGGTGAGACTGGGGAAAGGAGGAGGGAGAAGGGAGAGAGAGGGTGGGACAGGCGAGGGGGAACTGGGAGAAGGCAGCTGGAAGGGGGAAGCAAGGGAAAGAAGGGGGAGGGGAAGCTCAGGGGTTACAGTTGGGGATCTCGCCGGGACAACTGTCTCCCTGCACCGCAGGTGCGGGGGCTTCGGTGTCTCCAGGGGGGATTGAGAGAGGATGGAAGGTGGGGTGGGGGTGGAGGAGGTGGAGGGAGAAGCGGGATGGGGAGAAAGAGTGGGAGGAGGAGCAGTAGCTGGGGATGCAGCAGGCGCTAGAGCGGCAGAAGGCAGCATGCTCTGCACCAGGGTCTGCAGGTACTGGCAAATGTCACGGCCCTAGGCAAGCTGCTCCCACTGGAGCTGCAGGTCTTCCTTCACCCAGTTCTGGAGGCTGCGGTGCAGGGCTTGCAGTGCCCCCTGGTGCTGCTATTGGTACCCCTCCACTGCACAGGCAGGCCTGAGGAGCCCTCGTGGGTGGGAGCATGTCCCAGGAGGGGTGGTGCTCCCTGCACAAGCAGCTGGCGCGGCTGTGGAGAAATAAGAGAAGTGGTCAGTTATCCCTGGGGACACAGTGGGTGAAGTCCAGCCCCACTCTGCAAGGTGAGGATGACCATTCCATGCACCATCAGAGCCTATGTGCTTGCACACAAGCCATGTTCAGAATGTCCTGCTATCTCCGGGAGTGGGAGCTGCCTTGAGACCACACCCATTCCTCTGTGGTGAATATAGTGTGTGTGTGGGGGAGAGGGGATGTCCCCTGCTTCTGTGTAGAGAGATCTTGTGGGAGGAGGGCATCCTGCTGTGTCCCCACCCTGGAGTCAGGAGAATGTCATGCCTCCTCACACACGTGTGTGGTAACAGGGTAAGGCCCCTGTGTGGCAGCCACCTGGGGTCACATGCCCAAGGGTGGCATGGCACATGCTCGCACATGCAAAGGTTGCTGTGTGATCCATGGATAGCAAGGCCCACACATGCAGTCCCTGGTTTCTGCCCCCCTCCTTTCTCCTCTCCCTCCCGCTTAAGGGGACTGTGATGGCACTCACATGTTGTTGCCTCTCTGGCCTGAGATGACACCGGCGTTAGGTCCGCTGTGGCAGCTCGAGGGTCCTGGCTCATCTGGGTGATGATGACCTCCTCTGGCTCCTGGCTCTCCTCCTCCTCCTTGATGCCCTGGTCAGGGGCCTCTGCCTCAGGGTTGATGACCACCTGGGAGGCACGCTTATTTCGAAATAGCAATTTCAAAATTGGCACTATTCCTCATGGAATGAGGTTTACCAATTTCAAAATAAGCCCTCCGCTATTTCGATTTAAATTTGAAATAGTGGTTTGGCTGTGTAGATGCTAGGAAAGTTATTTCAAAATAAATGCTATTATTTCAAAATAATTTTACTGTGTAGACATACCCTAGGGCTGTGTCTACACTGGCATGAATTTCCAGAAATGCTTAAAACGGAATACTATTCTGTTTTCAGTTTTTCTGGAAAAGGAGCATCTACATTGGCAGGCTGATTTTCCGGAAAAGCCCTTTTTCCGGAAAAGTGTCTGTGGCCAATGTAGACGCGCTTTTCCAGAAAAGAGCCCCAATCGCCATTTTCGCGATCGGGGCTTTTTTCTGGAAAAGACTGCTGGGCTGTCTACACTGGCCCTTTTCCAGAACAGTGTTCCGGAATAAGGACTTATGCCCGAGCAGGAGCAGAATAGTTTTTCCGGAATAGCGGCTGATTTTGTACAGTAGAACATCATTGCTCTTCCGGAAATTCAAGTGCCAGTGTAGACAGCTCGCAGCTTATTCCGGAAAAGCGGCTGATTTTCCGGAATAAGTGGCCCAGTGTAGACACAGCCTAGGTGTTCTGGGTCCAAAAAATTATCTTAGTTGTTAAAAAATACATCAAATCTAGCTAAACACTCTGGTAAAGAATAGTGGATCAAAACTCACTGATTTTACTTCAAACTTTGCCTCTTGTCATATGGACTGGAGCAACATTAAACTCAATGAAAGGCAAATGAATATGGATATTATAAAAAATGTTACTTGAAACAAAAACCTACAGAGTCAGCTATTTCAAGTGATCCATTTATTCAGGAATATTTTGCTAGTACTTGGATAGGCTGGAAATATCAATGCTGGAAAACCTCAATTATAAAATTATAGCAGTAATTATACCCTCAATGGTAACACATACATTGGTTTGGGTTCTATCTTTCTGAAAGGAATGATAATTCCTCTTTTAATGAAACTATTCATTGTCACATAAAAAGTCATATGTGGGGCTTGTAACTCAGTAGGCTAGGATGGACGTTTCCATCCTAGCTGTACACAGCCTGGTAACCTTGTAACCTGCAAACACAAATAGCAGCTGGGCTTTATCAGCTTTAACCCATGCCTTGAGCTGGGAAACTACAAAACAGTAAACAAGTTTGACCTAGGTCTCAGCTCATGACAATGTTGAAAATGGCATTGAGCCAGTAGTGCACACCCAGTAAACAACTGTAGTATAATTAGTGTAGGGAGTCCCGTGCCCAGTGAGTCTCACCAGGGACCTAGGCCTCAGAGGGTGCCTTGGATTCCCCTAGCTGGAGTCATGTCCACTGCAGCCTGGTGCGAGGTGACAGGAACAGGACTTTCTAGAGTCTGAAAGGGTATAAGCATTTCTAAGTGCCTGTTACTCTCTTATGCATTGCTTTGCCTATGCTTATTGATGTGTCACCTTGCAGTAGCTGTGTAACCATCTGGCAGTATATACATCTGTAATAGTAGTGATGAAGTGAGATTAATAAAAGTAACTACCCCTAATCGACTCTATTGTGAAGTGAATCCATAATCCTGTTTGGCCATGGCCCCCTGAGTTGACATTCATAATTATGATAGGAAAGTGAAATTTGCAACTAGCTCTTCCTTCACACTAACACAAGAATAAATATTTATTTTATCATCTAAGCACACTGACTTTTGTGACTAGAAAAAAATACCATTTAAGCAGTTACCTGAAAGTGAGATCTCAGCTTATATTTTACCTTTGGTTCTACAACCCACCTTGATCTCAGCAAAAAAAGTTTTAAATTCTTGTAAAGAGTCAAGTATTGCTCCAAAGACCTAATTCTTCTCATTCTAACAAAGTTACTCACCTGAAACCAGCAAAGTTTCACCACTTTGGAAGGTGAATCCGCCCTACATGTTCACATTAAATGTTTAAAAATCTTAGCTGTCAGATAAGTTTCAGAAAATAGAAAGTATGAGGGTATGTCTACACTACCACCCTAGTTCGGGATTTGAATTTCCCGGGCTTCATTTGCATAAAGCCGGGCGCTGCCATTTTTAAATGTCCGCTAGTGCGGACTCCGTGCCGCGCGGCTACACGCGGCACGGACTAGGTAGTTCAGACTAGGCTTCACGAGGAGTAACGGTAGTTCGGACTAGGAAGCCTAGTCCGAACTACCTAGTCCGTGCCGCATGTAACCGCGCGGCACGGAGTCCGCACTAGCGGACATTTAAAAATGGCGGCGCCCGGCTTTATGCAAATGAAGCCCGGGAAATTCAAATCCCAGGCTTCATTTGCAACTCCGGTTGCCTACATTACCACCCTAGTTCGAACTAGGGTGGTAGTGTAGATATACCCTGAGAGGCTTCAGATTTTTTGAGACTACATGATGATATCTAACCATATGACAATTGGATCAAGAAGAAATTATCATGGAACCCTAAAATACTAGAACTGGAAGGCACCTCAAGGGGCCGTCAAATCCAGTCCCCTGCCCTCACTGCAGGACCAGCCACCATCTAGATCATTCCTAACATGTGACTGTTACATTTTAAGCCCATTGCTTCTTGTCCTATCATCAGAGGTTACGGAGAATAATTTTTTCTCCCTCCTCTACTTTTTTAGGTACTTGAAAGCTGCTAATCTGTCCCCACTCAGTCTTCTCTTTTCCTATCTAAACAAAGCCAATTATTTCAGTCTTTCCTCACAGGTCATGTTTTCTAGACCTTTAATCATTTTTGTTGCTCTTCTCTGGACCTTTTCCAGTTTCTCCATATCTTTCTTGAAATGTGGTGCCCAGAACTGGACACAATACTCCAGTTGAGGCCTAATCAGTGCAGAGTAGAGCAGAAGAACTACCTCTTGTGTCTTGCTCACAACACTCCTGTTAATGCATTCCAGAATGATATTTGCTTTTTTTGCAACAGTCACACTATTGATTCCTATTTAGCTTGTGGCCCACTATGACCCCTTTCTGCAGTACTCCTTCCAAGACGATCACTTCCAATTTTGTATGTGTAAAACTGATTATTCCTTCCTAAGTGGAGTACTTTGCATTTGTCCTTATTAAACTTCATCCTATTTTTCAGACCATTTCTCCAGAATATTTTTTATTATGACTATATCCTCCAAAGCACTTGTAATCCCTCCCATCTTGGTATCATCTGCAAACTTTATAAGCGTACTCTCTATGTCATAATCTAAATAATTGATGAAGATATTGAATAGATCTGGTCCCAAAACTGATCCCTGTGCAACCCCGCATGTTATGTCACCTTCCAGCCAAGTTAAAACAAACCCAACTTTTGTGGCAAAAAACAATGTAAATATTTGGATTTATTTTTTAAATCACCAAAGTAATAGCCATACAAAGTAAAATTTGTTCTAGAGCAGTTTGTAATAGTTAATAATTTTAAGAGATAGCTAACTTCTTTGATGTCACAATTTTTCCTGCTGGTTATTCTACCAGGAAAAAAATTAATAGGGAGCATAAGTAATTTGCTCATAATCTTCTGCAACCTTTTCTTACTTTACCCATTTGATTTTTCAAGTGGTAATGCACTAAAATAACATTTGTGCAAAACATTTTTGAAAAATGCAGAAAAGCTATGCTTTACAATAAAGATAGTTTTCATCCTTATTTTCATTTTTCTAACCTCTATGCATTCAATTTTTAAGTGACTACAGAGTATTCCAGAAGTTAGAACCCATAATTCCAGTAAGGCTAGAATAATCTTTTTTCTATTATCATTTTCATTTTATGTTTGATTTCCTGGCAACCTAGTATATTATTTACACTGTTTGAAGAGTTAGATCTTAGTACAGTCTGGTTCTTAAATTTTACCTCCTTTTACAGTCTAGAATAATAGTGGATAATTTAAAACAAATATATAAGGTTTTTTGTTGTTGGCACTGACACTATCGTGGCAAATTACAGAAGAGTCGTTGAGGCAATTATATAGGCATCAGGACTAAGGTTTTAAAGAATTCATGTTGAAATATTCTATAAATTCTGCAGATTTGAGAAACAGGAAATACATCTTGAACTTCTAAAATGTTGCCATTAACATAATCCAGAGTGTAAATCTGCCAGTGTCCGAGCAAGAGAAAAGTTTCTTCATGTTCTCACCACCCCTTTTTCCTCTCAGTCTGAGCCCCACATATCAGGCCCAGTAAAAGTCTGTATATTGAAAAATAAAACAAAACCAAAAGACAAAAAAAGCTGTTTGGTACTCAGAATCTTTCAGGCCAACAATTTATAATTACAGAAGTCAATTTTTTCCTTTGTAATCAGCATTAGCTTTTATAAAGAACAAGAAAGAAAGGCAGCCAGGTTCTCTATATGATATTCACTGGTAGATAATGCAATTATTGTAGAAAATTATTTTAAACATTAAGATGCACAAAGTTCAGTTTTTCTCTTTTTCTACTACTATCACACATGCTATTGATAAGATGTCTAAATTTATTGCAGAATAATTCTGCAGGAAAAGAGATAAAAGGTTCCTGAATAAAATATGAGGCGAGAGCTGTAAATTGTAGCAATGCATATCATTTCATTCAAATGTAGGAAGCAATTACCATCTGCTATACTCATCAGTTCCCTCCTTTATGACTTAATTATATGTTTAATGCTATCAGATCAAGGAAAGGGCACAATAGATGAATGAGTGAGAGAAATAGAAAAGATTCAGCAACAAGACAAAAGGCAGATGAAAAGTAACCCAAGAACAGAATTGATTTCATTTGTTGGGAGAGAAGTTAATTTAAATAGTATATTCTATCATCTCCTGTGCTGCGCTGAGATAATATAAATCATGTGTTTGTGAATTTGCTTCATACAATTTTAACAAAAGCATTCAAGTTTCTGAAAACCTAGGGTCTGCAGGTTTTGATTTATTTATGAAATGAGTAACATTTACAAAGAAAGAGCAGTGACTGACAACCAAAGCTTTTAAATTATTATTAACAGCACTTTGCTATGCAAGTATTAGATGACAGAAGAAAAGCTGACAAGCTCCTCTTGTTCTTTTCTTATCTGGTTTTAAACATCTACAAAGATCATATGCCAGGCTCTAATAAATAACTACAGTATTCTGCTAATGCGTAACACTACTTTAGAAGAGTTTCCCAGTCCTTCTACTCCTGTGTCTATTGAAAACTTCAAAACAAGTTTAAAAAATAGAACGCCAGAACATTTTCTTCTCTTCTCCCTCCTTTCAAATGTTTGTACATGACTGTAATAGCTGTGACAGTGAGCATGCTGGATTGACTGCCTTGCAAGCTTTTTATCCACTGGATATTGTTATAAGCTAGGTGAAACCTTGTTATGGGTTGTGTGAAAATCATATTGAAGTTGATAAGTGTGAAGTCACCCTTCAATTTAATTGTAAAGAAAAGCCCCATGTAAAAGGAAAGGGATGTGTTAATCAGCAAAATTGTTTTGGGGTGGAGTATTATTTTGGGTAGGCATGTAAAGGAGACTGACAGAGGTCACAGACAAGAAAGAGGGAGAGGCAGAAGAAGAAAAGAAGAAAAACTAAGTCCAACTCTGTAAGCAAAGTGTGACACCAGAAAGAGCTAGAGAGAGCCATTTGGGTCTACTATGCTAGATAGGGGTGTGCTGCTGTAAGCTAAAAATCAGCTCCTTTTGCTTTTGGTTCCTTCTGTGTTCAGAGACACAGGAGTTTGTATATTTCTTGCATAGGTACTGACACCATGGGTGCTTCAGGACCCACCAGCAGCCTTCCAATAAACCCCTCCCTCCAAGCACTTCCTGCTCAACTATTTGGCAGCATGAAGGAGGCTCTGGGAGACAGTGGGAGGAGCAAGAGCCGGATATGCTTGGGAAAGGGGGGGTGGGAAAAAAGTGGAGGGGCAGAGATTTGGGGGAATGGGTGGAGTGGAAGCAGGGCCTGGCATGGAGCAGAAATCAAGCACCCACAGGAAAGGAAATGTCCTCTCCTACGATTCCTTGTAAATAAGAAAGCAGCACTGCATTAAAGAAAAACTTGACTATCACTAATTTCTGCTTCCAATGGGATCACCCCATGCATCCCAAACTTTGACTAACAGCACAAGTCAAAAAGGGGCAACAATAGTGCAGCAGTAGTGCACGTAGTGCAAGCTCCCACAGTAACCCTATCAATAGGTCCCAGTCTTATCTTGAAAAGGATGTTCTGTCTAAAGTTGAGAAAGTAATTCACTCTCTCTGGCAATTCAACCATTGTCTTCTAGACTCTTAGCAAGCTTTCCAGCTATACTAGCTTTACCTTGCTAACTAGGAAATATATAGCTAAAACACATAGGATATATTTAGACTACAGCATTATTTCGAAATATCTTATTTCGAAATAAGATTTTCATCTTATTTCGAAATAAGATACTTCGAAATAATGTGTCTAGCATTTTGCGATTTCAAAATAGCATGTCCACACTGATAGGACGCTGAATCACATTTAAGGCCAGCCGGAATCGGTTCTGGCAGGGCATCAGGTCAGGAGTTACTTTGTGTGGCTGCTGCCTGGGGTTATCCGAGACCTGTGCTTAAAGGGACCCCTCCCCCCCGGACAGCTGGTTCTAAGGTTTCCCTGCTTGCTTGCCTACCTCGCTGAGGGACACCAAAGCATTTTTTTCTCTGTGTGCTCTGGTTGCCCTCACTCAGGACACCACACACTCTGCAACATGGAGCCAGAGCCGCCCCTAGGCACTCTGGTTCTTCTCCTGGACCTGATGCTGCGAGCCTGGCAGCACGTTCTGCAGTCAGTAACAGTCTCTCTGGTGTGCCCCACTGAACCACAATGGGGACTTGTGCCTCATTCCTCCCTCACATCCTTCCACTTACCCCTCCCGAACCCTCCTTCCTGCTGTACAATAAAAGACACACGTGTTCATTACAACAAAGCCTCTTTATTGAACAAAACTGGGGTGGGAGGGGGAATGAAACTGAGGTGAGACTGGGGAAAGAAGGTGCGAGAGAGGAGGATAGAGGGTGGGAGAGGGGAGGGGGAAACCTGGGAAAAGGGAGCTGGCAGGGGAAGGCAAGGGGAGGAAGGGAGAGGAGAAGCTCAGGGCTCAGCGTTGGGGGTCTCGCTGGCCCAACTGTCTCCCAGCATTGTGGGTGTGCGGGCCTCAGCATTCCTGGGGGTGTGGGGAGAGTGGGGAGGAAGAAGTGGAAGGGAGTGAAGGAGTGGAAAGAGGAGAGGTAGCTTGGGGGGGCAGCAGGGGCTGGAAGAGCAGGAGGCAGCAAGCTCTGCCCCATGATGCAGTCCATGGCATCAAAATAGTGGCAGGGGTCTGGGTCTGCCCCTGGTTGGGAGCTGCCCCCTGTGGCCCTGGCATACACATGCCACAGCTCCTTGATTTTCATGAGAACCTGCTCCTGGATTTGCATGTGGCCTTTGGTGGCCAGGCTGGCAGCCATCTTCCTGTAGACGGTTGTGTTCCTCTGTTTAGTGTAGAGATCATGGACATTGGAGGCATCCCCCAAACCTGAATTAGGTCCCTGATCTCCGCACTGGACCAGGCAGGCTCCCACCTTTTCCGGCCCCTGGCAGGCTCCTGGGAGCTGGCAGGCTGGTCCTGGGGAGTGGTGGAGGGCTGGCACAGGCTGCCTGGCTCATGCTGGGGCCAATGGGTCAGGTGCAGCAACTGCTGACTCTGGGCTGGCAGGCTTGGAGCTGGCACAGGCACTGTGGGCAGAGTCTACCCCTTTAAGGGTTGGGGGGGTGGGGAGGAAAAGGAGTTTTCTTGATTGTGCCCAGAGTGGCCACCAGGGCACCCTGGGAAGGGCTGGTGGCCCCCTATTTTGAAATAAGCATCTACATAGCACTTATTTAGAAATAGCCATTTTGAAATTGGCGCCTTTCCTCGTGGAATGAGGTTTACCAATTTCGAAATAAGCCCTCCGCTATTTTGATTTAATTTCAAAATAGAGGTTTGGCTGTGTAGATGCTGGTAAAGTTATTTCAAAATAACTTGGCTGTATAGACATACCCATACTGAACAGCTATCAGTCCATATTGTTCAGTTACCTTGACTAGCCATCTGGCCAGATTGGACCCTGCAACCTGAAGATACAAAGTTCTCTACCACATAATCAAGCCATAATGTCTCATATGTTAAAAAACTAAGCAGCTTAATCACTTATGAGTAATAAGTATAAGAAAGTTTCTTTCTGTTATTTTTAAAAATGGATTTATTCCTACTTTAACCCATTTGTTTAAATAACTTATGTAGGACGTTACACTAGGTTTATATTTCTACTTTTTCTTTGCAACTTAATAGATCTCAGCTGTTGTATAATAATTGATGAGACAATGAACAGATTGTTAAAATTTTACCACCTTTTCAATTTGAAATTACCTATACAGAATCCTTCATTTGAACATCCCAGTATGCCTTAAAATGTGTATTAAGCAATTATTGTTATACTCATTGTGCTCAATTCTCACATCTGCCAAAGTCCTTTTACATCACTCTGGCACTGTAGAGTGGCCCATTTCAACCCACATTAAGATCACTTTACACTGCTAGAGCAATGTAAAGAGGCATTGGTGTAAATGAGAACTGGGTTCACTGTGCATAAATTCACCCATGTGTAGAGAGGTTAAGTGACTTTCTAAATGTCAAACAGTGAATCAGTACCAGGGCTGGAAATAAAACCCTGATATCCTGCCTTCCAGTCCTCTGCTCTGAGATTCAGATATGTCATTAAGAAGCAGCTTCAGTGCTGCAGAACAATGGAAGAAAACAAAATATATCCTGTATAAATATGATACATGCTGGCTGATCTCTTATGACATTTACTGTCAGTTGTGAGGAGAGGTTGAATAACTCACTAGTGTCTGCAACAACTGAGAAAGACCTCTTCTCCCCACTCAGAAATAAATATCCTAACAGAACACTCTTCATGGATTAAATTCCACAATTTGGTGTTCTTTGTGTTTACAACTAGCACTTTGGTTGTGAAGGGGTGTATTGACTGCACCCAAAATATAAAAGGGAATATTTTAATACTGTGATTTAGTCACAAGTTAACTCTTAAAACAAATGGAAACATGCAAGGTTCTAAAATGTTCCAGGGACACAAAACAACTCTTCCATTATAAATTGTACTTCTCAAGTGTCTGTCTGATGCTACAGAAACAACTTTTGGCCTCATTAGATATTGCACATATTCAGCCAATCATATTACCCAAGTGGCTTTCAGATCAGTAAAAAAAAATGTTTGTGTGGCAAGTCTCAGGAATTTCAGCTCCAAAAATAATATTAAGAGAAAGTTATAGCCACCTGAAAATAGGAGTTTAGGATTATACTCTTGTAGCCTCTTAATTTCAATGGATAGCTTTTCCCTGCTCTTATCTGGGGCAAGACCAGGGCCAGATTAATAAGACAGAATGACCAGCGCTTATGTTTTTAGGAGGCCCCTTTTTCATGACCAGGGTATTAATGAAAAAAATTAACCAGCTTATGACAAGCAACTCACCTATGTTCTTGAATAAACAGGGAAAGAAACCTGAATACAACAAACAGGTTATATATTGTTGGGATAAATATAAAAAATTAAGAATAAAATGAAATGCTGCATTTCAACTAGTGTCTTATGTTTAAGTGCTGCAGACTCTGTTGTTGTATCCCAGTGTTGAGGTAACCCCTAGTCAGTTGATATGCTGTAGTTAAATGAAGACAATTTTTCATTAAGACAAGCCCAAACAATGATCACGTTGCATCATAAATAGAAGCCTGGGAGAAAGCTAGTGCTTCACAACTGGCAATGGGTACAATCAAATATAGTCTCAAATATTTCCCTTACATTAAGACATTACTCAGATCTTTGTCATGAAAAAAAATTGACGACTCCAGTAGTGCTCTTTGCTGCAAAATCACAATGTTGAAAATTGACACATTTTGGTGAAAAGCTTGGTCTCTAGATCAGTTAGGTGAGCATCCAGCACTTTCTCAGTGCATGTTCTTATCTTGCCTTCACTTCATATGTGATCAAGAGATCTAAAGAAATCAAACCTTGTGGATAATTCAACATAACATTAATTGTTTTTTAGTTCCAGGAGTAGTTTGTTGAGGAGAACATAAAATCACTGCATCATGTGTTTCCTTCTTCATTCAAGTACAATACCACTTTGCCATATGGAAATTTTTGCTTCACAATATGCCTGAATGCTTCACGGTGAGACTTATCAACATCACCTTCCAATTTTTTTTTTATTTTTTATTTTTTTGCTAGCTCCTCGATGTTGTCCTACTGAGATTATAAGCTTGTGATAGACTCCTACAAGGGGGTCTGCAAATTAATGGCAACAAGATTCAGTCCTTGCTTTTGAAGCTTGACACTGATTTTGTCACACCTTTCCAGTATCATATTCTATAAGATGCTCTCAGTTTCCATTTGGCACATTTTCTTGTACAACAATCATGCTTCCCTTTGAGTTTCACCTTTTTTCATTGGCATCATCCATTGTTTCTTTCAAACAATGTTGAATGCCCTCATAGTTCACTACAATCATTTTAAAAGATTCAGCATGACCGGACCATCTCATATTGGATGTGGATTTTAAGGCATGGAGAGTTCCTTGTTCACTCTTGGTAAGGTTGTTGCACAGAAGCGGACATTGTCTGCCATACAGCTTTCAGAAATATATACTTCTGAACAAACCTGAAAAAAGCATATAGAGTCTATGCACGAATCAATCCTGCAAGTGCCAGTTAAATTCAAGGTATAAGCTGTGCCCTGCACATGCCCAGCAAGTGGGTTTGGTCTTTGGATCAGAGCTTGAAGACCTTCATACTTGTCAGCCACATTCCTTGCATTATTCTAATCTCTGCAGTTTTGAATAGCAATGTGTCTAAAAGACTTTGGCAGCTGGAAGAGCAACTTGCCCATGTGGCTTTCAATATATATAATGCCAATGAATCACTCAGACAGCACCATGTAAGCAGTACAGTAAAGTGACAGATGAATGATCAACATGAGCTACATAAAGAGTTGAATCTACTATCAACAAAGTCATGTTTCTCCTGTTCAATTTCAGTTGCAAAGAATTCCAAAATATTAGGCCGTTAGCTGAATGAACTCTTCACAGATTGTTTTTGACAAGTAGGATGGATGACCTTTCCCTTTGCTTCCATAGTATTTAATATGCTCATTTAGAAACAGGTCTAATTCAGTGATAGCTTCAAGAATATCTAGATAATTTCCATTCTATGGAGAGTAGAGAGAATGGATAAGTTTCTTGCTGTACATGGTACATGGTGTAACCATTTAGAGAAAGAGATGAAATTAACTATCACAATATGCCTTGAAATGTTCTTTCAGTAAGCAGTTTGCATTAGAAACAGTGGTACCATCTTCCGTAAATTAAATGCTTTCCCTGAGAATATGTTAGCTTTTCAACATTGACAAAATTATGTCCCATACTGGTTTCATGAGAATAAGTCTTCTCCTCTGTTCTGTAGGTTTTTGTTGTTTTTTTGTTTTTTCAGTTGAAAAATCTGAGGCAATGTAGGTACTAAGATTGTTAGGAGATAAATTCGGCACAAAATTCCTCTGCTATTGAGAAAGCACTAGCATTATGATGCTACCCTTGTGGACATAGAATACATCATCTAATGCCTCTAATAACATTTTCCACTTGATAGATAATTCTAAAAGAAGAATGAGATATTCTGTTTGAATCTCACTCAGAAACTACAAATTTGCCATTGCAATTCTGACTATAGAGTGGACCTCTCTGTAAATTGGGTACAAAATTCCTCTTATCAAACAAGGTCTTCTCACTAGATCTTGTTTGACAATCATGGCAATATTATCCTCTTTATCACTATTATTCTGTTTGCCTTCTGTATGGAAAAGTGGGTTGTCCCTTTCAGCATTTTTGTCCTGGATTTCTAAAATGTTTGCCTTTTCTTCTTCCCTCTTGAGGGAACAGGTTTATATCCTTCACTTTTATCATTTTCTAAGTAAGACGGTTCAGCATCTGTTTATAAGCAGAGAAACAGTAAGCAAGTTACCCAAATGATTCTCTCTAATTTAGCTTTCTTTTTCCACTGCTCCACTTGAAAATTGTCAATTTTAAGTGAGTTTCTAAGAAGTACTGTGTAGTTTTGTAATTAGCAGCCAGTGATTAATGCTGCCAGTTTGCTCTCTCATCACCAGCAACTGAAAGTCTGAAAAAATGTAACTTTAACTGTGAAAGCTTAAGAAATTGAAACAAAACAATCAGGCTGTGTCTACACTGGGCCACTTATTCCAGAAAAGCAGCTGCTTTTCCGGAATAAGCTGCGAGCTGTCTACACTGGCCGCTTGCTTTTCCGGAAAAGCAATGACGATCTACTGTAAAATTGTCAGTGTTTTTCTGGAAAAACTATGCTGCTCCTGTTCCGACAAAAGTCCTTTTCCAGAAAAACTGTTCCAGAAACGGGCCAGTGTAGACAGCACAGTAGTCTTTTCCGCAAAAAAGCCCCGATCGCGAAAATGACGATCGGGGCTTTTTTCCGGAAAAGTGCATCTACATTGGCCACCGAGGCTTTTCCGGAAAAAGTGCTTTTCTGGAAAAGCATCCTGCCAATGTAGATGCGCTTTTTCTGGAAATACTTATAACAGAAAACTGTTCCATTTTAAGCATTTCCGGAAAAGGGTGCTAGTGTAGACGTAGCCTCAGTGTCAGCAGGGAAAGTAAATGATTTTTGTTCTTTTCTGTGCTAACACAAATATGTTCAAAATCTCCCTTATACACATTTCAAGGATTGAAGCAGAAGCTCATTTAATCTAGGCAGGACATGGCTCTAACCATATGATTCTCAATACCAAACAAAAGACAAGACTAGCAGTTCATAGTCTGTCTCAGGTAAGAGACAGTACAAGAGCTAACCTGGAAGGAACTGTAACTTCAGAGTTACTTCTCTGATTCTCTCTATATAATGTAGTACTGGTCTTTATCAGTAGTAGATTCTACCTTCTGTGCTAAAATATGTGGGCCAACTCATAGGAAAAGGGTGGTGGTTAAAACCAAGGCTCCACCCAGCCACATGCTTACCAGCCCATTCCCCACCCACCTGCATCAGAAGGAAAAAAGTAACTCATCATAGATCTATGCTATGCCCTGCAAATGAGGACAATCTGCACAGAGGATAAAGTTGTTTTTAGGTTTAGTCAAGATCTACTTTTAGAAGCTTTGTTGGTAGCTAGAGTCCTTTATTTGTGTGTGAGTGTGTGTTTTAATCAGTTCCTTCTCAGACTACTTCTTCAGGCCAGATAGTGTCTGTTCCCTGTGTGATCCACCTGTATGTAGCAGCCTGCCTTTACAATGCCCCAGAAGTAAGGGCTGCATTTACACTACTATTCAATGGTAAAAGTGATAATTGTATCCTTTCCTGATAGAAAAAACAATATTTCAGATGTTGGACATGGAAGAACAGATATACACAAATACAGAAGCTCAATCTAGGACTGTTCCCTATGGGTAACTCCTCTAACAGATGATCATACCCACAGGCTACGTCTAGACTGGCATGATTTTCCACAAATGTTTTTAATGGAAAAGTTTTCTGTTAAAAGCATTTGCAGAAAAGAGCGTCTAGATTGGCATGGATGCTTTTCCACAAAAGCACTTTTTGCGGAAAAGCGTCCGTGACAATCTAGATGCGGTTTTGCGCGAGAAAGCCCCAATCGCCATTTTTGCCATAAGGGCTTTTTTGCGCAAAACAGTTTTTAGCTGTCTATACTAGCCCTCTTGCACAAAAACATTTCTGGAAAAGGGCTTTTGCCCGAATGGGAACATCAAAGCATTTGTGCAAGAAGCACTGATTTCAGACAGTAGAACGTCAGTGCTTCTGCACAAAATCAAGCGGCCGGTGTAGACAGCTGGCAAGATTTTGCGCAAAAGCGGTCGCTGTTGTGGAAAAACTTGCCAGTCTAGATGCAGCCACAAAGTATAAGCCCAGTCCAGAACCACCACATAGCAAAAAATCCAGGCAGGGAGTTGCAGTCTGCAATTTCAGTGAAAGAAACCAGCTCTCTGACATGTAGGTCACTGACGCACACTGCCTTTGAATAGTTTGCCATACTATTTGTCACAGGTAAAACTTTTTCAATCTGTATTAGTGTCAAGATTATAATCTTCAAATTGAATTTTGTAAATCACTACAAAGTCCTAATTTCAATTTTAGCATCAGAAAACTGGACTTTCAGATATCAAATTACTCAAGAGTCCCTGTAAATGACAAAATAATGGCCTTAAAAATGAAGGCAGTGTTTACTGTGGATAATGAATAAGGAAATAAGAAAATCAAACTCAATCCTGTCAGCAAACATCCATGGCTCAGAAGTTTGTTCATGGGTTATTTTATTTTCATTCCCATCTTTGTCCCTTCACTTCTTAAGTTTCCAGCACGAATAATTTCCTCCAGCAGAGGAAGAAATACAATCATACACAAATCCAAGAAGTTCAGAGAATTTTGGTTTGGGTGATGGATAACCTTGCTAATTTGGACTGCTTCATAGAATCATAGAATACTAGAACTGGAAGGGACCTCGAGAGGTCACCAAGTTATGTGCCCTGCCCTCACAGCAGGACCATGAACTATCTAGATCACCCCTGATAGATGTCTATCTAACCTGCTCTTAAATATCTCCAGTGGTGAAGATTCCACAACCTCTCTAGGCATTCCATTCCATTCTGTGATAAAACTGAGTTTAAATAACTGGAATTTTCATATGCTTTTGCACATAAAAATCATCAAATCAATCTGCCTCCCAGAGACAGTGGACTGCGTCCCAGGGGACACTTGTGTTTTAAGGGGCCCTGGTCTAGGGGTCTGTCAATGCTTCAGTTGGGTTTTGCACTCTGGACTTTGGAATATAAGCTGGACTCTCATGCTTCTAAGAAGGTGGGAACTAGTTTGTTTCTGTTGGCTGTTCATAAGGAAGCCAACAAAAGTCCCAGAAAACTCCAAGTTCAAGAAACCTTGGCTTGATGTTGACAGTCTTGCTAATTATTAACTTCACTCAGTCTCTCTTTATTCGGTTGATCGTGTTGTAGCACTGTGTGCCTTGACTGAGTTGTAGGACTGTGTGTAAGACAAAAACCTGAGCAACTTTAATTTTATCTCCTATTACTGATGAAAGAGGATAAAGAGTTGGTGCTGATTCCCTTAGATGTCATCTGCCTTTAACACAGCTCATCAGGAGATATTGTTCAGATATCTACAGCTCCTACAATGCCTGTATTGAATTCCATTTGAGTAGCTCCAATCTTTCCCTTGAGAGCTCCTAGACAATAGTTTTGGGGCAATTTCTCATCTGACCCCAGAGCTCTCTCATATAGGATCCTGCAATGGTCTATTATCTTGTTTCCTGTTTGTTGTACATCCAAAGTTCCTATGGGGGTTAATAAGGAGAACATGGGCTGACTATACCCTTCTTTAGAGTTCCACTTTGCCTGAGCCAGCTGTGGCATAGACAAGAATGACTCAGTGTCTAAATGACACAGACTTAGATAAGGACTAGCTTGCTGAGGCTTTACCCCAAGAGTGAAGCAGCTGGAAAAGTACTGGATCCTTGAACAGGGAGATTGCATCTACTTCCCAGGCTGGAGTCCTATTCATGTAAATGCTCAATTAGCAATGGTAGCCAAGAGTGTTTTTTTCCCCATCTGTGCTTGGCAAGAGGAGTGAGACACCTTTTCCTTCCAGATACAGACCTTGGTACAGTTAGGATACAATAACAAGGATGGATGTTAGTGTATCGTTCTGTTAAGTGTTGATAGCAGCAACAAGGGCTGAAATCAATAAGATTAAGGGACCCTTTCTTAAATAAATGTTTGGCTCAAGCCCCTACCCCAGAGCTACATTCCCATTACTGAGTCAGGAAACTGAATTGAAAGCTTCCTAATCATTTTTCCAGGTATACTTATCCTACCCATAAGTACATGGAAGTCCTCTGCAATATGGAATTACAAAGCAAAACAAACAAACAAACAAACCCGACAGTGTTTGGGAAAACAAAATTAGCAAAATCCAGTGTATAAGGATTAGAGACAACTCCACGGTCTTAGATAATTTACCCAACTAGTGCAGGGTGAAGAACCCAATCCCTACTCACTTAAACTTCATGCATGATTAGGGGTTTGGAATGGGTCCCATATGTTGGCAGTACATTGGGAAAAATAACCCCAACTATACGTACAGTATGATGGGGGCTAATTTGGCTACGACAAATCAGGAAAGAGATCTTGGAGTTATCGTGGACAGTTCTCTGAAAACTTCCACACAGAGTGCAGCGGCGGTCAAAAAGGCAAATAGGATGCTAGGAATTATTAGGAAAGGGATAGAAAATAAGACCCAGAATATCTTACTGCCCCTGTATAAAACTATGGTACGCCCACATCTTGAATACTGTGTACAGATGTGGTCTCCTCACCTCAAAAAAGATATTTTGGCCTTGGAAAGGGTTCAGAAAAGGGCAACTAAAATGATTAGGGGTTTGGAACGGGTCCCATATGAGGAGAGGTTAAAGCGACTGGGACTTTTCAGTTTAGAAAAGAGGAGACTGGGGGGGGGCATATGATAGAGGTCTATAAAATCATGAATGGTGTGGAGACGGCTGATAAAGAAAAGTTATTTATTAGTTCCCATAATAGAAGAACTAGAGGACACCAAATGAAACTAATGGGTAGCAGGTTTAAAACTAATAAAAGAAAGTTCTTCTTCACACAGCGTGTTGTCAACCTGTGGAACTCCTTGCTAGAGGAGGCTGTGAAGGCTAGGAATATAATAGAGTTTAAAGAGAAGCTGGATAAATTCATGGAGGTTAGGTCCATAAAAGGCTATTAGCCAGGGGATAAAATGGTGTCCTTGGCCTCTGTTTGTCAGAGGCTGGAGAGGGATGGCAGGAGACAAATCGCTTGATCATTGTCTTCGGTCCATCCTCTCTGGGGCACCTGGTGCTGGCCACTGTCGGCAGACAGGATACTGGGCTAGATGGACCTTTGGTCTGACCCAGTACGGCCGTTCTTATGTTCTTATGCACTAAGCTTGGATTCAATTCTGGTCAAATGAGTTCTTCTAAACAGCTCTCCTGGCTTGTCTACTTCAGTCCAGTGAAGCCAGCAGCACTAGATTCCGTTACACTGCCAGAAATATAGTCCCTCAGAGTCAAAACGATGCTACAGTACACTGAAGTCGATGCTCACCTCATTTTAGAATCTACACTGGCATGGCTCGTCTGGCCCTGCTGAGTCTACTCAGAGAAGATCCCCAGTCATAACACACATAAACCAAGCCCCTGGGCTCACAAAATCTTTCCATTCTCCCTCCTTTCTTGAGTTACAGCTACATGCACAACGTAATACCATTTCCAAAAGCAGATTATCAAGTCCAAATAAGACAACATAAAATGCTGTATAGAACATCACTGAGGTGAAAGTATGATTATGGAAATTAAGCCTGATAGGACTAGCTTCCTTCCATTTGGAAATAGTAGAGAATTCCATGGCTTTAGATTATCTAACTCCAGGTCTTACACTGAGAATTGGGCCTGGTGGACAAAAGGACCTGCTGGGGCATACAGTGTTGACAAGTCTCACAATATTTGGTGTTTCCCTAAAAGCTCCAGCTCATGAAATCAACTAATTATCAGAGTATCTTTGCCTTCATTTTCTAAAGTAAGTTTCTAGCTTTATAGTTACACAGAAAAACTTGAAAACATAACCTAAGCATACACTAAAGGTGCAAAGAAATCAGAAGGCAGATAAAAAGATCTGAACATACATTATTTTTCTTATTTTTTTAAACCAGTCTCATGATTTGTTGGCCTGGGACCTAAGGCTGATTCATGATTGACTAACACTTTATTGTTGGCAGTACTATGGAAACTTCCTCAGCTCCCAGTATAGCAGAAAATAGAAACTGAATAAAGAAAGTGTGGGACCTATCCCTGAAGATGTCAGAGTGAGGGACAGATCTGCGGCTCTTGCCTGAAGACATTTTTGGGGTAGGAAGCTATAGGCTACCGGGTGTCCTCTAAGAACACAGCGGGTAGTGTGGGAGACCTGTAAAGAAAGGAGGGAAACATGGGTGCTAAAATGAGCCCCTCAACTATTGGAGAACTCAACATATTATTAAAATTAGTTATTTCTCCAGAATAACTCCTTTTTCAGAAGTGTTCTAGGAAATGTGTGGTTTTTTTTTAAATGTTGGTAATTATGTCTAAACTGCATCCCTCTGTTGGCAGAGGGATGTAGATTAGGCAGGTCGACATTGCAAATGAGGCAGAGATTTAAATATCCTGTGCCTAATTTGCATTAAAATGGTCGCCACATTTGCCGACCCAGCACTTTGTCTGCAATAAGCGGCAGTCTAGAGAGGGATCTGTCGAGAAAGAAAGCCTTTTTCGACAGATCCTGTAAACCTCCTTGCAGATCCCACTCTAGACTGCCGCTGTTTGCCGACAAACTGTTGAGTTGGCAAAACATGGCAGCCATATTTATGCAAAATAGGCACAGGATATTTAAATCCCTGCCTCATTTGCAATGTCGACCTGCCTAATCTGCATCCCTCCGCTGAGAGAGGGATGCAGTCTAGACATACCCTATGTTAGAGAAGTCAGGCTGTTTTTCCCCCACAGATTCCAAGGCCAAAAATAACCTTTGATCATCTCGTCTGATCTCCTTTGTAACACACAAGATAAGTTCCACAAAATAATTCTCAGACAATGTCTATTAGAAAAACATCCAATCTTCATTTAAAAATTGCCAGTGATGAAGAATCCACTGTGACCTTTGGTAAATTGTTCCAATGGTTAATTACACTCACTGTTAAACCTATGCCTTATTTCCAATCTTAATTTGTCAGCATCATTATCAGCCATTGGATTGTGCTATATCTTTCTCTGCTAGATTAAAGAGTCAATTATTAAATATTTGTTCCCCATGTAGATTACCCCTTAACTTCCTCTTTGTTAAGCTAAATAAATTCAGCTCCTGGAGTCTATCACTATGAACTGGGGTAGGAAATAATTTTTTACAGGGGGGGCCCACTAAGAATTTGGTAAGTGGTCCAGAGCCGAATTTTTCCATGATATCCATAGAGGAGGTGTGTGGTTTGGGATGGAGGTTGGGATTGGAGTGCAGGAGAGGGTATGGAATTTGGGTGCAGGAAAGGATTCTGACCTGGCGGAGGAGTGTAGGAGGAGATGCAGAATCTGGGAGGGGGTTGTGACCTGGGGCAGGAATATAGGAGAGGGTACAGAAAATTGGAAAGAAATTGTGACCCTAGGGCTAGAGTTCAGGAGGAGATGCAGGGATCTGGGTTGTGACCAAGCACAGGGGATTGGGGTGCAAGGTCTGCTAGGGGGTTGTGACCTGGAGGAAGGGTGCAAGAGTGAGGGCAAAGAGTTGGGAAGAGGAAGGGGTTAAGGTACATCTACACTGCAGTGTTATTTCGGGATACTTCTGATATCCCAAAATAGCTATTCTGCATCTTTGAAACAAGCCCATTATTTTGAAATATAACAGGCGCACTGTTCCAATGTAAACCCTCGCTATTCCCTGTAAACCTCGTTCCATGAGGCTCAAAGGATGTTTCAGAATAGCAGTTTATTTAGAAATTTGGCATAAACTATGAAATAAGCTATTCTGAAATTATGTGATCGTTGTAGCTTATTTTGAGCTAAGTGTGCAGTGTAGACACACCCTTAGAGTGCCAGAAGCAGGCTCTGGCCAGGAGGTGCTTACCTGGGTGGTTCCTGGCCAGCAGCCTAGCAGTTACCTCAGCCAGCCTCGCTGCCTTCCATGCCCCCACATGTTGCTCAGAGTGACTGGCTGCAGGGGCCATCTGCTGCTCTGAAAGCTGCCAGCCTGAGGAGAGGGGGAGAAGGTACTTCACACAATGCTTGTTCTGCAAACAGGCAGCTCCCATTGGCTGAAAATTGGCCAATGGTAGCTGAAAGATGTGCTGGGGGCAGAGGCAATGCGCTACTCCTCTTCCCCCTTCCTCCCCACTGTGGGATTAGTCTTCAGAAACACACATGGCCCCTTCAGGTAGCTGCTCTGAGCGCTGCACGGGGACAGAGCAGGTAGGCCAGGGGCTGGAGCCCGTGGCTTGGCTGTATTTTTCCCAACCCTGCTACAAATCATGTTTTCTAATTTTCTAGTGGCTCTTCTCTGAACTCTCTTTAATTTATCAAGATCCTCCTTGAACTGTAGATACCAGAACCAGGCACAGCATTCCAGCAATGATCACACCCAAAACAAAGGTAAAATAATAGCCCTTCTTCTACTTGAGTTTTACCTATTTGTCCATCCAAGGGTCACATTAACCCTTTTGGACACAGCGTCATTTCAACATGAGCTCCAAGTGTGATTATCCATCTTGCCCCCTCCCCCCAAAAAATCTTTCAGAGTCAATGCTCCCCAGGCACAGGCAGCATGTGAACCCCTCATTTGGGGAGATAGCTCCCTGCCCCACACCTTCAACCAGAGGCCCCACCCCCACTCCATTCTCCCACATGCAGGGGCCTGAGGAGCCCAAGCCACACACCATGATTGAAGGATCCCGAGTCTGCACGCCTGAGCCACTGGAGCCCTGCCCCCCCCAAGCTGCAACATCCAGACAAGATGCCTGCCCAAGGCCCAGCCAGCAGAACACCCTCCATTATGTGCTGCTTGTGTCCACAGGATAAAGTCCCCATCCTGTATGAATGACCTACATTCTTTGTTCCTACATGAATCTATGTAACTGAATTAAAACATATATGGTTTGCTTGTGCCTAACTTACCAAGCATCCAGATCTCTCTGTCAGTCACCTCTCCTCTTTTATTTTTTCACCATTCTCCCAACATGTGTGTCATCTGCAAATCTGAAATCATCATGGATGGAGTTTTCTTTAGGCTCACTGCTAAAAATGTTAAATAGCATAGGGCAAGAACCAGCACCTGCAGGACTCCACAAGAAACAGGCCGACTCCATGATTCCCTGTTGACAATTACATGCTGAGATCTGTCAGTTAGCCAGCTTTTAATCCATTTAATCTATGCCAGGTTGATTTTTATATTGTTTTTGCACAAAATGTTGTGCAGTATCAAGTCAAGTGCCTTAAAGAAGGCTAAGTATATCACATCAACACTATTACCTTAATCAAGCAAACTTCTAGCCCCTTAAAAAAAGAGCTAATTTGACAGAATCTATTTTCCATAAATCCATATTGACTGTCATTAATTATATTATCCTTGTTTAATTTTTGATTAATCAAGTCTCATATCAACTCCTCCTTTTTCTTGGTAAGGACTGATATCAGATTGACAGGCCTATAATTACCTGGGTCAGCCTATTTACCCTTTTGTACTATTGGAACAACTTTAGCTTTTTTTCCCCCTCTCATTTTAAGCGGGGTTAGAAAAGATAGCATCTGGTACTAACCACATGGACAGTATATACAGAAATCCCAGGCTTCTGCTACACAGTGGAGTTGGGTTAAGTCTTTGACCTGCTCCCAGATCTCTCCCATCTTCCCCTCATTCTCATATGCAGCTCAGCACCAAAAGGGGAAGAAAGGAGCACACTTCTCCCTAATGCTGATTTAAGAAGCAAATCAAAGGTATAATCCAACCCACTCTTTAGCAGAGGGCCTGGCTTCCTGGTGCCACTAGTGCTCTTACTATTAGCAGCAACGGATGCTAGTTCCAGCCCTCAACCTTCCCTCTCTCAAAGGGTACATGCATTAGCCAGCAAGTGTTTAACTCCCCCCCTAAAACTGGAGGCTAGGGTGAAGGAGCACTGGGATAGGCTGCACAAGGGGACTGAAACTGGTGTGTGTGGCACATCAGTAGCCTTGAGGGGTTGGACTAGAACTTGTTGAGCAAGGAGCCTGAGATTAGGAGTAGAATCCGGGACCAGCTCGGTAAGAAGAATGGACTGGGTCCAGATTGGGATAAAAGTGTCTGTGCCCACTAGACATATTTCCCTCTAGAGCCTGTAATGGAGCCTGAGATTCCTGGGTGTCTCAATTCCTCTGTTGTCATCAAGTATCTGTGATAAAATGTTCCATCCCCCTTTAGTTCTGCTCCATATAGAGATGACAACCTACTGCTGTTATCAATTGCTTTGTTAGCTTACTTGGCACACGTCCATGTGATGCAACAAAAGTTTCCAACCCACGTGATGACTGATGTGGGTGTTAATATAATGCTATGTGATGGAACTCTCCATTTTTCAGTTTGCTGTTTCAAAAGCTGAGAAAAATTTTGACATATTTGTGTGTGTCAAGAACATGATTAAGGCTGCAAAAATCAAGCACTTAGAAATTAGAAAATGCCAGAATAAAGGTAGCCCATGCAAGTTTTAGTCCTTCTAATGTTTATGCATTTTGCTACATTATGTGTGTAAGTGAACCCAACTGGTTCTGTAGCCTGTCAGGATGTGCAAAGAGACACTGAGAATAGCTAATCAGATAAATTCCTGCATCTTTGTTTGTAATACTGAGCTCCTCTAACACCATACTTACTTTATCCGTACACAACATGGTCAAAATATATACTGTATATCTTCAAATTTTCACAGTATGTGCAAGATATACGTGCACACAAATATGCTGTAGACACTGGGAAAACTGAAGAAAGAAAGCAGTTCTGTACTAATTCCCCTAATTTATTCACACAAAATGTCAGTGCAGTATCATATAAAAATCTTTAATGATTTTAAAACAAATGGTCCCTCGGGCAGGAAAATAGTTATAATACCATTTCTAAAATTAATTTAATTCCTTTGGAACAGATATAAAAAGTGTGCCTACTCTATTGCAAATAGTATTAGAAATTATATAAAAGCTCTTCTTAGCAAAAATCAAACAGTATTCTTCAACCTTTCACTCAATTCAGGAGAAATGTGGTTCTTGGGGGGGACCTTGTTTTACTCAATTTTGCCTCTGTGGAGAGTGCTGAAAAGCAGTCCATTGTCTCACCTTTTTTCCCATAGCTCTTCTTTGGGGGGGGGGGGGAACTAATTAATTAGTACCTGTTATTTTCTTTACATGGTGGCAGAAGCTATTTTTATTGCATTGCTAATGTGACTCATCATGGCATATTTCCTTAACCATATGCGTAGAAGTTCAGGACAGTCAGTTATTTTGATATTCCTGGCCTGGAATCCTTCCCTCAGCAAACACGTGATGTTCACACATGCTCCCTTTTTGCTATCCACTGTGCTTATTTGAATAGCATCATACCTTCTCTCCACTCAGTGTGTAGTTCCACTAGGGCCAAGGGATCGCATACTTGTCCTGTGCCCTTCATTCTGGCAGCAATACCACACAGGAGTCACACGCCCCTTTGCCCATTATAGGCCCATGTTCCAGAAACAAGTTCCTGAGCAATGGAGAGAAAGGGATATAGGACTTAGCAGCATTGGTTCAGATACCATCCTGATAAGCATGACACAACACATTCAGTTGGATAGGACACATGTGTGATATTGCTAAATATAAGGTCAGGGACAGCACATACAGATCTAGTTTGCCTGTATTGAAATACTACAGTGATGGGAGCTATAGAAAAACCTTCCAAAGACAGACTGGTTATATGGGAAATCTAGTAAGGCTATTTGTGGGCGTAAAGTATTGTATCACATGGAGACCATAGTCTCTCTGTAGAAAGTCCAGATCCGGAGGACCAGCTAAGAAAAATGTAAGCAAATATCAACAAAGTGAAGCAGTAACACACAAAGAATACACCGAATGGAGTGGGATACACACATGTGCATATGCCCACCCACATGCGCACACACGTGCATGTGCACACAGAGACTGATATTCTGCATTGCTTCTGCCTGGAATCAATTAAGGGCTAGAAGCAAATCAACAAACTAGTCTGTTATTACCATGATTTGCTGCATGGAACTATGTCTAATGCAGATAGCCATAAGGAATCAGGCATATTTCAATTTAAGAATGAACACCAGGACGAGAAGGATAAGTTGGAACTGTAGTAAGGAACTGAATGTCTGACATGGGTATTGCCTTTGGGTGGGTGAGTTCAAATTCAGGAGTGGGTGTGACAGTGTTATCGACTGTCTCAGTATGTACTGAGTGCAGAGACTCTGGCTAACACCTCAGGATAATGCTGAGCTTTCAGCTTTCCCTCATGCTGCAAGATTCTAGTCAATTAGTACTGTATCCTTTCCCCCCTCCACCTCCACCCATACCCCAATCCAGCACTTATCCTGGCTCCACCCACCCATTCCAGCTTCATTTCTACAGCTTCAGCTTTCTTTTTCAGTGCACTGGACAGTTGTTATAAGAATGGCGATGGGAAAGGAGGAGCAAGGAACAGACCAAGACATTATTTATAAGAAAAGGATGCCAAAATCTTAGCCAGAGCAGTGTCACATGAGTCTGGAAGCAGTGGAGGAGGTCAGAGTCAGGTTCCAGGCCAGGATCAATACTAAGGGTCAAAGATAAGTAAACTTTCAGGGTGTGTCTAGACTACAGGGTTTTGTCAACAGAAGTGGACTTTTGTTGACAAAACTATACCTGCATCTACACTGCCACTGAGTTCTGTCGACATAATGTCGACACAACTCAGCAGTTTTGTCGATGGCTGTAAACCTCATTCTACGAGGAATACTGTAATGGCTTTTGTCGACAGAGTTCTGTCAACAGAAGGCATTATTGCATCTGAACTGTCCTTTGCGTCTACACTGTCATGTCGACAAAGCGGCTTGCTTTGTTGACAGAACTGGATGTAGTCTAGACACTCTTTGTCAACAGAAGCTTTGTCAACAGTATCTGTCGACAAAAGCCTGTAGTCTAGATGTACCCTCAAGGTCCAGTTTATGGGGCAAAGTTCAAATGAAGCCAAGGTCAAACCCAGGAGTCAGGAGCAGGAATGGTCGTAGCACTTACAGGAGATCTGCACTATGCCTGTACACTTCCTGCTCTACCCCTTGGTTTTATATAGGGCAGGGGGCCAATCAAGAGCCAGGAGGCTACTGTCTGTAAAATGGGACTTCACTGATCTGTATCCACAGCAGGTGGTGGGAGGTGGTGCACAAGCTGTTTACAGCTGCTGCTGGATGGCGTCTCTGCCAGTGTGGGTTTTAGTCCTATTATGCTTTACAGAGGGGAGGATGGGGTTTCTGAGCTCTTTCTCCTACATTGCCTCCTGTACGGTTGATGCCACCCACTCTGTGTCCCCTACCTAGGAAGTCCTTCTGGCCCCCGGGGAGAGGAAGAGTGTTCACTGGCTCTTTTTGCCCGCATCCTGGCACCCAGGCAGGGCTAAAGACTGTAAAAGGGTGGCAGCATCTGACATCTTGGTGAGTGGCCCCAGCTGTGGCCAATATGGTGGTAAATTGCTGAAGTTGTTGGCACAGAACTGAACGCAAGCCAGGCATGCTCTCCTCCATTCTCAGTGCTCCCAGCTAGAGCCCAGGCAGGGTGGCACAGGTCAAATGCAGAGGGGATAAGACACATATGGGTTGGGACAAGGAGCATGTGGTGGAGACAGAGTGGTTGGGCAAGAAGACTGGGATTAACAGCAAGGACAGAATTGCAAAAGGGCTGGATTGGGCACTAAAGAGGCAGGGCAGGAAGACCGAGTTCAGATGAGGAGTCATGGGAGAAACTGAAACTGCCTGGGACAAGAAACCAGGAGAAAAGTGGGACTCAGATGGGGAGCCTGAAGCTAGCGATGGGGGTAAGAGAGTGGGTCTCTCTGCCTAAGGAAGGTGGGAAGCGTTTTGTGGGGAAAAAAATTGAATATGTTCATGTAATAAAGATTGTATCATAAAGTATGTACAGAAAGGGCACCCTAAGGTTGCCTATGCAACCTGAATTCTGACATTTCCCAACTTTTGAATGCTTGACTTTGCCAAGAAGGAGGCTAAATTGGTGCATGGGCTGCAGTAAAGAAAATGTCACCACTTCAGGCCTACCAGGGTGGGGAGGCATTAGGGGCAATTGTCTCGAGGCCTGGTGATTTTAAAAAGACCTGGGACCCCTGGCCACTTACACTGGCCAGAGCTGCGGGCCCTTTAAAATTGCTGCTGGACTGCCATGTGTTGCACTCCAGAGCTCCATGCCATGTACTCCAGCCAGCTCTGAGAGCCAGGAGGAAGTGCCGCATGCTCTGGGCAGTGCTGTCCTGCCCCTTCCACCTGAGGCCCTGCCCCTTCTGTAAATGTGAAGCAGACCTGCCAAAAACATTGCCCAGGGGCCCGGCAATTCTGTCGGCCCTCCTGCACCACTCTGACTGAAGGAATGGATCTGTCATTTGTCACTCAGGTTTGCAATGAAAGGGTTTTAGTAGGTCCTGCCTGCAGCTGGATACTTGGTAGCAGGTGTAGCCAAAAGTGTTATATTCCATTTGTTTATTGCAAGACATCTGCAACCATTTCTTCCAGAGGCAGACTTTGATACTTTCAGCCATGTTTTTTCACATTGAGTATCAATTTCTTCAGTGCACTTATATAGTTTCAGATTGTAACCATCTTCAAACTAACACTAGTGCTAAATGCAACCAGCCTCTTGACAAAAGGTGTTTCTTGATTAATGCATTGTATGTGTGTGCTGTCATTTGCCTGATAGTTAGTAAGATTCTGGGAACCAAAGAGGCTGCCTCTTCCCTCAGATCATACTCCAACAAATGCAGTGAACAGAAACATTCAAACTTGAGGGTTCTTGATTCAAGTCAGAATTCTCCATGTAAAAATACTTGAGCCATGCCAAGCTGGGGCTTGCAGTATTGATAGTACCTATGGAGCTACACCAGCAATAGCACAACGGTGGAAAATTTCCTGAAAATTGTCGGAGTAGAGGCAAACCTTAGATAATTAAAAAAAAATCCAAACACAAAGTTCTGTTCAGTGATTCAATCCACACGCTCCCACTCTCCTCCTCCCACATTCCTTCTGATGCTTTAAGAGAAATTAAGCTTTTAAATATTTTTTTAATGTTTTGTGCTCACTTATTCTCATTTTTCTCCCTCCTTCTGTTCATCTTCATCTCTATGAGACCATCGCCAATATGGTTTTAGGTTTGTAAATCCACCAAAAAAAATCTCCATTCCCAATCACCCAAAACATTTTCAAAAGAAAATCATGGTGGATTTCAGTTGTACATTTCTGAGAATGACCTCTCCTTTTGTAATTGCCATGTTGAACTTCTATAACACTTTTCACAGTTAGATCTCAAAGCACTCATTATTAAATACAGTTACAATTATAATTAAAGATTCAGAAAATCTGTGTTTAGATTTAGATCTAGATTATATGTAGGACACATTTCAGTGTGTGGTTCTTTGGTCAAAATCAGGGCTAATGTTCAAGTTTATATTCTGTTGTGCTACAATCTCTCAAACTATTTTTATGCAACTTTGCTGGTCATCGCCAGAATATGGGAAATTACGCTTTTGGATCCAATTCAGAACCAAAATGATGGAGACACTCTCTTTTTTCAAATCCCCTGAATTGGAGAGTCTAGGCTACAGATGTATAGGACATACTCAAAGCAGAATTGGGTGAACAAGAGCTATTCAGGGAGGAGAAATAAAATGGTCTAAAAAGCCAGAATGAATAAACTTAAATTGGAGGAATTCAATACTGCATAAAGATTTTCTCCAAAAGTATGGTTTCAAGATCAAAGGTAATGAAGTCAGAAGCAAGACTAGGGTCAAATGGGGTGGCTGGAGCAGCACTAGAGTGGGCTAACTGAGTTGAGAGTAGAAGACAGAGTAGAGTTGAAAATATAGAACATGAAGGTGAGAAGGGAGGGAAATCAGAGGAAACAAAGAAGGGGAGGAAGGATGTGAGAGTGGCAAGCAAACTGAAAAGAAGCTGTGAAAAAAGGAAGTTGAGAAAAGAGAGGGAGGGTGATATATTGATGCACTGTGTGATGGGAAAGAAGAAATTCAGAAATTACCTAATCACATCCTGACTCTGTAGACAATGGAGGTAACTTGGCCACTCTCAGGGTATGTCTACACTACCCCGCTAGTGCGAACTAGCGGGGTAGTGTATGCATACCGAACGTGCAAATGAAGCCCGGGATTTGAATTTCCCGGGCTTTATTTGCATAAGCCGGCCGGCGCCATTTTTAAATGCCGGCTTGTTCGAACCCCGTGCCGCGCGGCTACATGCGGCACGGGCTAGATAGTTCGGACTAGCAAGCCATTCCGAACTATCTGTACACCTCGTTCCACCCAGATTCAGTTTATAGGGAGTAGCCAGGCCCTTAGTTCAGGGCGTGGTAGCAACCAAACAGTTTATAGATGGGCCGGGCCAGGCCCTGGTTCAGGGCATGGCAGCAAACAAATCACAGCAACTTTGGGAGCTCCCTGTTCAGGAGGGGTGCAGGCCAATTGCCTGTGATGGTGGCAAGGAGGGGGAGACCGTCACCCGGTAGGTGGGTGCCAGGAGGGCGCAGGCCCACCCACTCCACTGCACCCCAGCCCAAGGCCATAGGAGCAGCAGTGCAGGCTGCTATGGGCTTAGCGGAGGCTCCAACCCAAAACTTGCTGGTATTGGAGCCTTTAACTAACCCCGCCACTTCCCTTCTCCCCCTCAGCCGGTACCTGGGATTCTGGCTGTGCGGTCAGAAAGTCTAGGGTAGGTTCGTCGCACTGGGGTCCCAGTGGTGCGGTCCAGTCCTCTTCTGCTTTCAGGTCTGTGGGGTTCAGCCGGTCTCCTGGTGCAGGCAGGGTCAGACATCTGGGCCAGTCTGCGCAGTCAGGCTCTGTCAGGGTCTCGGGCCAAGCCTCTGGCCTTGGCAGCTGCAGCAGTTTCTCCCGGTTCCTGGGCAGGGGCTGGGGCACAGAATCAGGGCTCTGGGTCCTCTGCAGGGTTTGCTAGGGTAGGTGGGCCGAGACAGGCTTCGGCCTCCCAGGCAGGGAGCAGATCGTCAGCCTCTGGCTCCAAGAAGGTTGGAGGATTGGGTCAGGCCTCAGTCCCAGCCTCCCAGACCAGGAGCTCTGAGCAAGCCTCTGTCCCGTCTGCAGGCTCAGCCCTGATTTAAGCTGGTGGCTAGGCTTTTATAGCTCTGGCCCCGCATCCTGGCTTCCGGTTAGGTGGCTGGCGGGGTCAGCCTCAGCCCAACATGGTGGCCGGAGGGGTTCCTCCTCCTCCGTGTCAGTGGGGAGCCGCTCCACCCTACTACAGTCTGTCTTTTGTCATTGCTCTAATCACATGCCCTGCCCTCTGAAATCATTTGGAAATAGTGGTCAACTGCACTATCAACAAACTGATAGGAAAGTTACTCCAAGGCTGGAGGTCAAATGACAAGGTTACAGAAAAGCAGTAAAAGACAGCAGATTTTGCAAATATTAATTGATGAAACCTCATGATATTTTGTAAAAAAAAAAAAAAAGTAAATATCACTTTTATAGCTGAGGAAACTGAAGCACAGAGTTGAAATCTCTGATCCAGCAAAACACTTATACATGTGCACAACTTTAAGCATACAATACTTCCACTGCAGTCAGTAGGAGCATTTCTGATGTAAGCCAGGCCTGACTTACTGCTTGCTATCAGAAAGCAAAAAGGAGAGAGCTGCCCTGGGGATGGATGTGCACACTCCAAGGCTATGTCTACACTGGTGGCTTCCTGTGCAAGAATATCTTGCACAAGAATATTGTGTGCAAGGGTTCTTGTGCAAGCAGTCTTGCATAAGAAAACATCCACACTGCCATGTGCGAGCTGTGCTTTTGTGCAAGAGCACCCTTGGCAGTATGGACACTCTCTTGCGCAAGAAAGCTCTGATGGCCATTTTAGCCATAGGGCTTTCTTGTGCAAGAAATCCCTGCCTAGCATCCACACTGCCCTCTTGTGCAAGAGCTCCTGCACAAGAGGGCTTACACCTGTTAAAAAAAAGAGCGTAGCTCTTGCACAAGAAGCCCTCTCTTACCACGCTGTACTGTAAATTTCCTTGTGCAAGAGCGGTGGGCAGTGTGGATGCTCTGCAGATTCTTGCACAAGAATGGCCATACTTGCGCAAGAAGCCGCTAGTGTAGACATAGCCCAATTGTTTAGCTTTGAAAGATAATTAACTGTTAACTGTTGATATGCCAGAAGGGGGAAGGAATCCGAGGTGTGACTATATAAATCCAATTCAGCAAGGGCTGATGGAGGATCAGTGTTGGAATGGAATGTGGTGTATTGTAACTAATTTGGGGCTGATGTGCAGGTCACAAATCATGCTACCCCTAAATGTGGGAACTGCAAAATATGACACCAGTGCTTGCAGGAGAGACAGCATCATTGTAAGAGGTCTCAGAGGAACAAGCCTCCCCCCTGCCAGAGTTGAGCGGACTGAGTTGCGGGGGGGACGACAGGACTTGAGGCAACCTGCTTCATGCCTGTCAGGTATAAGCTGTGAGACTGGCTCAACCTGCCCTTTTCCCCCTGGTTTTAAGAACAAACCTAAAGTAGACTTCACGAGGAGTCTTTTTGCTAGTCCAGTGGAAGCTGGAATCTTTGGCCAGCCTAGGCGGTGGTTAAAGAGTTAAAATCACTAAGAGCTGAAATCACTGGTTTGGCTGGGAGCCAGACCCATTGCAGCCAGTGGAGTGGCTGGCGGGTATGACCTGCAGGCAGCCGGTAGGAGCAGCACAAAGGTGGTATAGCCTCAGGGTCAAGGAGTAGAGTCATCAAGATGATGTGTCAGGGTCTGCACTGACTGGACAGAGCTGTAAGTGGGGTATGGAGGAAGTTTGGGTAAGTGAACGGAATCCTTACCTTGTTGGATTGGTGAGCCTGAGAGGCAAAAGACATTGCTCAGTCCTTTTGAGCTGGGACAGTTACTCGTGGGGGAGAGGGCAACGAACTCTGTTTGTGGTATTTGCCCAAGATAATGCCATGTGACTTCTCTCTCTCTTTAGAAAATAAACTTTTAATGACACTCAGTCTCTGTACTTGTAAGTGGGGAAGCATTGCCTCTCAGAGGTGCCCAGGAGTGTGTGAATTTCCCAGGCTACTGGGTAGGGGCTGGAGCCAGTTCCGTGTGAGATGGACCCCTAGATATTGAACCCGGCCCTGGTTGCTGCCGGACCTACCCGGCGGAAGGGTTACACCATGCTTAAAGTTACATGTGTGCATAAAGGCTTTGCAGGAGCAGGACCTATTCCACAAAGACTGGGTCAGGGGCCACTGACCCACAGAAAAATCAGTCCAGGGCTGCACACAGGTGAGAGAAAAAAAACAAAAACAATAAGAACAATCCTTCACTGACATAGCCCCTGACTGATGAGAAAGACACTTCCAATGTTCCTCTCACACATCAGGGCCTGGGGGTGGGGGGAAATCAGCTAGCACCTTTTGTGTGCTCTAGTCTGTGAGGGTGGGGGGCTGGAGCACCAGTGCAGTGTCCCCAGTGCTGGGGGAGAGCCCTTTGCCTCGCGGGCCAGATCCAGACAAGATCAGAAATAGAGAAGAGCATGGCTTCTTTGGCTCTTGAAGTATCAAAAAATTGAAATTACAGACAGCAAATCAGTGGCTTTTATCTTTTCTAGTTAGGCGAGCCTAGAGGTGCATTTGGGTCTCCTGCTGAAGTTTAAGCCTATTTGGTGAACAGCAGAAAAACTGTCTTCTTTAATGGGCTCATTCACCTGTAGTCATGAGTGGGGCAACTAAAAATTAAATGATAACTTACAGTTATAAAGGACCCTTCATTCCAAAATGCGTTACAAGCTTTCAACTCCATGTATAGCACTTCTAGCATGGGAATAGCAGAAACTACTCTGACAAGCATCTGCCAATATAAAGTATTGGTAGCAGCCAATAAGACTGTAAGTGGTAGCACTTTTTGCGACTTGTTATTACATTACACAAATTGCTGTTCAACTACAGAGAAAAATAAGTTTAAAGTATCATCTTAACCAGTTTCTTCTCCCATGTAACTGTAATACAATTGGAGATTGTTTTGGAATTGTTTACAGTCATCTTTTGCCCACCAAAAGATGATTCTCCTGCAATGGCTAATAAAGCTGCAACTCCTTCCATTACACAAATACATATACCCCTTATTTCCACAGGGTATACATTCTACAGTGAATTTGGAAAGGATTTTTTTGACTGTCAATGTCTGGGTTTAGAGTTGTATATAAAGCTGATCAGATGAGTCATTGTGATTTACCGTCATTGTGAATTTGTCAGTTTCTCATTGAATAGTTGTTCAGCAGCAGTACAGACTTCCTTACTTTACTCTGCCAATGTACTTCAGTCCTGCTACAGAGGTGTGAGATAGAAATAAAGTCTATGGGTAGATTTTCTAAGGCCCAAATGGCAGTCAGACACCTAAACACCATCTGCGCCCTTGAAAAAATCTTCCACTATCTGCCAATATATGATGAGATTTTGAGAAATGTCTAAGTGATTTAGTGGCACTTATCCCATTGACTTTCCATAGAATTTGAACATATAAGTCATTTGGTGCACCCATAGTCTCTCCTGGACATCAATAGTGTGGGTGATCTGTCGTTAACTGCCACAGGACTTGGACAGGGATTTTCAAAAGCACCTTAATGACTTAGGAGCACAAGTCTCATTGAGTTTCAAAAGGATTTATTCTTCTAAATCCATTAGACATTTTTGAACATCTCCCCTTGAGGCTATTAACTTCTTTTATACCAAAGATCACCAATCATTTGTAAGAAAGTAATTATTTTTTTCACCATGAGTCTCAGAAAGATTTGAATGAGTGATGAAAGTGTGAATTATTTTAGGTCACTACCAATCCCCTGTCTCATCCAGTTCACCCAGGGAAGATGTTTTAACACTTTAAAAAGCACCATTTCTACAGATTGATACTTCCATCCATGACAACAATTCTACATGAATTCAGTATAATGTCCTCCCAGGAAGTAGCATTTGGTGGAGAAGGGATGCTCAAGATTGTGCTGAATGAGAATATTTAGCTTGGTAGCATCCATTAAACAGATGATAGATTTTGACACACTGAACATGAAATGCTATACCTATCTTTGGATCCTAAATGCCTCTTTGCTTAGAGCAATAGGCAACTTTCACTAAATTGGTTTGATCCGGTTCCAATTTATAATAAAATTAAACTTGCCACTAGTGACAACTTTCCTGGTAAAGTTAGGTTTTCTGTAAAATCAAACCATACCATAC
The DNA here is from genome assembly GCF_052426305.1 of Pelodiscus sinensis. Classification (NCBI taxonomy): domain Eukaryota; kingdom Metazoa; phylum Chordata; order Testudines; family Trionychidae; genus Pelodiscus; species Pelodiscus sinensis. The sequence continues at coordinate 33,229,670 of NC_143058.1, forward strand.
TAGAAACCTTGGGCATACTTTAAGGTGGTCAATATGGGCTTATTAAAAAAGCATTAATATAATTTTCATTGTACTGATTCACAGATTCTGGCAAAGCAGACTAGTATGCAATGTATGTTTTCCACCAATGTAGCTTCATTACCAAGAACAATCTTACAAAAACTAAAAATAAAAGCAATGCAGTTGAGGCAGTTAAAATGGTGACACATCCAGGGCCAATCAGAAGCAAGGGGGGGCAGGAGGTCCATTTGGCCTGGGGATCAAGCTCAAAAGGAGCCTCAAATTTAGACACTTGTTAATTTTTTGGCATATGATAAGTTATGCAACTTGTTTTTATGTCCTTCCTTATTGGACCTATAATTTGACACACTTTCTCAGCTCAGAGATGTGAAATTTAAGTAAATAAGAGCTCTGAAAAAGGCTAGAAAAGCATTTTGTTTTCATGTATCATCATTTTTTAATTTATTATGGCTAGGATCTCAAATGTTGGGGCTGGCCTGTGCCTCGCTGGACTTCGGAGAGGGACTGGACACAACCACTTACAATCCCAGTCCTCTTCAATCTTGACAAAATTCCTATTGAAGTCAATTAGGGTCAAAAGGCTCAGGCCCTATGAAAACAAAGCTCAGTTCCCTGTTCAACACTAAAGGGTGAGTAAGCAAACCAGGCTCACCTGTGACTTCATGAGGAAGCCATGTCTTTTGTTAATGCAACTCAGCTCCAAAGGGAAGAAGATTTATATGGCAAGATTGGCTTTTGAAATGCTGACCTTATGGTCCTAAGCCAGCCAAATCCAAAAAGGATAAGAACCAGTTTTGCTCCATTACCTCACAGTAAAAGTTTCTGCAAAAGAGCAAAACAGAATTGTTTTGTTTATGGTTGGAAACTAATACAATGTAGCCCCTACACCCCTCCTGAGTGAGTTCAACAGAACTGACTAGGAAATAACAACATTTCTATAGATTTTTTTAAAACATGCTATAGAAAATGAAAAGAAGATTATATCCCTTCTATAGAATTATTTGAGACGGTTCAAAAGCATATGGCAACATTTTCATATTGTATGGGGTTTAGAGTAATCTCTCAGAACTCTGTTTAGTTATATCACCATAACATTTTATAGGACTTTCTCAAAAGGATCAAGATGTGAAATTCATTTTTAAAGATAAATTAATGCATGCATATAATGATGTATCCCATATCTATGAATGAGTATACTGCATTGCTTGCATATTCGTGAATACACTTTTTAAGAAGGAAAAAGAAAATAAGCTGCCTTAATTGTAAAGCAACAAAGCATTCATTGTTTAAGTCTAGTTTTCACAGAGATGTATGGGAGAGAATGCTGCCATGTCGCCCTTCCCAAGCTACCCACCCAAGAGAAGCTTGATGCCAGGAGCGTGACCAGCATTTCAGATGCCTTAGGTAGAGACCTGTGATACAAGATCCTCTGCCATGTTGGGAGAACCATATAGCTGCATCCAGGTGATAGTCACAGAGAGTTACCGGCTGCTGTACTGGCCAGAATTAATGTACTCTGATAGCTGCCGTCCAGAGAGGGAGGAGAATAACATGAAGAGTCCCCGTGGATAAAAAGAAGCATTTCACTTTCACCTCCATATTAACATTGGTTACCGCAGGGTGTAGTAGGGAGTGTTTTTGGAAATAGTATGTAACAAGCGCTTTGAACCCTAATGATTCTTCTAAAATTAAAGACTTTCGTCAACCATTTCTGAGCTATTTTTGCAGTTATGCCAAAAGATAAAGAGGGCAAAAGCACCACCTTGTGGCTATAGCACAAATACATTTCTAGATAAGAAATTTAGCATTATAGTATGCAACTCTTTTCTGAAATATTTTTCATTCTTCTTTTCAGAAAGCACATTGTGGCTTTTTTCCCCAAAAGAATTGACAGCTACAGTAAATTAACATAATTCAATTGCAAATTTAAATCAATACAGCCAAATTCCAGATATAATTTGTTTCCTATTAAATCAGACCCCAAACTATGTGAAAGAGAAATTTCATAATCTTACCATAAAACAAAATGCTGTTTGAATTTCAAGCTTAGATTGTGATTCTGCAACACTGATTTGTGACATTAACAAAATCATCTTTATGGATAATTTCCAATGATAAAAGCCTTGATCCTGTAATGACACACATACTTGCCTACATAAGTGACTTTACTCACTGTAGTTCCATTGATTTAATTGCACTCCAAGTTAAGCAGGTGTGTAAGTCTTAGCAGATTCAAGGTCTCAGGGTTCTGCCAATAATTTGTAAAAGAGGTGGGAGGGAAATCCCTGTGGATTATTGCACGCCTATCACTAAAATAAATTCTTCATGGAGCCTTGTTTCAGCATCCCATAACTGCACTTACATTTTTATGAGGGAAATATCATTGGTCTCACCTCCTCAGATTAATAAGATGGGGCCTGGTTCTCTTCTCACGTATAATTAGCTGTACACTACTATAAGTACACAGATGGCTCTCGAATTACTCCTGATTTACCCCAGCAAACGTAAGAGAGAAAACCGACCTATCCTCTCCAATTTCCAAATACACATAAGCCTGTAAATTTACATTAGATGTTTTCATAGCAAACAAGGCAAGTTTTAAAGCAGAAAATACACACACATTTCTGGAAGATATGCCCATTAGCCATAGTTTCAATTACCAGATCTGTATCGGATCGCTTCTAATAGGAAGAATCAGCTCATTTATTTATTGTTGATATTTTTTTCTCAAGTTATTATAGCTGTTATAATACAAATTCATAAAGTAAATGGAATGTAGATATTTATTTCTTCATTCCCAAGAAACAGGATCATAAATCTAAGTCTTGAATGTGATGTCTGCTTTCTATTGACACCTATACATGGTGTGGTAGGTTTGGGGTTTTTTATATAGATACTATGAACTGTTATTTCAGTTACTTTGAAAAATGTTCTGATTGCTTTTGGACATGCCAGTTGGATTCATATTGCTGAGTACTTTCTCCTGATTGTAATAGATTAAAGATTGTTTTTACTTTCATATGTTTCACAACAAGGCTGTAACATACAATCCTATGGCTGTCATGCTGACTGCCATACCATGATGTATTGTTTCATGGTTATCAAAACTATCAAAATATCTTAACAATACTGCCCTCAGAATGAGTAAAATTGAGTAACTACCAGGTTATTCTTCAAGCTTAAATGAATCAATGTTAAAAAATGTATGTAATCATTCATGTTAAAGAGATTGAATTTACAGGTCTCTAATTGTTACTGTCACATTAACAAGCATGAGGTATGTGAGCCACTAACCCAGCAGGTGCAGAGTGGCCCGGCGGGTACCGGCAATTTCCTGGTGGGCCGTCATCCGGTGGGCCGTCGTGTCTGCACGCCATTGCCCCTCACTCTGAGCGGCTCCACGTCTGCGCTATATGCAGCACGCAGTGCCTGACCCGCTGCCTGCGCCACGAGCCGGACATGATGCAGGGGGCGGGGCTTGAGGGGCACAAAGGTGTGATGTCATAGGGAGGGCCATTCTCAACCCATTTCCCGGGTCTATTTTGATTGCCAGTACGCTCCTGTAAACCAGGACCAGATTGTTCACCACCAAACAGAGATGGAAATCAAGAGTTACTCAAATGAAGTCAAAGTCATGACTCCACAGCAGTACTAGTATAAATGAGATAAGAATCTGGCTCCACAGCTGCACTATTGGAGTGAGATTTTCTCATTACATTTTCCCCCTTGCTCCAAAAGGGGGAAAGGCAATCAAGTTTTTGACCAACTCCCACTCTGCTTCCATCCACATACAAATCAATTTGACTCAGGTCATAGCAAACATGGCTCACACACATACACACACATAACAGAGACTCCCAGTTCTTGGGTCTATGAGATATGAGGCTCTCGCTACAGCACTAAATATATCTGTGTAGACATTCAGGCTTGGGCTGGAGCTCAGGCTGTGAAATCCACCCTCCTCTTCAGACTTAAGAGAATAAGTTCCTACCCAGGCCTGAATGATTATATGACCCAGATTCTGAAACTTGCTTCTATGAAGGGTTCAGGATCATTTGCTGTGTAGACATATTTTGAGAGAGCCGGATCTAGCTTTGTAATGCACTGTAATGACTCAGGCATGGGCTTAGAAGGTCTGAGTCCATAAACCCAGGTTCCAAAGATCCAGGTTAACAATCCTGAAAGGTCTACATTGAATTAATAACTTCAAATGATTGTGATATGCAATAGGACACAGATACGTGCAGTGAATTACAGTTTACAGCCAATTGCTTGCATCTAGAGTGACACCGATATTTCTGAAAATATTTCCATGAATATTTGAGTTTTTATTTAATTCACTCTAGCTTTGTTTGTATTTCTTTATACTAAATTTCCACTAGCATTCTAGCAAAATAGGTTTACTAACAAGAATGTTAGCTCAAACACCAAGTTGTAAGCAAACATTCTATAATATTTATAACAAAAATAAAAATTCATAATTACTGAATTTGCACCCAGTACCCGATAGGGTTATGCTTATCCAATCAGAAAGCAGATTTTTTTTCATGAGATTAACATGTCTAACTGAACTGGCTCAAATTTCACATATCAAAGACTCCCAGGGGTTAGTCATGAACTCGCTACATACTAAGAATTATGCACACAAATTACCTGGCAAATGATTTCAAATAACAAGAAAAATCAGAAAATTCCTGAGCAATGTTCCTTCTAATCTTTTCCATCTACGTGCAGAACAATTTTTATGTGCACTGAGGTATGTGTGAGTGTGCACCACCAGTGGAAACAAAGCACAGCCTGTGGGCACTCTGCGAATCAGCTGGGCAGCCTTTGGATCTCTCTTGAGCAGCCACGCAAGTTTATAGCTTACGGGGAATACTGTTCCATTCACAAAAATTAATTCACAAAAATTAGTCAACAGAAAAAGCTTAAATTAATCAAATAAAATTATTTTGTCAGATTTATTCACTCTGCTCTACTTTCAATACAAAATATTGATAAATTCTGCATTAAACTGTAACAAAAGAACAAACTATACAAAAAATCTGTTACAAAAAACCTCACAGGGTGCTCAGGGCAACTCATAGATGAAAACTCTCCTATCTTGGACCAAATAGGATCCAGAATCCAGTCATTCTTGAGGCATCAAATACTCTAAGAACATGTTTTTAATAGACTTTTTAAGTGAGCAATTCACTAGCACTTAGAACAATATTTGCTATAAGCTATTTGTTATACCTTAAAAATATTTTAGTCATCTGATCAGGAGTAGGGTTGCCAGGTATCCAGTTTTGAACCGGACAGTCCAGTATTTGAGCTTTCTGTTTGGGAAACAAATTAAGAAAATATAAATGAGAAAATATAAATGTCCGGTATTTTCTAAATAAGATGTAACGTAGATTGTGATGTAATGTCAAGTGTGTCCGGTATTTTTGTTTAAACCATCTGGCAACCCTAATCAGGAGGCAGAAAACACCATGTAAATTAGGTAACCAATCACACACCCCAAATTATTGTTTGAATAATGAAGACTTTCACATAGATCTAAATCAGTTTGTGTATTAGTCTTAAACAGAAAAAAAGAGTCAATCTAATAGGCTGTGTCTAGACTGGCCAGTTTTTCTGGAAAATCAGCCGCTTTTCCGGAAAATCTTGCCAGCTGCCTACACTGGCCACTTGAATTTCCGCAAAAGCACTGACGATCTCATGTAAGATTGTCAGTGCTTCTTGCAGAAATACTATGCTGCTCCCGTTCAGGCAAAAGTCCTTTTGTGCAAAACTTTTGCACAAAAGGGCCAGTATAGACAGCTCAGATTTGTTTTCCGTAAAAAAGCCCCAATCGCGAAAATGACGATCAGGGCTTTTTTGCAGAAAACCGCGTCTAGATTGGCACGGACGCTTTTCTGCAAAAAGTGCTTTTGTGGAAAAGCGTCCATGCCAATCTAGACACTCTGCTCCGAAAATTCTTTTAAGGGAAAACTTTTCCGTTAAAAGCATTTCCGGAAAATCATGCCAGTCTAGACGTAGCCATAATGTATTTACAGTGCCAAATTCAACAAACTCTGCAGATTATTTTTAAATTATCTGATTTCTAATCCTTTTTTAGTGGCTGATTGAAGACATTAGTATCACAGGCAAAGAATGGAGAAGGGGAAGTGGAATGAGGGCAGAAAGAGTTTAACGAATTGCTATTTAATATATACATGTTGTCTGGTTGATAAGGGGGGAACATTTTGTAGGGGAGGAAGTGCAAAATAAAACATTACTTTTAAGTGCATTTGTTTCCTCTGGAAATGTGTTTTGTAATACTAGTCAGGGTCTAGCACCAGACGTGCTGAAAGGGGGGCCAAAGAGGATAAATTCTCCCAAGGCCCAGAGCTTCCAACTGCCACCACTGCTGCTTCTGCAATGGTGGTGGCCAGAGCCCCAGCTCTTTTGAATTGCCAACAGAGCTCTGGTTCTTGTTGCTGTGAGGGTTTTGGGAGGTATACCACAATGTAAGCGGCACTAAGGGATTCTGCCCTTGGCTCCACCCCTTCTGCCCAGGTATCAACCCCCTCTCCCCCGTTGCTGACTGCCCCCCTCCCACTATCTGGCTCCTCTCAGATCACAGTACATTCATTATAGTTCATACAATATCTCACATTCTGCTGCAGTGGTTTCCAATGCTCCTCTAACGTTATTCTTACTCTCACTGTCTGTCTCTGCAACGTGTGTATCACTTGATTCTACTCGTTTTCTGAACCTTCTTTAAAGAACGCTCAGTTTAAGGTATAACAAATAGTTCAGGTTAGCCAGGTAAAGCAGAAGAATAAAGATGTTAAAACTGTTAGATTTTGGCCAAAGAATCTGTTTCCATTTTTGTTTTGCAAAATTAAAAGATGTGGGAATGTCCAGGTTCCTTTTTATCTGAACCACCAAACTTTGGAGCAGGGATCACATATGGACAAAAAGAATCTGGTTAATGTTAATGGCCACAGCCATTGTTCTGAGCCTCCATCCCTAGAATAGTAGCACAGTATCAATATCAATATAATAGGACAGTATAGTCTCTTAAACGAGCCACTGAAAGAGGACATTATATATTTATATCCTGCCCCTGCCCCTGCCCCTGCCCCTGCCCCTGCCCCTGCCCCTGCCCAAGCCTCTGCCCCAGCCCCTGCAGAAAAAACGGAATTATAATTTTGAGCCAAAATGATAAAGTGTAACTTAATCAATGCCTTTTCAAATATATAAAAATGTACGTGTGGCTCTCTATGTGGCTGTGGCTTCATAAGTGAAAAAATGTATTTACATCAACGCAAAATGTAGCTCAGATACTCAGCTGCAAAACACACAGGATTTTGGCGAATGCATTCTGCTCCTTCTCACAAAAATTAGCCATTTCCAACTCCTGCCATGCACAGCTGTCCAAGAAACACGGCAATACTGCATTATGTTTTGACTCCTATATGGAAAGAACCTCTATTAGAACATATGAAACACTGTCAATTCTCACATCTGTCTCCACTACATATTTTACGTTGAAGCGAATAATATTAATTGCAGATGTCACAGAGGTGTCTCAAATATTATGTAAACATATATCCATGGCAATGCCATCTCAGATATGGTTAATACAATTTATATCGGTCAGGTGCATGCTTGCGACAGGTAAGATTGTCCGATGTTCATAATCTCCAGTGTGAATGTATATCAGTTATATTATAGACTTTTCAGACCTCATGTTGGTAGCATGTCTTAAAATCAAAGTACACAAGATAGTTTGGTCGATTTGCTTCTGCACACAATACCCCCTACGCACAATACCCCCTAAAGTACTTTGTTGTGCCGGATTTTAGGTGGAAACATTGTACCATCAAAGCAGTGACAAGTGAATGTTGGCATTTCACACTGGTGCAGAGAAATATGACAAGTTAGTGTATGCTATGAGCAGCCTTTATTTGCATGTTATCACTATCTCTCTGGACTGAAGTTTGCAATGGGTATCATGTAGTATAGCTAACTTTTTTATTAACAACACCTAGCGCTCTGCTGCTCACACCTTTTTAGCATGTGAATCATATGCAAGTCACTTTCCCATGACAGTACCAAATGGCCACAACATAGATAATGTGTGTGAAAGGATGTGTAAACAAAAATCAGTTAAACTACAATATAGCCCTGAGATGCGTAGTGCACAGCTCACATTACCTTCCAGCCCTGTGATCTCACAAACTTCTGGCAGGTAATGTAGGAAAAATGGTAGGGAGAGAAGTAGCTTGCAAGCAATAAACTTGATTAGTTCAAGATGGTTGCCAGTCAGGAGACCTCTTTTTCTTAACCAAATTAAATCTTGGGAAAGCACGTGCAACCCCCAGTGTAGCACAGTATATTGCATGCCGCTGCATGTATGTGATTGGCAAAGCCCGAGGGAAGCAGAACAAAGGATGAGGCGACATTCACTTTTCCAGTTTGCTGTGATAAAATGATTTTACCTGAAAACAAAGCATTAACACTGGCAGGAAGTTGTCAGACTGAGCTTCACCCAGATTTATAACTGTGCCACCTTGTAAAACCATTATCATGATTTGTATTAAGCTCAGAACACTGTGGACTGTACCTGAAGGTGCTAAGCACAGTAAATATGCGGGAGAAGAGAGACACATAGTCATCCTCAGGATTCTATCGTGAAAGATTCTAACATCAGGATCAGTTAATTTTTCTCCTCTCTTTTTTTCCTTTATCCCCTGCCTCACTCTGGTTTTTCTCTGTGCCTCTCCCTCCCTACCAGGCATATGGAAAACCCACGTTATCTTCCTGGTCTAATATCCACCTCAGGAAGCCCCCACATTCTGATCACAGCCACTGCTGTGATTCATTTATAGCCTAGAACCTGGCTGGATTTTACAGCACTGGGAAGCAGACCAGAGAGCAAGAGCAGGCCAGGTAGAAGGAAAAGGTAACTAAAGGGTGAAATGGGGCAGGACTTTTTTCTTTTCAAGCATCCTAACTTGGACCCTCCTCAAATTTTCCCTCCTCTCCTAGCATAGCAAATATGCAAGCACTCATACAGCTCAGGAAAATGACCAGCCTTAGTTATGCAAGCTATTTCTAAACTATCCATCCTAAGGGCTTTAAGTTCCATTTTCCCTATTAGTCATCAATCTTTTTCTCTAGTTTTGGAGGAAAGAAGGTTTGAAACTCAGGAAGGAAATATGAATATTTCAGCCAAGCTTATAGTTTTTTGAGTTGTTGCAATAAATGTGCCAGAACGAACAAGTCACTTGTAGTTTGGAGCCTATGACAGTTTGCTGCTTGCCCACTCCTTTGAGTTGTCACATTGTAATGATGCATCCAAAAATCTCCAGCTCCTCACCGACAACTTGACAAATTTAGTTTAACTATTTTGATGTAATAATCTAATTAGGTAAACGGGTTCAGCAACCGATTACGTTTTGCTAATTTCAACCATCTGCTTCAACATTTGCTCTTATGTGTACCAGATTTCAGAGCGCCTTTGCTCTAACAGTAATTAATGAAACTGTTAATAAGCTACATATATCATATTATGCTGCAATAATTTATCAAAGGATAATGTTTCGAGACAAATTATATTTAACAATTACAGAAAACGGCTTACATCACTAAATGTTGCATACTGCTAACTAGTTTCTTTACTCTCTTCTTCTTAATGAATTCCCTAATTAATTTAATGCACACTTTATGCATAATTTGAAATTTAAGAACATTGCTGGGTCAGGTTTTACCATCCTCTTTTACATGCTGTCTGCTTCTACAAGATATATATTAGCAAAACATGACCTCTATGCAAATTAAAGAGACCTGCTGTTATTTTCATTCTGAATCCTCATGAACACATTCCAAACTGCTCTCTCTCTCTCTCTCCCTTTCTCTCCCTTTCTCTCTCTCTCTCGCTTTCACATGCACATGCACTGGCAAACACACGAGTTAGTCACATTTAATCTTTGGTATCCCTAAATTATTTCTGCTGCTGACAGGAAGACACTAGCATTACATAATATTGGCTTGTGCTTTAAAACACCACGTCAGAGTTAGGCAATTATTTATCCTAAAAAGCATAGGTGGTTATCTTAATCCTTTATTATATAATCATTTCCATTTTGGGCAAGGATATTTTCAGTCTTATGCCAGCTACCTACAACTGAAGTATTGCCTACCCTAAGGATTTAAAAATCATGAGCCAGGCCCCAAATAATCATGAGATCAGCTTTAAAATTATGGAGTTTGGGGAAAATAATTTTATATTCTGTTTCTTTGCCTCTTTTCTGAGCCTTTAGGATACAATCTAGGCCACATTTTCAAGCTTTTCTCCACAAGCATGAAGGCTATTTTTTTAAATGAAAGATGATGTTCTCATCTAATCACATGGTATGGGGAGCTAGGACCTTATCTAAGCCACCAAATATTTTGTGACTCAAGATAAAATCTTGATTCTGGCATTTCCTAACATTTGAAAGTTTGACTTTGAAACTTTCATGTTAGCAAAATTAGAAATGCCCATTCAACTAACTCTTCCCATAAACTAGTTGATACTTGGATACACAAGGTTTAGCTAGATCCCTCAATGTAAATAAAGCACTTCTTTCTAGTAGGCATATTACATGTATACAAATTTGATATATTTATGACAAGTCTTGAGTTCTATCTGATTATTGATAAATCTGCTTTATGATTTATCTTGTTTATATATTGATCTGTGTCTGTTCTTTAATTGTGTAAACAATCTGTATTATAAAAACAATTATTTAATACAAATCTGTAAATTTTTATTTTGGAAGACAATTCTGATATATTTTCACAGTTAAGTAGCAGCCAGATGTTTATTCCTGTAACAAAAATCTCCAATACCTAAGCCTTTGTGAAAGAATTAAATTATCAGTTTTGCTCCTGACTTCATGCCTAACATTTAGCAATCTTTGCCACTGAGAAGTACAGAGGTTCAAGTTTCTGGAACAATATATGGATTCTGCTTTCCATAGAAAATGCACATTACAGTTTTCTGCCATGCTTAAAATTAGTTTGTTCCTGATAAAGACTGTGAAGGCTGAGCCACTGAAGTAAACATTTATCCAATTCTGTGTTTAAATAAAACCTTAATTTAATATTAAATGGCAAAACTATTTCATTTCATTAAAAATAAGTATTTTGGTATGTTGAAATAAGGTTTTATTTAAAAGGAAATAGTTTGGATCTTGGTGTTCTCATTGCATCTAGAAGCCAGGAACTGAAGAAAATGTACTAAAGTCTCTTTTCAGTTTATCAATATCCATGCAAACTCACACAGTGATACAGTTCAAACGTTTAGAATGTATTCCTGGAATGTGTATGTAAAAAGTCCAACTGGCTGAATGCTATGGCTATTTTCTGTTTCTCTTCTTACAGCGTTGACCTAAGAATTGACTACCAAGGCCCATCTGGAAATTTTGACATCTAAGCTAAGTTGCCCAATTCAACATTTCACCTTAGTAAATAATAATTCATACTATCTTTTCACAATGCCTTTCACCCATACATCGCCAAACACTTTACACAGGTGGATAGACATCCTAATTACTGAATGAAAAGCTGAGGAGCAGAGTGGCTAAATGAACTGAACAAGGTCACTGTTAGCACATCAGTGGCAGAGCTGGGAGGAAACTTGGAAAAATTAAGGCTTAACCTTCCAAGTGTCCACTGATTCTGGGTGTCCAACCACAATATCTAGGTCACACAACAATGGACTATTGGCCACATTTGACCATCAATTTGCAAACAGCAAAAAGCCCTAGAAAGAACACTGTTAATTACCATTTTAGGCTAGGAGTTTAGGACACATTTTCTCCTGTATTTTTTACAGGCCATCCTCTTGTCTAGCTTGTTTTTTTCCTGGCCCCACAATGACCTACTGGCTTCCCTGAGAACTAGTTTCTCCATAGAGACCTTCCCTTAGGAGTGGCCAACCTTCAGAGAGTACAAATGCATGGAATGTGAAGATCAGGGTTTTGACCCAAGTTGTTGTAATGAATTGACAGAGACTTCCCCTTTTATCATGCTTTCTCCCCCTACTTCTACCAAGAGACATTCCAGATGGACCCTGAATTGTTTTGACTCTTCAGGAGAAATATCCTCATCATACCAGACCTCATTTTTCATGTGAAACTATTTTGTCTCCTGTATTGGCCACTGAAGATAAAAGCTATGCACCCCATATCAAGTCCAGCTGTTGACAGAATCATTTGGGACATAGCTGTGTCTTTGCCCTCTTCACCTGGTCAAAGTGAAAAGGATTTTTTTTTTATCAACGGAGTAGAAGGAAAATCTTGCCTTTCTGTGTCACTAATTCTTCCCTCACCAGGACTAGCTATTCTAGGAATCCCACATTCTGTGGACTGCTCTGGAGCTGGGGTACTATTGTACTCTGTATTTTTTTCAGGTTGCCTGCAATATCAAAACTACTTTTAATGTATGTCTCAGAAACTTAAATCTCTGTTTTAATTCTCACTGACTTTCTGCAGCATCTTGTGCTATTCAGAAAAATCAGGCAACTGGTCGTAATGAGCACAGAGTAGTCAATGACACAGCAGAACCGACTGTCCCCACCCCAAGGAGCTGTGCAAGTGCTCTCAGTAAGGTTATGTCTACACAACTACTTATATCAACAAAATTTATGTTGCCCGGGGATGTGAAAAAACACCCCCGAATAACATAAGTTTCACCAGCATAGTGGTTGTGTGCTCTGTGCTATGTTGGTGGAAAAACTTGTCCCTTTGCTAGACCTGCTGTCACTCATTGGAGGTGATTTAATTATGTTGACAGGAGCGCTTGCTCCTTTTGGCATAGAGTGGCTAGACGAAAGCTCTTACAAAGGCACATTGTGCTGCTGGAAAGTCTCTAGGGTAGACATAGCTTTATATGCCTAAACCATGATGGTTGGGGGAAGTGAATGGCAGAGATGAATGATTTATAACCTAGTGGGTGAGTGCTGAGTTCAGACGGTGCTACCAAATGCATAAGTATGGACACATTTCCTGTTATCACCTCCACCCATGGCATGGACTCTGCCACCTTTAGGCCCCCCTCCCCCCACATCTCCTGGCAGCAGATATGACAGAGCAGTTTGGTGGCAGCATGAGAGAGTAGTACACTTCATTTTGAGCCTCTCTCCCAGGAGCCCAGATAGACCAGTTTTCCAAAGGGCCCCACATTTGCCTGAATTGGCCCTGTATTGACCCATCTCCCAGTCACTAGCCCTGCCTTCTTCTTATATTTACAGCCAAGATTCTTTCCACTCTTCAGAGCCATTGTCTCCCATTTACAGTACACTGATTTTAATGAAGAATAAACGATACCAGTACTTCGATCCTTCTAGTGAACATGCCTGATTACAAAGGCACATGATAGGAATTTTCATTCTATTAGTTACTCTTTGGAACCTTATGCAGGTCTCCTGCCAAAATCAGCTCAGCATCTGGCAAAAAGCCCTAGAGATATATAGAATTATAATATATATAATTATTCTGGCAGTTGGAATTCAGTATTTCGATGGGCGAGTAAAGGAAAGATCCTCTGCAACTTAACTGATCCTGACACACTCCAGCTAATATAGTGATAGAAATGTAGCCGTGTTAGTCTGGGGTAGCTGAAGCAAAATGCAGAACAATGTAGCACTTTAAAGACTAACAAGATGGTTTATTAGATGATGAGTTTTCGTGGGCCAGACCCACTTCCTCAGATCAAATAGTGGAAGAAAATAGACACAACCATATATACCAAAGGATACAATTAAAAAAAATGAACACATATGAAAAGGACAAATCACATTTCAGAACAGGAGGGGGATGCAGGGGGGGGGGAAGGAAGGAAGGTAAGTGTCTGTGAATTGATGATATTAGAGGTGGGGAGAGTGGGATGTTTGTGAGCTAATGGTATTAGAGATGATAATTGGGGAAGCTATCTTGGTAATGGGTAAGATAGTTTGAGTGTTTGTTCATTCCTTCTTGGAGAGTGTCGAATTTTAACATGAATGACAGTTCAGAGGATTCCCTTTCAAGTGCAGATGTAAAAGGTCTTTGTAGCAGAATGCAGGTGGTTAAGTCATTGAGAGAGTGTCCTTTCTGGTTAAAATGGCAAGAAACTGTTTTTTCTTTGTGATCTTGTCTGATATCTGTTTTGTGGGCATTAATCCTTTGGCGAAGTGTCTGAGATGTTTGTCCAATGTACATAGCAGACGGACACTTTCGGCACATGATAGCATAAATTATATTTCTGGATGCGCAGGAATATGTGTTCTTGATCTTATAACTCACTTGGTTAGGTCCAATAATGGTATCAGCAGAATGAATATGTGGACAAAGCTGGCAACGGGGTTTGTTGCAAGGGAAGGTACCAGGGTTGGTATTAGTGTGGTATGTCCTGTGGTTGTTGGATTGGACAAACATCTCAGACACTTCGCCAGCTGCTCAGGTAAGCCAGGGTACCTGCAGAAACAACTGGAATGTTTGAATCTATTACAAATTACTCTTCATACAGTTTTTTATAGCCATGCTACTTTAAAAAATCAATCTTTTCTCTCCATTTGTGTTCTCTCTTCTCTTTCTCACTTGCCTTTCCCTCAAGACTTCCCAGTTTTAAAATCTGTTGTTTTCAATAGCTCATGAGGGACAAGTTACCAGATTTTTCTGAATAGCACAACAGCTGCAGAAAGCTTGGGTCTTCTGTGCTCCTAATGAAAACATAATAAAGTCAGTGAGAATTAAAACTGAGATTTAAGTTACTGAGACATACATTTAAAATAGTTTTGGTATTGCAAGCGACTTGAGAAAAATACAGGGTATAATAGTACTCCAACTCTAGAGCAGTCCATAGAATTTGGGATTCCTAGAATAGCCAGAGCCATTGCTGAGAGGAGAATTAGTGACAACAGAAAGGCAGGATTTTCCTTCTACTCTGTTGATAGAAAATTCCTGTGCACTTTGAACAAAGAGGGCAAAGACATAGCTATGTCCCTACTTTTTAGCCTTTGGTAGTTGTACTCAGACCCTTTCTCAAGCACACAATGCCAGTTCCAGTTTGTCCCCTGTGTGTTATCTCAGCTACAAACAATGAGGGCATGTTATTATTAACTCTGATTATTTCCTCATTTCTATACTGTGGGGCTGTGTCTACAGGATCTTTCAGAAAATAAAGCTTTATTTTCCGAAAGATCCCCGTCTAGACTGGCGCTTTTCTCTGGCAAAGCTCCGAGCTGGAAAAAAGCGGCAGCCATGTTTATACAAATGAAGCGGGGGATATTTAAATCCCCCGCTTCATTTGCAATTCCGACTTGTCTCATCTGCATCCCTTTTCCGAAAAATGGATGCAGTCTAGACACAGCCTGTGAGTTAAAGGTGAAACTCAGAGTTGCTCTTCAACCAGGTGACCAGATGTCCACCCAAAACTCATACTGAGCTGGAGGCACTCAGTCTGCTCTTGGCCTTGTATGCAGAAGAGAATGCCCTCAACAACCAGCCCACATGTAAGAAAACAACACCATCTGGTTTCCAAGTAAAGCCAACACTTGGATAGAAGGCTGGACAGGATGTGATGCAGTAGCTGGCCCATTCTTGTCCTTTGTCACATTAGAACCGAACTGAAACATTAGCTTCATTTCATTATCACCTTTGTTATGTCAATAGTTTTAAATCATACATATATGTATAACGTTTGCTTTAATAACACCATCAAGTACAGTGTTACCTTTCAAATATATTCTTATTTCCTTCTGTAGATGAGGCCACTTTCCTTAAACACATTTGCCTTTTCAGCATAAATTGATTAAACACGTTGGTGAATGTCAACATCAATTCCTTGGCTCATGTCGTTGTACTACGGAATATTGTAATCCTCTGTGAGAGAGAATTCAAACCAACAGATGATCTTGTTTACCCTGGGGAATAATGGGATTAGCCAGTGTATGTCAGTCATTTCTGTGGGCCAGGATGTGACCTCCAGCAGTGGTTGAGAACTGGGGCTTCAGAGGAAAATATAATTCATCAAGCAGTTGTTTTATGTTAGGAAAATTTCCTCCTGACCTATGCAAGCAATCACTTCCCTTACTCTGAATCATGAGACATGATTTTGCCTTACATTACTGAAATGCAATATCTTCAAGACCATGGAAATTACTGTAAGGTCACCTCCTCTCCTAACTGAGAAATCACTGTGTCCTTCATTCCATATTTCCTTGCCTGCATGAGTTTAAATCTGATCCTTAACATTATTTTAATGTGTGAATGAGCTGATTTAATTAATTTGTCTGTACAATGGCATCCACCTGGTGTCAAGGAATGCGGTTCAGATACTTGGGACATTTATATTACTTAGCAGGAAAACCAAAGGATACAGTTCACAATGGGGAATGTTTGATTAAGCCAACACCAGCAATGCGTTTGTCATGACACATAATATGAAGGCAAAATTTTAAAAAATGCAGTGGGTATCCCAACCATTCACATTCATTCATTGCCCAACTGGAATATGCAGGTGAAATGCCTGATTATAGAAAAAACACATTTACTGTCCTAACTTGCAATGGTAAGCATTTTCTCTTGAAATACAGGTAATTAAGGAGCCTAATCTTGTGAGATCCTGAGCACCTCTAAGAGTGATTCTGGGAGCTGAAGGTCTCTAGTACTTTAGACATTTCTGTGCCAAAATAGTAACAAAATAATAACTACACTCATAGGCGCCAACTGGGCAATCAGATCCACAAGCATGAACTCCTCCAGTTATAGTGGACTTGTCTTGGGTCTGCTGAAGTGGAGCCTATGGCAGAATCAGGGCCTAGATGTGCAGTATGCATTGGAATTCTCAGAAATAATATGTTTTTTATATCTTTACTAGAAGATTTACCCAGTGTTGCTTAGGTTTTCAGGGCAGGGGGGCTGGGAGTGTGGGGGTGTGTGTGGAGGAGTTGGGGTTGGGAGTGACAAAGGACTCTGGGTAGGAGGCTGGTGGTGTGGGGGAGCAGAGCAGTCAGGTCTGTGAGGTGAGGAGGGACTCTGGGCAGAGGGTGGGGGGCTGCTCTCCAGAGCCAGTCTGGAGCAAAAGGGACCATGTGGCCTGGCTGCCAGTTTCTCCCTGGGGCCAACCCATGGCAGTGGAGGCTGGACTGCCTGGCCATCAGCTGCTTCACTACTCTCCAGGGCTGTCAGGGCAGCTGGGACCTCTTCCCTGGCCCAGCCAGAGTAGTGGGGGGTATGCTGCCTGCCAAGTGGCTACCCCTCAGGAAGGCTGGGGCTGTCGGGCACATTTGCTCGCTGCCTGCCTCCTGTGATCATTCTGGAATGTGTAACTGTCCCTGCTATCACAGCTTTCCCTTTTCATTTGATGAGAAGCAATCATATTCCATGCACATCCCATTGTTCTGGCAGAACCAAACCCTGACCTTGCTTCAAGTTGTATGGGGAAGCTGAGTACCAAATTTGGTGGTCCTAGCTCTTACCATTTAGGAGGAGTTCTTAAACAAACAGACTCACTGGCAGATGAACAGACACGCAGACGGATGCTCAAACTCAAATCAATAGTCGGTGGTGTGTATCATTTTCAGAGTTCATGCATTGTCTGATTCAGTAAGGCACTGCCCACCTGCAACTCACATTAATTTGCGTGGGATCATTTAGCATGTCGCAAAATAAGTTTCAAAAAGATGGACAGTCCTAAAAAATAAAATCATCTATATTATTTATCCACAAACAAGATTCAAATAGGCCAAAATCACATTTTCCCATCAGTGTTCCTCACATTCCAATGGCCCTCTCTTCACTTGCTGGATTTTTCCATTAATAAAACCACACTGTGAGCGGGGAGGAGGGAGTCCTTTTTGTTTTTATTTCCAAGTTCCTGAGAGAAGGGAAATAAACAGCATTGTACAGCACTGTAGCTGTTCATGCCAGTTTCACTGCTTAAATGTGATTTTTCTTGCCAGTATTTGCTCTCTGATTCACTTCCAAGGAATAACATGCTCGTGTGAGCCTTTTCCCTCTCCAAATTTTACCCTTTGTGAGTTCTAGTGCTGCTGATCACATGGATATGGCACAAAAACGTGACTCTGTAAATAGAATTTATCCCCAGGTTTTTGCAATATCTGCCTCCCCGCTCCCCAGCATTGGCCAACTTCTATAAGTAGGAAGACAGCTTAGTGGAAATGGCAAAATCATGAATTTTCGCAAATTTGATTGAGCGGGTTTTTTTGGGGAGGGGAAAAGAGGGGAAAAACAGGTTTGGAGTGAAATCAAATTTGCATGTGTGCACATGTGGGAAGAGTGGGATATGGAAGTTTATCCATGTGTGAAAAACCTATTTGTTCATCTGTGTCTGTGATACACATTTTTATATTCCAGCTGAGAGCTGTACAAGTATAACGACTTCTCCAAATTGCACTATGGATTTCTAAAAACATTATTATGAAAAGAAATGTGGAGGAAAGAAAAATAGAAGTGGCAATGTAATCACTCAAAGAGAGCAGTGGATATTCCATATGTAAGATGTGCACAGCCATAATCTATGCACTTCTGAAAGCTCTTGTAGGCCTGTTCCAAAATAATACAAAGTGGGTGCGAAAGAAACAAAAAATGGCAGATGAGAACTAGTGCTACACTAAGGACTGAATTAAGGCTATTTGATTGATCTTAACTGTGCATTCCACGTGGAAAATAATTGTATATTACTTCCTCTGTTTCCAGAGGTAGTGAAAGGGGTTTGCGAACTACAAGGATCTTTCATTTTTTTAACCATCTTTTAATTACTCTTAGCTTTGCTTCTATTTTAATTAAAGAGTCCAGACCTGGAAAACATTTAAGCATCTGCTTAGCTTTGCTCACATGAGGTCATTCCTATTGAAATCAAGACAGGCCAAGAAGATCTGAGAAGTCTTCCCTTAAAAAAAAAAAGGGTTGGAAAAAAAAATCTCAGAACTGCAGCATCTTGAAAACTCATTCTAGTCTTCAAGAAGTAAACACAGACATTTGGGATTATTAAGCCTGAAAAACAGATTGATTTAATTCCATCTTTGTTTTTCTGGTTTCTGTTACTTCCCACATGAATTTTTACTGTTTGGCTGGGCCTCCTCTTGCCCTCCATTTTTTTTGAGGTGTTTCTTTTTCATTTCTATCTCTGTTGCTACTCCATCTTGTGTGGTTTCCAGAAATATATTACTTTAAATTATTTGTTAATATCTGTATTTGAGGGATCTACACATATTGGCCAATGCAAGGTTTTCACTTTGATGATTGTAATCTGATTTTCCTGAATTACGAGTAGCTTTTTAATGTTGGCTGGTAAACTTTCATGACAATATTGCAAGGCTGTATGACTAGCTTTCTGCAGAGGAAATTTAGAGGGGACTAGATAGTCATTCAGTTACTCCATTGCTTGTTGCCAACAGGCCACATTCTACATATCCCAGCAAAAGCCTGAGTAAACAAGCTTTATTTAGAATGTCTAATGAAGATTGCACACACCTCTAGTCTACACCAGCTGTTCCGTTTCTCCCGTGCCTGGCTCCGGGTTGATGGGGGGGCGCTCCTGGTGCTCGGAGGGAGAGGGGGACTCATTCAGGGGCAGAGGCTCGTTCATTTGGCTGGAGGTTCTGGGGGGTCTGGCTCAGGGGGAGGGGTAAGTGCTTTGGGCCGAGGCACTGGGGGGGCTGGCTCTGTGTGAGTGCATTGGGATGGGGGGATGCTGGTGAGGGGCTTGCTCTGGAGGGAGAGGTGGGTGCATTAGGTTACTTATAATTTTTTAAAATAAAAGATACTTTATACCAAAAGGAAAAACTTAAAAAAATAATAATCTGGTTACATTTTAAAGACTAACAAACATATAGATCAGGCATGTCAAACTTGAAGCCCACTGAGGGCCACAAATGAAAACTGATAGCTTGCAGAGACACCAAAGAAAATGTACTTCCATTGGAAAGTTGTAATTATTTATTATTATAGATTATGTTTTAGGTATATTTTATAATATTTTTATAATTATAATATAATTAATATATTTTATAATCTAATATTATAGATTATGTATTAGGTATATTTTATAATATTTTTCAGGTCTTGTTTTAATATAGTACAATAATTTGATGTGTAAAATTGTTATTTACTCATAAAATAATTTTTAATTTAAATATAAATTTAAGGTACTTTTAAATTTTGTATAGGATACATAACTTGTTTTGTTGAAATAAAAACAAGTATAGACCATGGTCAATCAAATAGAACAGGCTTCTGTAAAAATTTCAGATACTTTGTAAGTTTGAGATTTTGCATAAACATATAATTATTCATGCAATTGCAAAAAGTTAACATATATTTAATATAAAATGTATATACATTTTGTGATTTTATTTGGAAATAAATAAATAAAAACCAAAACATTAACAAAATATCCCTCTCCACTGCCCCAGAGCCAGGCACTCCCATATCCCCGTTCTAACCCAATTCCCCTCTGCTCCCCCAGAGAACCTCCCTCTAACCCAATGCCTCCTCCCTCCCCCAGACTCAGGCACTCCCAGCCCCTCCCCCCCATACCTAATGCCTGGGTCCCAGAGCCAGTGTCACTGTCGCCACACATTTCTTCCTCAGGTGCTGGGGAGGTGTGAGCACAGCAGCCAGCTGTGAGCAGGCACTTGATGCTTATGCAGAGCAGCCCAGCCAGCTGCGATCTGCACTAGGCAATGTGCTCCGAGTGGCCAGTGGGCCACACTTCATTCTTTTATAAAATGTTGTGGCAGGCGACGACACATTTCGATTGGGCCACATGCAGCCCGCCAGAAGCCTGTTTGACATGCCTGATGTAGATGGCATCATGAGCTTTTGTGGGCACAACCCACTTCCACTCACAAAAGCTCATGATACCATCTACATAAAGGGTGGGCAATAATTTTTGCCTGGAGGCCACTTCAAAAAATTTTGAAGTAAACCTGGGTCACCACGTAAGGGGTGGGGACTAAACAGGAAGGGGTGGGGCTACCCAGACCATGGAGCCCCTTTACCTCCTCCTTCCCACTGGGGCACCCATGTCTCTGGTAGGGCAGGAGGAGGCTTCGTGCGCTCCCCTGCCCCCAGGCCAATTAAGGCTTGAGGGCGGGGGAGCGTGGGAAGCCTCCTCCTGCCTTACGAGGAGTACGTGGTGCTTGGAAGTGCCGTGTGCTGTTCGCTGTGTGGGGGCAGAGCAGAGAAAGCTTCACATGCTCTCCCATCCCAAGCCCTAATTTGCCTGAGGGCGGGGGAGCAACAGGGCCTTCACAGACCAGATCTGACCCATGGAGGCCCTTTTGCCTACCTCTGATCTACATGTTTTGTTAGTCTTTAAAGTACTACTAGACTGTTTTGTTGTTTTTTAAGTTTTTCCTGTTACAGACTAACTCAGCTACCCCTCTGCAGCTTATAAAAATGGTTCTGTACTATTCCATTCCTTTTTGCCTCCCTGTTTCCTTTCTCCTTTGGTAGTTGGGCAGGCAGGAGTTTTGGTAAAAATGTATCAGACAGGCACACAGTGCCCGCTCTACCTCAGCTGGAGCTGGATAATCAGAGCCGCAATTCTAAAGGAGTTGGCATTACTGAAGTGATAGATCATCCCACGTTTTGTTGCCGATTTTCCATCTCCCAGTCATAGCAGAGACTTGGGATTAATGTGGCTTTCTCAACTAAAAGTCTTATACATGTTTGGATGTTGTGATTGTGAACACCTGGAGAGGCAGTCTGCTCAAGGCAAAGTTGGCCTTGAATCTTGATATCTATGGCTTCAGTTGAATGGCTTGTGTGAAATTTGGAAGAGCGGCTTAGAGAGACCTTTCTCCTTTACTTAAGGATAGACTCTCATGGCAGCCTGAAGAAAAAAGTCCTCATGGCAGTCAGAAAGCCACGCTTTCAGGGTATCCTCAGCCTTAGGCTACTTATTGCTTCAAGTGCCTTCAAGAAAGCGAGGATGTGTGTTGTGTGTTAGTTTTATTTAAAAGTTTTTCAGAGTGTTATTTTAACAGGTAAATTAATCTCTTACATTGAAAAACAATTAGATTAACTAGATAAGTAAATGGGCAGTTAGGAAACATTACAGATTGCTTATAATAAATTTAGTAGGTATCTTGTTAGTCTTTAAAGTGCTACATAACTTTTTTTATTTTTATTTTACCAAGATTCGACTAACACGGCTACCTCTCTATTACAATACATTTGATATGCTCAAAATCTTTGTTACTTTTATTCATTAAAGCGATGTGTTACTCATTTGCTATAACAGTGGTTTTAAATGCTTGAATGAAATATAGTGATGAAATTCATATTTAGGTTGTATAACATTAACGTCTCATGTTTTATAAAACTTACATATTTAAGAATTTGACATTTTTTATGTAAAAGACATGAACCTGATGAGAACGGGATATGAACAAATTAAAGAGAAAAAAATGAAACAGAATGTAAACCACAAAACTATATAATTTATATGTCTGTAGTTAGTAAAATAAGTAATTCATTAAACCACAAATATCCTAAGAGGTGGATTATTTACAGAGCTACCTCCTCCCTGACTTTCTGCCCCCAGTCCTACTCCCTCCACCTCTGCCAAAGGATTAGTGCAAAACTGGAGGGGGTAGGGTAAAACTCGGTACAAGCTCCCCGCACTCCTCCCAGGGTCGAGCTCAGCTATGCGCCAGGTTTGGGACCCCACCATTTGGCAGGAGGGGGTACCAATTTTGCCTTCGCCCTGGGTGCATAACACCCTCGCTATACCTTTGGGGCTACCAGTGCCAACGGAAGTGCCCTCTCAGTTCAAAATAGCATGCCTTTACTAGACCCGCTAAATCACACCCAAGAAGATTGACTGTGGCTGCTTTGATCTTATCTGTAGTGTGGACATGGCCACAAGGATTATACCACTTCAAATCTAGAAGCTACACTACTGCTCTGCTGCCACCAGTATAACAAATGTACTGTAGTAGGTAGCAGCTGAGCCCCCTGTATGTCTTTATTGGGAGCATATGGTTGAGTCTGGACAACCAAGTAGCAGTGAAATAGACTCACTGTTTTTTCTCCTTTTTTAAAAAATTCAATACATTATGGTGGGTCTCCTACCACCTTTTAACAAATGATGGTCTATAGCAACTATTACATAAAAATGCTAGGAGCAAATATTAATGATTTAATTTATTGCAACATTCATTTGCACCTGAATGCAAATGAGGAAAAGAAAATAGTGGGTCTCTTTTTCTACTAATTCCTGGTAAACCTTTCCTTGCATTTCATTTCTGCATATTAATTAATGTAAAAATAGTATCATTTATTTTCTATGGGTGGATAACAGAATATTACCAAAAAAGAAATCTGAGTTATTCCTACAATCAGTGGTTGGGTTAAGGAGATTTCCAGATTGTCACTAAGGCTATGTCTACACTACAGTGTTTAAAAACCCCTGGAGCGTCCACACCTCAAGTGCGTTTTTGCATAAGAAAATTTACAGTAAAATGACAGAACAGAGGGCTTTTTGTGGTGTAGGTATAGCTCCTTCTACGAGGAATAACTCATTTTTGCACGAGAGTTCTTGTGCAAAAAGTTGTGTGTGGATGCCCAACAGGGGTTTCTTGCGCAAAAAGAGCCTATCGGAAAAAGCACAGGTGCTCTGATGGCCATTCTATGAATGGCAATCAGAACTTTCTTGCTCAAGAGTGTCCATGGAGTGTGGACGCTCTCTTGCACAAAAGCACATTGCTTTTGTGATGCGCTTTCTAGGTGTGGAAGTGCTTTTGTGCAAGAACTCTTCCACAAAAAGCTTCTTGTGCAAAAACCCTGCAATGTATAAAAAACAAATGGGTGTGTCTACACTGAATGGCTTAACTCAAAAAAAGCTATGTAAATTGAGCTACGTCAATTGCGGATATTATTTTGAAATAGATTATTTCGAAATAAGGAGCATCTACACAGCACTTATTTCAAAATAGAGCACTCTTCCTCTGACTTCCCTTATTCCTCATACAAGGAGGGTAACAGGAGTCGGAGTAAGAAGTCCTCCAGCTTGACAGTATTTTGACACTATTTTGAAATAACTGCCTGCTGTATAGACACAGACTAAGTTATTTCGAAATAGCGCTAGTTATTTTGAAATAGTGTTGCAGTGCAGATGTACCCTTACAGAACTAATAACAATCTGAAAATAGAAACAAGTGCAGGGAATACAGTGGTACATGATTATCACACAGTAACACCATAATTACAGGATTGCCCTCTCCCTTCTATCAGATTGTTGGTACATGTGCTTGCACTCAGGGGCGGCCCGTGAACCTAGGCAGTTGCTTAGGGCGCTACCAGCCCGGGTGCCCAATGATTACGTCACGGCCATTGATGGCCGTGCAGGCAGGGGCGCCGATCGCACCTTCCACCTAGGGCTCCAGCTGCTGCAGCCGGCCTTGGGACACTCTTGCTTACACTTGGCAAAAGTCAGTTTGCAGAGTTTTCTGGGAGTCAGGCCTCCTGTAATTAAGCTTGATTGATTAGAGTCATTAGTAGGGTTACCATGATTGAAATACAATAAATATATATAGCATTCCCCCCAAAGCAAACCTGCCATTAACCCCAAGGCAATTCTGCAATCCTCCCACAACAGCTACTTACAATATCTAGAGAAACAAATGGACAATGTATTTTGCATTATTTAGGGTTCCTTGTTTATGCAAAAATAAATAAAACCCATTTTTAAACCATGTGTTCCCATGTCCACAGTTAGAGAAATTAAATGCTCCTCTACTTCCTTTGGCTTTTCCTCACAGAAATATAACATACCAGATCACAGCCCCCTATCTATACTGTCATGGCACAGAACTGCAAAGGACAAATTCTGCTCTCAGTCCACTTTATTAAGTCCCATTGGTTTCAGTGCGGCTGCCTGCCTGTAACTGATGTTGAAATTGTAAAATGGGAACAAATAGCCAAATGCTCTCCTCTATTATATGCTACAAAGAGGAGCATCTGCATGCTAAATATGTGAAACTTGGCCAAATATAGCAACAATGAACTGTTGCCCCCTCTGTGTTGTCATTTGTTCCTTTATTCTCTTTTTAATTTAGGTCCTGATTCAGCATGTGCAACAATGTTCTTCCTCACCTAGGATATATCTACACTACAGCGTTATTTCAAAATATCTTATTTCAAAATAGTTATTTTGAAATAGCTTATTTGGAAATAATGCGTCTAGACAAGAAATGCATTTCAAAATAGCGTTTTGCTATTTAAAAATAGCATGTCCACACTGATAGGACACTGAATCACATTTATGGCCAGTTCTGGCAGGGCATCAGTTCAGGAGTTAGCCTCAGGCAGCGGCCACACAAGGTATCTGAGATACACAAGGGACTCTCCCACCCCCCGTACACTCGGTTCTAAGGTTTCCCTGCTTGCTTGCCTACCTCGCTGAGTGACACCAAAGCATTTTTTTCTCTGCGTTCTCTGGTTGCCCTCACTCAGGATACCGCAGGACTCTGCAGCATAGAGCCGGAGCTGGAGCCACCCCTGGGCACTCTGGTATTCTCCTGGATGTGTTGTTGTGAGCCTGGCAGTATGTTCTGCAGGCAGTAACAGTCTTCTTGGTGTGCCCCACTGGGGGATTATGGCTCATGTCCTTCCACTTACCCATCCCTAACCCCCCTTCCTGCTGTACAATAAAAGACACGTGTTCATTACAACAAAGCCTCTTTATTGAAAAAAACTGGGGTGGGAGGGGGAATGAAACTGAGGTGAGACTGGTGAAAGAAGGTGGGAGAGGGAAGGAGAGAGGGTGGGAGAAGGGACGGGGGAAACCTAAGAGGAGGGAGCTGGCAGGGAAAGGCAAGGGGAGGAAGGGGGAGGAGAAGCTCAGGGTTAGGGGTCTCGCCAGCACAACTGTCTCCCTGCACTGCAGGTGCAGGGACTTCAGCATCAGTGAGGGGGTGGGGAGGGTGGGGAGGAAGAAGCAGGATGGGGCGAAGGAGTAGGAGGAGGAGAGGTAGCTGGGGAGGCAGTGACCACCTGGGGGCACAAACCGTCCTGCTCCCCAGCATGCAGTCCATGGCATCAAAATAGTGGCAGGGGTCTGGGTCTGCCCCTGGTTGGGAGCTGCCCCCTGTGGCCCTGGCATACGCATGCCGCAGCTCCTTGATTTTCATGCGAACCTGCTCCTGAGTTCACATGTGGCCTTTGGTGGCCAGGCTGGCAGCCATCTGCCTGTAGACGGTTGTGTTCCTCTGTTTAGTGTGGAGATCATGGACATTGGAGGCATCCCCACAAACCTGAATTAGGTCCCTGATCTCTGCACTGCACCAGGCAGGCGCCCGCCTTTTCCGGCTTCTGGCAGGCTCCTGGGAGCTGGGAGGCTGGTCCTGGGGAGCCATGGAAGGCTGGCTGGCACTGTCTGTCTGGCTCATCCTGGGGCCACTGGGTCAGGTGCAGTGACTGGTGGCTCTGGGCTGGCAGGCTTGGAGCTGGCACAGCCACTGTGGCCAGAGTCTACCCCTTTAAGGATTCTGGGGAGGAGGGGAAGGGAGAGGGGTTTTCTTGGTTGTGCTCAGAGTGGCCACCAGGGCA
Source organism: Pelodiscus sinensis (assembly GCF_052426305.1). NCBI lineage: Eukaryota > Metazoa > Chordata > Testudines > Trionychidae > Pelodiscus > Pelodiscus sinensis. The sequence goes on from NC_143058.1 coordinate 33,256,279, forward strand.
CCCTGGAAAGGGCTGGAGGCCCCCTATTTCGAAATAAGCATCTACACAGCGCTTATTTCCATTTACCGTAATTTAGCAAATATACCCTGCACTCGAATATAACCCACAGTTTTTTCTATTTGAGTAAAAAAAATCTTGTATACCCTGCGCACAAATATAACCTGCAGGGTATACAAGACTTTTCTGTGCCGGGGGTATATTTGCTGGGGGTATATTTATGGTGCGGGGGGGAGGGATTAGCCACTCACTGCCCCAGGTTCCAGTGCAGCCGCCAGCCTCCAGCCTCCAGGCGGGGGGAGCACTCATCCCACAGGTTCCTCCGCAGCCGCAGGAAGGGGCAGGGGAGCAGGAACCACCAGCCTCCAGGAAGGGGAACGCTCACCACCCGGTTTCTGAGCAGCTGCAGGAAGGGGCAGGGGGATGGGCACTCCCCCACCCGGAGGCTGGAGGCTGGCGGCTGTGCAGCCACAGGAAGAGGCAACAGAGAGCTCACCACCTGGTGAGTAAAAAAAATTCTGTATACCCTGCACCCGAGTATACCTTGCGGGGGGCTGCGGGGTTTGTAAAAACGAATATAACCCGCGGGTTATAAATTATGTTAGCTATTTCAAATTTGGCATTATTCCTTCTGGAATGAGGTTTACCAAATTCGAAATAAGAACTCTGCTATTTTGAATTAATTTCGAAATAGCGGTTTGGCTTTGTAGATGCTGGTAAAGTTATTTCGAAATAATGTCTGTTATTTCGAAATAACTTTTCTGTGTAGACATACCCCTACAGGGATGCTGTCCTGAACCAAGTCTTTGATCCTAGGCTCTTTGGGGCAGTGAATCCATCTTTTACACTGTAAAGTGCAATGTACATCTTTGGTGCTATACAGGCATTAATGATCAATGCTGTGAGGTGGAGGGTTCCTGGAATACTATGGGAAAGTCTGCAAGGTGAGCTGATGTACCCAGCAGCTTCTTTGGGAACCTGGCACTGAATTCACTAACATTTATGCAAGTCACAATGGGAAGTTAACGCTGGTGTAAACCACAGCACTACACCTCTGACTTCCCCTCACGCCTGCTGTGGCTACTGGGCCTGAAATAGAACAGTCCTAGGGTGGAAACTAGTGGGAGCCCGGCTTTGGTTTGAGCTATGCTGCTGTACAGTGATGGCATTGGACAGGGCATGGAAAAGAAGGCACAATGCATATATGTCCTGAAACCTATGGATCATTGACAAGTCTGAAGTTAGTGGGACCCCATGCCCAGTTACTGCAAGTGATCACTAGCTTCCCACACACATACACTGACTCCCAAGAGAAGAATGTGATGAGTTTTCAGAGATATGAAAGTTGTAGCGCTTTTGTCTTTGTTTCCCCTGTCTGCATTTTTATGCAGGGACAGGAGAAAATTGGCTAATTCTACTTAAAGTGCATTTCCATTATTTTTGCCCTTCACTTATTTGGATCTTATATAAAGATGCTCTTTTCACCCTGAAGCTTGCAACACCCCCACACAACTCAAATAAGTTTCCAAGTTTTAAGCTAATCAACTTCAAGTAGATCTGCCATCTGCTGTGTACCAGGAGAAATACAAATACTTACTAAAACACTGCAATTATACTTCTAATTATTATCTGTTTTTTAATCTATTCCTAATTAAGATAGACTGTGCCAGATGCTAAATTTTTGCTACATTATCTAAATCAAAGACCGAGTTTATCCACTGATATAGAGTTACACTTGAGATAAAATTCGCCCTTTTTATTTATTATTTAAGGTGACCCAGTGCCATATTAAAAGTATCTTAGAGAAGAAGAGTTAATGAAGGGTTAACTCTCAATAAAAGAAATTGTTACGAAACAGAAACTAAGGCTTTGCCTCTGAATAGGTTTCTATTTAAATGGTTAATAAACAGAAGAACTTGGAAGGCAAGAGCTGCAGAAAAAGTTTTCTGGGTAATGGACTGAAGTAGTTTCCTTATGTGTGAGGAGGTGTTGAGTTACAGCAGGAGGAATGAGAGCTGGGTGGAGAGAAAAAACGTCTGATCTGCAACCTTTCCCTTCTCTTAGGACAACATGTATAACAGTTAAACAAGAAAAGCAATGGGAATATAACGTGGAACTTGTACTTATTGTTTCTTCAGTGACCTAGCGTCTGTGTTTACTGTAGATGAAATGAAACGCTGCTGGATTAATCATGAAAAGCTGAGGAAACGCAGATGCCCTGCTGTAAAATGCCACGCAGGCAAAGACTGACAGGCAGCAGGATCTGAGGTTTCCCCTGGATCACTAGTCAGACGTGTTCCAGGGAGAAGGGACTGTACACACTGCCGGCTCTCACTAAGGTAAGAGGGCCGGGGGCAAGCACAATAAAGAAGACAAACAAACTTTTAAAGATGAACAAGATCCGGAAGCTTTTCCGAGGTAGTGGAAGAGCTCTCGCGTTTATATTTGTTGCCTCTGTCATTTGGTTGATCTTTGACATGGCAGCTCTCAAGCTTTCATTCAGCGAGATCAACACCAAGGTTTTGAAAGATGAGATGATCAGGAGGGAACGGGAAAGGTTCAAAGTTTGGCAAAACCTAGAGAAGAGCCCTGAAAGCTCTAGAAGGGAACCAAAACTTCCCCTAAGAGGCTTTGAAAAGGGGAGATTTGGAAATAAGAAATATAAAAATATAGAAGAGAAAGTGGTAGAGGTTGAAAATGAAATAGACAAACAACAGAATGAAAAGATAACACTAAAACCAACAGAAAAGAAAAGCACAGCCTCCAAAACAGCCTATAAGAAAATGATTGTGCCACTTGGGACATTTTCAGTGAAACTGCTGAGCCACCAGCCCTCTGTTCCCATGGAAAAGAAAGAGAGAAAAAAGAATGTAAAGACTGTAAACTCAACAGACCTGCTGAGAACAAAGCAAACTGTTCCCAAGGGGCTTCAGCAGACCCCATTAGTTGCAGCACCAGGGAGATCAGTTGTCAAATTAACACACAGCACAGCTACTATACAAAACAAAGTTGCACAGAAAGGGAGCAACCCTGTGACTAAAGCATCAAAGGGAATTGAGGGCAATTTAAAAATTGGGATTACAGATAAAATCCCCTTGGCTGGATTAAAACAGAAATTGCAAACAAAGGGAAACCCCAAAGAACCTCAGAAGAACCCCCCAGTACCAGATTTGCCAATTCCTGGGCAAATCAACCCTGTAAAGCAAAAAAGTACTGTGGGGAAAGCAATAGATGGCATTGAACACAAAGCAAGCAAGAGTTTGGACATACCTGGCAGCAAGCTGGCTGCTGTGACCAGAGTGGAGAAAACAGGATTGCCTACAAATACAACAGGACTGGGAAAGCTGCCAAAGGAAGGTGAAACAAAAGCTGCTCATGAAAAGAAATTAATTTTCCCTGAAAATCAGTTTGTCATTATTAGTAAAAAGGGGATAAAAATCAACATCCCAGCAACCCAAAATCTTGTAGCTGATTCCAAAGGAAATTTTACAATGAGATTGGAAAGGAGCAAAGAACAGCAATTCATTAGCAACAAAAGTGAGGATGCCCTTAAGGTGAACTCTGTAACCAAGACTGCCAGTCTTAATGGTTTAACTAAGAAAGTACTTTTGACTGAAGGTCCAGAGCTAACAAAAGTTCACAGTGTCAGGTTAGCTGCTAAGGAGCAATTAAGGAAAATAAATCAAAGCACCTATACAGTCCATTTTACAAGGAACACTGGAATGCATAAAGTCTTAACACTTGATGCAACACTTTCCCCAAGAGATCCCAAAGCTCCCGGTCAGTTTGGCCACCCAGCTGCAGTCCCTGATGATAAGCAAGAAGAGGCAAAAAGCAGATGGAAGGAAGGAAACTTCAATGTCTATCTGAGTGATTTGATTCCTGTAGACCGAGCCATTGATGACACAAGGCCTGCTGGGTAAGATTTGTTTCCCCCTGCGTAAATGATCTCAGAGAAGGTTGAATTATGTATTGAGTACAAGGATTTCATTATGAAATGCTTTCATTTTCTGGGGCTTTTAACATGTATAGAAACAGTCTAATAATATCAAATAGTCGTGCTCTTTCAAAACTGCAGTGCACTGTTATTAGCCTTATGATAAGTGTCAAGGAAATATCTCTATATTTTGAGCTAATGGGCTAATCACACAGTAGTTAAAATTTTCAGAAGCTCCTAAGGGGCTTAGAAGCCTCTATCCTATTTTACAAGAGGCGTAGGAACATAGAAACATAAGTCCTATTGACTTTCAGTATGCCTAAGTCCTTTTAAAAATAGGATTTAGGCTCCTAAATCACTTGAGCATATTTGAAAATTTTATACAGTTTAGTGTAATATCCAGCATTTAAATGCACCATAAGCAAAATCAAGAATATTGGCATATGAATATTTGGTTGTGAATTCTGTCACATACTTGTTCTAAGCACAAGGCTGGTAACTGATAGCTCATGAGGTCTCACCCTTGCTCTGATATTGCCTCCGTATCTGATCTTTTCCTTTTCCTCAGTTTCCCAACATTTACAATGGAGGTAAGAATGTATACTCAGCTATCAGAAGCACCTTTTAAGGATTAGTTAGCTGATGTTTCTACCATGCTTAGAAGCTGAAAACTACCATGTATGCGCTAACTAGTAGGATTGTTAAATAGCATTGTGTATACTGTACTTGACATATTGTTTGGAATATTCACTAGGTAATGTGCCTTTACCTAGGATTAATCTAACCAATCACTCGTGGTCTAGTGAAGTGAAGAACTTCTTGGAGTTCACTTTCTTTGTTATAGTCCAGGACAGTTCTGAATGATAGAAGTTTGTGCATTTCAGGTTTATATGCCATCACAGTATACAAGTGTGTAATTTTGTTTGTAGAATTATTTGTGATGAAATAGAACATTTCCTTGAGGTCTGCAGATGCTCCTGGTGCAAAAATCTGTGGTCCAAATACAGAGGTGACATGTAAGGTGCTGTAAGTTACTTTGCTTGTCAGAAGGTGTGATGGAGACTGAGTTAAAGAATTGTAACGTACATATAGAAAGGACCTGGACAAAGGTGCAAGTTGAAGTTGGGGACCTAATTTAATATGCTGTACACTTTCTTACATCTGTCTATTAGTTGCTTTTCTCACTGCAATCTTCTCTCCGAGGCTCTTGGTTATGGGTATGTTACATTTCATACTCCTGGGGCAAGTCTGTGCCACAGTACAAGCACTGAATTAATATCCTTTGCAGATTTTTCCCCCTTACAAAATAGATTCTGACAGCCAAAGGGAATCTGCAGTTACAGTTTGTGCCCACGAGGGGCTGATGTGGCACCAGAAGAGAGGGCTGCTGTGTACACGAGTACTGGAGGGGGTCATACCAACAAGTGGGATGACAACATTGAATCTGGGGATGAATGGGTGTGGGGATACAGAGCCACATGGGGACAGGGTAGCTATGTTTGACTGAGTAAGAGTGCAGGGACACACAAGGATGGGGCAGATATGCCTGACTAAACGGGCCAGTCTAGGCCGGGTCAGACAGGCTCTATATAGGGAGGCTCTCCACTCTGTAACAATTCCCCCCATCCCAAAGAAACCTATTTTATGCTTCTCTGCCCCATACCCAACAACCCTCCAGGTTTACTCCCAGGGTCCTTCCCAACAATTATTTCTCTTTCCCTCAGATCCTCCATTACCCCTGACTCTCCCAGCCTTTGCACTGCTTCTAAGGGGTGCAGGAAATACGTTTCCGTATTGTAGTCTATGGCTATGTCTAGACTGCAGCGTTAAATTGGAAAAAGATACACAATTTACAGTGTGCAAATTGCGTATCTTTTTCCGATGTTCTTTTGAAAGAGGCTTTTCCAAAATTGGGCGCCAGATTTTGGCAAAACCTGCTCTTTCTACACATCCCTTATGCCTCGTAGAACAAGGTTTATAGGGATGGTGAAAGAGCACGTCTGCTTTTTTGATTTTTTTTTTTTTAAAGTGGAGGCATTCCTTGGACACAGCATTGCTTTTCTGGGATACAGCTGGTATCCCGGAAAAGCGCTGCAGTCTACACATAGCCAAAATGAATTATTACTCAAAGTCTCATAGTAATATGCGTAATAAGGAATATTTTAGGCAAAAAACATTTCCTGAATCTTTTTTGTTATCTGCATTGTTATAGACTTACTTGCTATCAGGTGTTTTGGAATAAATTACCAACATAATTTGAACTGGCATGATCATGCTTTATTATTTTGACAAATAAAATATGCATAATTTAAAAATATATACACAAAGGAATTAACTTTTTGGTGCAGCATTTTGGGCACAGAATACCCTCAGGAGTACATTTAGACTCCCTGAGCTCTATCTAGCCTGCTGCATCTTCATGTGCTCACTGATTTCAATGACAGCTGCATGTCTTTATACCAGGATTCACCACAATTCCTCTCATTTTACACATCCGTTCTGAAGTTTACTTCATGATCTAAGGCAGGGCTAGGCAAAATATGGCCTACAGACTGAGACCAGCCCATGGGAGCCTCCATCAAGCTCCCTGCCTGCCTCATTCTTGTTCAGTGCTCAGAAAAGTTGGCTGTGGGGCCATATGTTTCTGTGAACACTGTGAGCCTAAGCAGAGGGGGAGAGACTTCTCACACTGTCCCCACTCCCAGCAAAATCTTACAGTTTTACAGCTCCCATTGCCTGGTTTCTGGCCAATAGAAGCCACCTGTTTGCAAGAGAGGTGCCCTATAAAGTACCCCTCCCCCAAGGTTGCAGCGTTAAGTTCAGAGTAGCACACATGGCCCCTGCAATTGCTCTGAGCATGTGCAGGGCTATGGCTACGAAACCTGCTGGGTTGCTGGCTGAGAGCCACACAGGTAAGTGCCTCCTGGCCAGAGTCTGCCTCTGCTCTCGAGCTCCTCCCTCTTCTGTCCCCCTCTAATACCCTATCTCAGGTCCTCTTCTCCGGTCACAACTGAAATCCCAGCACTTCCTCCTGAACTCCTGCACCAGCTCACAACCCCCTCTCAGACCCTGCACTCCATCTGCACCCCTTCCTCCAGCACCCCCTCCCCCTACTGTACCCAGGTCCCCGGCCCCAGATTACAAGCCCCTCCTTCACCCAAATGCTCTCCCAGATCCCACACTTCCTCCTGCAAACCAGTCCCTTACCCCAAGTTCCTTTCTGCATCCAACCTCCAGCCCCACACCATTAATATCATGGAATAGTGATATTACCCTTGACCATCTACCAAATCCTTGAAGTGCCCCCCCCCATCAAAACTTATTGCCCACCCCGACCTAAGGTGAATTGCTCAAGGGAGCTGCACTGGGGTTCTGAGCAAAATGCGGGGGGGGGGGGGGGGAGGGGAACTGGCTTCAAGCTCCTGGAAAGGGCAAGGTCTCAGGCAGGAGGGGTGGGGCCAAGGGCAGCCAGACCTCAGCATTAGCTGGATTGCACTGCCCTCCCAGCTCTGCCTGGAGCACACTGCACAGTATCCCCACCTCATTAGGCATCCCTAAGAGCTGCCCGGAGTACCGCCAGAGCGCTCCAGCAGTGATTAAAAGGGCTCAGGGCTCTGGACAATGAATGGCTGGGTCCAAGGGCAATTGCCCTTTTTGTCCCCCCCGCCCCAACCAATTGCGGGCTAGGAACTGCTACAATGTTTAGTGTACCATTGAAGCAAGGACACATTGTTTCGCACTGTGTATCCTTTGAAGCAAGGCAGAGAAACTATATAAAGAGCAAAGAGGCATCTCGTGTTTCATAGAACAAAGTTTTGTCTTGAAATACTTTTAAAGTGTCACCTGAAGGAAACAAAAGAACCAGAGCGATCAAAATCAGCATATTCACCAGTATTATCAGCTAATGTAATCAGGATATTCACCATGAATGTTATAGGTATATTATAGAACTGTAAGATATTAAGGTGATGAGTCATAGTCCTGGGAAGGATAGAAACTGAACATCTACCTTGTTAACACAGAAACGCCATAGCCAAACATGGGAGTGCTATAGGCAACATAGCACCTAGGCAAACTGCCCATCTGATATTACAGCTTAGTATAGTATCTGAAAAGATAAAAACCCCGTACTTAGCAACATGGAAAGTTGGCTGGAATATTTTCATTGTGCTGGTAGTTTTTTGCATTTCTACAGGGCAACAATTTCTTCTTTGTTTAACTAATGGAGTATGCAGTTTCCAAGTTAAAATTTCTCATCAACAGACCCTGTACTCTAGAGCTACATCTACGCTTCAGGAATTTGTCGGCAGAGGCAATGCAAATGAAGCACTCATTAGCATTTCTCGCACTCTCATTTGCATAGACTCTTCTGATCCATTTTGCAGAAGAGGTCTTTCCACAAAAAAATGCAGTGTTGTTGAGGCAATAACCCCTTTTACCCAAGATCCTGTATACCTGCTTGTTTGAGGAATAAGGGTTCTTGTGCAAAATGGCCCCATATACACTGTGGTTTTTTGAGCAAAAACCTCTTCCGCAAAACAGATTGGCAGAGACTATGCAAATGAGAGAGTGAGAAATGCTAATGAGCACTTAATTTGTATTGCTTCTGCTGACAAATTCCTGCAGTGTAGATGTTGCCTAGGACTTTCTAACCAGTGCAGAGCATCATTTCCTATATACCACTTTGCATCTTGACAACCAGGTACACATGCTAGCAAAGTCATGCATTGCAGACACCTTTTTGCAGCAAGAGAGACATTTTAGGGAACCAGCAGTCCTTAATCATCTGGAGGCCATCCTAGACTGTGCTGTGTGCTCTGACTCCATCATACACATGCTCACGAATCAAGAGAACAGGGGTAACATTTTCATAGGTGCCCAAACTTAGGCTGTTAGAGCCTATATGAAGAGAGGTTAAAGCGACTAGGACTTTTCAGTTTAGAAAAGAGGAGACTAAGGGGGGATATGATGGAGGGCTATAAAATCATGAGTGATGTGGAGAGGGTGAATAAAGAAAAGTTATTTATTAGTTCCCATAATAGAAGAACTAGAGGACATCAAATGAAGTTAATGGGTAGCAGGTTTAAAACTAATAAAAGAAAGTTCTTCTTCACACAGAGCGTAGTCAACCTGTGGAACTCCTTGCCAAAGGAGGCTGTGAAGGCTAGGAGTATAAGGGTATGTCTACACTAGCCCCCTAGTTCGAATTAGGGAGGCTAATGTAGGCATTCAAAGTTGCAAATGAAGCCTGGGATTTAAATATCCCGGGCTTTATAGTTCGAACTAGAGGTTTAAAGAGAAGCTAGATAATTTCATGGAGGTGAGGTCCATAAAAGGCTATTAGCCAGGGGATAAAAATGGTGTCCTTGGCCTCTGTTTGTCAGAGACTGGAGAAGGATGGCAGGAGAAAAATTGCTTGATCATTGTCATTGGTCCACCCCCTCTGGAGCACCTGGTGCTGGCCACTGTCAGCAGACAGGCTACTGGGCTAGATGGACCTTTGGTCTGACCCAGTACGGCCATTCTTATGTTCTTATTGACTTTCAATATGTCTTAGACTTTAACTCACTTAGACACATTAGAAAATGTTACCCTGAGCTTGGAAGCAGAGGCACGTCACTCTTAGAGAAATGCAGAGACTTATCCCCAGGATGTTCAAATCTTGGGGGCATCTTGATTAAAAATGGCATTTAAGGTGAATTGTTCAAAAGTGTTCACTGTTGGCTTTTCTCTCTTACTATCTAATTCAAGGGTGAGCTGACTTCAAGGAAAGCAGAGTCAGGCCAACACTGAGCATTTTTGAAAGTCCCACATTTAAGCAACATTGTTTGGCTCCTTTAATTTAGTCTCCAGGTAAACATACACTGCTGAGGGGAATTTTGAAATTAAGCTTCTTTAACGGTGTGTCAATAGAAGGAGAATGGACTCTCTGATCCCTGCACAGGGAACATATTCTTTTTCCTGGAGTAAGAAAAGATAACTGGTGTTATTCCTTAATTTAACCATTTACCTAAGGGTAGCTTTAAGTCATGAGTGGGGAACCTCTGGCCCGGGTGCCAAATCTGACCCCTGGCTTGCCTGGATCCAGCCCCTGAGGCTCAGGACTCCCCCCAACATCAGCAAGCCAGCGCTGGTGGTCCAGCTTTGCGGTCTCACCATCCCCATCCCACTGCTGCACCCGTAGCTTGCTCCTGCACCCTATTTCCCACCCAGCCCTCCTATCCCCACAGCCTGCTCCTGCACTCCCACCCACACACTGAACCCCTTATTTTTGGCCCCACTCCAGAGCCTAGAAGGGCCCACAAAAATCTACTGGCCTAGCCCCTCCCCCCCCCCGGCTCCGGTGTGTGAGGGGAAAATGGGGAGTGACTTTCTCCTTCTCAGTTGGGGGCCACGTCAATGAGGCTTTTTTGTTCTTGGGGCTGCTGCATCAGCCTGAGATTCATCTTTGGCTAGACGACTATGCACATGCTAAATAAATAAATAGGAAGCACAACATCTAGAAAGCAGTGGGGGATTTCTAAAGCAAACGATGGCATCTTCAGAGGTGTGATGCAATTCTCCTAGACCACAGTGGCTTGTTTCCTAAGCAGCTAGAAGAATCCCTAGGATCTGGACTAGTGATAATAAAATTAAGTAGTTAAAATTTGTTTTGATATGGTAATCTCCTGTTACCACCACCCTTAGTCCATTGAGTCTTGCTTGTGTCTTTATGGTCGTGCTACTTTTGCACCCCCAAAGTTCCAGTCTTTATATAGTGAAAACCATCACTCTCAGCATCTGCCTTCTGCCTCTGCTGAGGCCACCGACAAAGTCATCCACATCAAAATGTTTTTTAAGAGCAGGGAAGGATTGCAAATTCTCTCTCCCCCCAGTGATGAACGCTTCTCCAGTAGTACATTTAGTGTGTGTTTTCCAGTGACTTTGAGAGTCCTGAACTCACTTCCCAATCCAAAATCTCCTGCACTGCAACAAGCTGTGTCATTGCCATGAGCTAATGTGTTGATGGTTTCCAACTAAAATATATCAAATATCAACATTTCCTTCTAGCTGATCCAGTGTCCTAAGATGAACCCACAGTAAGCCGATTATCAAATCATTTTCATGCTATAAAAGGGGGAGGAAAGATACACTAAAAGGAATACTATAAAGGCTGATTATGGATTTTTTTTATAGCCAGTGCTAGAAAGGAAAAGAAAACAGTTTGCATTTGCAATGAGGGAGATGCTGATAGGCTCTGAGAGCACTTCTTTATTATGATATGTGTGTCACATTCTTTCTGGGATATGCAGGTATATGGCTGTATCTGAGGGTACGTCTACACTGTAACACTATTTGAAAATAACCAGCACTATTCCAAAATAACTTAATATGCATCTACACAGCAGGCAGTTATTTTATAATAGTGTCAAAATACTATCAAGCTGCAGGGCTTCTTACTCCTACTCCTATAACCCTCATTGTACAAGGAATAAGGGAAGTCAGAGGAAGAGTGCTCTATTAGAAATTAGTGCTGTGTAGACAGCACCAAAACTCAATAAGCTAGGTCGAAATAAGATATGCAATTGACGTAGCTCAATTTGCGTAGCTTATTTCGAGTTAAGCTCTGAAGTATAGACACACTCTGTGCCAATAAAACTATAATTTGATTATTTATATTTTCAAAGATAAGAAAATATGATTTTTTTAAATTGTTCTGGCATGTAGTGCTCTGGTGCCTGCTTGTTTTTAAAGGGAAAGTATAAAAGCAAATGGTGCTTTATGTTTTATTCTCACTAAGAACATCATTATTCCTGTAATACTCTCAATTAGTAGATGAGTTGATTGCTATTCCTGAAAAAGAGGCATACCCAGGGAGGAAACAGATTGAACCTTTGTTAGACTCCACTTTATCAATAATAGAGAGCAAGCAGGCCCCAATAATTCTAAGGTATTCTAGAAGAAAAATAATATAATTCAGAGAAGAAGAGTTTGTCAGTAAAATGCTCTGTATTCCTCAAGATCCACTTGATGATACCAAAGCTTAGGGAGTGAATGTCCCCTTAAGGCCCATATCAAAACAGTAGTTGAATTGCAAATAGACGATGAGAAAAGCTGCTCATCGACCTTTTGTTCAAGCACTGAAGACCCGGACTTGACCCATCACATTTTGACTGCCATGGAATAAAATGACAAATTCATAGAAATCGGAAAAATTTTATCACTCCCTCAAATCTGCTGATTTTCATCTTTCCCTGTTTGCTAGGCTAGTAGGCTACATTCAAACCCTCTGGATGGCAGATTCTTGATGCGCATTCAGCATTCACAGGCTGCGATGGTGGGGAAGAAGGTATTTCATATGAAAAAGATCTTGACCCAGGACAGCAAATGTTTGATGCTTTTAGATTCTGGCATTGTTTGAGAAATGGAACCTCAAAGATAGTTATGTGTGTTATGCATATACCTCATGTCAGCATAACATGTGTATAAATGTGTATGTTGTAATGTCATTCCACCATGTTGTGCTCTCAAGATTAATCAGTTTTGGTCCACTCAAAACAGTTAGACTGGGTAAGATTTCTTCTGTCTCTGCACATTTTGTGCATTGTTACTATGAACAGTCCTTTTTGGAAGTGATGATTTCCCTGGTTCATTACATGTATCAGGGTCCCCCCCCCCCCATACATCTGATTTATATGCACTTTAGAATGTCAGGGAATTCAGATGCTCTGTGAATCCTCAGCATCTTTCACAGTCTTTCTCTGCTTTCAGTTAAGTACAGCATTGTGCAAGTGCCAAGAAACTGATGCTCTGAAGAAACAGCGAGGTTACTGTGCTTGTTTTGCCAAAGCAGCACTTTCTTAAACAGAAAAGTGGTGATACCTGTTCAGGCTGTAGATTGCATTTCTTTGAGCAACTGAGGACTGTGTTCTGGGGAGAGACACAGCAAGAGATAAATGAAGGCATGTTGGTAATAAGGCAGTGGAGCTATAGGATGAAGGCACGCCAGAAACAGGACAGCATTAGCTATACAATACCATCAGCAACAGCAGAAACATTAGGAACTACGGCTACCAGATGGTTTCAAAAAAATACTAGACACACTTGATCTCAGATGGTGTGGGGGACCGGCCAGGAGGGGAGCGGGTCTGGCTGGGAGGAGGTTGGGAGGAGTGAGGCTGGCCTGTGGAGATCGGGGAGGGAGGAACCAGCCGGCAGGAAGCAGACCTGGCCGGGAGGTGGCCAGGGGGAGCAGGGCTGGCCAGCAGGGAGCAGGGATGACCTGAGCACACACAGATCCCGGGGTGCTGCCCGTCCCGTGCACAGTCCCGGCAGGGTGCACAGGCAAGTCCGTCCCCAAGGAGTCCATCCTGCCCCGCCCCACACCCGTCCTCTCTATTGTGTAGCTGAGTACTGCCTGGCTGGCAGACACACTCACGCAACTACATACTGATACTCATGATATGAATACAGCTTACTTAATTAGAAAATACCCAACATTTATATGTCCGGTATTTTCTCAATTTGTTTCCCGGACAGAAAGCTCAAATACCGGACTGTCTGGTTCAAAACCAGACACCTGGCAACCCTATTAGGAACGAATACTGTAATAATGCAGAGGTGCTGGAACAAGGGGTGATGCAGCATGCTCTGGCTTGAAATGGCTTCTGTTATATACAGGGTTTCTTGTTGATTCAATGGCTGTCAGTGCCTGTACTATAAAAGTTATTCCAGCACCCCTGTAATAGTGGGTACATTCTTCTTCTTCTTAAGCCTGGATCCTTTAAAAACTATAAGTACATATGAAACTTTGCTCACATGAGAAGGTACATTGCAATCAACAAGAACACTTCCATGAACAAAAATACATATCTGATTATTGGAGGATCAGAGTCTTAGAAGATGTTTGCTTAATGAAAATGAGATAATTTAGCACTGACTACTTTGTAGTAGCTGCAGCCGCTGTGAGATGTTACCATGGGAGCCAACAGAATTGCTGGGCCCATAGGCAAAGTGTGGGAGGGCTGGCTCTGTGAAGGGGCAGGACGAGGGAAGCAAGCCCTCAGCAGCACCTGGACCACACCACCTCTCCCCCACAGCCAGCCAGCCCAGGGATTCTGGTGGCAATTTAAAGGGTGTGAGGCCCTTTTGAATTGCCAAGGTCTAGGGCAGTTGCCCTTTTTGCTATCCCCCGTCAGTAGGCCTGGGTGTTACTATAGGTATGTCACTCAGTGAGTGGATAAGAAGTAGGGTTGTGCGTATGAGTGCGTGTGCATGCATATGAGAGAGAGAGGATATTCTTGGCCTCTGCTGAGACTGCTCACACTACAAATAGTATGTGTTATAATAAACATCTAATGCACCTGAACACTCATCTTCGTAGCACTGGAACTTCCTTATTGACATTTTATCTTTATTATTCTGAATACTTCTATTCCTTCCCTGCCAACACCTTATAAATGTCCAAGCTAAGCACAAACTATCAGCCTTTTAAAGTTTTACTGAAACTTACAGAGGTTTAAATCATCTGGCTACACATATATTAAAATCATTATCTGCTGGATGCTACGTATTTGTATTGTTGACCTTTCAGATGTTCAGAACAACTGGTTCACAATGACCTTCCAACTACCACGATCATCATGTGTTTTGTGGATGAAGTGTGGTCCACTCTCCTACGCTCCGTTCACAGTGTTCTCAATCGATCTCCTCTTCACCTGATTAAAGAGATTATTCTGGTGGATGATTTCAGCACAAAAGGTAAGTGAAAGCTTTCTTTCAAATTCAGGAAAGGAATATGCCCTGGGGCTAAAAAGCAATTTGCCTCTCCTTACTTAAATTCTGTATAAGAAAAGAAATATAATTTTCTTCATTAATTTCAATTGATTCCATGTTTTAATCACAAAGCTATGCAACCTTGTGCTGTGATCACAGCCTGAATTGATTTCCCCACCAGCTCTCTCAAGCCAGCCAAGATGAGGCCAATGTAATGCTTGGGTAGGAGATTTCCAAGAACACTTGCATAAGTAGTAGAGTGAAGATAGACTCCTTCCTTCCGAATCAATACAAAACCATTGCCCCTTATAGTGTTGTGGGTACAGTAATTCCTCATTTAACACTATAGATATGTTTCAGAAAATGATTGTGTTAGTGGAAACGTGTTATGCGGGGTCAATTTTCCCATTGAAAATAATGGAAGAGGTGGGGGTTGCGTTTCAAGCAATAGTGTCTGTTGACATAAGGTTGGGGGAGAAAGAGGACTGTGTTACAGCATGGAGGGGAGGTGTTTGGCTCTGGGGAAGGGAAAGGAAGGGAAGGGGAGGAGAGGGGAGGGAGATTGGGTTGGGAGTATGCCCCTGTGACGGGTCTGCTGGGACCCGCACTGCGTTCGGCGAGGGGGGATTGCTGGGGAACGGCACAGTGAGCGGCAAACCCTCCACCAGTTTTCCAGGGAGGCGGGGGAAGCCCCACGCAGCCACTGACGATGGGCTGACTGGGGAAACCCAGCCGCCAGCCTGCAGGCGGAGGCGGAGGAGAGGGGGCAAGGCATCTGGCAAGAGGAAGTCAGCGGGGAATGGAATAGTGAGCAGCAAATCCTCTGCCGCTTTGCAGGGAGGTGGGGGAAGCCCCGCGCAGCCGCCGGCAACGGGCCAGCTGGGGAAATAGTGCTATTCTGGGAACGGTCGTGTAATTCAAAAAACGTTCCCTAAAAAAAAATCGTGCTATTGCAAAAACATGTTAAGCGGGCATGTGTTAAATGAGGAATTACTGTACTATGTTGCGTGAAGCTCCGCTTTTCACATGAGATTTAAAATAGGTGGCTCTGACCCAAGATAACTAGAACATACTCGAATAGTGATAGAAATGTAGCCGTGTTAGTCTGGGGTAGCTGAAGCAAAATGCAGGACAATGTAGCACTTTAAAGATTAACAAGATGGTTTATTAGATGATGAGCTTTCGTGGGCCAGACCCACTTCCTCAGATCAAATAGTGGAAGAAAGTAGTCACAACCATATATACCAAAGGATACAATTAAAAATGAACAAATATGAAAAGGACAAATCACATTGCAGAACAGGAGGGAGATGCGGGGGGGGGGGGGGGAGGAAGGAAGGTAAGTGTCTGTGAATTGATGATATTAGAGGTAGGGAGAGTGGGATGTTTGTGAGTTAATGGTATTAGAGGTGATAATTGGGGAAACTATCTTGGTAATGGGTGAGATAGTTCAAGTGTTTGTTGAGTCCTTTTTGGAAAGTGTCGAATTTTAACATGAATGACAGTTCAGAGGATTCCCTTTCAAGTGCAGATGTAAAAGGTCTTTGTAGCAGAATGCAGGTGGTTAAGTCATTGAGAGAGTGTCCTTTCTGGTTAAAATGGCAGGAAACTGTTTTTTCTTTGTGATCTTGTCTGATATCTGTTTTGTGGGCATTAATCCTTTGGCGAAGTGTCTGAGATGTTTGTCCAATGTACATAGCAGACGGACACTTTCGGCACATGATAGCATAGATTATATTTCTGGATGCGCAGGAATATGTGTTCTTGATCTTATAACTCACTTGGTTAGGTCCAATAATGATATCAGCAGAATGAATATGTGGACAAAGCTGGCAACGGGGTTTGTTGCAAGGGAAGGTACCAGGGTTGGTATTAGTGTGGTATGTCCTGTGGTGGTTGGTAAGAATCATTTTGAGGTTAGGTGGTTGTCTATAGGAGACTATGGGTCTGTCTCCCAGAGCCTCTTTGAGTATGGTATCCTGTTCCAGTATAGGCTGTAGTTTATTGATAATGTGTTGGACAGGTTTAAGTTGGGGCTTGTAGGTGATGACAAGTGGTGTTCTATTGTTGGTTTTCTTGGGTCTGTCTTGAAGTAGATGGTTTCTAGGTATTCGTCTGGCTCTTTCAATTTGCTTTTTTATTTCTCTGGGTGGGTAGTTGAGGTTTATAAATTCTTGGTAGAGATCCTGAAGCTTCTGGTTTCTGTCAGTGGGATTAGAGCATATGCGGTTGTATCGAAGGGCTTGGCTATAGACGATGGATCGTGTGGTGTGTTCTGGATGGGAGCTGGAAGCATGTAGGTAACTGTATGAGTCGGTGGGTTTTCTGTAGAGAGTAGTGTCTAATTTTCCATTGTTGATTTGTACTGTGGTGTCCATACTCTTGACAGTTAAAATTATAATCACAGAATCCTGGCCAAATTCAATTGCATTTGGCCTACTGCAGTGGCCTTGAAATCTCAACTAAACCCAGTCTTGTTCATCTCTTAAGCTATTGGGTAGCGTGAAAGCATCTAAGATGGTCACTTATATACAGTTACTTTACATGCACAGTCATAGTAACTGCCTATGCCACTGAGTCTCTGCTTTTTAATACTTTGGTTCTCAATGCTCTACAACAATGCTCTTGAATAATTAAAAAAAGGGAGAATTTTTAGATTGATACATCCTCCTGGCAAGCCCTGGGCCAAATCAAAATCAAAAGCAATTGTTCTAATTGTTGTACAAACACAGACAGGACCCCTGACCTAAAAAGAGAAGTGGCATAAGAAAGATGAGAGGAAAATGACTTAATTCAGTATCTAAATGTTACAGAGATTTGCATTTTTAGGTAAATAAATAGATTTTCACATAGTTTTTTAGCAAACTTTCCTTAACTTTTTCACTTTCTTTTGTATGGTCTAACCAGCCCATGGCATAATAAAAGTATTGGGCCTCTTCCAATATAAATGTTATGGGTGGTGAAAAAGTCACGAGAGAACTGAGTTTTATGTGGTTCTATATTTCTAGTAGTGGTAAAAAAGGCAGAACTTCTAGTGTGTCCAAAGTTTAAAAAAGTCAATCCAAGATTTTGAGTTGGATTTTGAAATGCAAACATTTCTTTCCTTTAGAAAGCAAAAAAGGACATATAAAATTCAGGAGACAAACCCTAAGGTTTTTTCTCAGACAAACTTATATAAATAGGAATTGTTACAGTCAGTTAGTTGAATAGTCAATCTACTGCAATACCTGGTTTCTGACAGAGGTCAGCTCTAGATGCTTCAGAAGAAGGTGTCAAAAACTCCACTGTAGAAATGCTCACTGAGGCCTTCTCTCACATTTCATTCTGTCTTTACTCAGGCAAGAATCTGGCCCAATATATTGAACCCTCACATGCTTAGGGTTGCTACTAAGCCATACAGCTTCATTTCTCACATTTTATTCTGTCTGAGAATTTTGTACGATAAAACCCACTCCCATAAAAAAGTCAAACAAATCTAAGTGCCATGTGAGAAATAATTGCTTGCAAGTCTGCATTCTTCACTCAGTTTAAGAACAGATGGATTTAAATGTAGCCATTAATATTAGCTGTTGGAATTCAATAGAAAATTTGCAGAGCACAGAAAAAAAGGCACTCACTCTATGGAAACCAAGTTGAGAACAAGTTTTTAATGGGATTTATGGTGGTCTAAAGGCAAAAATTCTGATTTTAAAAATTATAAAAGAAATGTTAAGTATAAGCCTCAGTGGGAAATGCTATAGATTGATATAGGACCAGTGTCACATAGACTGGAATTTTCAAACTGAGCAGTGATAGAATCAGACTCATAGAACTGGAAGGGATCTGGAGAGGTCATTGAGTCCAGTCCTCTACCCTCATGGCAGGACCAACCACTGTGTAGATCATCCCTGATAGGTGTCTGTCTAACCTGCTCTTAAATATCTCCAGTGATGGAGATTCCACAACCACCCTAGTCAATTTATTCCAGTGTTTAACCACTCTGACAGAAAATTTCTCCTAATCTCCAACCTAAACCACCCTTGCCGCAATTTAAGCCCATTGCTTCTTGTCCTATCATCAAAGGCAAGGAGATCAATTTTTCTCCCTCCTCCTTTTAACACCCATGTAGGTACTTGAAAATCGCTATCATGTCCCCTCTCAGTCTTCTCTTTTCTAAACTAATCAAGCCCCATAGTTTGAACTAGGGGGCTAGTGTAGACATACCCTAAGGTGCTACAGGACTATAAGTTGTTTCTGAAGTTTTCTTATTAAAATTAATGAGAATTTTACCATTTACTGCATGGGAGCAGAGTTTGGATATTGCTGGGTGCTTTTGAAAATCATGCCTACAAATAGCATACATATTTTTGCCTTATCCCTTTCAATTTCCTGTTTTTCAAACCTCCATAGAGCTCAAACGCATGATTCATACAAAGAGGCTTCCAAATAGTTTGGGGAGGAAGGAAATAGTGCTGCTGAAGTGCCTAATCTAATGCTCTCCGATGTCAAAGTCTATGTCTACACCTCAGGCTTCTTGTGCAAGAAGCTTTTTGCGGAAGAGATCTTCTGCAAAAACTTCTTGCACAAGAGTGTGTCCACATTTCAAAAGCACATCAAAAAAGCGATGCGCTTTTGCACAGAGAGCATACAGATTGCCTGGATGCTCTCTCAAAAGGAAACTCTGATTGCTATTTACAGAATGGCCACCAGGTCACCCGTATTTTTTCCGATTGCTTTTTCTATTGGCTCTTTTTGCACAAAAACCCCCTGCTCCCCATCCACACATACCTTTTTCCACAAGAACTCTGGCACAAAAAGGAGCTTTTCTTCATAGGAGGAGGAATATCGACACCGGAAAAACTCCTCTGTTCTTTCATTTTACTTGCACAAAAACACGCTTGAGGTGTGGACGCTCTGTGAGTTTTTGTGCAAAAGCAGACTTTTTCCACAAAAACTATGTAGTATAGACTTAGCAAAAGAGACTATCTCCAGGTGGAAAAAGTGTGTTTCATAGATGATTTAAAAATTAATGAGATAAAACTTTTTTCACTGCTGTGTTATGGCTTGAAAAAGACAACCCAGTCATTTGTAAGAATTTGCTACTTTCTCTCCTGTTTAGAATACCTCAAGGATAACTTGGACAGATATATGTCAAGGTTTCCAAAAGTACATATCCTTCACCTCAAAGAAAGACATGGCTTAATACGAGCTAGATTGGCAGGGGCCGAGATTGCTAAAGGTAAGAGGAAAGTTCTTATGTGCCATTTTGGGTTTGTATGAATAGGGGAGTTATACTACCAAAATCTTACCTTTTACTGTGCTGTATATCATAGCATCTTAAACCAATATAGAGATAGCTGAATATTGTTTGACAAGTTTTGTCATTGCTTGGCAAAGAATTTTGCATGCATCTGACAAACTCACTATGTTGTTCAATACTACTCGGCCCATCATATATTTGGAAAAGTGAGGCAAAACTGACTGATTTGACATTAGGTAGATGATTTAAAATACAACAATTTTACTGAGCAGCTGAGAAGCTGGCTACTTTGAGGGAGGTACAGTGAGGCACTGTATTTCAGTTCTGAAAGAAGGATGTTAGAATTTCTAGCTCTCTTTCCTTGCTTCACTTCTTGACACTCACAAACCCATAGCATTTGGTCATTAAAATGTCTGTATTGTTTTATGCCAATGATACAATGTGTTGGATTCCCTCCTAACAGCCAGTTAGCAGCTTTCTACTAACAGCTACCATGGAGCAGTGGCTAAGGTACCTTCTGCTAGAAACACAGGTTGAGGGTGTGAGACCCCAACCCACCCTTGGAGGACAGCCAACCCTGACACCCTTGGGAGGGAGGATGCAGAATGTAGGGAGTTTGGGGGCTCCTCCAGTGGCACAGAGGGTAAGGTAACCAGAGGTGGAGGGATTCAAGCCCTACCCCACCCCCCTCTGGGGACAGCCACCAGCTTGGTGATGGCTAGCATGTGTCTTAAGATTGTTTTGTTTGTTGGAAACTTGTTTGGGTGGTAAGCAGATAAAGGGATATCTTTTTATGTAGTCATTTAAAGGGAAACTGTATTTGGGTTCATGGATCCTATATTTTCTTCTTCTTTGCCCAGGAAGCAATTCTCCACTTATTTAATGCATTGAGTTAGGGAAGATTGCCCCTTTCCAGACTTATATTCTAGTTTTACATTGTGCACTAGGACAGCACTTTTGAGTCCAAAATTCTGTCCCAGTGCCCACATCCAGTCTGCAGGAAGCGTGGATGGAACATGTTGCAGTTGGAACTTACAGGGGACATTATACCTCACTTAGCAAGAATTCCTCCTAGTAGCTACTGGGAAGCACTCAAAGCATCAGGGGGAAGTGTGGTCCATATTCTGGACCTGCCAAGCTCTTGCCTGCCAGTTGGAGAATGTACCACCTCTTTGTCCCTTTCTGCTTATCTCAGATGATTAGCATCTACAGGGGTTTTAGGTAGGAGTATGGACCACATTCTTTGCTGGGCTTCTGGCTTACACCCCCACAAGGCACACGTGGGTGACTGGAGTAGAGTATCTTCCACCTTTCTCTCCCATGTATGCACGTCCTCTAGAGCTCGCTATAACATGGCATTTTGAGAGCAGGCAAACACTCTTTACAAAAAAGTTGCTGGTAAATCATAGTTGAAGTCAAAATGTGTTCAGAATGAGACACACACTTAGCCTCTTCCTATGTGGGTTTATAGAATCAGTGTATTATTGTTAGGGGCAGGAATTGCTTGACTTGGACTTTACTGAATACATTTCAGTCTCAAAAATTAAATAACCTCACCTTAGTTCTCCTTTCTAGGTGATGTACTGACGTTCTTAGATTCCCATGTGGAATGTAATGTAGGATGGTTGGAACCACTTCTGGAAAGAGTCCGTTTAAACAGAAAGAAAGTAGCATGCCCAGTTATTGAAGTAGTCAGTGACAAGGACATGAGGTAATTTCATTCAATGGCATATTGTACTTCTAGGAAATACAAGCAACTTTCACAAAAAAAACCTTACAAATTAAAAGTATCAAAAATATTAATTCTGGGAAGACAAGTTACTTAACTTGCTAATTATTATTCACAAATTATTTCACTCAAGGAATAAAGAAAAAATTAAATGAACAAATATTTAAATATACACAGCTACCTCAGTTATCCCAAGTACCAAACAGCAAATGAAATTTGTGGTATGTCATGAATGCTGAGTTACTCAAAGAAGATCAGGGACGGTCTGTGCCTATAGGTAAACTCGGCAGCCACCAACGGCGCCACGTTAAATGGGGCGCCAAATTCCCTGCCACTTCCCCTTCATGGCGTCGGCCCCAGAGGAAGGCTTCCCTGCACCACAGGAGGGATGTCAGCCCCAGAGGAGGAGCGTAGGGAGTTGGCCCCGGGGGAGGCACTCAGCGGCTTCCGCTGTGCCGCAGGAAGGGGGGTGTCGGCCCCAGGGGAGGCACTCGCTGGCTTCCCCTGAGCCACGGGAGGGGGAGGGTCAGTCCCGGGAGAGGCGGCGTGCGGGGGTTTCCCCGTGCCGCGGGGGGGGGGGGGGGGTTTGGCCACGGGAGAGGCACGTGCCGGCTTCCCTCGGGTGGGGGGAATCCTGGGAGGGGGTGGGTGCAGGGGACTCTCTCCCCTGACTGGTACCCTGTTCCCTGTCCCCAGCCACAGAACTCCATCCCCAGCCCCCCTCTCCCCAGCGATGTGATGGTAATGGCAGTTAAAGCAGGATAGCGTAATGGACTAGTTTGGATTTGTAATAATAAAAATTATAATTAACATTTGTAATGCATTTTTAGTGGAAATCGTGCTGAAATATCGTCTATCGTGTACAAAGTTATTCTGAAAATGTCGTGTCTCTATTTTAATCTGATCTCAGAAATGTTGGTTGGATGAACAACCCGAATAATTATGCCTGTTTAAATAAATATGCTTAAAAACATTAAATGGAAAATAGGGGCAAAATGTTTCCTAGTTTACCAAAAACTTCAGCATATATCTGCCCTTGGGGTTGGAGGGGGGGGGGGGGGTACTGATTGCATGGTTTTCCTAGGGCACCAGTTGCTGGCAGCTAGTCTAGGGCCACCCCATTCACAAATTATTTCACTCAAGGAATAAAGAAAAAATTTAATGAACTAATATTTAAATACAGCCGCTCCCCGAGTTACAAACAAGTTACGGACCAACACTTGGTCTGTAACTCGAAGTGTTTGTAACTCTGATTACATAGAGTTACATGGCAACCGCGCTGTTCTTAAGCACAGATCGCCGTTCGTAACTTGGATCCGAATTTACGACCTCTTTGGTTGTAAGTGCGGATGGTCGTAAGTGGAGGTGGTCGTAACTCGGGGAACGGCTGTATACACAGCTATCTCAGTTATCCCAAATGCCAAACAGCAAATGAAATTTGTGGTATGTCATGAATGCTGAGCTACTCAAAGAAGATACATGAATAAATCTTTAAGATTTGGCTTTAATTATGCAGACACATTCATTTTCACTTATTCCTTTTGATTATGAGTCTGCTTCAAAATTCGATATTATAGTTTTCTTTTTTCCATGTGTAGTTACATGACGGTGGATAACTTTCAACGTGGGATTTTTACCTGGCCAATGAATTTTGGATGGAGACAGATTCCTCCAGAGGTCATTGAGAAAAATAAAATCAAGGAAACAGATATAATAAGGTAAGAGTTTAAAATTAAGCATTTTTTTTAGTAGAAATACCCCATCAGAGCTTCAACAACTACTCTCTGCTAGGCCAAAAATGTCCCTTTTACATAAATGGGCACAGAAGGGCCAACATCCAGAAAATCTGTGCAGTTCAGTTGTGTAGGAAGTTGTGCCATCTGATGTGTGCTGCCAAAGTCACAGAGAGCACAGCAAGCATTGCTCAACTGCTCATGAGCTGCAATATTCTGTTGGATCATGCATAGCCTCAGGGGCTCTAGCATACAAGTGGAGGGATTCCAGCACTGGCATAGCCAGAGATAAAGGTCTCGTACTAGAACAATCACACAGCAGCAGCAAATGGGCCCTTTTATGTCGTAAGCCACACAAGCTTTTGCAATTAGATGCACTTAGGTACAAAGTCAGCCCAGTTCTTTTGATCTCATCAGCCATACATTTTGTTGGTTTTGTCACAAGCACTTGAAGTTAGGGGGTTGGATTCCTCATCCTGCAAAGTCCACATTGTGTCCCCCATCTTTTCCCATTGGTATGAGAAGAGGGAGGTAATGAATCACGGTTACAGCAGAGTAGATTAAGAGGTGACAAGGGGCATGGTAGATTGGACTTTCACTCTCCTCAATCTCCCACTAGTGTAAGGACGCTGAGGGTACATCTACACTGTGCACTTATTTCGAAATAAGCTTGTTTGGAAGAAATACTTTGAAATAGCTCATTTCAAAATAGCAGGTCTACACTACAGGGAAGCCTCAAAATTAGTCCGAGGCAGGCTCCCCTAATGTGGGCATGCTAGCTAGATTTAGAGTCCCAGGAGGCACTGGTGAGTAATTAGTTTGAATGGCCCTGGGGAAGAGCTATTTTGAAATAGCAGCAGTGGAGTGTCCACACTACCGCTATTCTGAAATAGCTGTTTCAGAATAGGTGTTATTCTTCAAGTAATGAGGTTTACAGAAGATGGAATAAGTTGCCCATTATTCTGAATTTGTTGCTATGTAGATGCTGTGTAGACACTCGCATTGTTATTTCGAAATAATGTCATTTATTTCAAAATAACTGTGCTGTGTAGATGTAGCCTGAGGGAACTCAACCAGCAAATAGATTTGATCAGTTCCCAGCAGCTCTAACTTGTACCAGGGCTGAACAGTGCAGGATCAGGGGTCCAGAACTGGTTCCTACAACTCACCTCCCTTGCCCCCTCCCCTTCACTGTGTTCAAAACTAGCTTGGGTGATGTGGAGAATCCAGCCCAGGCTGTTTTTGGAGGTACCTTTGATTCCTTCTCTCTGGCTCGTGACTGGATCTCCTACCCAATGTTGTTTGAGCAAGATAAGAATCGTCTGTATGGTGGCCTTTCATGGTTAGCTCAGTTCTTTTTGTATTACTTTGATATCTATCTCATTATTCCACTTTGTACCACTGATTAAAGTATTTGGCCTCTAGGTGCCAACAGAAAAAGTTCTTTTCTGTAGAACTTTAACCTAAACTGTGAGCCCAAGATAATGTTTCTGTTCCTCCAGCACCAACAGGAAAGTCTGGGTAGACAGATAAACCAGAGATCAGAAAAAGACCTTAGAGGCTCAGCTTCACTAATTTTCAGCTTCTGTTCAGCCACTTTGACCAGGCATACGGTGCTGTCTTTGAACCAGTCTTTGACTCATGTTTACCCTTCCATCGCATGCTTTGTAAAGATTAGTATCCATTTTGATAGTGTGCTTGCTTGTCTGCGGTAAAGTAAAACACACACATTACTCTCACTGCCACGTAGTTACCTTCAGATTTTAAATAGCCTGGTTTTGCTTAATTTCATTGCCAATGGGTCTCTCTGTTTTTTCAAACTTATCTGTTTGCTCTGTCTAGTAACTCTCTCAGGTCTGTTTAGTTTCCATTTTTGAAAGTGCAAATTAACATAGTGTTGCACTTAGAGCCTGTTGCAGGACTGCTTGATTCCATGATTTCCTGGCTATTCCTATGTCGGCGTATTGTGGTAAGTGCATTTTTAATTGTCCCAAAAGTAAGGTCTGTGGTTCATTCCTAGGTGTCCTGTAATGGCAGGTGGATTATTTTCAATTGATAAGAAGTATTTTTTTGAACTTGGAACATATGATCCTGGCTTGGATGTTTGGGGAGGTGAAAATATGGAGATTTCGTTTAAGGTATGTTGCAGGAATAATGATACTGAATGTGTTTTTCTGATGGTTTGAATACTTAAAGCCTTTAAATGCTATTATCTCCGTGTGGCGGGGTACCACCCGCCTCTGTCCCCTTTCCTCTGGGGAACAAAGCGTTAACCCCCAGCCTGGGGGCCTAGTCCGCACTCACAGCAGGCCCAGCGGCCTAGTCCAACACTCTCAGCAGGCCCAGCGGCCTAGTCCAGCACTCGCAGCAGGCCCAGCGGCCTAGTCCAGCACTGCGGGGTGGGGTAGGGGGGTCCGGGCCCGCCCTCTCCACCGGACCCCAACCCAGGGCCCTAATGGTGGTGGGTGGTTCCCACCACCGGCTCAGCTGGGGGTCCTTCCCCAAAACATGCTAAGCCCACTGGGGGGGGGGGATTTCCCAGCCCCTTGCGCTGGGTTGCTTCCTACCCCCAATCTGGCGGCCGACGGAGGTCCCACCTGGTGATGCTGGGTTGCCGGCAGCGGCCTCGTCCGACGGTCTTGTCCCTGGGGCAGCTGCACAGGGGCGTCTTCTGCAGCGGGGCGGGCGGCCACTGGGCGTCGGTGTTGGGGGCGTGCTCGCCCCGGGGCTGGTGGTCGCAGCAGCGGCGCCTCCTCCGGCTCTGGATCTGGCGGCAGGTCCGGCGGCGGGCCTGCAGCTTGGGCTGGAGCTCCTGCCTCCCCAGCGGTCTCCCTCAACTGAGCAGCCCAGCAGTCTTTTATAGCGAGGCTGCACTTCGAGCATGCCCAGTAGGGCTGTGGAGGAGGGGCGTGTTCTGCCCAATAAATGGGCTCCCCTTCCTCCTGCTCAGTGCGGGGCAGGTTCGCCCCGTCACACTCCGAATCTCATTAAGGCCCCAAATTCATATTCTTCAGTGCTTTGTTGAATCAGATCCTCTCTTGGGGTATGTCTACACTACAGCGCTAATTCAAACTTCATTTTAGTTGCCCTCCCCTCTCCCAGCCTCTCTCTTCCCCTCTCCCACCTCCTTTTCCCAGTCTTCCCGAGTTTTGTTAAATAAAGAGTGTTTCTATTTTTGACCACACATGTCCTTTATTTTGTACATCAGGAAGGGGGGCTAGGGACGGGTAAGTGGAAGGAGGTGAGGGAGGAATGGGGTACGAGCCCCCGGTGAGGAGGACTGAGGTGGCTCTGCGAGCGCCTCGGGATGGAAACTCTCCTGCAGCCCCCCGATTGACCCCCCCCCCCGATGGCAGTCTGTGGCAAGTGCAGCCGGTCTGATAGCCGAGTGCTGTGATGTGCCAAGTGTGGGCACTCAGGGCACTCCAAGACAGGACTGCTTTGCACGCAGGGAACCCTGAGAACTGTCTGTCCGGGGTGGGGGTTAGGTCCCTTTAATCACAGCCCTCGGCTAGCCTGAGGCAGCAGCTCCACGCTCAAAGTCCTAATCTGATGCCCTGCCGGCACTGCTTCCGGCCAACCTTAACCTCGGTTCAGGGTCCACTCAATGTAGACATGCTAGTACGAATTAGCAAAATGCTAATTCAAACTAGTTTTTAGGTCTAGATACACTAATTCGAATTAGCTTAGTTCAAATTAGTGCTGTAGTGTAGACATACCCTAAGTGAGGCAGAAAGAGGCAGGACCTTACTTGGTGCCTCCTCCACTTCTAACAGCCTAGAAGTTAGTGAGATTGGCCTATGCTTCTACTCCCTAATGGATGGTGGAGTGGTGTGGCCTTCCTGTATCTTGGCGAGCTCCGAATGGATTATGCCTGAGTAAGAAGATTTCTCTAGGGCAATACTGTCTTCTCCACAGGTTACCCTACATAGACGATTTCCCACTTGTCTCTCTTCATTTGTACTTATAAATATCAACTACAAAGTTATAACCACAAAATTGTGCCTACAAAAATTTTCAAAATCAGATCTATGGTATATTCGAAGTTTCTATGTATCAATATTTATATCAAACCAAACTCTGTTTACCAGGTCTGGATGTGTGGAGGAGAAATTGAGATCATCCCATGCTCCAGAGTTGGACATATTTTCAGGAATGACAACCCATACTCCTTCCCTAAAGACCGGATAAAAACAGTGGAGAGGAATTTGGCACGTGTTGCAGAAGTCTGGTTAGATGAATACAAAGAATTGTTCTATGGACATGGTTACCATTTAATCCAGAAAAATCTGGATGTTGGAGACTTGACTCAACAAATAGAACTGCGGAAGAAGCTTAAGTGCAAAAACTTTAAGTGGTATCTGGAGAACATCTACCCCGACCTGGAAGCTCCTCTTGTTAAGGCTGGTGGGCTGGTATGTGAACTTTATAAGGGCAAATACACTACAAATTCATGTTTGCATTTCTTTGTTAACTAGACACTTTATTTAAACTTACTTCCTATGGTTGGGCTGTGACACACAAGCTCAATAACTCCTAGTATGAGACCCTCCACACAAGTGTTTCTCAACCTTTTTTTATGAAGTATCCCTTTTAAAAAAATTATAAGCACCCCAAGTACATATGGTTTTCAGACACAAATTTGTTTCTATCATTGCAACACATTTGTTTAAACAACTTAATCGTAGCCGGGTGGGCAATTAAATTTTTGGGTGTAAAAAGTACAAAAAATAAAGCGCTGTAAAACTTAAAACAAAAATTCAGTTTTCTCCAAATTTCAGTCGTGTTGACGTACCCTCCCCCCCCCCCCCGGACTTCTCTCAAGCACCCCTGAGGGTACTCATACCAGTGGTTGAGAAACACTGCTCCAGATCACTGTCTCCCTCAACCATGGGTGAATTTCACCTTACTGCATACTATTGTTTAGGATACAATGGTTTAATTATGTTATAGTGGTTCTCTTTGCTCTGTGACAGGTGACAAATCTGAAGATATGGCCCTTTGATTGGTAATCCTGTGCTTCCCCAGATTCCATATTTTTGCACTTCCTACCTCCCCCCAAAAAATATTTTTGCACTTCCCTCTTTTTTTCCCCCCAAAGAGAAAATTTTACATTAATAAGTCTCTTCAGTGATAATTTATGCATGGAATAGATAGATATAGTACATGAACAATAATTATAGTTTTGTACTAAGAGCATAACACCACTAGAGGGCACTAGAAATCTATTTTTCTCTTCCACAATAAAAACAGCCTCATTTCTATTTTCAAATAAATAGCTTAAAACTCGGTCTCCAGGCAACAAAGATATAGTGGACAAAATATTTTTTTCAGAGATATTTTGGGTTCAATCCTGCTTTCCATATCTACCTCAAATTCCAATTGATTTTAGTAGAAGTGTTGATTATGTAAGGAATATAGCAAGATCAGGTTATATGTAGTCTCTAATTTACTTCTTTTTAATTTCCACTGATGTTATAGTCAGACCATTCTGTGATCTTGATGTCAGATGAGTCTCATATTCACAGTGTACTAATTATTCACGTATTCAGCATGGCTACGTCTAGACTGGCATGATTTTCCGCAAATGCTTTTAACGGAAAGTTTTTGAGAGAAGTGATTCTGAAGATTCTGATCTTAGTCCATATTTGGACTTCACCACAATTCAGGGCTATTGGAAACATTTCTAAAAATACCAGAGCAGAAAATAGTCCCTTCTGAGGCATCATGGACATGCTACTTCATTTATAATTATAGCATAAATTTAACCCAAAACATCTGAATGTTAAGAACAAAGGACAATGATTCCAGGTCACAAAAGAAAGGCACTTTGTTATCAGATGTAGTTCCATCAGCTTCTGAGAGTCCTTCTGGTTTTAACAGCAAGAGTAGCACTCTTCAGAGTTATTGGTCAGATCCTTGATTGTGCTTGCGTTTTGCTTGCCAAGGACAGGAACATAAATAGCTTGCATTGAGACTGGCTGTGGGTCAGTCCAGCCCTCCAATACATCTTAGATTTACCTCATGCTCTGTACCTTGCTGCTGGAATAGCCTATGGCCATACTGTGCCATACCTCAGATATGCCTCCTTGGCTAACAGCAGTGTCAGGGGTGGTAAAGAGCTGTTCTGCTGGCTCTAAACTTAGGGATATTTTTCTACTCCAGAAGGAATTCCCAGAGAGTCAGTGAAGCCGGGTTAAGGTTGCTTTATTTTAGCTGTGATTTGGACCATTACTTTGCAGTATAGCTGATGCAACAGTAAAGATATTTGGGAATAATTTTGTGAATAAAAGGGACCACATTCGTATTGCCGTGATTAATGAATGATCCTTGGCCACTGTGTTCATAAGTCCCAAAAGTCTCATGTGTTTTAAGACAACTAACTATTCATCTGAAAAAAAAGTCACAAAAGTTGGCTATTTGTTATTCTCTTGTTTAAAAACATCCATCTAAGCATTCTGCCCAGTGACTGACCAGCTGCACAACACAAACAATCACTCATTACTGAAATAACCATTCAAAAGCTACCTGTAGGATAAATAATTTTCAAAGCTGCTTGGGAAATATTTTGACAGCACATTTTACACACAGAAATCAGAATTGTTTCATCAAAAGTTCAGTAATCTAAAAAAGGGAGGAAATTTCTTTTTAAGAATAGTTCGGCCATAATTCTCAAATATTGCCACAATTATTGTAAAATACAGTGAATATACCTCAGTTAGGCCAAATCCTCATCTGTTATAAGTCAATATTGTTTCACTGACTTCCATCTGTGTGATCTGAGAGCATTTGGTAGCTGGTAGCATTCAGCCCAGGGTAAGCAGAGTTCAGATATAAACTGCTTTTTTCATAAATTCCCTTAAAATGCATTTTCTGGTCAGTCAAATGGCAGTAAGTGAAAGCTTAGTGCAAGCCATGACTTCTCCAGACGGTCATGCTAACAAGGTGCCATGATGATGACTCCCTGAATTAACAACAGTTGTAGGTAAAACAGAGCAAAAGAAAAGCAGAAGAGATACAAGACAGCTGAGAGACCTGCACAGCAACAACAGCAAAGGAACATCTGGAATGAGAAAATATTTTGACACTTTAAAAAAAAAAAATCCTTTGCACCTGCACTTTCTAACTTGCTATTTCCTAACTGGGAATGTTCTGTCACACACATTTTTTTTCTTTTCTCTTTTCACTAAAATGATGCAAAAGTTTAAAAAGATCTCCACAAACCTTCTGGCTAAGTTACAACTGAAATTCCTTCTTTCCATAGTTTCAGAGCAGTAGCCAAGTTAGTCTGTAATTGGAAAAACATTAAAAACAATCGTCTAGCAGCTCCTTACAGATTAACAAAACATGTAGATGGTATCATGAGCTTTTGTGGGCACAAACCACTTCTTCAGACTTGCCATAGTGTCTGTATGTACACAACCGCTGCTAAATCCTGTATTACCCTAAGTACAGGAGGCCCCCAAGATGTGACCACCTGAGTTCTGACCCCTCCCCCCAAATTACAACCATTTTTGTAAGTGCAGAAGGGGCCGGAAACCCCCAACTTAGGTCCTTGGCCCACATTTATGACAGCGCACGGCACCTACCGTAAATGCGGGTTCAAGTTATGACACCCCCAACTTGCAACGCTTCCACCGGAACTAATCATGTCGCAAGTTGGGGGCCTCCTTTCACTGGATCAAGGGTAGCCAACCCTATCTGTGAAGGGTTACCTTAGCAACATGGCACACAGAACACATTATATATAATACAATGAAACATATAAAAATCCACAAACAGTTGATAGTGCTGAACTTGTAAACTCCTAATCTATTTCTCTTTGGGTTGGCTAGACTGTGCTGCAGGAATATGGTGGCATTTATAAATCACTTTTCAATAACAGTTTACATAATATGATGCAGCAATTGGAAAATTAGCTATGCCAAAAAAAATAAAACCTTACTCCTTGCCTCCTATGTTCCAGGAAAAAGGCTAATGTAAAGCTTCTCTCTGCAGACGAAACAGTTAAAACAGATATTAAGGGCACTGCTGACATAAGCAGAGATATAGTCCATTTTCTTTAATATGCCCAGTTCACACTATTTTTGTCTTGTAGAGAGTGGTAAAAGAAATAATGTTAAGCAATTAACTCAGGAATTTTGTAGTGCTTGTAGTGGAGTTATAAATTTAACCAGGAATAGCTATTCAGGAATATGTGGACATTGGGTGCTCTTATTCTCTTATGTTCTTATCCACATGTGGAGTTAATCAGGAATAATTTATTTGCTTTAAATTCCCACCCTATCTGATTCCAGATTAACTTTCATGTAAAGACGAACTATTATGCTAATGAGAATGTAATATTCTTAAATATTACTATATTGGGTAAACTTGGAAAATTCAATTTCCTGTTTTACCTCAATTTTCCCAACTGTAAAATGGAAAGAATAATACTGATCTCTTTTGTAAAGCACTTTGAGATCTGATAATGAGATGCACTATACGAGGTATAGATATTATTATTGTTCTGTTTGTGGCATTCTGTCTCTTGTGGTTTTGGATTTCACTTTGTTGTTATTCTCATTTCTGATTTTTCCATTTTTAATTTTGTTCCCAGATCGTTAACATAGCCATGGCGAGATGCATTACTGTGGAAAACTCCACTCTGGCCTTTGAGACATGTAACATGAGCAACACGGTGAGATGTATTTGGGTTTGCACAATGGATGTCAAATAATGTCAGTTTTCTTACTTATGCTAAAGAATTTCCCTAACCTCTACCTCATTGACTCAGACTATCTTGGGACTCATCTAGACAATGCTAAAGTGTCAAAAGAGGATACGCTTTTCCTCAAAAAGTGAGGTTTACGTAGCTTTTCGAAAAAGGGAGGGGGGGTTGCCGGAAAAAACCCGCGTCCAGACAATTTTCACTTTCGAAAGCTCTGCTTTCCTGTGGAATTTGCATATCCTCTTTCAACACTTTAGCATAGTCTAGATGAGCTCCGCATAGAGACTGACGTGATCCTTTCTGCTGGGAAACACTGCCAAAAGATGCCATCCTGTAAATCAAAAAATAATTTGGCTGTGTTTGTAGCAATCATAGCTCAGCAGCAGAGCCTGCAACATTTCATGAAAGCAATGAGACGCCTCACACATTCACCTAAAAAAAAAAAAACCCCCACAGAAATCTGCAATTGACTGAAATGCAAAATTCCATACATGCCCATAGTGGAGACAAAACTTTAAATGCAGTAAGCTCGAGTGAACACTACCACAATAACAAAGCCAGCACTGGGAGTGGGGGAGGGGGTTGGAGGGCATGGACGCTGGTGCAGGAATGGGGCTATTTCTGATGGGCAGTACCCCTCTAATTACTAACCAATAGAGACCATTAGGCTACCTGCTAGGCCCGATCAGCAACAGTCCTAATGGAGGAGGGTTGGCTTTTGTCACGGGGCACTGTTATGCCCTTCGGGGGAGGCCAGTCTTGAAGCCCCATCATTGCAATCTGGTGCCAGCTGAAGTAGACAAATTTCCTTTTCCAAATTTGATCTGATGCTGTCTCCAACTCTTCATTTTTACATCTCAATTTATAAGAAAGAAATCTTCACTTCTCTCACCCTCACAGCTCCCCTTCGCTGAGTTCTCCTGGCGGTGGGCCACCAGGAAAGGCTTCATCAAGAACAGTTTAAGAATCTCTGTCCTAGTACACTGATAATACAGACATTAGAAATCTGAGTTCCTAAGCTACATTCCCATCTCTGCTACAGTCGTTAGAGAGTGAGATTGTGTTCTAATCAAAGTCAGAAGGAGTCTGGTCACAGAGGTCACTGAGAGCACGGTCAGGCCTTAACCCTGAACTTTTTCTGTGGATTTGCTCCACACTAACAGAACTGAAACTGACATATCTGAAACAATTATACGAAGCCTAGAGTTATGTGGCTGGATTTTTTTAGACGCATAAGACTGAGAAATAAAGGGAAATAGCTCATAAAGTCCAAACTGAAATTAGTCTGCTACTGTTTCTTCTCCACAGAACCAGAAGTTCAACTACACTTGGCTGAGACTAATAAAGCATGGGGACTTCTGCGTAGCGCCTGTCGATGCAAAGGGAACACTGGGCCTGTACCCTTGCGATAACAGAAACAATAGCCTGAAATGGTTGCATAAATCACTGGTGGCCTTTCAACCAGAACTTGTAAGTAGAGCATTTGTAATCATTTCCCCTCTACCCCCACCATAGTTACACCTGAAATAAAACTAAACAAAAGAAAACCAATTCTTATTGCCATTATTGTATGATTTACATGTGTTTGGCGGTGAAAGAGACTATAGCAAATTCATAAAGGAAAGAGAGAGAGAGAGAAACAAACACACACATGTAGTTTTTGTCTTTGTGAATTTCTGAATAGCTATGAGTGGGAAAAAAGATTGACAAAAATTGCCTTCTTTGTAATTATTTCAGGCACTCTGATTATTACTTTAACACAGTCTTAATAACCATCAAGATTATTTTCCTACAAGTTACATTGAAAGCTTACCGTCTTCCAGTGTGGTTTCTCTCCCATGGTTCCATTTACAAGTTACATTGAAAGCTTACCATCTTCCAGCGTGGTTTCTCTCCCATGGCTCCATTTACATTTCAGGGTGGTGTGTATTAGTGTGCTACCTTACCAGTGCATCACACAAAATGTAATATAATGTAACTATCCTGGCACACACACACCACCACCACCAAATCAATCAAATGACATTTTATTCTCTCCCCCCCCCCCCCCCCAGCACCCAACACAATCAAAGATTTGGATATATAGATAACTCTAAGCATTTCAGAGTTCCAGGAATAATTAGAAATGATTTCCCCCCTCTGAAATGATGTGCTTTTAGAGGAGCCTTCAATTTAGGAAACAAAAATGTAGCTATTGTTTTACCAGATCAATACACAATAAGACATTTCATTATTGATTCTCCTCCTTCTCCCCCCCCCCCCCCTTTTTGGACAACCTAAAGCAATAACAAAAAACCCTCCTCAAACAAAACAAAACAAAACAAAACAAAAATCACTTCTTACAAAAGCCAGGATGTTTTGGAAACATAAAAGAAAATTGTCAGCCGTTTAAGAGACCAGATTGCACAGTAGGTATAGTGACCATTTTTGATGGTCTGAAACAGTTCCAGGCTGAACTTCAGGCTATACGCTAGATACATTTGATGGTTCCTGCTAGGATACAGAAAGTCATGTTTCATTTTACAAAGCCACAATACCTAAATAAGCATTGATTGGATAAAGTACCTGCAAGGGACTGAACTAATGTTTACCAAAGTAGGATGGATTAGTTTTTTAAGAAAGCAAAGCCCTAGACAGTGAAAGAAGAAAGTACCTGCACTGTGCAGAGAAAGACAGTCAAAACTAATAAATCAGTCCCTCTCCTTTGAAAACAGCCACAAAAACTCACAAGCCAAAAAGATTTGAATGCCTTTTTCCCCCTCAATTTGAGTGAGACAAGCTGTGTGAGTCTTATTTTGTGGATTATGGTATGTGCTTTATTGTTAAGGTTGTAGTGGAGTTTTCATTTCAATCTAAATTTGGCCACTAGCTAAACTCTATAAAAAGTCAGTCTCAGAATTGATAAGTTAGTTCTGAGCCAAGGTAAAATTTTTCCACAAAAATTGAAGTTAATTGAGCTGCTGTCTCAGTTGAAAATATCTAATTCTTCTACCACGTTACAGCAAATGCGCAATACAAAACATACTCAAAAAACCCAGAAAGATGGAGAGAAATAAAGCTTATTTTATGACACCAAAACTAATTTCAATTAAAATGCAATTTCAGAAGGGATCACTTTTTAAATCAGGAACATCACTGGGGACCTTCTGCCTTACTGAGCATAATACAGCAAGTGAAAGGACTTTAGAGATATTTAAATTAAAAAATAACTCACTAGCACATTATGGAAACAGAACTCAGAGTGTAAATTTCTCACTGGGAATATCGGGTAATGGAGAGAAAACATCTTCCATCAAAAAGCTTCTACCTGGAAACATTGAGCACCCTGAGCTCTCCCCTCATGCAAGTCTGTAGAAGCTCATAAGGAACAATCTTCTCTTGGGCCCAGTGTTCAGCGTAGGGGCTAGAATTAGGGTCTATCTCTAGCTAAAAATAAACATGGGGTGCACACAGTTGTGTTAGCACTGCTCTGGGGATCGAGGGATGTCATGGGCTTGACTCACGTTGGTGGCATCTCCTCCAGGCTACCCTGGGGATTAGTTCCCGCTAGGCATTAGGCACTCTTCTGAAAGGGTCTCTCTCATTTTGCAGCTCCCCTCTCATTCTAGAAATCACAACTCCCTCTTTGTGACTTACCTCTCCAACCATCTCACTCCATGGGTCTCTTTTCAGGGTACATGTAACCAGATCTTTCCAGGACTCTCACATAGTTGCTGCCCTCTGCTTGGTCTGTGCCATATCCCCAATGAGTGGTAGGAAAAAAACAGGCCTACATACTACTCCAGGTTCCAGTCCAAAGTCACTGTAACTGCAACTACAACCTGATATCCTGCAACCCTTGTGCCTACTTCCTACTCCTCCTAGTAGGAGTTCCAAATCTTCCTCCATCTTCTCAGGAAGTAGCTGCAGCTTTTCCCAGCAGCCCTTGTCATTGTCAGCTTCCTGGGTCTATAGGCCCTATCTGTTCCTGACCAACTGAGTCTACTTTCAATAAATTCACTGCACTCTGGCTTCCACTCCAGGTGCAGCCTGTAGAGTTAATTCACTGGCCTGGCCATTTTAATCCCTTTCAGTCTTGAGTGAGGTAGACATCCTATCACAAGGGCTACTTATCTCTTACCACTGAGTTAGCCAGCAGAACACACATCACTCTAGTCCAACTCCTACAAAGGCAATGGCTATTGTTCATTTCATTTTGAATTGTTTAGGGATGATAGAGTGCAATGTCAGAATTAAGAGATATAGGGTCAAGGGTGACATGCTCCAAAAGTGTGGACCATCCTACAGGTGATTACATTTGGAGCCTGATAGAATGGAAGAATTTTGTGGGGTTCTGGAAAACGCTGTCTCTGAAAAAAAAATCATTCTAAAAAAGGACACAATTTGGAGAGGATACCTAACAGAATCTAATACCTGACTTTCTAATGTGCTTGTCACCATGCTGTCTACAACAGGTGGGATCCAGTCTGCAAGTTTAGCCACTATCTTGACCTGCACGGCCACAGATACCAGCAATCACATGTCCTGTTGGCTGCAGTATCCCAGTTCTTGCCGCTTCCCACCACTCCCATTGGCTGGGAATGATGATCTGCAGCCAACAGGCACTGTGAGGGCTGTGCAGGTAAATACAGGGGCTAACCCTGGGGAACCATCACCATGTTATTCCCTACCCTTGGACTAATTGAATACAGTGCATTATAATCCAGTTAGGATCACATTCACTGGCTTTCTATATAGTACTAGAACTAGATGCTGTTTTTTTGAAAGATCATTTGAAAGTTGATTACAGACTGGTTTGAATTATTACATAACAAGGGTTACAAATTAGTCATTCCAACAACTGAATATTGCAAACCAGAAAACAAGGGAGAGGAGGGAAATGGGTTAATGCTGGTCACACAGGAATAGTGAAGTCTTTACCCCTCATCTAGTGTCATAATTTTTGTCAACTCGCTCAGTGAATTTGTCATTTACATACAAAGCCCCCTTACTTGTTCAAATAAAATGGTCTATTGGCAGTTTCACTAATATTTCACCAAGATACATGATTCAAATTATGCTATCAAACGTTACACAGAGCAAAGCAATAATATATCACTGAGGACACTTGTAGTATTGCCATACTGGAAGTCTGTATGAGCAGGTTTAAAAAATGCACAGATAAGTGCAAAAGGATCAGAATAAGATCCCTAATCATTCAAATGCCATATTGCATCCCTTGGACTTAATTAACAAATTAACTAATGCACTTTTCATTGTGGTAAGTATGCTTTTACTTCACTAGTTGAGAAATACTACAGTATGAAAACCAATGTCTCCTGCCATACATTATCCTACATTGCAAATGCCATCTGGAGTCATTTCCTTTGCATGCTAATTACCATTCAGACAGCAAGCGAACTAATCCATTAATTTCCAAAGAATTAAAATCCAACAAAACACAGAAGGTAAAATATAGTTCTAGTGCAACAACAGGTGTAAACTTTGGATGCCACCCAAATTGCCTTTAAGCCTAGGAATGAATCATTCCATAATGAAGAAGTGCAAAGGAATAAAAAATCTCCACGAGGGAAAACTGAGAATAATTTTGAAGCTTTATTTTCCAGTTACAAGTGATAACAATTGTTGTATGTGTCCTGTAACCTATTGTCATGTGCTGTTTCTCTTTAGATGGATCACTTGGTTTTAGAACACCTTCAGCCGCCAACATGTCTGGAAGTGGATCAGTCTCACAAAACCCTGAGGGTTAATGCCTGTGATGCCTCAAATCCTTATCAGAAATGGCAGTTTGGAAATTATTATGCTGACTGAAGAGAACATGATCAAAACAGAAACAGATAATTCTAATCTTGTGAATTCAAGAATGACATCTGTGAGACTTGTGACAGCAATTACAAAATTGGAGGTTCATTTTCTAATGGTAATTGAAATCCATCATTTTAAATTACCATATTGAGAGATCAAAATATCAAACAACAGCACATCTGTTTGATAAAGTGTAAAACTCTCAGATATGTTTTCCAATCACTGTGGAGCACTTAGGGAAGGTTGAATGAAAGTTTTTTCAGTACATGGAAATACTTTCTAAAGTTTCTTAGTCCCACCTTAAGAAGACCTTTACTAACAGGCTTCAGGCAAATTAATGCATGCTACCAGAAATAATTCCAGGGTTACACCCTATGAGTACATGTAGCATCTTGTGCTGCTGTTTGGAAGATTCACATTTGGTCATTTATTCCTCCATAAGCCAAGAAAATGAGACTATCCCAGATCTGGTACCTAAAACTCCTTCCAGTATCATAGGAACTTGCTCCCACCAAATTGGATATACGGATTCTGACAGGTATGTGCCTGGAGCCACATTTGATGCTTCATTTCCCATGACAAAAGCCCGTCTTTAATCACAACAAATAAATCTTTAGGAACTTGTCAAGTGGCAACAGGCAAGGCCCTGTAAATGGTATATTTGCACACAGGGACCTTGAATTTGCTACCTTGGTTTGATCTCCTGGTTTCTGAATGGGCCAGGAGTGATTAGGCTGCAAAGGAATGTTCAGTGGGTAAGTGGGATGAGCCTCATCTAGCTCTATAGCTAACCCTCTGGGCCAACCCAAGAACAGGATGAATGCAGTAGACTCAAAAGAGATTCTCCATTCAGTTCTTTTCAGCCAGAAAGAAGTGCCTCAGCCCAGCATAGAGCCATAAAAAGAGAAAATAAACCAAAGGATGTGGAAACAATGAAGTGATGGGATGAAGATCCTCAGAAGGGGCCTGTTTTACCTGAAAAAAAACTGGCATGCAGGGACTTGCTTCTCACTATGAGTGAATGCAAGATGACAGCCACATACTGCTGGCCATGAATTCATGGCTCCCACCTTACAGGTTCCTGGGTAGACCACCTTTTATGTAATAGTACTGTACATGCATTCAATGCAAAGCAAACAAGAAAAACTTAAATTATGTTAAACTTTGAAAAAGGGGGATAAAAGCTGAAAGTCTACATTAATTGTCAGTTCCTTTCTCGTACCACTATGGGGGGGGGGGAGGGGAGAGGAAATGGAGTCTTCATTTTTCATAGAATAGAAAATGCTCTGTAATAAAAGCCATCAATGTATTTGTACCAAATTATCTCATTCTGTTCTCCCAGATGAATGAGAATGTAGACAGTTGTTAAAAGGATGTAATAGCAGATTAGGCTTTGATGAATATTCCTGTCTGTTGAGTGCAAACATCCATATTTTTAAAATCCATTTAATTGACTGAGCTGTAGCCAGCCTGTGATGCAGACACATGGACAGGGCAAGTCCCGTGCTTTGCTGAAGGAGCTGTGCATTGTCGGTGACAGCTCTGTGCCAGGTAAAAGTCCAGGAAGAGGATGTTTCAGGGTGGGTAGAATGCAGCATGTGCACTAGATGACTACAGAGGTGTAATGTCTCCTAAATGACTTTGCCCATTTGAAGGTCCAGCATTGCAGATGGCATAATAGCTGGTGCTATCTCCTTCTGATCCCCTAAGTACTAACTAGTTCCTACCTTGCTGCTAGTAGGGAGAAGGGATGGAAGTGGCTCCCTACATCTGCTTGTGCCCTAGCGCAGTCATACAGTGGTGGGCAGGAGCTAGTCTTGGCACTGTATGGATTAATGGCACATTGATGGACAAAGAAGTTGTATTAAGAATTGGCTAAACCACGCACAAACCTTTAGATATTGCAGGATTGGTGTGCTAAAAAAGCACCCTGAGCAAGGCTCTGGAGCCCCTCTCATAGCACTCCCATCCCATCCAACGCCTCCCTACTGGACCTATCTGCCTGGCCTATGCTATCCTACCCAGAGTCCTTCAACTCCCCTCTTACCTTGTAGTGATGACTCATTGCCTTCTTCAGATAACCACTGGCTATGCTGACCAGTTCAGTAGGAATGACAGGGTCTTGAGCAGATACCTCGCTAATACTAGTAGCAGTGATAGCCCCAGTACTCCTCTTATGCCCTGGGTAGGAGGGTAATGCAGGAGCCAGTTCTGCTAGCTTTATTGCAACAGAGTTCCTTCCACCAGGGGAATTCTTTCCTGAGTGTTTGCAGCCAGAATCTAGTCCATACCATTAAAAAGCCCACTAAAGTAAAAAAGCATCATGCTTGAAAAAAAGACTGCAGAATTTAGTGCTCCCTGTTCTTGATAAAAAGCTTATTCATGTACCTTACAAAGAAGATAAGATTTTGGAGTGCAGGGAAAATGAGAACTCACCTTTATTCTTACAGCTATACTCTCAATTGACAAAACTTAACAACTGAATGTCCCTATGAATTAATCCTCATGCACATTTTTCATACTGTGAAACTTTAAAAAAGATCTTTTATGTCCATAGTATGTGAAGGGAGAAATTATACTGAAACAACTGTCATCAGTTAGTGAAACAACATTTAGTTACAATTGATAGGGTCAAATTCAGCTGTGACACGATATCTGCATCCAAGGTATCATAATCTTTTGCACATGAGACTTTCTTTGACCTTTTTATTATACCTTTTCATGTTTTTGTTATAGTAAACTGGAGACTCATAAGTGTGAATGGTCCATAAAAGAAATGTAGTTCTTATGTTCCTTGGCCATTGCCTTGTACATCAAAAAATTGGCTTAGTCAAATATGAGCATGTTGACTTATTTCTCTACATACATAGGACTGGACTTTCAACTCAGTTTGTATATTGTTGTTGTTGTTCATGACAGCCAAACTTTCGCCATTTCTAACATTTACAGACGGTTACAAAATAACTGATCTTTGCTCTTTACATTTTCAAAAAGATCTCTGTATAATTTTACCTTTCACATCAAGTATTTGACAGACTGATCCTGCCAAAATATTGATTTGCTTAACAGACTTGCACAGTTGGCTTGTATCCTAACTGTCTTCCTGATTTTTCTCCTCTATCGTAATATGACTAGCCTGCAGTCGCTATCAGAACAATTACACAGATGTTGTTTGGGCAGTCATGTTTTATCAGGAGCATGAATTTCATTAAATCTTGCTTGCTGACATTCAATCATTTGTCATTTAACAGGCACCAAATGGGCATGTGTCATGGTCACATCACATTTCTAGTCTTGTCATTTGTGCTGTTATTTCTGATTTGTGTAAATGTTCACTTCAGTGTTGGTATCTCTTATTCAACATCTCTAGCATGTCCCTAGGGATTACTGGTAATAATACTGTTGCTGTTACACAACATAAAAAAAACCACTCAGATTATACCAATCAGCCTTGTCTGAGAGCATTTTTCTGGCATACACAGTAAATATTCAAAGAGGAAGCCTGCATATGTTTTTCTAGGTTTCAGGGAACAACTCACAGTTGCATTTGTCCAAGAGGACCTCCTAGAGTCCAGTGAAGAATACCTGCTCACCCATTGACATACCCATGCAAGAAACCAGA
This sequence comes from Pelodiscus sinensis, assembly GCF_052426305.1. Lineage (NCBI taxonomy): Eukaryota > Metazoa > Chordata > Testudines > Trionychidae > Pelodiscus > Pelodiscus sinensis. The sequence continues at coordinate 33,297,806 of NC_143058.1, forward strand.
TTACTATTACCAAATCCAGGATCCTTATTTCACATATGTAAATGAAAATCACTTCAAATTAGAAAAATGAGAGGTCATTTACTAGAATGGGCCTTACTCCCTTCAGCAATTCTTCTACAACTGTGCATATGTTACCAGCTCTTCTGTAGCCTTGAGTGGCTTTGACTTGCTTGGCTAGGATACAGAAAGATGATGATCATGGTCAGCTTTTCAAAAACAAAGAACAATTTTAACACTTTGCAGGGATGTCATTTACAGCCTATGTTCCAAACACTGCCCTCTCATAAATGGTGTCTTTGAATCATAGAAGTGAGAAATGCATAGGACTTCTTAACTCACATACCATCCCCCATGCCAATGTGGGATTATCATCTGTTATAGTATATTATATGAGAGAGCACACATGCGAGCACACATATTCTGTTCCATTCTATAGTCGGAAAGGCTTGTGCAATTAAGGGTACAAAATAGCATCTCTCCATTCCTATGAGAATGATTTTAAAAGGTATAACAGTGAAATGCATAGCAATCTTTTCCAGAGATTTTTTGGCCAAAGATAGCAAAAAATAGAATAATTCTAATATAACAGCAATATTTACCTCTAAAGATATCACCTAACTTTTCTAAAGAATCATTAAAGATGCTACACTTGGAACCTGGGAACAGAGCTTTGGGGACCAAGAATTGGGCCCTCGGGAGGGTAGGTGTTGGTTGTTGGCAAACTTGGAGAATCCTTTATCCTGTGGTTGTTAGTCCAGAAAGCAGGGGCAACTTACTTCAGCAACGGGCCACTCCAGTAGTCAGGGAACCCCAGATCACATTACTGCTCATCATGCCTCCTTTACCCCCACCCCCCCACCCCACCAAGAGTCCTAGACAGGAACCCCCAGCAATGTTCCCTTTAATCTTTTCCACACGTGCAAATTTTTTTCCGTCCATGTGCAGAATAAATGGTTTTATGTGTACAATGGTATGTGAACCATCACTAGAAACAAAATACTTAGCTGTTTGGCACTTTGCTAATCAGCTGGGCAGCATCTGAATCACTCCTCAGCTGCCCCACAAGCGCTCAGCTTATAGGAAACGTGGATCCTCACTTAAGGTATGTCTACACTGCAATCTGAGATATGATTGCAGCACATTTAGGCATACCCAAACTGGCTTTAATCGTGCCAATTCACTAAATATGGAACTGAAGCCGTGGCAACACAAGTGGCAATGGCACGGAAGAGGGATCCATGCAGGACTGGACTTGAGCTGGTAGGCTGTAGTGACACCATGTTGACAGTACTATTTTTAACAAGGTTGTTTGAGCAAAGCTGGTTTGGGGGGGGGGGGTGCCTGTATGTGCTGCAATTGCATTTCCCAATCGCAGTGCAGTGATACCCTTAAATCAATTTTAGGACTGCTTTGGGCATGTGAGCTGTACAAATCAGCCATCCACCACCGGCCAGAATCTGACTCTTGTTCATTGTCCACATGCAACTCAACTGTTCAATTTGTATTACAAATGGTGCTGGGTACTGTTTATTTTTTAGGTGATGAATTGTCGATGTAGGTATCATTCCACATATAACAGAACTTCCTGAACTGTACCCTTTTATTTTGGTTTCAGTTTGTACCAATTCAAAACATTATGAGACTATTTCTGACTAAAAGCATTCTTTGTACACAATGACACTATGCAATGTAAATATCTCAAATGTAAAAAATTGTAAGAGTGCTAGCTTCATTCATTTCTATGTTGATGAGAAAGGTGTACATGTTTTTAAAATGTGAACAAAGGTCTTTATAAAATGTGATTTATAGTGGATTTTAAAAGTCCATATATGCTGCAAGGAAACAGGCCTTCACCATGTCAATTTATCCAAGTGGTCAGGATCCAAAAGGCTGAAGCTGAAAACCTTGTTTGAATTGTACAAAAAAAAAAAAGGAGTTAGAAAATATGGAAATAAAAGACTACATTAATATTCTGCCTGGAATGTCTCTATGGTTCCTGGTCACTAGCTTTCCTGAATACCATGGAATGTTTCTTTTCCTGGGTTATTGTTGAGTAACACTCTAGATTATTAAAATGTAAAGAACTTTAAAATCACCAGTTCACTTTGTTCCAATTATGCTGCTTATTTACATATTGCATTTCACTTATCTTAGCTAATGAAAATAGACCTTCCTCTACTGAATCTGGTTGTTGTTCATATTGGTTGTAGCAGACACTGTGGGAGGATGCTGAAATCCAAATTAAAAATTTGTAATTGAAATAGTTAAAAAAGAAATATCCATCAACATCAGCTTTTCTAAAACACTCAGGACTCCTCAGGTGTGTACCAACATCACATGACAGATCATATTATCCAATGTGGAAAGCAGCCAAATCCTTGAAATGTGTGTGACATGTGCCAGTTAGTCATCTATCATGAGGTCTGATCCAGAACCATTTAACTGAATGGGAGTTTTGTCATTGACCTCAATGGAAATAGAATCAAGTCCATAGACCCTTTCACCCTAAAAAGAATTTTCATCCCTTTGTTCTATTCCTGAGATGGGGGATTTCACATAGAATCATAGGACTGGAAGGGACCTCGAGAGGTCATCGAGTCCAGTCCCCCGCCCTCAAGGCAGGACCAAGCTCCGTCTACACCATCCCTGACAGATGTCTATCTAACCTGTTCTTAAATATCTCCCGAGAGGGAGATTCCACCACCTCCCTTAGCAATTTATTCCAATATTTGACCACCCTGACAGTTAGGAATTTTTTCCTAATGTCCAATCTAAACCTCCCTTGCTGCACTTTAAGCCCATTACTCCTTGTCCTGTCCTCAGAAACCAAGAGGAACAAATTTTCTCCTTCCTCCGTGTGACACCCTTTTAGATATTTGAAAACCACTATCATGTCCCCCCTTAATCTTCTTTTTTCCAAACTAAACAAGCCCAGTTCATGACACCTGGCTTCATAGGTCATGTTCTCTAGACCTTTAATCATTCTTGTCGCTCTTCTCTGTACCCTTTCCAATTTCTCCACATCTTTCTTGAAATGTGGCGCCCAGAACTGGACACAGTACTCCAGCTGAGGCCTAACTAGTGCAGAGTAGAGCGGCAGAATGACTTCACGAGTTTTGCTTACAACATACCTGTTGATACAACCGAGAATCATATTTGCTTTTTTTGCAACAACAACATCACGCTGTTGACTCATATTCAACTTGTGGTCCACTATGACCCCTAGATCCCTTTCCGCCATGCTCCTTCCTAGACAGTCGCTTCCCATCTTGTATGTATGGAACTGATTGTTCCTTCCTAAGTGGAGTACTTTGCATTTCTCTTTATTAAACTTCATCCTGTTTACCTCTGACCATTTCTCTAACTTGGTAAGGTCATTTTGAATTATGTCCCTATCCTCCAAAGAAGTTGCAACCCCACCCAGTTTGGTATCATCTGCAAACTTAATAAGCATACTCTCTATCCCAATATCTACATCATTGATGAAGATATTGAACAGTACGGGTCCCAAAACAGACCCTTGAGGAACTCCACTTGTTATCCCTTTCCAGCAGGATTTAGAACCGTTAACAACAACTCTCTGACTACGGTTATCCAGCCAATTATGCACTCACCTTATCGTGGCCCTAAGTTATATTTGCCTAGTTTATCAATAAGAATATCATGCGAGACCGTATCAAATGCCTTACTAAAGTCTAGGTATATGACATCCACCGCTTCTCCCTTATCCACAAGGCTCATTATCCTATCAAAGAAAGCTATCAAATTAGTTTGGCATGACTTGTTCTTCACAAACCCATGCTGGCTATTCCCTATCACTTTATTACCTTCCAAGTGTTTGCATATGATTTCCTTAATTACCTGCTCCATTATCTTCCCTGGGACAAACGTTAAACTGACCGGTCTTTAGTTTCCCGGGCTGTTCTTATTCCCCTTTTTATAGATAGGCACAATATTTGCCCTTTTCCAGTCTTCTGGTATCTCCCCTGTCTTCCATGATTTTTCAAAGATCATAGCTAAAGGCTCAGATACCTCCTCTATCAGCTCCTTGAGTATCCTGGGATGCATTTCATCAGGACCTGGTGACTTGCTGACATATGATCATTTGCTGAAGACTGCATCTAGCTAGGCTTGTTTCTCTCAAGACTTAGCTTTTATTACTAGTATGTCAAATAGGTTAACTCCATCCCATTCTGCCCCACTCCACTCTGGGTATGTCTACACTACAGCGTTATTTGAAATATCTAATTTCGAAATAGTTATTTCAAAATATGTTATATCGAAATAACGCGTCTAGACACAAAATGCATTTTGAAATGGCGCGTCCTCACTGATTGGATGCTGAATCACATTTAAGGCCTGCCGGAACCAGTTCTGGCAGGGCATTAGGTCAGGAGTTACTTTCTGTGGCTGCTGCCTGAGGCTATCTAAGGCCTGTGCTTAAAGGGGCCCTTCCTCCCTCCCCGGACAGCTTCTCAGGTTTCCCTGCTTGCTTGCCTACCTCGCTGATGGACAGCAAAGCATTTTTTCCTCTGTGCGCTCTGGTTACCCTCACTCAGGACACCACAGCACTATGCAGCATGGATCTGGAGCCACTCCTGGGCACTCTGGTGCTTCTCTTGGACTTGTTGCTGCGAGCCTGGCAGCACTTTCTTCAGGCTGCCTCACAGGATCTACAGCAACCCAATCCCCAGTCTGACCACCGGGGCCACTTTGTGGACATCAATGTGGGCTGGTCCGACAGAGCACACGACGTGCAGGTCTACTGCAACTCCTCCGTGTGCCAGAGGCTTCACACCAGGACCTTCTACCCCGACCACCACAACAGGGTCGGGGATGTGGACATGCCTGTGTGCCTGGTGGGGGATGCGGCCTATCCCCTACAACCTTATCTCATGAAGCCCTACACAGGACACCTCAACCCTTCCCAACAGGCATTTAATGCCAGGCCTAGCAGGGCCTGCATCATAGTGGAGGGTGCCTTCAGCCGGCTGAAGGCCCGTTTTAGATGCCTCCTCACCCGCCTGGACCTCTCAAAACAGAATATTCCGCATGTGGTGGCAGCGTGCTGTGTTCTGCACAATTTCTGTGAACGGAAGGGGAAGGCTTTTCTGACAGGCTGGATGGCAGAGGCCAACCACTTGGACGGCCTGTACACGCAGCCCCGCATGGCTGTCCATATCCGGGAGGCCCTGTGGGAGAGCTCCCATCCGGAGTAGCAGTAACAGTCTCCCTGGTGTGCCCCACTGGGTGCTTTTGCCTCATTCCTCCCTCACGTCCTTCCACTTACCTCTCCCTAACCCCCCTTCCTGATGTAAAATAAAAGACATGTGTTTATAAAAACAAAGTCTCTTTATTGAACAAAATGGGGGGGAATGAAACTCAGGTGAGACTAGGGAAAGAAGGCGGGAGAGGGAAGGAAAGAGGGTGAGAGTGGGAGGTGGAAACCTGGGAGGAGGGAGCTGGAAGGGGGAGGCATGCGGAGGAAGGGGGAGGAGAAGCTCAGGGCTCAGGGTTGGGGATCTCGCCAGCCCAACTATCTCCCAGCATCACGGGTGGGGTGCCTCGGCATCTCCGGGAGGGTTGGAGGGTGTGGAGGCAGTAGTGGGAAGTGGAGAAGGAGTGAGAGGAGGAACGGTAGCTGGGGAGACAGCAGGGGTAGGAGCGGCAGGAGGCAGCAATCTCTACACCAGGGTCTCACAGATGGCACGGCCCTGGGCAAGCAGCTCCTACCAGCTCTCTCACCGGAGCTGCAGGTCTTCTTGCACCCAGTGCTCCAAGGTGCAGTGAAAGACTTGCAGTGCCCCCATGTGCTGCCGCTGATAGTCCTCTTGTGCACAGGTCAGCCTGCAGAATGCTCGGGTGTAGGAGGATGTCCTGGGTAGTGTGGTGGGCCCTGCACTCGCAGCTGGTGCAGCTGTGGAGAAACAAGCGAAGTGGTCAGTTATCCATGGGGACACAGTGGGTGAATCCCAGCCTGCCTCTACAAGCCAGAACGACAGTTCTCCTCACCATCAAAGCTGATGTGCTTGCACACAGGCCATGTTCGGGATGTCCTGCTACCCCGGGAGTGGGAGTTGCCCTGAGACTGCACCCATGCCCCTGTGCTGCATCAGTGTGGGTTTGAGGGGTGGGGAGATGTCCCCTGCCTCTGTGTAGAGGGGGCTTGTGAAAGGATGGCATCCTGCTGTGTCCCATTCTGGGTTCAGGAGCATGTCATGTCTCTTCACACGCATGTGGCTAACAGGCCATGGCCACTGTGTGGCAGCCAGCTGGGGCCACGTGCCCAGGGGTGACATGGCACATGCTCGCATGTGCACAGGTTGCTGCATGATCCGTGGTCAGCAAGGTCCATGCGCGCAGTCCCTGTTCTCCCTCCCCTCCCGCCCCCGCATAAGGGGTCTCACATGTTGTTGCCTCATCAGCCTTGGTTGACACCAGCAACAGGTCCACTGGGACGGCTCGGGGGTACTGGCTGCACGGCACGCTCCATCAGGGCTCCTGAGGTTCCTGATCCTCCTCCTCCTCCTCCTCCTCCATGCCTTGGTCAGGGCCCTCTGCCCCAGGGTCGATGACCACCTGGGGGACACGGACCATCCCGCCCCCCAGGATGCGGTCCAGGGTGTCCAAATAGGGGCAGCTCTCTAGGTCTGCTCCTGGTTGGGAGCTGCCCCGTGTGGCCCTGGCATAGACCTGTCACAGCTCCTTCATTTTCATCCGAACCTGCTCCTGGGTTTGGATGTGGCCTTTGGTGGCCAGGCTGGCAGCCATCTGGATGTAAACAACTGCATTCCTCCATCTAGTGCGGAGATCATGTATGTTGACGGCATCCCCCCAACCCTCAATCAGGTCCATGATCTCTGCACTGGACCAGGAAGGCGTCCTCCTTCTCCGGCCCCTGGCAGGCTCCTGGGAGCTGGCAGACAGGTCCTGGGGAGCGGTGGAGGGCTGGCTGCCCTTGGCTTGCTGGCTCAGCTGCAGCCTGGCTCAGGGGCGGTAGCAGAGTGGCTCTGGGCTGGCAAGCCTGGCGCTAGCCACAAAAGACTGTGGCCAGACTCTACCCCTTTAAGGGCTCCGGGAGAGGGAGAGAAGAGAGGAGTTTTCCTGTTTGTGCCCAGAGTGGCCCCTAAGGCACCCTGGGAAGGGCTGGAGGCCCCCTATTTCAAAATAGCCCCTATTTCCTGTGTACGCAGAGCCTATTTCAAAATAGTTATTTTGAAATAAGCGCTATTCCTCGTAGTTTGGGGTTTACCAATTTTGAAATAAGCCCTCTGAAATAGCGGTTGGCTTGTGTAGATGATAGGAAAGTTATTTTGAAATAACGCCTGTTATTTCTAAATAACTTTGCTTTGTAGACTTACCCCCAGAAACATGTGTGTATACACGCATGCACTCACGTACAAACACACACACACACTTGCAAAGAACTGCCTACTTCTTTAAGCATTTTTTTTTCTTAGCATCTCTACAGTTTTTGCTGTACAAAATATTTTGGCCATATTGGCCTTTGACAGAAAGTGAATTAAATGTCATACCTTTTATTCATTCTAAGACAAGTGTCAAGAAAATTCAATGGCATGGTAGGGAACTCTTAAGTTCTAGAGGCCAGATTTCAAAAGCATTTAGGCTTCTAAAATTGTAGGTCATTGCCTTGATTTTCAAAAGCATCTCACCAGGAAAATTATTGACCCCATTGACTTCAGTGGGACCCACTTACCTAGCATCATCAGGTGTTTTTGAAAAATCCTACTATGTGCCTAGCTGCATCATTAGCCTACTAGATATCTTTGAAAATCTTGCCCTTAACTGGCTGGTTTTAGTCAAATCTCCAGTAATTAGAGTACTGATTATCAAAATCACATGACAGCCAGAGTTTCCCACCCTCCACACCCAGCCTCATCTGAAGAAGATCCCACCTTTCACTTTTAGGCTATTCATTCTAATGCAGACCCAAAATGGCAATCATTGAAATTCATGACTATTTTGAATGATTAGTGACCACATGAAATAATTGGTGATCTTTCTCCAGCCTTTGCTCAAGAGGTACCTATGTCATAAAAACCACCAACATAATTGCCTCTAATTGTCACCTTTATAATTGTTTCAGTAGCCATTTCAAGTTTTATCAGTCATGAAGATAAAATTATCTTCCCAGCAGTGGAAACAGTCCCACCAGGACAGAATTGAGATCCTTGGGTCAGGCACTGTGGGGAAATTTGCATTGCTTATGCCCATGCTGAACCTGTTTGGTGGATAATCAGCTTCATTCTCCAGGGCTTTTTATCTAGCATCTTGCATGAGCCAATTAATTAACTCTCAAATAGTGAACTTGATGGGGTATGATTTTTCAAAAATCACTTTTCAACCACTTCAGTAGAAGCCAATGGACATTGCTCAGTACCGCTGAAAGTCAAGCAGCAATGAAGTACTTTTTAAAGAAAATAAGTGATTCTCACTTGAATGTCCAGGAATGGAGTCTGGTTTATTTTATTTTTTTTAATAAAACAGCCATACAACTTCATAAGAGCTAACCACTGGGTTTTCACAATCCAAAGAGCAAATAAACAAGTCTGAATAATACAATGAGGACTGTGTTTTGTTTATACAATGAAGAATTGTTTTTGTGGGGTTGGGTTTTTGGGGGTTTTTTGTTTGTTTATTTTTGTTTTTTTGTATATAGCCAATATATAATTGCCTTTTATATAGGACAACAAAATTCAAACAATATTTGGTGATGCTGGAAATGTAAAACTAATTATTTTAAAAGTAATTATTTTAGAAGGTGCGGTAGTTTCCCCTGTCTAACATTTGAGTTCTGACTTCTTTTCTAACCTCTCTCATTCCTGTTCTTTTGCTAACCGCTTTCCCAAATATATTCCTCGGGGGTTAAATTTTCCAAGCTTGTCTCAGGCCAAGAGTTAAAGTTAGTCATTTCATGCATATTGTAGTTATTCTAGACTCTCGAATTCTAGATCTAAAATCTAGATCTTACAATTATAGTGAAATGTACTCAAGCAAATTAAAACAGCTGTTGCTTCAAATGTGCCTGGTTCCGAAAAAAATCTCATTAAGATGTAAGTTTTTAAGATGAGTTTAAAGAATATTGATTATTTTTAAAATCAACAAGAAAAGTTTAGAGAAAAACTTGGATCCCAAATGAAGAGTACTGATTTTCACTGTGTGGATTTTGTTCAGGTCGACAGACACAAACACATGATATGTATCATATATACATATGTGTATAAAATGATGACTTTCAATTTGTATGGTACAGTATCTATGCAACTATTTAATTTACCAGTAACTGATGGAAGATACACAAAAATTACATGTGAGTAATAAGGATATTAGTTGTCACAGCTCCTAATGGATAAATTAACCATTCACATCATTTTTAACCATCATGGTTTCTTTTCTCTCTCTCTCTCTCTCTTTTTACATAAGCTCTGAATTAAAAACAATTACATCTATTTCCACAGTAGCTGATGACACTGTGGCTATAGCTGACACAGGCTAGTAGAGATTATTATTGCAAATTAATGTTTTGGAAAAGGAGAAAGGATACTTATCACAAGAGGGCTGCTTTTTAGTTCTCATATAATTTAAAAGTTATATTAACTTTTTTGCAATCATTTAACATTTAACTTAAGCATGTTAGCTAAAATATATGGAATGAAATAAAAATATCTATTACTGTAATGAAGCCACGTAGCACAGATCTGAAGGAATAGATTATTCTTGATTTCCTAAAGATTCAGAATATATCAACCCAAGAATGAGCTTAATTGAAACATGAACATTTTAACAGCAAATGCCAACATTTACACAATGAATTATATATGGTGCCAGCCATTCAGATCCAAAAATTAATAGGTACCATCAGATAATACAAATGGTATTAGATAATGAATGCAACTGTTTATAATGACACCAGTGCATATCAGATTAAAGATATATGTTAAGGGGCACTACAAAGGTAAGAGAGGAAGGGAGAATCTTTGTGGATTTATTGCTTTGTCAAATGAAACATTATGTGCTTATTTTCTGTTAATCTATATTTACATGTTTATGCAATTAGCCCTCTATCAAATCAGCACAAAGTGGAAACAGACTGGTGATAGCACATGCCGGCTTCAGTGCACTGTAAGACACCGGTATAAACAGATTTCAAAACAAAGCACTGCTGTTGCAAACAGTTGTCTCTTATTTAGTGTACTCTCTAGTTTTACTGGAACTGTTCTGCTGCCAACTAATTACCAGAATAGCAAATGGCATGGATCATTTTCTGCATGCAGTTACAGAATTTCCAATTAGTCAAAAATTTCTAGTGCCTGAACCTTGTTACCAAAAAAGAATGGGGGGAGATGAGCAAGGATAAATTTTAAATCAGGTTTTACTATATTTTTCCAACTGTTGATTTTATTTTTCTCCTGTGGATCCTTCTGTGTGATTTCAAAATGAAATACAGAGGTTAAATTTTCACAGTGCGTTATAAAATTACATACAAAAGGATATAACGATGACTTGATATGACATGAAGCGTTTCATCTTGGAAAAGCAAAATGGACTCTCAGCTTATTAGGCAAATTCCCCACCTCAGTTTATAGATGCATCATGGACTCAAATTCATCAATTCTTTGTTTAGTGTTTCCTTTTCTGATCTTGCGATAGGAGATTGTATTGTATCTAGAATAACTGTGTCTGGAGATATCATTTTTTTTCCCTGAGCCTGGCTGCTCCTCGGGTTTCTCAGCCTGGAGGTTAAAAATGGGGCTGGTAGAAGGGCATTCTGCCCTGTCATTATCTTGCTTCTTTAAAGGAAACTCCCCACAATTTTCTTTCTTGCTTTCTCTCAACTGCACATCCTTCTCTTCTTCCACATTCTCTCTTTCTTCTAATTGTGTATCAGATTTAATTGGTTCCTTGGGTTCAAGCAGCAGCACTTCTTCTTGGGCTCCTGCCGTTTGGAACTCCGCAGCCTCATTAGCAAGAGTAGCTATTTCTTCCTGAGGTTGTTCTGTGTTCCTTTCTTCATGTCTTGTTATTTCACATTCTGTGGTGTTTACGGGAATAATCTCCTCACAGGGCCCTGTAGCAAAAACCAATTAGTTTTGGATAAAGTATGGGATGGGTGATTTCTTACGCTGCAATGTGTTGAAATTGCATTTGAATTTTAGCCTGGGTTTCCATGGCTCACATATGTAGATCACAATGTGCAGAATAAACTGAACAACCATTTTCTGGAACAGAACTATGGGTCAGGAGCTTGCGGCTGCATTTTCTATCCTTATGAACACTTAAATTTACTGCCACAACTTTGTTTACACCAAGGTGCTTGTTGGTATTTTTTGTATCTAGAATAACTATTTGTACTAATGTATGGTTTTTACCAATAACATCCTCTGTACCATCTATCACACATTCATCTGTCCTTGATAAGGATATGTAGTGTGATACCACGTGGGCCTTGGGAGTCAGTCAAACCTATGATATATTCCTGGACCCACTTTTTCATGTTAGTGACTGGCTGTGCCACTGCTTCCCTCCTATCCTGTATCTGTTTATCCTGGAAACTTTTTAGGGCAGGAACTGTCTCTCATCAGGTCTGTCTTTCATCATGTGTTTATATCCAAGGGCATGTCTACATTAGGAAATTATTTTGAAATAATAGCTGTCGAAATAATAATTTCAAAATAGTGTGTCCACACTACAGGGAAGCCTTGAAATTAGTCTGAGGCAGGCTGCATTAATGTGGATGCGCTACATCGACTTAGAGCTCCAGGAAGCACTGGGGAGTAATTAGTCTGAATGACTCTGAGGAGTAGTTATTTTGAAATAATGGACCAGAGCATCCACATTAGTGCTATTTAAAAATAACTATTTCAAAATTAGTGTTATTCCTCGTGGAAAGCAGGAGTTATTATTTCAAGATAACCAGCCCCTTATTTTGAAATAACAGGCTTGGTGGTGTGGATGTTCCACTTGTTATCTTGAAATAAAGGGAGAATAGACCAGGGTCTAGTGTGCTAGATTTTGTTTTAAAACTATTCCCTACTCATTGCAGGCTAGACTATGATATTCTTATTTGTACTGAATATACCACATGGCCAGTATCCCCAAGAAACTCACTGAAGGAAAATGTATTGCAACATGAATAAGAGATAACAACCGCTAGTACCATAGGGATCTGATAATATTTGGGGCATCAGGACTGTAATGCAAATCATAACTTCCTATTTCAAGGAGTTGTGTTTGTGTGTACAAACCTGCATATTATTATTTTGTTAAAAGAAATAAACCACCTGTGTCAACCCCTCAACTGCATGCAGTGCTCTCCCAAGTAACCTTTTGTTGGTATTGTCTCACCCCTTCTCACTCCAGCCCTTCCCTGTCATATTGTCTCCTCCTAGTCTCAGTCTACAGTCAGAATCAGGTCCTTCAGTTGTAAATTCTTTAGGGCACAGATCACAACCTTACTTGTTTTGCAGAGAGCCAGGCACATCTATAGCACTGGAGATGTGATAAATAAATGTGCATGTCTTCATGATGCTGGAAAGTGATGGCTTGTGACATGATGGGATTTGCCAAGGTTTGTTATGACAAATGTAAATAATCAGTCTTAATACAATGGAAAGGTTTCTGAAATCAAGCTCTCAAAAGGCATGACATTGAAAAGGGAGTCATGAACCATGGTTCCTCTCTCAGTGCCAACACAGTCACAATCTTAGGGTCAAATGATGGCTGTGCACCTGCATGGGGTGCATCGGGCATTCAGCTAGCAGATGAGAGTCCTGGTGTCCGGTCCCCTCACTCCAAATAATTTAGCCAGAGAGAAATAGCTTCACTATATGGCTAGTCCCTGCTTGCTATGTTCCCATCTTTCAACAAACCCCCCCGGAGTCTCTTCCACTGGAGATTATATTCAGCAAACCAGACAGGGTTTCCAAGATAGCTGAACATGGAACCAGTGTAATATTGCTTCCTTGCACAATTGTTTGCCTCCATTTTTTACCAGCTTCCCCTGTAAAGCATGTCACTCCATTCCTCGATCAAGAGTTACAATGCACTATAAATTCCCTCACCTACAACAAAGGGGCTAGTTCTACTTACAAGCTCAACCACATCTTGCTCAAACACTATTAAGCCTATTGAGTTTGCAATCTCTTCCTGCTTCTGCAAATGTGCTTGTAAATTCCTGTAACCAAACAACTTTTCTGTGACTGTTTTTTTTTAAATCACAATATTTTTATAAGTGAATAGCTAATAGTCCTGGCCACATTTTCCAAATCCCTTGGCCCCACCCCCAGCCTGGAATTTTCTGCTGCATATGCTGACTCCTGTATATTCAAACCTTTAAGATTTTGTTTTAAAATCATTTCCCACTCATTACAGGCCAGACTGTGATATTCTTACTCAGGCTGAGTGTTCACTGGCAAGTATCCCCAATGACACTTACAGAAGAGAAAGATGTTGCAATGTGAGAAAGCGAACAATCTGGATTTAAGGGCTAGATTCTCTTCTGCATTCCTGTTCTTCTCAGTTTAGGAAAGTGAAAGAAAGGTGACCAGGTTGTCAGGTTTTCCACCAGAACACCTGATAGAAAAGGAACCCTGGTGATGCCATCCAGGCCATTAAAAATCCATTTGGTGGTGTTGCAGGGCTAAGGCAAGATAATCCTTAGCTGTTTTGGCATCATGCTGCACCCCAGAAGGTGCCAGCAGGTGCAGCTCACGGTAGTACACTGCCCCCACCCTGAGAACCCTGCCCCCATCCTGTCCAATGGAAGCTGGGGGCAGTGCCTGTGTGATGAGAACTGTGTACAGAGCCACCATGCCCCCTCCAGGTACTAGACCGGTTAGCTGCTTCCAGGGTGCAGCGTAGTGCCAGGGCAGGAAGGAAGCCTGCCTTAGCCTTTCTGCACTGCTGACTGAAAGCCTCCAGAGGTTAGCCCACACGCCAACTCTCTGCCCCAACCTCCCTAAACCTGGAGCCCCCTCCCACACTCTGAACCCCTCACCTCAGTCCAATCCCAGAGCCCTCGTACCTCCCTGTATTCCAATCCCATTCCTCAATGTGCAACCCCATCCCACACTCCAAATCCCTTGGCCCCACCCCCACCCCCAAATATCTCATCCCCAGTTCTCACCCCCTCCCACAACTCAACTCCCTTTTCCAGCCCAGAGCCTCTTCTGCACTCTGAACCCCTCATTTCTAGCCCCACCCCAGAGCCTGAACCTCCTGTTAGAGCCTTCACTTCTTTCCACACCTCATCGCCCTGCCCCAGCCAAGTGAAAGTGAATGAGGGTGCGAGGCCCTCCAGCTGTCCAAAGAGGAGGAATATAGGGAGCAGGTGCGGGGCCTCAGAGAAGAGACAGGGCTAGGGCATCTGGTTTTTACGATTCGAAAGTTGGCAACCCTAAATTAAAGAGAAGAAAGTTTCAGGGAAAGAGTTATGGCTCCCTAATCCTGTGAGTTGGTCTATAGTGACATAGTCATGAGTTAGAATCATCTCAGGATTTATATCATTTATATCTTTGGTACAGGACCGTAAGCCAAAAGAGAATCAGAAAACTATGTTCTTAATCATTCTCTCCATACTCAAAGAGGCACCACCCAGATTTTATGCCATGAGTTATAGTAGCTCATTGTTCAGAACATCCAGGATACTTTCTTTCTTCAGTTATGGATATGTCACTGACAGACCAGCCAGCATGGCATTCTAATTCTTGAATCTGTCAGACAATGCATCTCAAAAAGAGTGAACACTGTTTCCTTTGTGGCCAGCTGTGGTGGTTTAAGGATGGATGTGGGATCCCAGTTTGAAAGGAGCCTTTGCTAATGGAAGACAGCATTCTACATCTATCCATTGCAGATCCCTGGGGTTTATTTCATTCCCTCATCTAAAGGCAAACACAGTAAGCTTCATACCAGTCACCATGCTCCGCACAGACACTTAGCAGCATTATGCATCTCCTGCCCTGTGAGAGGCTGTAGGAAAGCACAGAGGCCCCAGAGGTATGGAATCTAGCAAGACTCCATCCTAGGGTTCTACTAGCGGAGCTGAAATGTTGGTAGCTTTGGGCCCCATTAACTAATGCTCTACTCCTGGTTATCAGCCCAGTAGCCTTCATCCATTCATAAGAGCAAGACCCCTCCATGATAATGAGATCTAGCTAAAAACTTTTCAACAAAATTGCAACATTGTAGAGAATTTTTTCATCACGATATCAGTGACATGCATTTTTCCAAAAGTAATTTGCTTTAAAAAAGAAGTTTAAAAAACAAAAGACATGAAAAGTGGGAGTTCTGGGAACAGTTTGCTGTCTGAGGTTTTGGAATTAAAATGAGTTTTAAATTAACTGGATTTTAAAGTGATTATATAATTTGCTGATATTTCTTTAGGAAATGAGAATCAGCAGAATTCAGAAAATGGAGACACATTAGGTCATTAAGACCAGTGTTTCTCAACCAGTGGTATGAGGACCCTCGGGGGGTACTCGAGAGAAGTCTGGGAGGTACGTCAACACAACTGAAATTTGGAGAAAACTGAATTTTTGTTTTTAAGTTTTACAGCGCTTTATTATTTTTGTACTTTTTACATCCAATAATTTCATCGCCTGCCCGGCTACAATTAAGTTGTTTAAATAATTTTTTTAAACGGGTACTTTATAAAAAAAAAATGAGAAACGCCGAGCTAAACATACAAATTTTCCAGAGAAGGATTAGTCCCTAGAACAGGGGTGGGCAATAATTTTTGACAGGGAGGCTACTCAAAGATTTAGGTAAATGGTCACTTTTCTTAGGAGGGGTCCGGGATCTGGGATGAAGGTTGGGTGCAGAAGGGAGCTCAAGGTAGGGCACTGGGGTGGGTCTGAGAGGGAGTTTGGGTGAAAAAAAGGGTTGTGACCTGGGGCAGGGGATTGGGGTGCGGGTCTGAGATCGTGTATGGGTTCATGAGAGGATTCTGGCCTGAGAGAAGGCTGTAAAAGGGATGCAGGGCCTGGGAGGGAGTTGTGACCTGGGGCAGGAGGAGGTGGTGACCTCAGGCAGTGAGTTGGGGTGCATTAGAGGCTCTGGCCGGGAGGTGCTTACCTAGGTGGCTCCTGTCCAGCAGGACCTTCAGGCAGGCCTCCTACCTTCCAGAAACCCCAGGCTCAGAGCAACTGGCTGTTTCACATGGCTCTCTGCACCATGGAGGGCGGGAGGCTTCATATGTTGCCCCCAGCACAATTTCTCAGCTTCCAGTCAATAGGAACTGAGAGATTGTGCTGGGGGTGGGGTAGAACATGAAGCCTCCCCCCGTCCAGCACAGAGAGCCACATGGAGCAGCCAGTCATTTTAAGTGGCATGGAGCTGCTCTGTACATGAAGTTCCCAGTGAAGCAGGCCACAAGCTAGATTCAAAAGCTTAGCAAAC
Source organism: Pelodiscus sinensis (assembly GCF_052426305.1). Taxonomy (NCBI): domain Eukaryota; kingdom Metazoa; phylum Chordata; order Testudines; family Trionychidae; genus Pelodiscus; species Pelodiscus sinensis. The sequence goes on from NC_143058.1 coordinate 33,314,222, forward strand.
CAGATTTGGCCTATTGGCCATATCTTGCCAGCCCCTGACCTAGAGCTAAGATAATGGAGCTTTCTGTGGGACAATAATCTGCAGTTTAAGGGTGCATCTACACTGCACTATAAGTCAAAATAAGATACACAATTTGTTTATCTTATTTTGATGTAATTTTGAAATAACTTATTTTGAAATTTGGCGCTGTCTACACAGCACTTACTTTGAAAGAAATTGCTATTCCAAAACATCCCTTACTCCTTGTGGAATGAGGTTTACAGGGATGTCGGAATAGTCCATTATATTTAGAAATAACGGGTGTGCTCAAAAGACACAAAATAGCCCCATATGTGTGGTACAGGCAGTCCCCGAGTTACGCGGATCCGACTTATGTCGGATCCGCAGTTACAAACGGGGCCCTCCCTCTCCCTGATCTCCAGCAGACCAGGGAGAGGAAGCAAAGCAGCGGAACACGCGGGCAGCGGACAGCCCAGACGCGTCTGGGCTGTCAGCTGGCCGCGTGCTCCGCGGCTTTGCTCTGCTCTGCTCCCCGTCCCCCTGGTCTGCAGTCTGGGCTGTCAGCTGGCCGCGTGTTCCGTCGCTTTGCTCTGCTCTGCTCTGCTCCCCGTCCCCCTGGTCTGCAGACCAGGGGGACGGGGAGCAGAGCAGAGCAAAGCCGCGGAGCACGTGGCCAGCTGACAGCCCAGACGCATCTGGGCTGTCCACTGCCCGCGTGTTCTGCCGCTTTGCTTCCTCCCCCTGGTCTGCTGGAGACCAGGGGGATGGGGAGCAAAGCAGAGCAAAGCCACGGAGCACGCGGCCAGCTGACAGCCCAGACGCAGCTGGGCTGTCCGCTGCCCGCATGTTCCGCCGCTTTGCTCCCCGTCCCCCTGGTCTACAGACCAGGGGGACGGGGAGCAAAGCAGAGCAAAGCCACGGAGCCCGAGGGCAGCAGGATAGCCAGGGCGCGTCTGGGCTGTCCCGCTGCCCCCGTGCTCCGCGGCTTTGCTCCGGACGCCTGTGGTACAGCAGCTGGGGCGCTGCCGGTTGGTCCCATAGCGCCGCTCAGGGCGCCACTGGACCAACCCAGCAGCACCCCAGCTGCTCTGCCCCAGGACTTCCTGGAATCAGCTGCTAAGCAGTTTCAGCAGCAGCTGACTTGGGGATGCCTGGGGTTCTTAAGTTGAATCTGTATGTAAGTCAGAACTGGCCTCCAGATTCAGCCGCTGTTGAAACTGATCAGTTTCAGCAGCGGCTGAATCTGGACGCCAGTTCCGACTTACATACAGATTCAACTTAAGAACAAACCTACAGTCCCTATCTTGTACGTAACCCAGGGACTGCCTGTATTTTTAAATTTGGAGGGGAGGTTTTCCATGCAAAACAGATATTACTAAAATCTGTGATACTTACACCCATAAGAGGGAAATAAGAGATTTCAAAAGAGAAAGGAAAAAGAATCCCAAGTTGTAGTGAGCTGTTCACTTAAGATTCAGACTATCTTTCATTCATTCATTAAATGTGAGACAAAACTAAAATTAAGCCTCAAGTAAAGCATTGGTTTCTGTGTGCTGAATGCTTCCAATAAACCGGTTTTGAAAAGCATTCAGTAAAGAAATAGGGTTTAATTAACATTACCTTTTTTCCCCTTCTGTGAAATCTTTTTGCTCCAGTGGCCACAATTAAAAAGTGAGCAACAATTGCTAACAATTACCACATGGTGGTATCTGAGGTACAGTATCACATTTTCCCTCTATAATTAGAATAGGAAATTATGTGGTAATTGTATCAATCTATTACTAAATGTTGATATTTTCATGCTACCCACTGTTTTTCCTCTTTATGGTTCAAAGAAGATGTAACAATATCTGGCATCACAAATACCAGGAATCTCATTAAAAGGTGTGCAAGTCATAGTATTACGAGGTTCCAGACTGTTAAATTCTGAGGTATTATCAGTGAACCAGGAATCTCTGAAAGAATTTCAGAGACAGGGAAGGTAAAATAAAGAAGAGGTTAGTCTGAGTTATTTTTCTATTGAATGCCCTCACAGTCTAGTGAAGGGGAATAATTTTCACAGAAAGGATCTATGGGGACTGATGATTTCCCCACTGTCATTGCCCTTTAAATGTTGGGAGTACTGGAAAATATATCATTTCTGAATTGCCTTTGCTAGGCTGTCTTTGAGTGGGACACTAGTAGATGAGCCTAGTGGGTTTGAAACTGAAATAAAGCGGAACTGTACAGTGAATACCATCATTGTGTTTATGCCATTCAGTGTTGAAAGATGGCCTCACCCCGTGATCTCATAATCTCAGGAAGGCAGATTTTGGTAAGCTTAGAGAGCTGGTAGGTAAGGTCTCATGGGAAGCAAGACTAAGGGGAAAAACAACTGAAGAGAGTTGGCAGTTTTTCAAAGAGACATTATTAAGGACCCAAAAGCAAGCTATTCCGCTGCGTAGGAAAGATAGAAAGTATGGCAAAAGACTGCCTTCACTTAACCAGGAGATCTCGCATGATCTAAAAGTAAAAAAAGGAGTCATATAAAAAGTGGAAACTAGGACAAATTACAAAGGATGAGAATAAGCAAACAATACAGGAATGCAGGGGCAAGATTAGAAAGGCAAAGGCACAAAACAAGCTCAAACTAGCTACAGATACAAAGGGAAACAAGAAGATATTCTATAAATATATTAGAAGCAAGAGGAAAATCAAGGACAGGGTAGGCCCACTGCTCAGTGAGGAGGGAGAAACAGTAAAAGGAAACTTGGAAATGGCAGAGGTGCTTAATGACTTCCAAGAAGTCCGATGACGAAGGAATGCCTAACATAGTGAATGCTAGTGGAAAGGGGGTAGGTTTAGAAGATAAAATAAAAAAAGAACAAGATAAAAATTACTTAGAAAAGTTAGATGTCTGCAAGTCACCAGGGCCTGATGAAATGCACCTAGAATACTCAAGGAGCTGATAGAGGAGGTATCTGAGCCGTTAGCTATCATCTTTGAAAAATCATGGAAGATGGGAGAGATTCCAGAAGACTGGAAAAGGGCAAATATAGTGCCCATCTATAAAAAGGGAAATAAGAACAACCCAGGAAACTACAGACCAGTCAGTTTAATTTCTGTGCCAGGAAAGATAATGGAGCAAGTAATTAAGGAATTCATCTGCAAACACCTGAAAGATAATAAGGTGATAGATAACAGCCAGCATGGATTTGTAAAAAACAAATCATGTCAAACCAATCTGATAGCTTTCTTTGATAGGATAACGAGTCTTGTAGATAAGGGAGAAGCGGTGGACATGGTATACCTAGACTTTAGTAAGGCATTTAATATGGTCTTGCATGATATTCTTATCAATAAACTAGGCAAATACAACTTGAATGGGGCTACTATAAGGTGGGTGCATAACTGGCTGGATAACCATCCTCAGAGAGTAGTTATTAATGGTTCACAATCCTGCTGAAAAGGCATAACAAGTGGGGTTTCACAGGGGTCTGTTTTGGGATAGGATCTGTTCAATATCTTCATCAACGATTTAGATATTGGCATAGAGAATATGCGTATTAAGTTTGCAGATGATACGAAGCTGGGAGGGGTTGCAACTGCTTTGGAGGATAGGATCAAAATTCAAAATCATCTGGACAAACTGGAGACATGGTCTGAGGTAAACAGGATAAAGTTTAATAAGGACAAACGCCAAATACTCCACTTAAGAAGGAACAATCATTCTCACACATACAGAATGGGAAGCGACTGTTTAGGAAGTAGTACTACAGAAAGGGACCTAGGGGTCATAGTGGACCATAAATTAAACATTAATCAACAGTGTGATGCTGTTGCTAAAAAAGCAAACATGATTCTGGGATGCATTAACAGGTGTGTTGTGAGCAAGACACGAGAAGTCATTCTTCCGCTTTACTTTGCACTGGTTAGGCCTCAGTTGGAGTATTGTGTCCAGCTCTGGGCACCACATTTCAAGAAAGATATGGAGAAGTTGGAGAAGGTCCAGAGAAGTGCAACAAGAATGATTAAAGGTCTAGAGAAGGTGACCTATGAAGGAAGACTGAAAGAATTTGGCTTTTTTTAGTTTGGAAAGCAGAAGACTAAGAGGGGACATGATAGCAGTTTTCAGGTATCTAAAAGCAGATCACAAGGAAGAGGGAGAAAAATTGTTCTCCTTAGCTTCTGAGGATAGGACAAGAAGCAATTGGCTTAAACTGCAGGAAGGGAGGTTTAGGTTGGACATTAGGAAAAACTTCCTAACTGTCAGGGTGGTTAACACTGGAATAAGTTGCTGAGAGAGGTTGTGGAATCTCCATCTCTGGAAATATTTAAGAGCGGGTTAAAAAAACATCTATCAAGGATGATCTAGACAGTACTCAGTCCTGCCATGAGGGCAGGGGACTGGACTTGATGACCTCTCAAGGTCCCTTCCAGTTATAGTGCACTATGATTCTATGATTATTAATGCCACTTCTCTCCCAGTTGTCTTGTTTCTCCAGAGACTTTGGCAAGATTTGTGGAGGATCTGTACTGGTGATGTCACAGGAAACTGAAAGCTCAGCAAATTAGGAATGGGATGTTGAAGCTAATATGTTCCTTTCCCTCTCAAAATCCCCAGCCTCTCAATTGAAATGAGAGATCTGCAACTCAATTTCAGCGTCCTGGGGGGTAGCCCTCATTGGAGGCATTGACTGGAAGTCAGGAGATCCACTTTCAATTTCCAGTTCCACTGCTGACCTTATGTGTGAATTTGTGCAAATCACTTCCCATTTCTGTACCTCTTTTTCTCTTTCCACTTCTTCTTAGATGGAGGATCTTGAGGGCAGGCTGTCCCTCACCAGGCATTTATATAGTATCTAGCTTACTGGGACTCTTGCTGCAGCTGGAACTTTCAGGTATTACTTCAATATAAATAATATCACCAATAATACCACCGGTTAGGTCCTCCAGATATCTTACTCAGAAATGTCCCTCCCACAAAAAAAAGGAAGTCCAGATCTGCTGTGGGCATTAAACCAAACAGAAAAATAATCTTTCCATTATTAAAAAAAACCCAGACGTGCAGCAACCATGGAAATAGAAAATACCAATATGCCAGAAGAATGAAGACAGACCTAAAGGAGGTCTCTATGGCTGCAATGAAAATAACTAAGGAACTTGGAAACAAATGAGGAAAGAGGAAGGGTGGATGGGGGAAGAGGAGGAATTTAACAGCTTGCTGAAAGTGTCTTTGCTTTAAGAAAGAGCTATTAGAAGATCCAGTGCACCTGGGGTAGATGTTCTACAGATGGCTCATTTAAGGCCCAGTCCTATTCCTCCTGAATGCTATTGGCTTTTTGCAATTGATTTCAATGAGAGGAGAATCAGGTCCTTGTAGGAACCAGGATATTAGTAAGGCTTGGAATTAAATATACAATAAGGGAGGCAGAACAGACCCATGCCCACTTTTCCAACTATCTCACCTTTCCTTTCCCTATACTGTTACAGCACAACAGTGACATCCAGTCACTAGCTGGATTGATCACAGGTAGTTTGTATATTCCCTCAAGACATAGTCTATACTTGCTTCTCCCATTCAAAGGTGGCAGGCTACATTTAGATGGTTATCTCCGAGTTGTCCTGTTTGGCACATCCCTATTTCAAATGATGATTTAATGTTGCAATAAATGATCTATTCGGCATTGTGCCCCTGGGGTCCTAAATATTAATTAGGCTAAATTGGTTAGGTACTAAAAAGCTGCCTGCAATTTGGAGATAAAGTGCTTATAGATAGGTTCTGGGGAGGAGAAAGTCTGTGAAAGATTACTACTTAGGTTTTATTGTACACTTGTAAGGCAACACAGTTGGAATATAGATGTCACCTTAAGGAGGAAATGCCTCTGTCACGGTTTACTTTCTCAAAACGTATGTAGTGTCTATGAAATATAATATAGCCACTGTTAAATGGTTATGTATTTTGCCTTTTTTTAATCAAATCAAGTGTCATTATCCTCAGAATCTGAGGATTCCATATTTGGTAGTTTTTATACAGCTTGTCTGCACCTATCCCTGAAAGTTCCATATTATAATTATCTGTGTTCATATAACTAAATTATGAAAAAATATTTCAGGGTTATTTTTTCTGTATTTTTCTAAATAGATCTGTAATGCATGCAGGGGGGTGGTTACTGTTTATCTGCAAACTGGCATGATTAGAGCTGGAGATACTTAATGAATGAATTACCATTAGATGGTCTTAAAAATGAAAAAGAAAGGTAACTATAGCAATCCCTTCTCTAAACACTAATAATCAGATACACTAATCCAGGCACATTGTACCTTTCAGTACCAGTGATCTTTTCTAAGCAGTGCTATAAATCATGAGTGCCTTATAGCTCACTGCAAAATTAGGATTCAAGTGTGTTTCCTATTTTGTTATTTGGAAAAATAAATACCTGTGGAAAATTGTTCTCTTCAAAAGCCATTCCTATGTTCATATGGTCAGCAAAATACCGTACATTACACAGCATTTCTCATTACCTTCTCCTGATTTCTCTTCATCAGTTCTTGTGTTCTCGGAAGGGATGTCAGCTGATCCCTCCTCTAGAGTTGCATTGTGTTCCGCTTGTTTTTCTTTAAAAGATAACAAGATAGTGAGAAAGTGACAAATGATGATGGTTAATAATGATGACAACTAGTTTTCATAGTTACATACTGTCACCTGTAGATGATACGTGGGAACTAAAAACTGCTGATCTCTTGAACTCTTTACTTCTTCCTGCCATGCTTGTAGCAATACTGTAGAGAAATTATTAGCTGTCTTTAGCTGTCTTATTGTTTCCATTCCTTGTTAGCTCAAATTTATATCTGATTGTGAATCACCTTTTATCATGGTTTATGTCTATTTGTGTGTGTAGTGTTTCTGATAACATGTAAATTACATTCTATTTTTCACTATGCTATACAAAAAATAAAGGATTGGGTTTTTTCCCCAAATGAATTGAAAAGAGGCAACATTGTACTTTACCTTTGCATCGCTTCTCCCCATCGAGAGCACCACATATTGTGTTGTCCTCCTCTGAATGCTTGTTAGCCTCTTGATTTTCCTTTTTAAGTGAAGCTTCAGGACTGGTTTCTGAATTTTCACATAGAACTGTCACAGCAGATTTTGCTATTTCATCAATAATATCAATGAGCTGCAGCTGAGCTTTTTCAGGTGGCACAGTCCCATTGTACTCAGGTATGCTGGATGTAATTGGGAAGTCTTCTGTCATGATTACAGTAGCCTCCGATTAATTCCTTTGGGTTTTTCACTTCCACTGAAGTCTCAGGATTCTACCACTGCAGAAAAAAATAACCTATACACCTATTATCTTTCTCACTGTTCTCCCTCCCTCCTCGAATACTCAATAAGCTTCTCTTCTTCTGAAGGCGTTGTAGCAAACCAAGAACAGAACGGAGTAATAATGTTAGGATTTGTCTAGGATTTGCCAGCAGTCCCTTTCTACACAAATACCCAATCAGGACTTTGCTTGTTGCTTAGAGAGTCTTCCAGTTGCATAATTAAATGCACCATTTTTAAAATTTACATAAACAAACAATCTGAAGCAACAAAGCTTTTGTGCTGGCATGCAGAGCGGGTCTTTCAGCATGTCAGCCCCATGGTAATAAACAGAGATTTTGTACTCTTGTCACAATGGGTCTTTGTATATTTGCCTTGTAACAGGAGCAGCAATTCTTCTAAATCTTTAAGCCATAGTGAGTGACCACCTTTAGTCACATTAGTTATGTGTAACCAGCTTAACATTCCCAACCAGGTTTATGTTCTGATAAACCTTGAAATGCTGTTAATCAAACAATGGCTTCATTTTATATTTGGTAAGGAATAAACTTGCTTGTTTAAAAAGCACACATATTTTTGCATACAATACAGAATAATGCCACTTTCTGTAGCACAGCATCATTCAGGCCAACTGTTTAGCAATGCTTTACAGAGATAGGGCTAAACCATGAGAGATGTTGAAGACATCTTATTGCAAGAGTACTTATTTCAGCAAATGCTGCAAAAACTCAGCATCTTTCAAGAATAAGACCAGAGAATGAAAATGAAAAGTTTGCAGCAGGACAGGCACGAGGGAAAGAAACATTCTGAGATGAGATTTGGATTGAGAAGGTGAGTTGATGAGGTGGAGAGCTCTGGATGACAGGCTATTTCTACTACTTACTGTGTACAGTGGAATTATTTCCTACAGAATGAAGATAAAGTCTCAGTGAATGGTGAGGTTCATAGTATAACATAACAGTATTTCCCCATTTTACCAAGCACATTTTAGTCCCTGCAACAATAATATTCCTTATGTTAAAGGAACATAAAAGGGGCAGTAGTGTGAGACTAATATGTACATCACTGATTATCAACCTGACCTACAAGCTAATTGAGTTTGAGAAACTTTTGGGAAGGTACAGTACTCACAAAGAATGAATGAACTCATTGCTATAGTTCACTGGTAAGCAATTGGCTGGACCTGAGTGTCAGAGGCATTTTCCGCCCATTGCTGAACTTGTCCTCACAGTCCCTTCCTCAACCAAGCATCTGAAGCCAAGTTTACATGAGAATGTAATTCTTCTGCTTTAGATGTCTTTTCGTATTAGTGCTGAACAAAGTTTTGATACCTTTGGGCTTTCAGCATTTGAAATAATTCTGCTGGGATCTGGTGATTGGAAATGGACCCAAAGCGAATGGCTTCTGAGAAGCAGTGAGTTCACACATTTAAATCAATATTTGCATCCTTGTCATTAAAATGAGTTTGGTGTCAATGACTGGTAATTGTTTTAACTGTTCATGCAAGATGGGTTCAGCATAAAATTTTGAACATGGATGGAAGAGATGTGGGCACAGATAGCCCCAAAGAAAGAAACTGGATTCTTAGGAAATGTTTTGAGAATGCAATAGGTAATTTTTAAATCATACTCTGCTGCTGCTGCCCCACCCTGAATTAAAAGACCATTCATGTTTGCTCAGATGGTCTACTTAAAACAGTTCTAATATATGGCTGTGAAATATGACAGTTTTGTATTTGACCACGTGTCTTGTTACCAAATGTTTCCTTCAGTGGGGAATCAACACTGTATTAGAGGAAGAAATGGACCTTACCTGAGCATCTCCATTGTCTTGGTTTTCAGAGTATGCTGTCAGTGACACCTGGGAAGCACACTTAGCACTATGTACGTATCAATGGTTTGGTATAGACTACGTATGGGTTTATGTTGGAGAAGTAGTCTTGTGCAGTGTGCTGCTTTGACCCCATGATACTTATTGCATGCACTCATCACCACAGAATGACTTGAAAGACAAAAATGATCTCCCCGCTATATGTTAAAGGCCAATGTAACTAATTAAAGAAAAATCAAATGCTTGGTGTTCCAGCCAAGCGTCACTGATCTTATGATATAAAGAGATGAGAAAGGTGGCAGATGTCCTAACAGACTCCCTGGCTGGCACAGAGCTGCCATAGACTCCCTTCCGCAGGCCACAAGCCTCCAGTGTCAGTGGTGATCTTGGGGAGTACTTAACAGCTGTAGCACTCTGGTAATCCTGAGCTGGTGGGCCAACCCTTTATGGCTTTATCCAGCAGATTACAGGGTTAGAGCATTCCAGATCACATCAGTGGCCAAACTCGCTTAACTGATGCCAGAATTCAACCAGTGAGTCTCCATAGGAAATAGAGGCAAACAAGTATCAGAAGATCACACTCATCCTTCCAACTTCTCCTCCTCTTAATCTTTTCACTTTTAAAAAGTGTCTTTAATCATTCTGGTTGCAGAGACAAATGTAAAAATGTGAACTGAACCTGTATTAGTGTAATGATACCTGCCTGGATCTACAGACTTGAATCAATGGACCCAAGAAGTATGAACTACCCCCTTCATTTTGGTCAAGATCCTCTGGACTCTGTCATTCTGTGGCCATGAAATGTGATGGCACAAAACAGCAGTTTGGAATTCATCATATGCCTGAATCCAGGCAACCAGTGTTCTTTTGTAGTTGCCATTTGCCCTCCAGGTTTGCTTCAAAGGGAAGTTAATATAATTACAGTGTATGCTCCCTGCACTGTTCCATACAGTTAGGCAGAAAGGCGATCCTGATGACTCTCCCAATTCACCACCTTTCTTTGTGCTATGAAGCTGCTGTATAGCCGCCTCTCTCCTGGAATCAAGCCAACACACACAATTATGTATCAACTACCACAATTACCTGTGGGTATGCACAGGGGAGCCAACAGCCTTGCCAGGCACCTCTGCAAGGGTCGGAGTGGGGGCAGCTCTGCACAACAAGGGACAGGCCTCAGGCAGAAAGCGTGGGCCCAGGGGCAGCCAGCTCTCAGCGCTGCTTGGACTGTGGTATGTCCCTCCCAGCCCTGAGGGCTGCCTGGAGCATGGAGCTCCAGTGGTGATTTAAAGGGCCCAGAGCTCCGGGCACTGCTGCTGCACCAGTAGCTGTGGCAGTCTCCAGGAGCCACGGACACTTTTCAATCACCAAGCCTCGAGCTGGTTGCCCCTTTTGTCAACAGGCTTGGGAAAACGCTGACCCATTTGAAGATTACTAAAGGACAGAGTTACAGAAATGTCTTCTGTTTGCCTTTTAACATTTGTCCACTATGAGTGGAAAGGAACTACACACGAGTAGCCCCTTTCTCTGTTCTTTTACAGGACATGCCACAAGACAAGAAATAGATCTTCAAAGCTCTACAGCCGTCATTTCTTGCAGCTGTATTGGCATGGATGCTGCCTGATCTATGACAGGAAACACAGTGGCATTGTCACTTGCATCCAGCTTTTTGCACCTCAAGCCAGCTGGATGCCTTGTTTAATTTGCTGGGAATAGTGTGTAGCACAGAGAATGCTGGTGGAACATAAGAACAGCCATACTGGATCAGACCAAAGGTCCTACAGGGGCCAATACCAATGCCTCAAAGGGAATAAACAGAACAGGTGATCATCAAGGGATCCCTCTCCAGGCTGTCACCCATTTCCAGCTTCTGACAAACAGTGGCTAGGGACACCATTCCAACCCATCCTGGCTAATAGCCATGAATTTATCTAGTTCTTTTTTGAATAGTGATTCCAGTCTTCACAGCGTCCTCTGGCAAGGAGTTTCACAGGTTGACTGTGTGTTGCATACTTCCTTTTGTTTTAAACCTGCTGCCTATCAATTTCATTTGGTGACCCTCTAGTTATTGAGTTTGAGAATGGAGAAAAGTATTTGAATGAGTTGTAAAAGTCAAAAACTTATAAAAGGGAAGTTCAGTGCATAACCTCTTCCCTGTTTTATTTGAAGAAATAGTATCATCATCTCCTTATCCCCTTTGCCACACCAAAGTTTGGCAGCTTCCTCGTGGCAAAAGGTTGAGTCATATACTTGAGCTCAGAGAAGACTTTTCCTGGCTCACTTTGGCTCCCAAAGAATGTTTGTCCATCCAGTAGCAGTTTTCTCCAAATGCTTCTAACCAGAACTGAATTAGGACATGGATTTTTACCCTAAGGAGTCAGTAGTTTACAACCACATTTTCCATATTGTAATGGAAGGGAGTCAGGGGGCCATTGGAGATGCTGGTATGAAAAAGGTTAAACTGATCTAATCTAACTATTTATAGAATGCCAGTCACTATGGTATAATATGCAAGGGTATCTATAAAATACAGAAGTCTCAGAGGGGTAGCCATGTTAGTTTGTAACTGAAAAAATTTAAACAACAAATAGTTCTGCAGCATCTTAGAGACTAACAAAAAATGTGTATGGTATCATGAGCTTTCGTGGGCACAACCCACTTCTTCAGATGACTAGAGTTAAGGAATCCAGGATACAAATAAATAGCAAAGAAAGAGAGGGAATGGGGAGGGGGAAAGAAGGAAAAAATAAGGGGAAATGGTCAATTGGAGTGTCTGTGCTAAATGAGGCTAATAGAGTGAGCTGTAAGTATGTCATTAGGTTGTGGAACGTAGCAGACCATCCAGGTCAGGTATAATATGCAGCTATAGCTATAATATGCCAACTGGTCAAAGGATTTCAGTTTTGTGTGTGATAAAAATAATTGCCCATCCAGCAGGACACTGTCATTTCATTAAAAATGCAACTGGCATCTCTGAGGTATCCTATATTTTTTGTTAGAGTGACAAGCTTGCTATTAGGAATGAAGCACCCAGCTCTGATTGAACAAGAATTAATTCAATCTTTTGTCCCAGTTTTTAACCAAAAACAAAAGCTGTTTTTAGATCCATAAAAGTTCTAGGAAGACCTTTTATTCCTCTAATTAGCAGCAAAACTCCAATCGTTACTGAAATGCAGCATCATGACTTTGAATTTCCTGTGCACTTTTATTATTAATAATTATTTAGCAGCACTGCTAATGACATCTGTAGTTAAGGCTGCCTAACAGCCCACATTATGCAACCATATTTTCACTTGCTCAGATCTTTGCCAAACTAACTGTTTGGACTGACATTTTCTCATGCAGTCTGACTGCCCCAGGCTGATTTAAAAAAAAAAAAAGTTTCAGCAAAAAAAGGTCAGCCTTTTCCAAGAATGAGTTTAGGGGCAAGCATATTGTTTTGCTGATGATTTAAAAAAAAAAAAAAAAAAAAAAAAAGCTTATAGCCATTTCATGATTTGGAAGAGGAATGTGAAATTTGTCATGGGAATCATCAGGGAGCCTGGAATTTATCTTTTTCTGTGCCAAATGTAACCACATTTATAAGCCTCTTAAAAATCAGTTTGCCCAATCTCTAAAAATGTTTATTAGAAGCTGGCAGTTAGATTCTCCAAAAATTCTACCTGCATTAAATATACCCAATCATGATGTAAGCCGGGGCTGAATTACTGCATCCTATCAGCCACCTAAAAGGAGAGAGCTGCCCTGGGGGTGGTTGTGATCACTCCAAGGCTACGCTGTTATGCTGATTATTTTCAGGCATAACGGCATTGCGCAAGAGGGTTTTTCTTGCACAAGAAGGGACGGTGTAGACGGGTTTTTCTTGCGCAAGAAGGGACGGTGTAGACAGCTCCTTCTTGCGGAAGAGCCTCTTCCACAAAAATGGCGGCTCATTAGATATGCAAATGAGGCTCGGCGATATTTTATGCTTAGCCTCATTTGCATAGCTCTGGCGCAAGACCGCGCCAGTGTAGACATAGCCCAATTGTTTAGCTTTGGAAGATAATTAACTGTTAACTGTTGATATGTAAATAGAGCTCATGCCAGAGGGGAAAGGAATCGGAGGTGTGGCTATGTAAATCCAATTCAGCCAGGGCTGATGGAGGATCAGTGTTGGAATAGAATGTGGTGTATCGTAACTAATTTGGGGCTCTTGTGGGGGTCACAAATCATGCTACTCCTAAATGTGGGAACTGTAAAATATGACACCAATGCTCGCAGAAGAGACACCATCATTGTAAGAGGTCTCAGAGGAACAAGCCTCCCCCTTCCAGAGTTGCATGAACTGAGTTTGGGGGAGGGGGGCCTTCATGTCTGCCGGGTATGATCTGTAAGACTGGCTCAACCTGCCCCTTTCCCCCTGGTTTTAAGGACAGACCTAAAGCAGAGTCTTTTTGCTAGTCCAGGGGAAGCTGGAATCTTTGGCCAGCCTAGGTGGTAGCTAAAGAGTTGAAATCACAAAGGCTATGTCTATACTGGTGGCTTCTTGCACAAGAACATCTTGCGCAAGGGTTCTTGTGCAAGAAGTCTTGTGCAAGAAAATGTCCACACTGCCATGTGCGAGCTATGCTTTTGCACAAGAGCATCCATGGCAGTGTGGACCCTCTCTTGCGCAAGAAAACTCTGATGGCCATTTTAGCCATAGGGCTTTCTTGTGCAAGAAATCCATGCCAAACCTCCACACTGCTCTCTTGGCAAGAGCTCCTGTGCAAGAGGGCTTACACCTGTTAAAAAAGAGCATAGCTCTTGTGCAAGAAGCCCTCTTACCACGCTGTACTGTAAATTTCCTTGAGCAAGAGCAGGCGGGCAGTGTGCTCTGTGGATGCTCTGCGGATTCTTGCACAAGAACGGCTATACTTGCGCTAGAAGCCGTGAGTGTAAACATAGCCTAAGAGCTGAAATCATTGGTTTGGCCAAGAGCCAGACTTATTGTAGCCAGTGGAGCAGCTGGCAGGAATGACCGGCAGGCAGCCGGTAGGAGCAGTGGCAGGTGGCCAGCAGAGCAGCTGGTGGAAACAACCGGCGGGCGGCCAGTAGGAGCAGCACAAAGGTGGCATAGCCTAGGCTCAAGGAGTAGAGTCATCAGGATGATGTGTCAGGGTCTGCACTGACTGGACAGAGCTGTAAGTGGGGCATTTGACGGGTACGGAGAAAGTTTGGGTAAGTGAACAGAACCCTTACCTTGTTGGACTGATGAGCCTGAGAGGCAAAAGGCATTGCTCAATCCTTTTGAGCTGGGACAGTTACTCGTGGGGGAGAAGGCTACGAACTCTTTGTTAACCCTGACAATATAACATCTATAGATAACAGATTCAAAATGGAGTTTGTGGACTGAGGGACAATTCAAGATGGGAACCTGAAAAGCTTTTGCTGCCAAAATTACCATCTGCACACTGCACATGGCTTTGCACACTGCACCACGGTGCTGCACACAGTACAAATGTTTGCACCTGACTCTAGTTTTGCACCTAGCACTACACCCTGCTTTGCACTAGAGACGCTTAGAGTTTTCCCATCTCAAACTTTATAAAACCTAGAATCTTGAGGAGATCAGGTTGGCAGTTTCACTACACCATCACGGAAGAAGGAGACCTATAGTCAGAAGACTGTGATGAAGGCCCAGTCGAGCTGACAGATCTACCCATTTGATTCCTGCCACCCTCAGGGTGCTTCGGCCCACACTGTGGCGATAGCCCAGTAATAATGAGCCTTGGCTACCTGATTGCTCCCTACATCATCAGGACTCACAGAACATCAACATCATTCAGCACCTGCTGTGGTGAAGACCCTCACGGCGCCTAGAACCACTGTGACATCACCCACAAACTGTGCATCTGTCCATGGTACCAGCAGTGATAACATCTAACCAAGCATCTCTCCGCACCCTCAAGGATGCCTCAGTGTTCCTCCCTTGTCAACTGCCTTAAGCTAAAGGGTAGAAGGTCCTGACCATCAAAGCTGCCTCTGACGGACTAAGTATATCATTCTGCTTTCAGTCATCTCTCCTATATTCTTTTATTTCAGAGAGTGAGGGGCTGAGTTATCAGTTCAGTGTTGTGTTGTTATTATTTGCCTGTTGTATTTCAATATACCTTTTTTAATTTAAATCTGATACATGTCCGTGTTTATTCAGCAGGACTGGGGGTAAATCCACCAGTGACAGATACGGTGGTTTCCAGGCCAGACCTCCTTTTGGGGATAAAGGCATTTTAACATCTAATCAGAGCAGGCCCCATTAAATTTCATTTACTAGTGCACCTTTGCTGGTAAACATCTGTTTGTGGCATTTTCCCAAGATAATGCCATGTGACTTCTCTCTCTCTTTCATTAAAAGTTTCTTTTCTATACTCAGACTCTGTGTTTGCAAGTGGGGAAGCATTGCCTCTCAGATGTGCCCGGGGTGTGTGAATTTCCCAGGCTACTGGGTGGGAGCTCAAGCCAATTCAGCGTGAGATGGACCCCTAGATATTGAACCCGGCCCCGATTGCAGAACAGTTACAATTACATACCTCCTATGGGCAAGCCATATGTATACACACCATCCCCACAGAGCGAATGAGCATGCACCGCTTAAGTCCTTTCAGGGCCACACAAGACCTCCCCTGCAATTACTTCTTCCAGTGTCTGAGGCACTGAACATCAGAACTGAGAGCATGAAAATCTTCACTCTGGAGCATTGAGTATGGGTACCCTGGCAGCCTGACTTGACTGCAGAACGGTTGGGAGAAATAAAGACAAGGAGAGGCAGGAGATGGCAGAGGCACAAGGAAACAGGAATGGAGCTGTGAAGGGGGACTAGGAGCCAATGACAGAACAAGGACAGGAGACAGGCAAGAGGGGAAATAAGAACAGGAAAGGCTATGACAACCTGCACACACTTCTCTACATAATTTGGAATTGAACCCAGGAGTCCTGATTATCACCATTATTCTGCTGTCAGAAAATAGACATGAAACTCGCTGGAAACACGTGTGTTTCTTCTCCTTCATTTTTTTTCCAGTCAGCTTTTTTTTTTTTTTTTAAAGTAGGGCATTGTATTTTACCAGTATGTTAAAAAAGGTAAGTTGTAAGCTCAAGAACTTAGGAAATGCAAGAATTAAGGTCACACATGTAACCTTACTTTGGCCTCTTTGTACATATGCATACACTCATTAATTACATGATCACATCAATGAGTGCAGGCTGCTGTAGGGTGGAGCTCAAGAAATGACTCAGGATTGTGCAACGAAAGAGGGTGGTGTTATAGGACCCCTGCCTCATTTGTTGCAGAAATTGGAGAGCATGCAGGTAATGAGATGGAGAAAGGATGATCTTGTGCTTCAGATATTTGAATGCCACTCTGGAGAACCAGTGTTCCTATGAGATGCTTGGAAATTGCCTTACACCAAAATGTTTACAGAAGGCCAACAACAACTATGTCCCTCATTCTCTGGGTGCCTATAATATGGGAATTGGATAATATCCCTACAAATAGTTTGGGAGCCCTCTAGTGGGCTTCCCTGGCTTTCACTGCCGAAGCCATCCCATCCTAACAGAGGATACTGCAACCTTAGCTAGACCTTGAATGTTGGCTAGAGTTAGTAAACACAGTTATTTGGAACACAGCTTTAGTGTCCTCATACTCTTAATGCCGCAAAGAGGAAAGAAATCACTGCACAATTTGAGACACCTGGGGCCTGTGCTGGGGAATGACCTCTACTGCAAAGGAAGTCAAACAAGTGTGCGTTGAAGACAAACGTGCTTATACAAAAGCAAGGTACTTTGAGAAATTAAGCCCTGGGTACCTCCAGTTGGGCACCCGAGATTATGGATTACTTTTGGCAATTTTCTCCTTAATCTCTTTGTTCCTTATCTCTAAAATGCAGACAGTAATATCGTTGTACTGCACAGACTTGTGCTGAAGATAAATGCTTTCATGTTTGTGAAGCACTCACATACAACAGTGATAAATGCCATACAAAATCTATCAGAAATTACCAATTCTGTCTTTGGCCCAGAACTCTGTTAGACTCCACATCACGTAGTACTACACCACTGCAGACTCAGATTAACTGCATCCATGCTATCTACTCACTCAAAGTGTTTGCTATCCACAATCCATATGCATTTCCTTATTTGTAAAACAAGTGTGTGTGTGTGTGTGTGTGTGTGTGTGTGTGTGTGTGTGTGTGTGTGTATATATATATAATAAAAGCACCTGAAAGTTAGTGGGAGACTGGAGGTTGTCTAGCTACATTTCCAAAATCATTTGAAAGTTCACCCATTGCTACTTGTCACAAGTCTGACTAGCAGAAAAGTACCCCATCACACACTGATGCCCTGGATTTGTGTCAGGGAGACAGTGTTTTCCTTCAAAGAACAAATTCTTCTGATTCCTCATTTCTGTCCTCCCAGGCACAGCAGTGACATGATCATATCTCAGCCTTCCCAGCTAACATTTATTGCAGAACCACACAAATCTATTCAGCATCAAACTTTTGTTCCTTGGTTGATCCAATGAAAAGAGAAATTCCACCCAGGCTATGTCTACATTACGGGGTTTTTCCGGGAAGTATCCCAGAAAAACTACGCCACATCCATGGCACTGGACTGGCACAGCCTAGCAGGTATCAGGAAAAAGTTTCCCTCTTTAGCACCCCTGTGCCTGCCGAGCACTTAAAAATAAAAAGAAATCAAACCTCTAGCAGTTAATTATATCCCCTTCTACAACAAAATCTCTAACTTACTAATAACTTTAAATCTCAAAACAAACCGAAAACTATCTATATAAATACAAACTGCCTAACTACAGTATTTAAAAATTAACTGCCCATAAATAGTAATATTAAAAAATATAAATAATTAATATACCTAGCACGTATTATAACTGTCACAAATTAACAAAAAAATTCAAATCTAAAAATAAAAAAAATAACCCTAAATAAATGCACACACACAGTACTCAAATCTAAATACAAATATAACATAATCTGCTTATATGCATAATACCCCTACCTTTTAAGTCACCCAAAACCCAAAATAAATAAAAAACTATTCAAAAATGTAAAAAAATAAAACACACTAATCTAAAACATAAATTATCTAATAAAAACATTATAAACATCCACTTCTAAAAAAATTATATTCCTATTTAACCTTGAAACAAAATTAATAACCCTAACAATATATAATACATATAATTTTCTTTTAAAGAAAACCCTTTAAATATACTAAAATAATAATTATAAACACAACTTATCTACAATATAAAACAAAATGCATCACCTCGTTAATTTAATAATTAAACAATAAAACAATTCACTCTAAACCCTTAAAAAGACCATTAAAACCTAACCTGCTTATAAAACAAAAATACAAATAAATATTAAAATAATTATAAACAAAAAAATTAAAATGTTAAAATATAATATGCCACCCCAAAAATATCTTTTTATTTTTCAAAACATAAAAAAAGCTAAGACCAAATAAAAGCAACTAGAAAATAACATAAATCAATTATCACAACAAAACATTTATATTTATCTTATAGTATTTCATTGCTAATATTATTGTACATTATATTTTAAAAAATACTACATTAAAAAAATTATAACCATTTTAATTATATTTACAAAAACCATTATAAAAAGCATCAAATACAAATTTCACCCACCCTCTAAATTCTCCTAAACTCTACGGCTACGTCTACACTGGCATGATTTTCTGAAAATGCTTTTAACGGAAAACTTTTCTGTTAAAAGCATTTTCGGAAAAGCACGTCTAGATTGGCAGGAAGCTTTTCCGCAAAAGCATTTTTTGCAAAAAAGCGTCCGTGGCCAATCTAGACGCGGTTTTCCACAAAAAAGCCCCAATCGCCATTTTCGTGATCGGGGCTTTTTTGCGGAAATCAGTACTGTGCTGTCTACTCTGGCCCTTTTGCGCAAAAGTCTTTCAGAAAAAGACTTTTGCCCAAATGGGAGCAGCATAGTATTTCCGGAAAAGCACTGACGATCTTACATGAGATCGTCAGTGCTTTTCTGGAAATTCAAGCGGCCAGTGTAGACAGCTGGCAAGCTTTTCTGCAAAAGTAGATGATTTTGTGGAAAAACTTGCCAGTCTAGACAGCCTACAAATATAATACACCCTTTTTATTAAACATATCATGCCACTCCCTTTTAAAATAAAAAAATTAACTCTAATTCAACCTCTTCCTCTTCCTACTCCTCCACTTCAAACCAAATTATTAGTTACACATGTAGTTCCATAATAATCTACCCACACCCAGAAAAGTCTACATTTCTTAATGCATCAAGTTTGTAAATGATTTATCACCCTATTACTCACTATTTAATATCTTAATAACACATTTACTAATTATTTCCAATTTGTCAAAATAAAAATACTTCTATAAACAATTAAAAATTCAATTAACAAAAATACCCCAAAACAACAAAATCTTACCAACTATGTATAAAAAAATTAAACTCCCTACAAAAAGCTAATTCCTCTACTTAAATCAAATGCCTAAAACATGCTCTAAAATTATTAAATAAAAAAACTAATGCAAAAATCAGCCCTTAGCTCCACTAATTATTTATGTAAAAATATCATTTTAACTCTTAAAAAAACACCAAATCCCTCATAACTAACCTAACAATGAATATAAAAACCATTATTTGAAAATGTCACAAACTATAATTTACTGTCATACGTCTCCTACCAGTAGCACTAAAAATCAGCTTTTGTCAGCAGATCGCCCCCCTAGTGTCATCCCTATTAGTCCTCTTTATCCACAGTCAAACTCTGGACCTGCATTGCTCCTAAACTGCAGTGTCCTCTTCAGGACACTACTCTCTAGCAGTGCTCGCTACAGTTGTCTCTGGTCCCCCTTGTGGGGGTATATCAGCAGTCCTATGATTCACCTGATACTGTGGCCAGCTGTAGCCTCTAAACCCACCCCTTCATCTCAGGCACAGGCCACAATCTGTATAAACCTTGGTGGCAAAGTCTAATGCAAGGAGGAAGGAGAACCCAGGCCTGCTCACTACTCTGGGTCCCAACCAAGGAACCCTCTGGTGGCAGCCTTGTCCTGCTCTCCTTTGCTCCCTTTTACTGCCTCTAATTCCCTGGGCCACTGCCCCTATAACCGTTTGTACCCTACTGGCAAATCAAGCAGCCTAGCAGGTATCAGCCCCCCCCCGAGGCCTGCCCAGCACTGATTTCACAAAAGTGCTTTAACAAAGACTAGGTCCTGCACCTTCCCTTATCAATGCCTAACTGTCTCTCTTTATTGGGATGCTTCTTATATGCAAAACTGCCCCAGCAAGCTGCACTCTAATTAGTTCTTTACAAGCTTCCCAATAACCGGGCAAAGCTCTGTGCATGCTCCTTCCAGCCTGCACTAGCCCCTTCCAGCAAAAAAAAAAAAAAAAAAAAAAAAAAAAAAAGCCTATAACCAAGCAATTAAAAAAATAATAAGCCTTTAAAGCCCTAAAAAATATACACTCAAGCCTAAAAAAAAAAAAAAAAAATACACGAGCCCGATATATCCGCACCATCAAAACCACCACTAAAAAATTAAACCTCAACCACCCTCCTACAATCTAAATTTAAAAACAAATAAAAATAACCTCAGAAACCCCAAATTAAAAAAACAACACTCAATTTTAATAAAATCAAAAGTATACTATCCATACAAAATATAAACAAAACCTTAAAATACACAAAAAAGCCACAAAAAACACCATCCTACAATGCTCAAAGCCAATCTCCCCTAAGCACTAAATTTAAAAAAAAAATAAAAAAGCAAAACTTAATAATCAAACTATAAAAATTAAAAATGTTAACAAATATATAATTTAATTTAAAAAATTTCTCCCTCCACTTATTAGGCATATAACAGCTTAACCTAACCAAACACCTAATAATTCCAACTAATTCAATAAAAACAATAGCTAAGCCTACCTCCATATATTAAAATAGTTTAACATGCCTATTAAAGCAGCTCCAGGCCAGTGTAAATCCTAAAAACTACAGTAATGCATTCCAGTTAGCAACAAAACTACCTGCAAATTATGCTTAAACAAATATAGCCTGTGCTCTTCCAACAAACCTAACAAACACTCATTCACTCAGTCAAGTTATCTATTCTATTAAAATTTTGCTCCTACTAATTGTATAATTAATTTTACCAATAGCAAGTTTAAAGCTATTCACTGCCCTAAACACTCCGCAAAAAACATAGTTATAAGCCAATAACTGATCCCAGGTGTAACCAGCCTTTCCTACCTCCCCATAGCATAACCAATAAAACAAAATACCCAACAATTAAAACCAGAGCCTCTATCCCAAATACGCCACCAACCTACATACAAAAAAAGGTGGGGGGGGGAGCACCTAGGCCTTTCTTTAAAACAAAAACATTAAAATATGTAAAAAAATTAATAAAGGTCTAAACTAGCTATACATTATTAGTAAGGGGTTCAGCCACAGCAGGAGTTACTCTTTAAGCATGTTTTTCCCCTTTATCCTTGCAGCCTAAAATATAGTTACACTAAACAGTATCTTCTTGTTTTGACTTCTCACTTGCTCTAGAAAAATACTTTCAAAATCAAAGCTCTTTCCCCCTCCCTATAAGCTGCTAACTAAAACAATATGTAATACTAATTCAACTAAATCAATAAATAACAAACAAAAGCAAATATAATTGTATTAATTGGCTGCTTATTAATATTCATTATATAAAAATTATTATTACTAAATACAATTTTAACCATAATAAACATATAAATTAATATACTTAAATAAATAAAAAATATAACTGGTAACAAATCATTGCCACTCAAAACATTATATTAAAGATCCAAAATAAACATTATCAGCAATAAAGTAGTTGTTTACCCCATCAACTCCTAAATCGCCTGGTTCTTCTCTAACACACATCACTTGCATCTGCCCCTCCCAGTCAGAAGTGCCTAATCCAATGACCTCCCAGCTCCAACCCTGACCTTCTTTCTGCCACTTCCCACCATGACACTGGTCCACAAGTTCTGGTCACAAGCTGGTGGCATGGCTGGCAGCTGGCGTGAATGGTCAGGGGATTGGGAAAGTTTCTTGCAGCAGAGAGGCTGCTGTAACACCAAGCTAGAACACCCTATCTCTCAGTTGTTAGAACTCATCATGCATGCACCCCAGGATCAAGACTAGCCTCCTGTTGACCCAATTCATAGATGTCACTGGAAAATTTCCTGATAATTTTAATGGGGGCTGGATAAGGCCATGCATTGAGAAAACAGCGTATTTCCTCGTATCACTTTCTTGCAAACTATTCAGTTTTCCAAGTGTGAAGACATTTGTCTAAGAAAACCCTGTGCTTAGATAAACAACGAGAAGTCCTGTGGCACCTTATAGACTAACTGATTTATTGGAGCATTAGCTTTCATGGGCAAAGACCCACTTCGTCAGATGCATGTGATGAAGTGGGTCTTTGCCCACAAAAGCTTATGTGCCAATAAATCTGTTAGTCTATAAGGTGCCACAGGACTTTTCATTGTTTATTCAGATTCATACTAACACAGCTACCCCTCTGACACCTGTGCTTGGAGTCTTCCCAAAGAGACTGTGATGTTGATGTAATAATATAAGAACTGCCGGGCTGAGTTAGACCAATGGTCCATCTAGCCCAGTAGTCTGTCTCCCAACAATGGCTAGTTACAGGACTTCACAGCTTTGAGTGAACAAAATAGGGCACTAGAAGTGATCCACCAGTCTTCCAATCCAAGCTTCTGGCAGTCAGATATAGGGTCTCCCAAATATGGAGTTAGCCATTGATAGACCCATCCTTCATGAACTTATCAAAATTACTTTTTAATGTAATTATACTTTAATCCATCACAACAATGGGTTCCATAGGTTACTTACTGTGTTATGTGAAAAGATTTTTTCTCTTATTTATATTAAACCAAGGTCCTATTGATTTCAATGGGTGACCCCCTGGGTGTTGCATGGTGGGGAAAGAGATGTAGCTTCTTTTAGCTTATCTTTAATAATTTAACTAAGCCGCAAAGTGTAAGGAAGGAAGATTCACTCAAACTCAATGGTCAAAATAAATCTCCAACCATATTAGAGAAGAAAAGATTACATTTAAATTGCTGGTTCACATTCACCTTCATCCAGCCTGTCTCTATATGAAATCACAGAT
Organism: Pelodiscus sinensis; assembly: GCF_052426305.1. Taxonomy (NCBI): domain Eukaryota; kingdom Metazoa; phylum Chordata; order Testudines; family Trionychidae; genus Pelodiscus; species Pelodiscus sinensis. Next base: position 33,337,573 of record NC_143058.1, read on the forward strand.
AGCCTTAGAGTTCTATGGATTCAGCTGCTTTATTTAATCATTCCAAACCATGTGTTCTGGAGAGCATCACAATAATAAAAGAAGAAGAGAATCAATATTTCATTGCAACTCCTCTAAGGGGGACATCTCATCTGTGTCAATAATGTGCTGTCACTGTGGCACTGAGTGGTTGATAAATTCAGCTGTGAAAAGCTGATTGTTTCCTCTAAAATGGAAAAATTTCCTGCAACTCAATTTCTTAAAATGATTAATAAGTCATCCCAGACTCCACGTACTAACTTTTTTTACAATTCCTACAGATATACAATAGTCATTTGAAATGAAATATCAGTGTGTTTCTACAGCAGACATCTATAGCAAAAAGTAAGGGTGATTTTGGATTCACACTGGTATGCACCCATGAACTTTTACTTTGAGTTTCAGTTTTGGTGAACCCAGAACCTCAAAGCAGTTTCACTGATATCAGGTAGCATGTCCCAGATCTGGCCTCAGCAGGGCAGAGAGAATGTACCCAGTCCACTCCCTTTATGCACAGATGAGGACTTGGCTAAATCTCTCCACTGGCTCATGGTAGGCCCAGACTTTCCCTTACCTTAAGTTGCTTTCTTTAGAATGCTCGAAATTCCATTGTCCCTTTCAATTTCTGCAGGAGGCCTCGGCCATTCAGGGGATATCTGGCCTGTGTTTAATGCCCTTTCCATCCCCCATCATCTTGGAAAAGCTGCCACATTCTCCTTACTCTGTTTTCTCCATGTTGGCTATTCCTTTCCCTTCTTTCTTTGTTTTAGATTTTAAAGCTTCTTTTTTCCAAGGCTGCTTGTTCACCACACTTCCAACAGAAGGGGTGGCACTAACAATGTCACTGCCTCAGCCCCTTGTCACCCAGGGAATCCTTCACATGGGTGTAATCTTTAGGATGCTGGTTAAGCTGACTTGCCACCACTATAATGGCACAGAGTGACTTAGGAGCAGAGTGTTTAGCTGTTCCTCGGGCCCACTAAAAAAGGCTTCATAATCCTCCTTTTGTGGTGCTGAAACATAATTATGTATTACTAGCAATCAATGCAGAGGTGGAAGTAAGTAGGTACGCGTTGGTGCGCAGCTCCAGCAAAAGCCAGCAGGGAGCTATTTAAAGAGCTGGCAGGTACCCGGGTTTCAACAAGACTGTACCTGTAAGAAATTTTAAGTTACTTTCATGCCTGAATCAATTAGACATATTTAGTGCCATAAATGTGCATGGTGCTTTACCAGTTGTGCAAGTAGAATCCATTTCTTACTGGTAAAGGGGGCAGCACCTCATGGAGGGCAAATGACCTCTGTAGGTGACTCTCCACTTAACTCTTCCCTGCTCCCAGCTCCACCAGAATTGCTCTACCACCCCTGCCCTGCTATGCAGCTGCCTCTGGAGGAAGGTTGGAAGCAGCACAGCCAAGCCACAGGAGCTGCTGGTATTCTACTCTTTTCCCTGCTGCAGCTCCATGCAGAGCCCTGAACAGCAGGGTTTTCCTGGGAACCACAGTGGGAAAAGAAGCAGAATATGGGACCACCGGACAGCCCCATGCTGGCAGTTCCTCCAGCACAGCTGTATTGCCACCCCCCTCTCCCCACCCTGCCCTCTCCAGCTCTGTCCTCCAGTTGAGTTGCCGTACAGAAGAGACCCTACAGAAGAGTTGCCGTACAGAAGAGACCCTGTGTGGAAGGGCCGGGGGGATTGACAGCCATGCCAGTCTTTCTGGCACACCATACCAGCTATAAATATCTTGCTGCTACAGCAGACTGGACCAAACTCCCTCCCCACACCTGAACTGCTGCACTTTGCTTAATGGAGGTAATACACACTCACTGCCCCTGAGTGCATACAGAGGAGCCTGCACTCACATAAAGAGGGGATTGTACCTCTGTGCTCTGCATTTTCCCCAAACTTGTTGAGACTGTTCTGTCCTACTTAAAATTAGTTCAATAAAACACTGAACAAATTGTTTCTATCATCACACATAAGTCTCATGGGCATTGTCATTGTAGCCCCCATTTGCACCTGTGGACAATTAAATTGTACTGTTCTTCACTGGCAGTAGATGATTCTGGGTGCTTTATGGGACTGTAGTCCAGCCAGGGAGTATACTCCGTATGGGCGAATGGAGGTATCACAGCACCAGACTACAGCTCCCATAGGGCAATGCCATTTAATGTCAGAAACAATGTATTTTAGGTCATTTCAACAAACTGAAATGAAATATTTCAATTTCTGGAAAGCTGAATCATTTCATTTTGAAATTTTAACTGTAATTTCTCGGAATTTTCATTCCATGAAACATTAGAAATTTTAAACGTTTTGTCCTATTTTGGGCTGAATATGGATGTTGGAAATTCTGAATTTTGCTCGGCTCTGCTGCTACCTGTCCAGAATATAAACAACAAGGAGTCTGGTGGCACCTTAAAAACTAACAATTTTATTCTGGCATAAGCTTCCGTGAGCTGCAGCTCACTTCCTCAATGCATCTGAGGAAGTGAGCTGCAGCTCACGGAAGTTTATGCCAGAATAAAATTGTTAGTCTTTAAATTGCCACCAGACTCCTTGTTGTTTCTGCTGAAGCAGACTAACATCCTTAATTCTATAACCTATCCAGAGAATGTCTAAAATGAACCCTGCTCATAAAAATGGGCCTAATTCTAAAGTATTCTATCTTGCTGCTGCTGCTACCACCAACAACAACTACTTCTTGACCGTGCACTCCTGTGCTTAGCACTTCTTCTCTCTCCCTGAATAAAATCTCCTCCCAGCTCTAATTCCATAAGGCAGATAGTCTGTATATCAGTCCTCACTGTTATGAAAGCAGTTTCCATTGTAATCAGGGCTGTAGCAGTTCTGGTGCCTTATGTAGCCTAAGTATCTGGTGGGGAGCGGCAACACTAAAGGGCTGTAGGAGCAGGCCCAGAGCTGGTGTGGAGGGACAGGAGCAGGGCAGGGAGGAAGGCAGCTTGGGTCAGGCCCATCCCCACCCTCACACACAGGTGGCAGCAGGAAGCAGAGCAAACCAGACCCAGCCTGCTCTGTTCCCCTGGCTCCCAGCCACGTTGCTCAGGGAAGGGCACTTGGGGGAAGTAGTGGAACTTCCCCACACTCACCAGTGGCAGGAAGTGGAATGACGTGTCTGGGACCCAGCAGTAGGGAGCAGGCTTAAGTAGTGTGGCCAGATGGTTTCAGAAAAAATACCGAACCAAAAAAAAAAAAAATAAACAGGAAAAAGTTTGTTGAGAAAAAAAACCAAACCAAACTAAACCACCGTGGCCCCTTTAAAATCCATGTGGTGAGGCTTTTTGGCCATAACAGGCTGCCAGAGGCCATCCGCCTTCTTGCCTCCCTGCGCCGGGCCGGACAGCTCCCCGGTAAGCACTAGGGTTGCCAGGCTGCCTCCATATTGAGCTGGACAGCCCAGGATTTTTGCCTCTGGCAAGCATAAGGATCAGATGGAAAAGTAACAAAATATACTCATAAAGGAATTACACCATGGGATAGAACTTAGTTAAAGAGAAAAGCCAACCATCTTTTAAGCAGTGCCAGATATCAGATCCCATACCCAACCCTTAAAACAATAAAGCCTAACAAAACTACCTAAACTTTACCCTACTTACAGAAAGTGAAGAATTGTTTCTTGGAGAGAGAGAGAGATGCTTGTCCCTCCCTGTAGCTGCAGAGGACTCACCCAGAGAGGCTGTGTCCAGACTCAGGGGTTTTTTCGGGAAAAGTAGCCTTTTTCCGAAAAAACTTCACCTGCGTCTAGACTGCAGCCGTGTTCTTTCAAAATTAAATCGAAAGAATGCGGCTTTTCTTTCGACGGTGGTAAACCTCATTTCACGAGGAAGAACGCCTTCTTTCGAAAGTGCTTCTTTCAAAAGAAGGCGTTCTTGAATGTAAATTGGGCTTCTCCGAAAGAGAGCATCCAGACTCACTGGGTGCTTTCTTTCGAAAAAGCGGCTTGCTCTTTCGAAAGTTCCGTGTGCAGTCTAGACGCTCTCTTTCGAAAGAGGCTCTTTCGAAAGTATCTTTCGAAAGAGCTTCTTTCGAAAGAGGCTTGCAGTCTAGACATAGCCAGAGATAAAAAGGAGAAAGGAAAAAACCCAAATTCCTTTGTCCCAGTTTGAAAGTCCCACCTACATTCCTACTGGTCCCTCCATCTGGGTAGGTGTAGTTAACTCCTTAATCTCCAGGCTGCTGGCTAACCCTCATAATCATGACATGGCCGTTCTTATGTTCTCAACACACACAATCTGATTGTGTTACATCAGGTAGCTAAAGCTTTCATAGTAATGGAAACAAAGCAACACAACATTCCTCCTGGAAAATCAGTCCTGTAGGTTTCCATGTGGTTGCTAATATAAAAAATACAGTAGTTGTTTGTTTAGAGATGTTTGTCCTTGCAATTTATACTCTTCAGCCCTTCAAAGTAACTTTGCAGAGGAACTGATTAACTGTCCATCGGCTGGCTTTAGTTGTCATGGTGACAAGCGATGGGGGAAGTTATGTTAGCACTTAAATATTCACAGCATTATTATACTCATATGGAGAAATAGACTTTAGGTCTTTCCCAAAAATTATTACTTTTATAAGGTTAAAGTCTCTATATCAGAAATATGAATAGTGTAGCATTACAAAAACTTAAAAAACAAGTGATCCTGTAGCACCTTAGAGCCTGACCAAAATATAGGTAGTATCACGAGCCTTCATGGACACAACCCACTTCTTCAGATGAGTGGAGCAAAAGGCCTATACACTATACAGATACGATATATATATTTGTTAGTTTTCAAGGTGCTACAGCACCACTCAGTGTTTTAAGTTGCAGACTAACACAGCTACCCCTCTGAGACTTTTATAGCATTGCAAGTAATTTAGGAGCCAGAATTATATGGGAGGGTAGGTGTTCAAAGAGGCACTTAGGCACCTTGTGGGATTCACAAAAGCACCTCAACAGGCAAGGCACTTAACACCTATTGAAAGTCAGTGGAACACCTACACACCTTTCTAAGTCTGGCCCAATACATTTACAGGACTGGGTCACCTTCTTTCACTTAGAGTAAGCCCCAGAATGCTGCAGCCTGCTGATTAAAGGAGGACACCTGAGACTTCCTATATCAATCTCCTCTAAGCAGGGTTAGGACAAAGATTTATGGTAAGGCTGGCAGTGTTGTTCTGATCTTGCAACAAGCAGTCAGCAGAAGTGTGCATGCTGTGGTGACAGATGTGGAGGGTACCTTCTAGCAAGCAGAACTAGAATGGGAGTGTTCTGTTACTGACAGTGTTTAGCAATCCATGTGGCTGAAAGTAATAACATGAAATTTTAGTATCTCCCAAAGGCTTGGAATTCAGAGCTGGCAAATTAGTGACCCATCCTCCGTGACTATTTCTTCTGGGATGCCAAAATGGGAAAGGATGTCCTTAATTCTGCTATCACTTGTTAACTTGTGGGGCTAGTGCGATATCTGGTGGTAGAAAATCTAAAAATCTAGAATACTAATAATTACTTACTAGATCGGTATAGTCTCTTCCTTAGCCGGGGTCTCCTGCTGCTCTTTGTCAAAAGACCTGCTGATTATCTTTGTGGTTCTGGTCATTTTGCTCAAGGCTAGAAGATATGATGGTAAACGTGTATGAGCCCATTTTACATTGGTATTTCATCACTGCCACTTGATCGATAGTGATCGTGAACTACAGATCTGAATTTTGCTAATGCGCCACTTGCACCTTGGGATGTCTTCAGCTCCATTTTGTGGGCTTAGGTGGATCATGTTGGCCGCTGCCTGCTATGTTCGCACTGTCACTGAAGACAGACTAATGCCCCTGAGTGAAGTGAAAGGATATGGGCATGTCAGAAGGGTCACTGCTTCATGTGATTCGTTATGGTGTCATTTTTGAGTGGTTTCTTGGGCCATTTCAAGTTATACTTAACCCCACATTCTTTCCATAGTGCCCATCAGAAAGCTTTCTGCACTCTCCTTGAGGGTGGAGGAACATTTTGTGTGAATGATTCATCACACAACTGCACTGGAAATAATCTCTCTTATGACTTGCTTTGAAGATACAATTCAAACTGTTGGCTTGCTGGTCTGACTGCAACATTTTGTGCTCCCGAAAAATTGTTTTATTCTTAGAAACTACAGAATTAGGGCAAGTATTGCAGGCATATGGAAGCACGGGAATCCACTTATTAGTGAGAAGTGATTATGGTGAATTCCAAAATAATCTCTAAGGGACCGTTACCATAGCTAATGCTTGTGGTTTTTTTTTTTTTATATCGATACCATCATCTGAATACAGCCAAATGCCAAATGGCAGATGACTGTGTGAGGTACTTTTAAACCAACAGTACAAGGAAGGAAGCATCTAGTGTTGAAGCAAAAAATAAAAAAACAGAAGTGAAAACCGTCCATGAGAGGTGTGCATGTAAATGTTCACTGTACAATGGCAGCAGCACAGTCAGTGGAAAACTGAAATAGCGTGACAACAAGAAATCTAGAAAGAAGTATGTGAAAGTCCTTCAGCACCTCATAAGATTGGATCTTAATTGTGGGAAGAGAAACATGTTTTTAGAATAACATGAACATGGAGCTAACTTATTTTTCTGTTTGCATCCTCAAATGTCCATAGCAGAAGCCTGAGTCCATTTAGAGAGCTTTGGACAACTCCAGTCATGGGGACAGTAGATTGAAAGAGCCCAACAGGATGAGGATCATGAGGAATAGCCAGACTAGCTAGAGAGCACGAAGCTGTTACAGAGGGACCAGTCTTTTAATAGATCAAGTGGAGTTGATGAGTATAGGCTTTGTCCAGAGAATCAAGGGATGCCCATTATGCAAAATGTAAAGAATCCCATTGACTTCAATGGGTTTTGGGTGTTATCAGGAGCTAATGGCCTGACTCTCTTACCACTACAGAATGCACTACTTCAGCAAAGGCCTTCCCTTCTGTGACACCATAATAAATGTTTGATTTTGTACCAAGAGGAAAGGTTGCAAGGGGCTGTTCCTTTAAAAAAATTCTCAGTCCTTTAAATGCAGATGATGATCCTATTCTATGCTGAGAAAAACACAAAAAACCTGATGTTTAGTTCTACACTCAAGCTCCAAAGCTTTAAGAACAGTTTATTCCTGCCACCTTCTTCAGCCTACTTGCCATCAAGTAATTGAAATGCCTTATCCTATGATTCTGTCTCCCTCTGTTTTATGCAGGGTTTACAAAGTAAAGTAAAAGACAGCTTAGCAGGGCCAGCAGGCAATAGCAGTTAAGCAGATCAGAACTCTTATAGGGTCAGGCATAGTAGCAACGAGCAAATTAATTAAACAAGTTTTCTATTTTATAGGGAATTTCATTCTCTCAGAACAGCTTCTCTTATTTCCTTCTTTAATAAACTCAAGTTGCCCTTTTTATCCACAGAGGATAAGCAGGGTATAAAGTAATCCCTTAACTCTTAGGAAATCAAGCAAGCCATTAAAACCTATAATCAGTGAAAGCGTCTCTTTTTCTGCAGACACACAGTGTGCCTTTCATACAAATTACAGCCTCCTGCTGACCCTCTAAACCACACGGTCCTAATTCTCACCCCAAAAGTCAGTAAAAACTCACTCAGGGCTACGTCTTCTACAGACAATCCCTGTGCCACAAAACATGAACTGGCCAGCTTAAACTTCTGGCAGTGAAGTATGTGTACTCTTCAGACAAGCTGTTTCCCTGGCACAGTCACTGGTTTTCTCTGTGATTCAAGAAGTCAAAACCTTCACTCTACCCTTTAGTGCTTAACGTGGATGAAGTTTCCCAGTAGGGGTTCATTTGCTGGATGAACATCCCCTTCTTACACACACTGACGGCTTCAGCTGGGGATTGCTGTCCCTGTCACACTGGCATGCATACCCCTTTTTTCCACTTGCTATGGAGTACTTAATGACAGTGCTGGGACCAAATGTAGAATCCATGGTAAGAAAGTCTTGATGAGAGGAAACAATGGGCAAGTGTGCTTTTGTTTGATGCCCATATTGCTTTGTTTCTCTCAACTGAGGGACTGCTTTTAAGATGTTGTCGTTATTACAAGCTGTTTTTGAGAATTTCAGAATAAATTTTTATAAATCACAGTCTAATGCTGATTGCTGAATTTCTACCTAGCTCTCTACAGTACTTTGAAATAGCCAACACTATTTTAAGTTATGCTCTATGGCATTTTGTCTTTCATATACTCTAATTCTTACATGGTATCTACAAAGCTAGTTTGTGCTAACTACAGATATAGGTGAAAGCTGGTTTTGAACAGATAAATAACCTTTGTTGTTTTGTGTACTGGCAAATTGAAACTTATTTCTTCTCTGTGTTTTCTAATAAGATGCTCCTTTCAAACACTGGGACAAATGACGCTGAAACACTAAACAGGAATTGTCTAAAATAAGTTACAAATAAACAAAGTTATCCAAATTACAGCTTCCTTAACTAAAGTTAGTGCGGAATGCTACTGTACACCACGTGCATGTATGGCCATACAGCCTTACACAGTGATTATGCCAGACCTCATACAACTATGGACAGTTATGCTTGCGTAGGTTTGAGCAGGAGATTTCTGAGGAACATTCAACATGTTGTGGGTAATAAGGGTAAAGTGACATCCTGTTTTCTGAGTCCCTATAAATAGGGCTACGAGGAATGGTGCTACTGGAGGCTTTTTCTGGGGGTGGGATGTCAGACAAAACCATTTGTTGTCCTAAATGATCTCAGTTAGCTCTAGTGCCCAAACTAATGCCAATTTGGGTGATTATTACACTTTCTACCTTTTTTCCTCGGTTTAAATAGAATAAATCAAGTGGGTTGCTCTTGATATCCATTGTTGCTAGGCACTCTCGATAATACCTGTGAACCACCTTGAGGTGCTTGCACTTCAGTCTTTCAAAGTCAAGATATGCCAGATCACTTAAACTCATCGATACAGTACAGTTCCCTTGTAGATCAGCAAAGCAGCCATTATTTGCTCAGCAATCATTTATGTGCAGATTAGTCAGACTAAGTAGAAAGAAGAGGAATGTTGGCAAATGTATGTGTGTTGGCCCCCACTCTTAACACAAATGCCAAAGGTCCTAAAAATTCTATCTTGGGAGTGACCACAGCTGAAAGTATGGCTGCACTCTAAAAAGTGATCTCATTGAGGGGATCCATGCTTATTGTCTCTGAATGGCTCCTTATAAAACGTGCTCAGGTTATAGATTTAAAAAAATTGGTTTCTTTCGAACAGTGAGGAAAGGGTGGCACCATTGCAGACTACACCAGGAAGTGAATTCCATTCATAGGGAGTTAGCAAGGGGAGGCTTCTAGGAGGAACAGACAATTTGGGTAGCATCACTAGTGGAGCAAAAGGAGTGGGGGAGTCAAAGAGAGAAGAACAGAGAGATGGGGAGAAAGAACTGTGCAAGGCCCTGAAGTGGAAGATTAAGAGGGGTGAGGGTTAGAACTGCCAGGTTTGACTGGACATATTCCTGGAGGTTTCATCACATAGCCATCTTTAAAGATTCATCTGTAATTCCTGGAAAACTCAAGGACAATCCTGGGGGACTGGCAACCCTAAAGGGGATCCCAGGTTGAGATTCAAGATGTAGGGTGATGTGGCCATGTTAGTGAGGTAAAAGAGCAATTTTAACATGAGATGTGGGGATGGTATGGGGCACTGAGAGTTTCGGGGAGGCAGGGAAGACTACACAAGGACAACTCTGCTAGCTGCTGCAAAAGGGAGCAAGCCATAGCTCTGCCCTGTCCTGTCCCCTGCGGGGAAACTGGTGCTACTGGAGGTGCAAACCTGAAGTGCAAGGACTGGCACTGTGCCCTGCCCTATGCAGGAGAGAGGAGAGTACACTGTACCCACGCACCACAGAACACGAAGTCTAACTCAATGCTGGGGTATCTCAAGTGGCTGAATAGGAAGTACAGTAGTTGTCTCTCCTTGTGCCCTGGAGGAATAGTCCATGACAGCAGTGAGTCATGGTTCAAATAATAATTTCAGTAATGTATTCTGCTGGCACGGCCCTTACCTAACTTTGGCTACAAATGCCAAGCACATTTATGTTTCTGTGGGAATAATGAACAGCAATACAGAGTTGTCCATGAATGGGGACAGCCTCATAAAGAGCTCAAAGCCCACCTAGAGTTGTTGCAATTATATGTGTATGCGGGAGAATTTGGGTTGCCCCCAACATGATGTAATGTCATATTCTTTAAATATCCCATTAAAATCTCCAGGATTGCTTTCTACAGTCACTGGGATATCGATGCTGATTTTGGGAGACTCCAAGCCAGTCCCAGAAGGTTGGCAACACTAGACTGAATCCTGCACAGCTGCCAGTATGCATCTGCTGTGTGGCAAGTACAAGGGCAGTACAGTTGAACCTCTCTAATCTGGCACTCTCTGGTCCGGCAATATCCGTGGTCCAGTATGATTTTAGTTAGCTAGATGTCCACATATCGGGGATGTAGCCAAGTTCCTGCGATCCCACAAAGTTTGTTTACAGCAACCCGTCCTGGCTCTCAGTGTTCTGTGCTGTTATTTAGATCTAATCTATCCCTAAATGTCTTCTAAGAGCCCAGTAAGCAGTGGAGATTTTGCTAGTGCTGCTAGACAATATTGACCACCCATGGTCCGGCAAAGTTATCTTCTTCATGCCTCTATCCTCTGCTAGTCAGTGCAAAGAGCCATTTTTGTTTTATTAGCCTGTCATAATCTGTGTGCATGTGTAAGATAGGGTCTAAAACGCATTCTGCATGGAGAAATATAGTCTCGAAAACATCCTTATGGTTTTTTTATATTGCATTTAGATTACCGAGTCTCTTTTTTCCCTATAATTGTCAACCCATTTTTGATCTTCAGCAAATGCACGTAGGCAGCCTCACATGAACCGCTATCACCCACATCCTGTTTTGATCAGCTGCACATCTTGTGGCCCCGAGGAGCTTGATATAAGTGTAAGATTGCGGTGTGAGTAACAACCAAAGTTTGTTCACTATATGCCTGTTACAGAATTTTCTCTTTCTTCAGCATTCTGGATTAACTACATAAGGTTTGGTTTGACTACATAAAAGGTAGAGAATAGTTAGGCCTGAACAATAACATCTCCTTTGTGTCAAGTATCTGAGGGGTAGCCATGTTAGTCTGAATCTGCAAAAGCGGCGAGGAGTCCTGTGGCACCTTATAGACTAACTGAAGTGTAGGAGCATAAGCTTTCGTGGGCAAAGACCCACTTCGTCAGATGCATGTAGTGGAAATATCCAGAGGCAGGTATAAATAAGCAGGCCAGAATCAGGCTGGAGATGACGAGGTGGACTTTTGTGGCATCTAAAAGACATACACAATTAACCTTGCTTAGATCACATTCAAATGCACATAAACACTGTGGGCCATAGAACTGTGCCAGTTTACACCAGCTGAGGATCTGGACTTAAATGTTTGTATGGATAGAACATTTTAAATAGACTTTTATTAAAAACTATCATCATACTCTAGGAACCCAAACAAAACACCAAGCCCATTCCTCCCTCCCCACCCACTCCAAACTTTCTGGAATTTGTAAATACAGTCAGAATGATATTTTCACTTAAAACTTTATTTATAAAAGAATTCTGGAAGAAGAGAAACAAAAATATATTTTAAACAATTTCCGTGGGCTTATTGCATAGTCTGTGTTCTTTCAATACAAAGAGTTACAGTTTAGACATAGAGATTGCATTTAATATACTCCACACAAATAAAATGTCTGTTTATTGTCACAGGTGGAGTTCCCTTATTTTGAATCCTTATTGCCAACAGCCCTCATGCACACCAGTAGCAAGTTTAACACCAAGTGCTATATAAAGGTTTGTTCCCTGCAGCATAAGACTTTTCCCCAAGTTTTTACCTAACAGAAGACGAAGCACAGAAGGAAGAAAGATCTCACCTCTCAGATAAGGGGCTCCTTTGCTCTTGCCTTCTGCTCTCCCTCCTATCTCTCTTTTAATCATTCTCATCTGACCAAGAACTTGATGCTTAATCAGTAGCTCGTCACTTTGCGTTACAAGGGGGTGCTTCCCAAGTGCACACAATCAGCCTTAAGCCACTCAAACTATTTACAGTGCAAAGGTACAAACTTTCATCTTCAGGTCCAACAGGAAAGTGTGAGAATATCTGTTGCTATGGAAATGGTCTCAAACTAAAACCCTAGATCCAAACACTCCCAAACCTTGGAGGCCTGATGAAGGCTGGATTATTCTAAATAGAACAACCTCAAACTGTGAAAGACTTGAACTCCACATTTGGATCTGATATTTGTTGTTCTGGCCTATCTCCAATTCCTTATTGTTGTTAAAGTGCAGCACAGAATTCAGATCCATTATGTTCTGTTAAACTGATCAAGCCCAAATTAAAAGACTTTGACTCCAGCCATGGACTGAATGCAGGTAAGTCTCTTCAAGCATTCAGTGATCCACTGGGAGAAAAGGGTCATATGTGCAAATTATCATATGAAACACCTACCTTTTCACGTGTCAGTCATATTTATTACCTCCCAACATGTGTGTAGTTCAACACAAATCACAGGCCCTTCCTGAAACAATATTCTATGGTTTTAATATAAAATATTTTATACTTGTGAGTAAAATTTAGCATAGCTATGAATTTCTGTTCCTAAATAGGGTGAAATCTTGGCCCTGTTGAAATCAACATACTTCAACAAGGCCAGGATCCTACTCTACAATACAGTAGACATACTAGGAAAGAAAATATTTACTTAAGTGCAGGATTTCACTTAGGAACTTACTATATTTTAAAGCGCTGGTTTTCAAGGATGGCTTCTAATTTGGCAGGTGCAATTTTGCATGTACAAATAACTCTGCTTGACTATCTGCACCTATATGCGGGATTGTTATAAGTCTAGGTGTTACCAAGTGCAACTTCAATTTTTTGCATGTCCAATTATTTGCATTGGCAAAATTGAACCTGAAAATTTGGGAACAAAATTGTAGCATCAGGCCCTATGTGTTCTCAGAATAGCATTACAGCCGTGATTTTCAAACCAGCCTTCATGAGAGCATCACTGTGCCCACAGACACTTTCATTTGGATAGCTAAGCCTCTAATTTTGCCCACAAGACAACCTAGTGATATTGCATCTACAAATTAGTATGAGTGAAAATATACACAAAAACAAGAAAGCAACTTAAGAAAATACATGCTATGTGTCTTAACACACTAAATCACAGGCAAAAAATTTCACTCAGAAATGGACTCCAGATGCAAAAGTTAGATTGGATCCAGGTAGGGGGTTATTTCAATCAAGAGTTTTGGTTGTGCTCAAGATAAAGGCTATCCAGCAAATTCAGAACTGGATAAAGGGTTGGACCCTGAACCAGAGACACACAACTGGGGAAAGGATTGAATTTAGGGCGTTAAAGCAGGGTTCAATTTTTAGCATAACAACAAACATATATGTTAGATTAAATAAAATATGTAATGTGCTTCCCATAATAAACATATCAATAAACCTTCTCCCATGTTCATGTAATATGTCCCTTCCCTCAAATTCACATGAGGAATTGCTATTACAATCTTTTAAATCCTTTTAGAAAAAATATAAACATTATTTGAAATATTGATTCACAGCTCTTGTTGGCCTTATAAGAGTTAGATTGCTAATCATCTTGGAAGATGTGCCATTGAAACAAATTTATCAACTAAAGAATAAATAGTTCTTCTTCCAGGTATGCTATATTTGAAAAGGTTTGTTACCGTTTAGAGAACTTAATTTGTGCTTGATCTAAAATAAGTGTTTTGCACATATAATGCCTGAGAAACACAAAGTTCCTTCCTGTTCGATATCCATATTTATTAAGTCATTTCCTATAATCAATCTTGCGTAAACTATCCCTTCCATCTTCACTCCATATGCTATAGAAATCTTTAATACTTTAAAAAACAACAGCAAACTGTTGCTGACTCTTGTTTCAGCAGCAGTACATCAAAATACTTATAGAGTATGATAAGTATACTTATGGATTTGTATATAGGGTTCTATGAAGTCCTTAAGAGTACGTCTACACAGCAGGACTAAAGTTGAATTAAGCAACGCAACTTCAGCTACATCGGTTGTGTAGTTTAAGTTGAAATAGCTCAATTCAGCTTTTGGCACATCTAAAGTCAAAGAAAGAACACTCTTCCTTCAGCTTCCTTTACTCCATGTGAAATGAGGGTTACTATGAGTCAAAGTAAGAAGTCCTCCAGCTCAACATTATTTCAAAATAAAAGCTTGTAGTGTAGACGCGCACTATGTTATTTCGGAATAATGTGAGTTATTCCAAAATAACGCTGCTGTGTAGACGTACTCTGAGGGTGTGTCTAAACTACATGTCTCCATCAATGGAGCCATATAGATTAGGCTGATCGGCAAAGGGAAATGAAGCCGCGATTTAAATAATCGCGGCTTCATTTAAATTTAAATGGCTGCTGCGCTGAGCTGACAAACAGCTGATCAGCTGTTTGTCGGCTCAGCTCGCTAATCTGGACGCTCCCGTGCCAACCTGAAAGCCCTTTATTGACCTCCCCATTATGCCTCGTAGGATGAGATTTACCGGGGAGGTTGATAAAGGGCTTTCATGTCGGCAGGGGAGCATCCAGACTGCCCCGATCTGCCGACAAACAGGTGATCGGCAGAGTGGGGCAGCCATTTAAATTTAAATGAAGCCGAGATTATTTAAATCGTGGCTTCATTTCCCTTTGCTGAACAAACAAATCTACATGGCTCCGTCGATGGAGCCATGTAGTTTAGACGTACCCTAAGACACCAAGCTTGTTCATTGGTTTGAATCCCAAATAGGCATGATTCCCTGACACTGACTTGTAAGGAGTTTTTGACGATGAGACTGAAACCTTGTATTCTCTACAAAAACAAAACAAATCCTATTGGAAACTGCAAGATATCCCAACAGTCAGACTATATCAGTAGTTTTCCAGGACCTTGTGCGTTTGATTTTCTTTTCCCATCACATATTCCTGAAAGACTGGCTTCTCATTCCTAACCTCTGCTATTTGTTCCAAACCTTCAGTTACCAAATCATTGCAATGGATGTTACTTCTCCCTCTATACACCTGTCGAGTATTTATTTGAGGCTCATTGTTTCAATTATCGTTGTCATCAACACTGCTAAGTTGAAGACCAACTCATGCTACCAGATGGAGGTGGGGTGAAGGGAGCAATTGCCTAGGAGCTCGGGCAATTTAAGAAAGCCTGGGAGTACCCAGCCACCACTACAATGGTAGCAGCAATGGTGGCCAGGAGCTACGGGCCCTTTCAAATTGTCCAGGAGACCAGAGTTCTAGGTGCATGCAGGGTGGTACCAGTGGCAGCGAAGGCAGTTGGGCAGGCATGTGGAAGCCTGGGCTGTGCTGGAGGAGCACGCCCAGTAGCACAGCCAGCAGCTTGCCGGGCACCAGCCAGAGCAGGCCCAGCACCACCCAAATGTCAGGTGAACCGTGTCCATGCAGATTCAGTTTGTGCATGCGTGTTCTGCCCTGGAGCTTGGAATTGCTGTTGGCAGGCCTTCTACCAAAGCTAATGTCAGTCTGATACACGCAGCACCAGAAAGCCACTTCCTCTCGCCTTCTGAGCTAGCATGCACCTGCAGATCAACTAAATAACATACCTCAAATGAATACTTCCCCCATCTAATCATAATGTGTAGCTCTCCCATTCTTAGTTTATACACTCTCTCCCTTTTTCTAAGCCAACAGCAGTTTATACTCTTCTCCACCAGGGTTTTTGTTTTGTTTTATTTTTGCTTTATAAAACTGAAGTATTTTGACTCCCAAGTTCATTTATGTTCAGTGGCCCTAGTTTATCCCCTCGGCCCATGTTTTAAAAGCTCAGTAGGTCAGCTTTTGTTGCCAGTCTAGTGTAAAAATAACAGACAACATTACTAAGTGAGCTGGCATAGTAGAAAAGCTTTGGGTTTTTAACTGAGAAATCATGCACATTTGTAAGTGGCCCCTAGATTTCAAATTCCCTCTGATGATAAAGATTTGAACATGACATATCAGTGATTTCAGCCATGAGAATCAGACAGGTCTGAGAACGTGTGGCCCAAAGGTATGTATGTTAAAACATTAGTATGAAGAGATGAAAAGTCTGTGTCTACACTGGCGCGTTCTTGTGCAAAAACGGCTGTTCTTGCACAAAAACATGCTGTCTATCTACACTGGCCATGCATTCTTGCGCAAGTAACCTGACTTTCTACTGTAGAAAATTAGGGCTTCTTGCACGAGCACTCTGATGCTACCTCAGGAAGAAGCTCAGGAAGAAGCCCTCTTGCGCAAGAGCTTTTTCAGAAGAGGCCAGCGTAGACAGGCAACATTAATTTCTTGCGCAAGAAGCCCCTATGGTTACAATGGCCATCAGAACTTTCTTGCACAAGAGAGCGTCTGCACTGCCATGCATGCTCTTGCACAAAAGCACATCTCTTGCGCAAAAGCACATGCAAGTGTAGACACACTCGTGGAAGACTTTTTGAGCAAGAACTCTTCCGCAAAAGAGTTCTTGTGCAAGAAGCTGCCCGTGTAGACGTAGCCCCAACAATACCCTGTGAGTTACTGCTACTGCCCCTGAAGTGTTTGCATATTGTTCTCTGAGTGTGACTGACTGGAGAAACATGATCTCTAGTTTACCGACATAGCTACCCCTCTGAGACTAGAAAGAGAATTGCTTTTACATAAAAGTCCCTAGTTTCTGCTACAGATACCTTAGTCTGAACCAGAGCACAGGCACATATCCTTCAGACGTCTGTCTACTGCACTTCTTTTCAGTTTTGTTCTTCTGTGATGTGCACATTTGTACATGTGGGGTCTGATCCGCCTCACAAGGGACTTTTGCCAATGATTTCAACAGCAGCAGGCCCTTAAATACAATTCTTCGAAGTATATATTAATTGACTGGCTAACACAGGAAATAAATAGCTGTAACTCCCATACAGAGATGGCAGTTTTGACAATGCAAGGGTTCACGAGAAGATGCTGCAAAGCTTTTTCAGATATGAAAATTAGTCCCTGAAAATGTATCCTACCTAACAAAGCTGGGTCCACTGTAAGCTATCTGCAGTCAAGAACAATGTCAGCACCCAGCATTTTAAATAATGTCAGTCCTGTCGTAGGGGTATGTCAGGGAAAAACCTGGGGCTGGGTGAGTCAGTCCAAATCCCAGGCACCACGTAGTATTACTGCTTTCGTTTCCCTCTGGGTATGAACACAGCCCTTGCAACTGAAGAAGATACTTAAGATGTCAAACCCGACTTTCTTCCTCTTCCACCGCTCGGTGAAGACCTGGAATAAATTTCAAAAGCTGCTTGCGGACACTTCCTCTCCTATTTTTCCTTGGGAGTGTCCCAAAAATATTTGAGAAACTGCCTCCTTCCCACAAGGGCGACATGGATCCATTGCTGGCTACACTGATGCTTCTGTTCCTTCTCAGTGACGATTTCCGTATGGCAGTGTCATTGTCCCTCGGAAAGAAACAATCATCATCTGTGCTCGACTGCCGGCTCAGACACTCGTGAGGAGAATCCTCAAATACGCAGGTCTGGTAGAAGCTATCCTCACTGTCCACTGTCATTGAGCTCAGCTGGCTTCTACAGCTGCTTTCGCTGGAGAACCGGGGTTTAAATGGGAAGGCAGGCTTTGGTGAAGCACAGCTACCAAATAAATTGGACTCTTCTGATTCCAGGGCGTCAACAAGAGAATTGTCATTCACCTCCCCTGGAAAAGAGATATAAAAGAAAGTAGCATTAACCAATGCAAATCACATAAATACTAGAATATGGGAAGTGTGTGTTTCAAAGATAATCTACAATTTTGTAATCTGAACATCCTGAAATATCATTGGAGAGATACATTACTGGTAATTCACACTTATTGAAGAGAGCACATCATCCATTTTATTTTGTCTCTTCTAGATTTCCCAGCCCTTCTCTATTCTTTCTTGCTGGCATGGAAGCCTTTTTCCCAGCCAGGTTGATGGGAAAGAGCCCCATAAATTTATAATGTCAGCTTACAATACTGATCTATCAGGTCCAATATCCTGCCTTAACCAGCGGCCAATAAGGTGTATTAGCTGTGTAACTTCCCACTCAATAAACAGAAAAAAGTTGATCCTTGGGTCAGCCAGTGAGGAAGAGAGGAGAAAAGGATATAACCAATGCCTACTTCTGTTTTCTAGAATTCATACAAATGACCTTTTGTTCTGGGCCAGCCAAGGAGACAGGCATCCCCATTCATTAGTCCTTCAAACTGTTTTCCCAGTTGCCACCCAGTACCTTCATTAATACAGAAAAAGAAGCCAAACAAAATCAGACTCAAGCAAACAGCTGCTTTCAACTGAGCACATAGCATTTCTGCAGAAGAAGCTGTGACAGTCATGAAACGTAGTGCGGTTTTCTAACAGGAAATCAAAACTTACCATGCAGCAAGCGTTGTTCCTGTAATTGCAGAGATCGGAACTCCACCCATTTTTCCTGCAAAGTTTGCTGTGAAGGGTAAATTGTGAATGATGATTAGCACTAACTTGCACAATGTAAACCGTGTTTAGAGAAATAGTATATTCAGAAAAACTGCAGCTTAGTTCTAGGAAGCAGGTATGTTCTCTTACCAGTAGTATTAACAGAGCCTGCTTGAAAATTAGTAAGTTTCTCCCAGAAACAAATTATTCTGTTAATTTTTATTTGACTTTTGCTGATGCACCTAACACATGCTATTATGGAGTGCCAGCTGGTTCTGTAATGTAGACAGAACACAACTAGTTATTGGAAGCCAGGTTCACCTCTATCAAGAAGAGAATGAAAAAGTTCAGAGGCATCTACTATATTTTTTTAGAGAGTTGGTGTGTCTGCTTGTCTGTCTGTATCCATCCATCTATCTGACAGAGTTCATTTGTTCAAGAATTCCTTCTAAATGGTAAGAGCTAGGACCTCCAAATTTGGTATACAGCTTCCTCTTACCCTAACTTAAAGCAAGGAAAGGGTTTGGTTGTGCCAGGACAATGGGATGTGCCTGGAATTCAAATGTATTTCATAAAACGGAAAGGGAGAAATCTGGAAGGAGGGACGGTTACACTCTAGAATGACAATAGAGGGAGGCATCAAGGGTCCAGAGATGGGCACTGCAGTGGAGAGGGGTGGAGAAAGGGACAACTATCTACTATATATTTCAGAGAGTTTGTCTGTTTGTTTGTCTGTCCCCCAGCTGGGTGACATGCACTCCTCTCCTAGCTGTGTCCACTGGAGCTGCATTGGCCATGGAGAGGTGCTTTTCTCCTGGCCCCAAAAGACTGGGCTGAGAGAGGGCTGGGACTGTCCTCTTTCTGCATGGCAGCCTTCATATTTAACACCTCGTCCCCAACCCCATCCCAGAACAATTATTCAAATGAAGAAAAACAAAATGTATTTGAGTTAAAGACTCGAGCAAAGCTAGGTAAATCTTCTGGTGATACTATAATTATGAGTACTGCACCAATATTTGAATACTATCTGCACATCCCTTAGTAGAAGCAAATAGCATCTTTGACAAAAGCCATAACTGTATTGCAATAACTATGTAATAATCACTGGCAAGAGTAATATCAAGTTAAACTTATTTGCCAAAAGAGAGGCTGGGAGATAAAGTAGCTTGTTATTTGGGGTAAGATGATTTGCAGAATTTCCAGAACTGATTGTTGTATTAAAATCACCAGTCATGCCACATCACAAGCTTTTGGGCATTGTTGTCTGAATATTGAAAAATGCCCCCCCCCCCCCCAGTACATCAGAAGCCTAACACATTTAAAAATCTTGTCTTGTTAAGAGACCGAGTAGGAGCCGATCTTGTCTAGAAATCTGTCCCCAGTTGTGCATGCTGACCTCTTGAAAACAAGGCTCACATATTTCTTTGGCTTGTTTTGCAATGACCAATGGTATGGATCTCAACAGCACAACCTGACCATTTTGATGCCTATAATGGCATTACACCCTGATGTTACTCAACATTTCTCTTCCTCCCTGATGCATGTTTATCTAGACACAGCTCAAATGCAGATACATGTTTTAATTAAAGCAGTAAAACCTGTAACATTTTCCTATCAGGTGGATGCACAGGGCTAGCTGCAATGATATAAATGAATTTTTAGTGCACCTAAAAACAGGTAGCTAGATACACCATTTCCTGATTTGCAGAAGCTTGATATTGAATACAAATGCAAACTTTTGCCAACACTATGTGTGTGCAGGCATTTGTGTGGATTGTTGCCTCTGCAACTTGTTTCAAGAGCAGTCACATTAGATGACCTCTTCCCTTGTTAATTACTAGAGCTGAGTGGTTAACTCATTTTTTTGATTTCATGGCTTGATCAAAAAAACGAAACAAAATAAAATGAGTTTCAGGTACCTATGAAGCAGAAAATTGTAAGATTTTCTTGCTGCAGTAAAAGAAACTGTGAGAAAAAAGTATTTGGAAATGTTAGCAGCTTCTAACAAGCACTACTGAGCTTTTGCAAATGGTGGTTTTCAGAGGCCAATAATTTGGTCAAATTTGGGAGAATTCTCATAAGAGCAGCAAAAGACACCTTTTGATAGTTATCTCAGATGACCTAAGATTTTCCTTATTCTAATCATCACCATCAGCACACCAGACACCCTCTAATTACAGCTTCTGGCACCTTCTTGAAATGTGAAAGCACTTGTTTGGTATAAAAGATGTGCATCCATCAGTTGTTGCCAAGATGCTAGCTAGACTTCTCTTCAGTTTGTTGGCCCATAGAGTTAGACACATCTGGATGACAATGTATTTACATGTTTGGTCCCTAGTACTGAACAAATAACTTTTTTACAAATGTGGCAGTTTATGTCAAAAACTAAAACAATTCTTAAGCTGTAAATGTGCTGCTTCTGTTTGCAATGTACAGTGAAACCTTTGTTATCCGGCACTCTGTTAACAAGAAAACTTTGTTAACCAGCATTTTCTCCAGCCACAATACTGTCACGTCTTCAAGCGCACAGGCCTGGCTCGATTTACCAAGATTGGCTTAACAGTTTTTTATTTAAGAAGTACTAAAATAGAAATGTGAGACCAACTGCCTCACACTACAAAACTACCAATATTAAAAACTTGGTTTTTACTATTATTGTCCATTGTTTTTCCCTAGGTTGATGGGACCTTCAGATAACTGGAATTTTTAGATAACCGGAACACCCTAATCTCCACGCGTGCAAAATAACACAGGTTTTACTGTAGTTGTGTTGGTCCCAAGATATTAGAAAGAAAAGATGGGTGAGCTGATAAATCATTTTACCTCACCCACTTGTTCTCTCTAATTCTGTT
Organism: Pelodiscus sinensis; assembly: GCF_052426305.1. Taxonomy (NCBI): domain Eukaryota; kingdom Metazoa; phylum Chordata; order Testudines; family Trionychidae; genus Pelodiscus; species Pelodiscus sinensis. The sequence goes on from NC_143058.1 coordinate 33,358,952, forward strand.
TGTAATTACGCTTTGGAGAGTGATCTTACCATTATAACCACACAGATATGAAAAGAGTGGGCCAGGCCCACGTTCTCACAATACTTTGATCTATGACAACTATTTTGTGAGCTAGCGGTTTTGTACTTCTGGGAAACTAGAGTTGGTACAATTAACTCCCTTCTTCAAAAGAGGGCATACAGTTAGAGATGCACCAATCTTGCTCTACCTGTGACTTAGCTTAGAGATCCTGAGTTTTGTGCTGGGGGGCTTATGGGATATTCAAAATGACCAGAACCACTAGTACCATAATAAAGCACTTCAATATGGTCTGCACTGCAGCAAGAGAATCAGCCATTTTGGAAAGAGAGGACCACTTTAATTGAATTGAGGACAGGGGCAGAAAGAGGGGGATGTGATTAGTTTCTGAATCTGGGGGAGGAAAGAAGAGATAAGAATTTTATATTTAACAAATCCACTTAAGTTTGGCTGCTCAGAAACAAGTTGGAGATGTTTTAAATCCCTCATGGTGAAGTAGCTCTGTTCCACCTGCTATTTGTTGAATCAAAATGTACACAGGTATATTGCAAAGCACATTAACTTTATTATGTTTTCCTTAGGCTCAGATGCTTTTCAAAGCTATTAAAAGAGAGAGTGAGTAAGCGCGTGCAATCATCAGACAGTTTATCCCAATCTGTACAACTAAAAGCAATGAAATCTGTAGTGGTACTAGTGACTGTCAATATAATAACCAAAGACTGCAGTCTCATTTAATCACAGCAATTAAATGTCTGGCTTATTTCTGGACTATATGGCAGTGGCTACTTGCATACTTAGCTAATTTAATCACAGTTGGTGCTGCCATTCTGAGATCTAACTCAGGTGGTAGCTTCATGTGATGTTAGCAGCATGGCTGGGCATGTGTAGTTCCCCCATCTCCTCTACTTGCCTAAATTTCCTAACACTGATGGATGGGGCAAAACATGGAATCTTGCATAAAAGCACCACAATACAGAAAGGAACTTAGTCTCCTAGACAACATTTCAAAAAAGCACCAGATAAATATTATTATTATTATTAGAGTCACTGAATTATAGTAGCATCCTGAGGAGCCAAAGGAGAGTGAGGCACAGTCTCAGCCTTTATAGTCTAATAATGAGAAAGGAGAAATGGAGGTGCAGAGACTTGCGCAAGAACACAAGGCAAACCTGTTGCAGAGCAGGAAACTTCCAGTCTAATATCTTGTTCACTAGACTATCATGCTCTGAGAAACCCAAAGCAAACCCAACTTGCTGTAATTCATTGGGAGGTTAGATGTATTTTAGTAGTTTTATACAGACATTTTCTACAACCCACTTCTGGGATACTTTAAAAACTTTACTAAAACTAACCAGTTTAAATTACAAACACTTTAAAGGCTAAGTACTTTCATTGGCTAGAGTAAGTGGGCACCATCCGGTCTCAGTTACACTACAGTGGGAGGGTCCCACTGAAGTCATTAGTTTCACAGATGTAAGTGAGAGGTGAATCAGGTCCAGCATTATTGAAAAGAAAAGAAAAATAGTAAAGAGAATGGGTCAGATTCTGCTCTCAACTACACCAATCTCAACTTCAGATATGCTGACACGAGTGAATTGTTTGGCTACACCACATAGGTGTCTTAATTGGATCCACTTGATGACTTAACTTGATGCATAGGGTATAGCTACATTGCTGTTAAAAACCTGCCGCTGGCCCATGTCAACTGACTTTCCAGGCTTGGGCTGCAGGTCTGTTTAACTGTGGTGTGAGATGTTCTGACTCAAATTGCAGCCTGAGCTCTGACTCTCCCATATCACAGGGCCCTAGAGCCCAAGCTTCAGCCTGAACTGAAACGTCTATACTGCAGGTAAAGAGCCGCATCACCCAAGAGCCACAACTCCAAATCAACTGGCACAGGCCAATGCTCAACCCTGCCACAGCTCACTCAGCTGGAGTCAGATGTACTCATGTTGGATTAATTCTAACTCACTTTTATAGCACCACATTCTTGTGATGGAGGGTTTGGCAATAGGTTTCATCTAAACAGAGTCACGGTTGTAAAGGGCCCTGAGGCCTTTAGCTATGAAATGACAGCATTGCCACATGGTTGATGCTGGAGCAGCAAAGGGTACTGTGGTGATTAAAGGATCCTACACCTACCAGTTGGTTTCAAAAACTTAATCAAGACCATTTCTCATAGGTGATTATAGATTGTGTCATAATATCTAGCACTTGCCCATTACTGACACAGCAGAGATTATTATAGGTTTGCAGAAATAGACATAATTCTCTCTTCAAGATATTCTAGGGGCTTATATGGCCCTAATCACCCTCGTATTTGAGTGCCTTTACAAAAGCCCTGTGAGGTAGGGAAGTGCTATTAGCTGCATTTTTCAGTTAGGCACCTGTAAGAGTGACTAAGTGACTTGCCTAAGATACACACATGTCTGTGGCAAAGCACTGCATTGAACCCCAGTTCCCCAAGTGGCAGCATTATGCCCAAACCACAGTCAATCCTTCTTATCTATAAGTCTTGAAATCATCATTTGACAGCGTTGGGCTATCTTGAGTCAGCAAAAGTTCCTCAATTCTACTCCTTGCACATATTGAGCAAAATCCTGAGCTGGATAACCTGTTGGCAGATGATGGGATGAGACCCTGGGTACTTTGGGGTTCCCCTTGTGAAGAAACACTTTCTTCTCAAAGAGGTTCTCTGACAGCACTCCTGGTACCATTGCTGGCAGTAGAACTAACAAGGTCAAAGACGCAGGAAATGAACTAGGCTCTCAGCACTGGAGGCAGAAAGGTTGGATGCATTTTGGCAGGGCAATGCGAGAGATTGCATTTACATTGCCCTTTCTGCAGGTAAATATATGACATACAGGCTGTGTCTAGACTGGCAAGTTTTTCCGCAAAATCATCTGCTTTTGCAGAAAAACTTGCCAGCTGTCTACATTGGCCGCTTGAATTTCAGGAAAAGCACTGACGATCTCATGTAAGATCATCAGTGCTTTTCCGGAAATACCATGCTGCTCCCGTTCGGGCAAAAGTATTTTTCCAAAAGACTTTTGCGCAAAAGGGCTAGTGTAGACAGCACAGTACTGTTTTCCGAAAAAAAGCCCCGATCGCGAAAATGGCGAACGGGGCTTTTTTGCGGAAAAGCGCGTCTAGATTGGCCACGGACGCTTTTCCGCAAAACGTGCTTTTGCAGAAAAGCATCCTGCCAATCTAGATGTGCTTTTTCGAAAATGCTTTTAATGGAAAACTTTTCCGTTAAAAGCATTTCTGAAAAATCATGCCAGTCTAGATGTAGCCACATTGTCTGGAGGTAAATATGTTACTTCAGTTCAATCTGGCACCCTTTACATACAACATATTTACATGACACATACTGCACTTAATAATCACCTACTCAATTACCTTCAGTAACTGCAGCTTGGTTTCAAGTTCCATTCTCCTGACTATACTGGCTCCATTCACAGTCTCTAATCTGTAAAGAGCAAATGTTTTCATGACTGAAATGTAAGAAGACCATTTAAGCATGTATGAGTGTTACATTATTACTAGTAGTTAATGTTTGTACTGCAGTAACATGCAGAGGAGCAGTAGGTATATTAGGAGCCCTAAAGGGCTTTAAAACCTAAAAAGTAAGTGAAATATAGAGGATGGGCAAGGGAAATGCAAGTTACGATATATTAGCTCTGTTGAATTGGCTATCTTAAAGAGTGATGTGTTTCCTGTGTTACAGAGGAGTTGAACCACTGTGGAAATTTCCAAATACAGGAGTGTGGAGAAGCAGGAGAGGATGAAGAGACAGTACTTGACCAACACCCAAAGAATAGTAAATATAAAATGGTGGACCATAGGCCCAACTAGTCCATGGAAGTAGGTGTAACAGTCTTGACCAGCTGGTGCTCCTATATGCTTTATATCAACAACAAGCAAGAGAACTAACACTACTTACTGCAAAGATCAAAGTGTGTGGAATATAGAGAGATTGAGGGAGGTCTTGTAATAGCCTGAGAATTCTTCCAGTGTATCATCATTCTATAAATGTATTTGACAAACAGCTTTGTGCTGATCTACTGCAAGAACCTGCCTATCTCAATAGTGTTTGCAGGAGCAGAGTTCAATTCTAATTCAGGCAATTGCATTCTGCATATTTGATGGGAGATGGTAACTCTGCACTTTTTATCCTAAACTGTTGAAGTTGCTATTGTGTTCCTGCCTGGAGGCAGAACAGCAGTGAATCTTATTTCATTAGCAGAATTCGATTTAATCTTTTTGCCTTAACATCAGAAACAGCAAACTGCACATTGGAAAACAAGTAAACATTTCTTCTTTTGCTCATAGTGTGATAAAGGATTAAATTAAAATGTTTGAGGGGGAACACTTTTAGTTACCTTAAATAATTCCCTGAAGATTTTATTAAATCCACCATTTGCTTGTGACTGAAACCTTCAGTGCTCACTCCATTGATATTGGCTAGGATATCACCTGGTAAATTTAAATACAAGTAAAATGAACATCTCAGATACACACTATTCTTTGCACCATCTCTAAAACAAAAACTAAATGAGACACAAATAAATGGGAAAATAAACAAACAGAACTACAAATCTTATGAAAACATGAAGAGTTACCTGTTTGAAGGCCTGAAAGGTGGGCAGGACTTTTTTCTTGTATTTTGCAGACAAAAGTGCATACTTCCAAGGAGCAAGCATTTTGGGGTTGTAATTTACGTGTCTATAAATATCAAATTGACAGTGTTACTAATATAAAAACTTCAAAATCAATTTTAAAAAGTTAAACACTGCCTTGCAGCCTTGTCAGTTCCCTATAAATGTTCATCTTATGTTCAGTGTTTTCTTATTTTTGTATTACATATTCCATAATATTTTATTGTTTTTGCTATTATCATGAATTAGAAGTAAGGAAGCCTGTAACTTTAGGAATAGAATATATTGTCCTTAGAACAAAAATGTGTGGAAACAAAAAAAAAAGGATTAATGAATTATTGTTGTCCATTTTATTTACAACTAACAAATTAGCCCGTTATAAGATGGAATTTTCAGGTCTCTCCTTCACGTCGGTCTTCTCTGTTGAGCCTCCGGTCTCTCACTCCGTCTCTCTCTCTCTCCTCCTCCTACCGCCTCTCCCTCTCTCTCTCTGAGCTCTCCTCAACCTTCTGCCACTCTCTTTCTCTTCTCCTCCCCCTCCTGCCTCTCACTTGGGGGACCACGGAGCCCAAACGGTCACTTGCGCCACTTACTCCTACGCAGCGGCCTGGCTGAGTGGCACAGAAGCCAGCCAAGTGCCACAGCGGGAGGCGAAGGGGGGCGGGGAGATGACATTCATGGCCAGGGGGCGGGGTCTGGAGCGGCTGTCAGGCTTTACATCACTGCCCCCCCCCCTCCTCCTGCCATGGTGCTCAGCTGACTTCTGCACCGCTCAGCCAGGCCGCCATAGGGGAGCAGGGGGAGCAAGCAGAGCAAGTGGCCGTTTGGGCCCCGCACTCCCCATGCAGCACAGGATACCTAGAGGGAACATCCAGCATTTCAGCAACAGCGCCACCCAGGGGGAACAGCCAGAATTTAAGCATTACAGACTCACAGACATTGGGCTACTATATATATGATAGGTACTATTCCTATGCCACATAGCCCTAAACCAAGATAGCTATTAAACAGTTAAAAGATTATGAGCCTATTTATACGTTGACAAGAGTAACTTTCTGATTTTAGACAATGTGGACATAGATTATTCTCTTGTTCATACAACAAGCTACCATCTTGCAGGATCCAGTTATAACATGGTAGAGTCAGACACCGCCTGGGAATATGGATTTTAAAAGTTTGGACCCATCTATGCTACCATATTTGAAATGTCATTTTAACCATCAGGTAAAGGGACAAGAGGCTATATCCGCGATGACTGAGAAGCAAAGAAAATTGAACTTACTCTAGTACTAAGTCATTTTTATGATGTAAAACCTTTGAGTCCCAAGGCACAATGTTGTGTCCACACCCGCTCAAGAAAAAAATAGCTGCCTCTATTTTTTGCTTTGAAGTGAATATTTATTACTTCTAAGAAAAAAGCAATCAAAATATATCATCTTCCAAAGACATAAGAAATAACCAATCCTGTTGGTTGCCAGTTAATCTCAACATTTAACAATACCTTCCTACCGCAATTCAGGACTAGGACTGTGCAAAACATTAATAGTGAAACAATGATACTACCACTCACAGTTACCACATCCGTGTAAGGAAAACTATTGACTTTGAAATCTTTAAACATCACATCCACCATAATCTCTTCACTGCTGAGAGGACAACCATACACTCCCCGAAGTCTTAACCACCAGAGGTTGATCAAAGCAGCAGACAAAGGGGGCACCGACGTAATCCTCAACCATGATGACAACATAAATGAGATCAGTTGACAACTCTCTGGCATTATCTACTATAAAGAACTCAGAGATGACCACCCACCACAATTTACCCATGAACTTAAGGATATCATCAAATCCTACCCCAAACAACTCCACCAGTAACTCTAAAAACTCATTCTCCAAAATCTTATCCCAAAGACCTCCCACATGCTTCCCAAGATATACAAGCAAGGGAGAATAGGCAGAGCTGTCTTACCTGGCCATAGCACTCTTACTGAAGGAATATCAGGACTCAAAAAACTATCTTCAAAACAACTCACCACATGAAGAGCGCAACTGACTTCCTTCACAAACTATGCAACATTAATACCGTCAGAGCAATGTCCTGCCACCACGGATGCCACTCCCCCATACAGCAACATCCCTCCATTTTGTCATCATTGCCTACTTCAAAAATATTTACAAGACAATGGACTACCCTCAGATATCCACCTCAAGGATATCACCAAATTCATCAATTTTATCCTCACCCGTAACAATTTTACATTCAACAACAAACATTTTGTCCCAACCATGGTAATTAGGATAGCTCCCCAATATGCCAACCTCTTAATGGGCCACCTTGAAGAAGAATTTTTGGACAAATGAACCACAAAACCAGTGATATACCTGAAATACGTAGCGGATATTTTCATCTTTTGGACTGACTGTTTAAACTCTCTTATAGATTTCCAGCACAAATTCAACTACCACCACCCATCCACTGCCATCTCTCTGAAACACTCCCACACTAACATCAACTTTCTGGACCACAATCTTCTTCAACCATGGACTCCCATAGACAACCATAGACAAGAAACCCAAGAATCACCACCTCTACTCTCACAGTTACCTTTCCACCTCAAACACATCAAGAAATCTTATCAACAGCCAGGTACTCAGATACAGCAAAGTAGGCTTTGGGGAGAAAGCCCAGGATACTCTTAAGCACTCTTAAAATTGTCTTTACCAAACAAGGACACTCCACCAGGGAAATAGATCATATCATGGAACACACCACCCAAATACCCCAGAGAACTTGCTTCTATACAGAAATAAAAACCCCTCTGACCAAATAGCTCTAGCTGTCACCTGCTAGCCTGTGCTGGAACCCAATCATCAAGCAATTAGTACCCATACACCATGAGGACCCTATCCTGAAAGAAATGTTTCCTGAACATCCACTTCAGTCCTTCAAACAACCCCCAACCTTTCCAAGTTCACCATCAGGAACAATTTCCTCACAGACCAGGATACGCTAACGCAGAGCAGCACCAGACCCTGTTAGAACAACAGATACAAAACCTGCAAACATATCTCCACTGTTGTGATGATCAACAGCCCCCATAAGACACATTTCAAGATTCATGGGCCCTACACATACTTATGACAACACATAGTTTGTTTCACCCAGTGCACTAAATTCCTCAATAACAATATGGATGATGCCAGACAATCAATACTCTCGCAAATGAACTCGTCCAGAAAAATGACAAAATACCCTATCAGCTGTGGGTGAGCACTTTTCACAAAACAATCGCCATTTTTTACCTATCCGTCCTCAATTTCAAAGGAAACCTGCACAACACTTTCAAAGGATGAGTCTGGGACCTTACTTTCATGACCCCTCTAGACACTAGAAATTGACTGAAGAGACATACTAGATTTATGGTTTATTACAACATGTAACCTACTAAGCCACCTTCTGTCTGTATTATGACTGCAGAAGCATTAATAGGCTACTGTCTTGAATGGTCCCTTACAATATGGGTCAACCTCTTATGCAAAACAACCCTCAGTCCTGGCAACCCCCAACACCAAAGTTGGTCCAATAAAAGATATTATCTCCCCTGCTTTGTCTCTCTAATAGTGAAATGAAAACATCCAAAACCCACTCAGTTCTTACTTTCATTACAACCTTAAAATTCTTAGAAGATTCCCAATTTCTAATAACATGGATTTCTTAAGCAAACCTGGCATGAGTTTCTAGCAAACAGGCTGATTTAAGGAAATCATGCAACTTGCTGATTTCAATGCTAGGTACAACTTAATGCTTTCAGCTAAACCCAATATGTGAAATGAAACTCAGGGATTTCAGAATCACACCAACAGATGCTAATTCACACTTCCCTACCAGACTGAAAGTTTATACCAGCCTGAGTAATATTATCTAGATATTTAGGCCTCAATCTTGCACACCTGTATACACACTAGTAACTTGTTAGGCATGTGCATAGATCCATGATAGCAGTATTCGTTGTTGTAACCAATTACAACAGACTGAGGCCATAAATGAGAAGTACTGGTAGAACCAGTAAAATCTTTCTGGTCAGAAACTTAGTGCACCCACTTATTCCCCTGAGTCCCCTGCAAATGGCAGCAGAGAGATTCGCAGAGTCTTATTCAGAGGTGCCTCAACTCATACTGTAATAATGAAATAATTACATTGAATCAATGTAAAGCCTTCAGGCCAGATTTTTGTTTAAGTTGCTTAGGAGTTGCTCCAGGCAGCATTGCAAAGCCTACGAGTAGGTCTACACTGTAGCTGGAGATGTCATTTCCATGTCGGGCAGAAATACCCATGATAGCTCTAATCAAGCGATTGCGCTAAAAATAGAAACATAGCTGCTGTGGTAGGACAGACCAGCCATGCTGAGTACCATAGATCTGAAACCTGGGGTACATACTCGGGGAGGGCGGAGTTAATCTATCCTGCCACTCGTGCCACCATAGCTACACTTCTCTTTTTAGCGTGCTAGTTGAATCAGAACTAGGGCAAGCTTGGCTGTAGCCACCTGCACTGGAGCTCCTTACATCTTCAGTTCCAGTTCAGACATTCCCTAACTAACACAGGAACAGGGGTGCTGGGACGGGGGCTGAGGGGCAAAAGGTCCCATCACTTTTCCAGCCAGTAAAAAGTGGCAGGACTTTTAAAGGTGAGCAACCAGGGGGAAGAGGCAGAAAGGAGCAGGCCCACTGACAAGGGATGGCAAAGGGGGCAACTTCCCTGGGGCCTGGCAATACAATGGGGCCTGGAGCTCCTGACCGCCACTACTGCAGCAGCAAGGGCAGCTGGATCCCTGGACCTTTTAAATCGCTGCCAGAGCTCTGCACAGTGCGCTCTGGGCAGCACTGAGGGCTGCCTAGCCCCAGCCCTGCCCCTTGCACTGAAATCTCTGCCCATTCCAGGGATGCAGAGGACGGCTCCTCCACACCTTGCCCTGAGGGCTGGGGAAGCTATCAGCCCCACAGGAGAGGAGCAAGTGGGGGGGGGGGGCGGGGTCTGTGGTAAGGGTGTTGCAGGGGCAGAACCTCAGGGAAAAGAGACAGCATAGGGGATGGCCACGATTCAGTTGCCATGAACTCCCCCACCATCTTTGCTTAAGCTCCTAAGTCTCACGTGTAGAAGTAATTTAGTCTTTTAGGAGCCTGCATCCTATTGAATGTCAATAGGATTTAGACTTCCTAAGAGCCCAAATCAATTCTTAAAATGGGAGTTGAGTGGTGCAATGGCAAGTGGAGTAACAGCTAAATACCACTGAAATGAAAATCTGGTGCTAAGCCAACCTATTTCCATACCCAACAGATACAGAAACTAGCTTTTCATAGGCCAACCTTTCAAGTGAGATACTCACACACAATGTAGATCAGGAAGAAGCTATGCCAAGAATAATTATTTTTAATCTGAATGCCACAAATAACAAAAAGCTCCCATTGGTTCATAGAAAAGAACAGTAACTGACAATTATCTTCACTTCTAAAGGCTATCTGCTACTCCTGCCTTCAATACTTATTAGTCACAGAACTACATCATGATGCTTCTCCTAATAAACTAATTTGGCTGAAAATATTATTTTATCTGTGTGTCTGGAAATATGGGAAATGCTTCAAAGATGCACAACAGCAGCACTGTTGGTGGTTCCATTTCCATGTATTGCAAGAGGGAAACCAACTCTTTATTTCCTAAAATAAGCTTAAATGTCTTATGCTTCTTTAAGAATATTCCTAAATGTATTATTTATATACTCTGCTAAAAACATCTCTCTCTTATCTCACATCATTAGCATCAATGATATATTTTAAAGTTATAACCATGCCACACATAGTAATTATGCAAAATGATAAATGGGCACAGATAAAGGCTACTAGTATATAAACAAATAGAGTATAAATATGTGCGTGTTTAGAATGGAAATGTAGTATGAGGAAGTATTCTATATTATTTGAGCAATCAGTTTGCATCAGTTTTTTATTCTAGTGATCTGGGTCTAAGCATTAGTCAGCTGAAAAAGAAATAGAAAAGATGTATAACTCCCAAAATACATAAAAGAAAACTGCAAAGGTCTGCTTCTGGAATCCTAGGTTTAAGTGGGACTAATCATGTAAGGATTACCTCTGGGTATGTCTACACTACAGCACTAATTCGAACTAACTTAATTCAAATTAGTTAATTGGAACTAAGCTAATTCAAACTAGTGCATCTAGACCTAAAAACTATTCAAATTAGTCGGCAGACAGGCTACTGGGTTAGATGGGCCTTTGGTCTGACCCAGTACGGCCATTCTTATGTTCTTATGTTCTAAGCTCAGGACTCAGGGTCGGGGGTCTCACTGGACCACCTTGATTTTTATGCAAGCCTGCTCCTGGGTTCGTATGTGGCCTTTGGTGGCCAGGCTGGCAGCTATCCCGCCCTAGATGGCCACTTTCCTATGCCTAGTGCGGAGGTCGTGGACGTTGGAGGCCTCCCCCCAAACCTGGATGAGGTCCACGAACTCCGCACCCGCCTCTTGTGGCCCCGGGCAGATTCCTGGGAGCCGCCAGCCTGGTCCCTGGAAGAGGCAGAGGGCTGGGTGGCAGCGGGTGGCTGGCTCGTGCCGTGCCAGGTGCAGGGTCTGCTGGCTAGGTGCTGGCAGGCTTGCACCTGGCACAAGCACCGTAGCCAGACCGTGCCCCTTTAAGTGCTCCGGGGCCGGGAGCAGGGCAGAAGAGTTTCCCTGGTTTGGTCCAGAGAGGCCACCAGGGCAAGCTGGGAAGGGCTAGCTTCTCACTAGTTCGAACTAAGTGGCTACACAGCCCTTAATTTGAACTACTTAATTCGAACTCGGCATTAGTCCTCATAGAATGAGGTTTACCTAGTTCAAATTAAGTTCGAACTAGCGATTTGTATGTGTAGCGCCTATTAAAGTTAATTCGAACTAACGGCTGTTAGTTAGAATTAACTTTGTAGTGTAGACATATCCTCTGTGACTAAAGGTGGCAGGATCAAGCTCTTGACTTATGAGTCATAAGTCATTTTATTTTATTTTTTTATTATTTGATGTTTCTATATTGACTCCCATATGTATGTCTCGCCCTCTCTATACATATAAACAGAGAGAAAGATATGCACATGCACACATTACAAATATCTATATACACAGAGTTACCTTTTAATGCAATTTACTTAAAAATAAAATCATAAGCTTAAATTCAATTATGATTCTTATTTTTAAATGTCATATTTCCTCTGTACATTTACTTCCAATAATAAATGTACTTAAAGTCTGAAAAAATATTTTTAAAGATAGTACAGTGAAGAGTATGTGTGTGTTATCTTCTAATAATGCACTCAAACATTTATGTTCTATACTTGTTCTTTAATTCTTCCAAGTTTGCACTGAGCTCTGTATAAAGAACTTTTTGCTGTTTCTCCTCAATTTGCATGAAAACATCCCAAACAAGTTAGATACACATATCAAGACTATAGAGAAGTGATCCCTGAATTGGGTAACATGAGTATCTAGTTAGCAGCATTAACCTAAAGTACTTTCAAACCATTAATTCTCATAATATCACTGCGAGTCAGGTAAGTGTCAAATTTACCCATTTTTCAGATGGATAAGCTTTAGGACAATATAAGTTATATGATTTGCCCAAAGTTACTTGAGAATTTAATGATGGGAATTGATATCAGGAACCTACTTGCTTTCTAGCCCTGTGTTCTAATCAGTTGACAATACCCACTCCTTTTTGCCAACAAGGTGCCTGCAAATTTTGGATCTGGATTCAGATTTAAATCTCTCTGAAGTTTAGAAGATCAGAGGTTTTGGTCGGTGTTTTCCATTTGTAAACCCTTTAAAATCCATTACATTCTGGGCCCATCACTTCAACTCATCACAAACACAGAGCTATCATAGTCAGCGGATTAGATTATCTGTATTCACAGTACTGAACTCTCACCTCAATTTCAAATCCAAATGTTTCATTATCTTCTTTGACAATAGCAAGAAGCCGTCTGTAAAAAAAACAAAAACATAAATCTGCATATAAAGAACACAGCACCACATTTGTGTGGGGCGGGTGGTTATTTATTACTCAGAAATGCAAAATGCTGTTATTTATCCAACTGTGACATACCAGCCCTACCAACAGTCTCGATTCATAGCATGTATATTTACAGAGAGTCATAAATCTCAGGAGCCTTTCTTCTCAGAATTCAAATTACTTCTTAAACACACCTGCTTTACACTGCTCGCTAGCTACTATGTATGAATGACTCACCATTCTCTGCCTGGCATCTGCTTTGTACCTACTCTTGCTGTTAAGATGAAGCTCTTCATGAAGTCATTTTGTGTTTTGTATTTTTACTATTTATACATCTAAAACACAATATAAATCAGAGCAATTATTACAGTAAAGCCCAAATCTCTTTACCTTTGTGCTCCAGAAGAGTCACCGAAGGAACTTGATCTGGTTAAAGCAAGCTGGAAACAGAAATTAAAGATTGCCATTGTCAATAGATCTATACAGTGAACAACATCAACACGTTAATAGAAAACAACATCAGAGAGACAATTCCTTGAATCTTTATGTCTTAGTGAATTTCTGTTCCCAAGAGAATTATTTTGGCAATGTTGCTGTCACATGAGCATTGTGTGAAAAAAAACAGGTGTGGGGTGGGTAAAAACAGGAACAGAAGAAAGTGAAGTGTTTGCATGACTTTTCAAGTGCATATATCTGCTAAAGGTGTTCTCTTGATGTCTCAGCAAGGGGCAAATTATACCTCCACTTACACCAGCTTGGCACCCTGAGCACTATAGGAGGACAGAAGATGTTACTGCTGCCTGACCATCCTTGGTGTTCCCTCTGGTATAGAAGCAGGTGCAAAGAGCTTAAGGGATGTGGTGAGTCAACTCATTTCACATTCACTCACTCCAGCCATTCCTGACCAATTTGGGGACAGCATTGGCTGCATGTAGGTCCCTTATTAAAGGAGAGAGTTTGCAAGCACGTTGCACCCCTGCCACCTTTCCCAGGCAGTCCTCATTGTATGGGTGCTGTATTTTAGTTGATGCCTTAAAAAGTCAGTATAAGCCTCACATTAGTTTAGTCCTAAAACTATATTGGGTAAGAGGAGACAAAAAAGGGGTAAGATCTAGATTTCCCAGTCAAGGCCTTTTGTACCACCATCCGTCAGTTGGCACTTGGGCAGTCTGCTCTTCGTGTATGAATTCAGCAGCAATGTTCAGCATTCTCCATAGATCTGTTAAAAACATAAATCTCTCTGATCTTCCACACCATTCCCAGTCTCTGTGCCATTTCCAAATGAAATGATGAGAGAAGAAACGAGTCTCAGAGAAATTCGGTAGATTGCATAGTGCTGTACCAGTCAATAGCAAAGACACTTTTGACACTACATCTCCTCACTAATAAACACACAGAGGCAAGTGGGAGCAAATTAGATAGGAGATTTCATTTTGTTAAGTCTCCAGGTCCATAGCAATGGAACTAGATGACAGAAAGGTAAACTATAAACAAACTGGATTTAATTTGAAATAAAAGTTTTAATTAAAACAGTATATGTGGTCCATCTGATAAAAAAGACAACTACAGAACATCAGTTTTAGAAGGTAAATATAAGATTGTAAACCAATTCCCATTCCTCTTCAAATCCATCTTTTCAATGCCAGCTGGCTATGTCTAATCAATATCCATCAGTATATAAACCCGTCTGCTTTCTAGGACTGATTTTCCATTTCACGTGCAACATTCAGTAGTTTTACATGTCATTCATCATACATTGTTTTAATATTGATTTGTCAGAGAAAGTCATTGGTACGGAGCAATATTTCCAAGTGGGAGAGGATCAATGTTCCCTCTAATCTTTTCCATCTATGTGCAGAATAATTTTTTTTATGTGCACCACTAGTAGAAATAAAAAACCTAGAGAGGGTGCTCTGCTAATCAGCTGGGCAGCATTTTTATCTTTCCTGAGTGGATGCATAAGTGCACACCTTTCAGAGAATCCTGGTGTGGTTGTCACTTAGTATGATCTCTTCAGACTGTTTGATACAAAGTGGAAATACTACATAGTTTCTGAGACTACCATGGGAAAACACTGGGGACATTTGGGACCAGATATACCATTATGTGACTCCAATTTGATGACATTGTAAAATATTCAATAGTCCTACACTGGAAAATTGCAATGAATCGAGCAATATTAAAAACAACAACAACAAACACTTTCCAGTATCTGTATAGCCAAATGTCAGGCACGATCCTGCTGCTAATAGGATAAAGATGAACCCCATTAATAAATTGTTACCAATTGCCAGCAAAAGAATGAGGTAACTCACAGCATACTTTTGTACTATGGAAGGGCACCTAAGACCATAGTGTAACTTGGTTAAGCGATGACTATGATACCTGGCAAAGAGTTTGAAGGCTATAAACACAGTGGAAGGCATTGTTTAGGGGAATGAAAGCAGTTGTAATTGAAAGTAACGGGGTGAGTCTATGAAGTGTGAAAATTGAAGCTTAATGTCATTTTGAGAGAGAGACCGGTTTGACTATGGATCCCACATTGCCCTCACCATTCCACCACAGGGCTTTAAACTGGAAAATGTAGTAAGGAAAACCCTGCTCTGGTCAGGTAGCTGAAGTGTGTCCTATGATTCTATAGCATCTTTTGTTAATATAAGAATGTGTATGTTGTGGCACTTTCAGGTGGGAGGAATGACTCTCACTGTTCACTGATATTGTTGAAACTGTCCTGCTGTGTACTATGGAAAATGTACAAGTTGATCGATGTCTGAGATATGCAGGTTTGAACACCCACGCTCTACAGTCAGGCACAATCTAAATCTACGTGTGACCCAAAATCCACAGGCCCCGGACATGCTGTCTTACCCCTAAGAGGCTCAAGGTATGCATCAATGCATTATTTGGGGCAGTGTTGGAAGGCATATAATGCTCATGAATCACTCAGCATGTTTTTCAGAACACTTGGGAACCCTTCGGTCTGAATTAGGAGGCATTCCAAGGGCAGAAAAGGCTACCAGCAGGGCTGGTTCCAGGGTTGGGAGAGCAACTGCCAAGGCATGCTGAACTGCTGTGTCACTCAGTTCTTATTCTCTTTTTCCTGTGGGGGAAGGGAGAGAAGGCTGGTGCTGAAAATATTTTCCATCCTGTCCAGCAAAATGGGTAGGGCTGCTCCTGGGCATAGGTTGTTATAATCAGAGTTAATATTATAATTATTATTTATATAGTGTCAAAAGTCTATTTTAATAGCACTAATACTTTACACCTCAGTGGCTTCTTCCATCTGAGGACATGACAGTTTTTACAAACATTAACACTTAACACCCTGTGAAAAGAAGAGCTCTGTGTGAACTTGGATGTTTTTCTCACCGACATAAGTTGGTCCGCTAAAAGGGGGTGTTAACTCACCCAGAGAGAAACACTAGTTGAACAATCCTTGTTTTACAAATGGGGAAACTGAGGCAGTGATGATTAATTGACCAGGTTCACACAAGAACCAGCTGAATCAGTAGTAGGACTCAAAGGCTACATCTATACTACCAGGTTATTTCAAAATAACTCCCGAAATAACTATTTTGAAATAAGCTTATTCTTCTTCGCTAGCAGGAGTTATTATTTTGAAATAAGAGATTTGGTAGTGTGGACACTTGCCTTGTTATTTTGAAATAACATGAATAATCTTCATGAACGGTGGATTACAATAGTGTACATGCATTCACAATGCCAGAAAACCATACCTTGATATTCCAGACAGGTAAAAAGTATTTAAGAAATCAGGAAGGATTCTGAAAAGGGCTAACATTAATTTTAAGCAAAAATTCTTGCCAGTATGTAGATTACAAATGAGGAACTACTGACCTGTATCACTAAAATGTCTGTGGATTGCATGTTAATGTAATAAAACCTACCACACAGACTTCAGTGGGATAAAACTGTGTCCCATCATAAAACAACCATCTCCATACAAATCTTATTTCAGAAACATGTATTTGTTTTGGGGAAAGAATGTTAGAGATACTTAAACTGTAGGTTGTTTGTAAGAGTTAAATATGCACATAACTCTAAACTCATCTACTTCTCTAACGTATCCATCAGATATGTAATTCTTTGCATAGGGCGGTTCTCCTAAGATACATGTGTTACAATTTATTTTTAACAATCATTTGTTAAATCGCTTCTCAGCCATTCTTGTAAATATTATCTCTAAATCACACACAATTGCCATTGAAAACCAGAGGAAACTATGCAGTTGTAACTGAAGAATCAACAATATTTCACAGAAATACATTAATCTGTCTAGTTCTGCTTTATCTTCTCCAGGATTGTGCAAAGAGAAGGATTAAGTGAATGCTTAAGTACACAATCACTATGTACAAATTCTTTGAGAATAATTTTGTGTTAATGCGTCTTATGTACTTTCAATTTAGATTGCTAGCTATCACCTGTAAGTGCTTATTTGCCAGTTCACAACAATAGCGAGACTAGAAATAGGTCTTTGTTAAAAACCAATTGCAAACAACAGAAATCTGTCAAGTTCTGAAGAAAGAAAAGAAAAAACAAAGAATATTGTATTGAGAAAAGTCAAATTAAAATCACTCTGAGCAAAATTCTTCAACCCAGATGAACGCACAACTAACGAGAAGTGCTTTCAATCAGAGATGTAGGAGGCAGTTCACGAGGGAACCAAAAAGCCCAAGCATTCTATTATACCAAAGTAAGATAAAGTAAACTATTTGAAACATCCAGAAATCAAGTCTTCTCAATACAATTGTAAACTGAGAACAATGCCTAATGCAGCTCACTTTATGTTCTGATTAGTGTGGCCAGATGTCCTGATTTTAAAGGGACAGTTCTGTTATTCGGGGATTTGTCTTATACAGGCACCTTATTATTCCCTGTCCTGTTTTTTTAAACATGCTGTCTGGTCACCCTAGTTTTAAGTTGCCCTAGATTTTTAATTCATCCTGTGCATAAATTCAGGGTAGGAAACTTGCCATATTAGTATTTTGCTTTAAAGGTTTTAATCACAACTCAAGGAAAGATGCTGGATCATATTCCCCCTAGCATAATTCCATTGAATGTATTAAAGTTAAACCAAGGTTGAACGTGGCCTGCTATATTCTACAATAAACCTGTACAAATCACATGTTGATAACCTTGTAGCTTTCACTTGAAAACAATAAAAAACACAGAAAAATAATTATCTGTTCTGTGAAAAATTAGTCTTCCCCCAATATTAAAAGCTGAAAACATACCTGTTTACGTCCTCTAGGTAACGTCCCCACTGTGTTCGCCAGAATCTGAACTCTTCTATTATCCATTTGGGGACTGCACATTGGTTCCAAGTGAGGTGTGTAACTTGGACTGACACTGTAGCCCACAAAATTGGCATTGCAATTTTGCTGAATGAGCTTTTTTAAAGACATGTCAGATGAAGGGCACAGAGACTAGCATTTCTAACTAACATTGCTTGGCTGAGGAAACTAAAACTATAACCTCCTCTCCAAGCAATCAAAAGTAACAAACAGAAAGGGAGCCCATGTGACTTGTGGTTTAGGTGCATGTTACATAAATCTCTTGCAGATCACCAACGTTACTCAATTTTTTTTAGCTCATGGGAGAGTTAGGAGGTGTGTTTTGCAATTAAAGAAAGCTGCTTGTTTTCCCACTCCTGGATACAAGCAGAACCCACATCATGCAGCTTTTATGTTCTAAGATGGCTTGTATTTAAAAGATCATCTTGCTTTAAAAACATCCCTAATTTTGATATATTAATTCTTACATTTGCTCTGTCTCCCTTCATATCCTTTAAATTATCGCTGACATAGAAAAAATGTTTTTTGCCTAATAATGACTTCACTGGAGGGTTAGGGATGTCGGCAGGAATTAGAGGGACCAAATGGAAAGTATTACCTGCAAGGGAGCTTGCAGGTAATACTGCTTGGGGCTGCTCTTAAAAGACTAAATGCATTTTGCTGTTAATCCATTAATTATCAGCAAATTCTGTTCTGAGAAGAAAAATCAACCTAATTCCAGAGAAGCAGGAAGGTGATACCAGGCAGCTCATAGTCAGCCATGAGGGAAGGCAGAGGATCCCAGACAGTTCACAGTCAGACCAGGGCCATGGCTGGAGGACAGTTAGGTATTTCACAGCTGCTGGTCAGTGGGGCCTCAGAAAAATGACAACACCAGACTTGTCATTTGTCTTTTAAGCCAACTGTGCCAATTGGTCCTCCAGCATGTGGGCTCAAATGGACCATAGCTGATAAAGGAAGTACGGAGCTACCAAAGGCAGGGGTGTTGGAACAATTTATATAGTGGGGTGCTGAGAGCCACTGAACCATTCTTTAAACCCTTCATAGGATGGAAACCACTAAAAGCCAGGGAGTGTAGCAGCACCCTCAATACCTCTAATTCCAGCACCTCTCAGAAGGCTTCATCACTTACAACATCCACACATCTGTCACTACATACACGGCAGTGTCACAAAATTTCAAACACCATGTTGCAAACAACGGACCAAACTCTCTCCCCTCATCTGACTCCCTTGTGCCTCTCTCGTGAGGTACAAGGGCATGACAGTAGTTATTTGTGGACAGACGAGAATTCTCCTGTTAAAGAGGACCTCCCAGATAATGGGAATTCAGAGCAGACCTGGGAACACCATCCACTTTTACATAGGCCGCCACACAGGGGGCTGGTTTTTGTAAATATCCATAGCTTGAAGAGGTAATTTTATAACTGGATCCTTTTCCTTGCACAGTTTTCCTTGTTATTGTTCTAGCAGCAAGTGGAAACATTTGAATAGGTCAAAGTAGATTGGGGTTTTCTGTTTTGATTTTTGTTCTCTTGGGGTTTTTTTAAACTTCCCAGGGCATCTTTTCTGTTTGATTCTCTATTCTATGGATAATCCAATAGCCCACAATGTCTCAGAAGGATGACACAAATAGGCCAGGGACAAGCAATAACATTTCATAAACCCAAATTTGAGATAGGGAAGATTTCACTGGTCTACAGTTAGTTCAAGGGGAAAAAGGGAATAGAATACAGAAACTTTCCAAACAACATAGAAACCAACACACACACACACAAAATCAGCTCTTTGTGTTTCTTACAGTTCCTGTCTAGAAGTTAACATTACCTCTTTCAGACTTCAGTAAAACAGAAAGATGGAGTGTGAAAATGAAAATACAAGTAAAGCACTTTGTCCTGAGATGCATGCCAGGTCCACCAGCCTCACCTCCTTTGACCCTCAACACTGAAAATGTGTGTGAGAGAGAACAAGGAATTATCCATGCTTCACCAGACTTCAGAAGATGATTATCGCAGGAAATCCTATCTAGCCTGCCAGCCCAGAATTGCTGCTCTGCCAAGAATGCCATTTTCTGATGTCCAAAACCTGTCTCTGGGGGAGCCTAGATGATCTGATGGAAGATCTGATCTGAAATACACTTCATTTTTGATCAGTGTATGAAGATGAATATTTGACTAATCGACAAATGTCAAACAAGCATTAAAGTCATCAGGATTTGGCCTGTATAGTGGTTAATACTAGCATGTTCTTGAGATCTTCAACAGAAGATTCAGGGCTTCACTCCTGCTTTGGGCTGGGGGCTGCATTCAATAACCTCCTGAGGTCTCTTCCAGCTCTAGGATTCTATGATTCACTCTGTGTCAGAATCTCAGAAGTTACATTATTTTTTCCTCAACATGTCCTACCTATTTGTCTTTAAAAAGCTATATGCACTTTGAAATCACTGACCACCAAAAGGTTTTTAAGGTGGTTTTTTTTAACTCCCAAAAGGAAAATCCAGCACATAAAATGACAGGAATCATGGGCCACATAGAAAATGCGTAGTGGTGAGTTTAGTGCAAAAAAGTTTAGAGAACGCTGCCAAAACTTTAAGCTGAGGAAAAAGTTACAGATGCTAATTCCTCTTATCTTCTGCTAGCTACATGTATTTTCAGTGCCCTGGTTAGTGTCTGTATTATGCTGGGGGGATATGATACAGTGTTTTGATTTACATGTGTTTTGTACTTCCCTTTTACTTGTCCAGTTTTAGTAAAATGCTCTGAGGAAGTAGAGTGAGAGCACAATCTCTCAAAAAAGATCACTGACTCTAAAGGGTGCATGGTGGAGATCACAGCAGCCATGTAGTCATTTGTAAGCCGATACTGCTCCCTTTATCATCCCAAAAACTAGAAAGAGAAAACAAAAGTTCAAAGTCAGTAACAATGCATTCAGGAAGTGGTGAACGGGGCCCTCCTTTCTAAAATATAAAGCAAGTACAATGCAATTCCTAGCACAATTCATTTTTCTTTCTTAGCTGCCATTAATCTCTTTTTAGCTGTACTAAGTCCATTTTCCCTGAGTTACTGAACTCAGCCGTTTCAAGTGTCTAGTTAAAGGGGCATGGGGAAAAAGCTTCATGTGCCTTAGCTCTGGTTTCCTGTACAACTGTGAATCAACAGACAACTGGCCACAAACACCAAAGTGTGAAGAGTAATAAGAGCGTCATCACATCTTTGCACGGCAGCATGTATGTGAGTTCTTCAAGCTACTCGAACACAGTGGTTCTCACAACCTGTGGTCTGCAGACCCCACAGACATCCATGAACTTTATCTAAGGTGGGATGAGGAACCTTTTTGGGTTGAGAGCTGTTGACCCACAGAAAAATTAGTCGAGCGGGAGCCAGTGGGGGCTGGAGTGCCAGTGAGCACCCCCCAATGTTGGGGGATGGGGAGAGGAGCCCAGAACCCTGGGGGCTGGAACCAGACAAACTGGGGACTGCATCTGGCCCTTGGGCCTTATGTTCCCTTCTCCTGATCTAAGGAGTCAGTGAAAGAGGGTCCACAAATGGAAGAAAGTTGAGAGGCCCTGCTCTAACAGCTAGTCATGGAAAGAAACATCTATTTCACAGAGTCACAATTAGGGTTGCTAGGGAATATCCTTAGTCTAATTTTTTAAAAATAATACGGGGCTTGATGTCCTATGACTTTAGGACAAGCCCACAGTGCTCTGCAATAGTAGTGCAGAACACGGTGGGTTATAGATGTAAGCAGGCACTGAACTGCTGCTTGCTATCAGCCAGCTAAAAGGAGGGAGCTGCCCTGGGGTAGGTGTGCCCACTACAATTAACTGTTAACTGTTGATATGTAAATACAGCTCATGCCAGGATAGGGAGGGACTACGAGGTGTGGCTATGTAAATCCCATTTAGCCAGGGCTGATGGAGGATCAGTGTTGGAATGGAATGTGTTATATTGTAAATAATTTGGGGCTGTTGTGGGGTCACAAATCATGCTACCCTAAATGTGGGAACTGTAAAACATGCCATCAGTGCTTGCAGCAGAGACACCACCATCATTGAAAGAGGTCTCCGAGGAACAAGTCTCCCCCCTTCCAGAGTTGAGAGGCCTGAGCTGGGGGGAAGGGTTAAAGGGCTTGAGTCAGCCTGCGTCAGGTGTGAGTGTAAGACTGGCCCAATCTGCCCCTTTCCCCCTTTGTTTTAAGGACAGAGCTAAAGCAGACTCTATGAGGAGTCTTTTTGCTGGTCCAGTGGAAGCTGGAATCCTTTGCTAGTCCAGATGGTGGCTAAAGAGTTGAAATCACTGGTTTGGCTGGGAGTGAGACCCATTACAGCTAGTGAAGCAGCGACGGCCACCAGAGTGGCTGGTGGGAATCACTGACCCGTGGTGTGGCGTGGCCGGTAGGAGTGGCGGCAGGTGAGGAGCGGCGACCAGCAGCATGGTGCAGCTGGTAGGAGTGGTGGCAGGCGGTGTGGAGCGGCAGCAGGCGAGGAACGGTGGCAGGCGAGGAGTGGTGACCAGCGGCATGGTGCAGCTGGTAGGAGCAGCAGCAGGTGAGGAACGGCGACCAGCAGCGTGGAGTGGTGACCAGCGGCGCAGCGCGGCTGGTGGGAGCGGCGGCAGGCGACCAGCGGAGTGTCCTGTGGCGTGGAATGAAACGGTTGGTGGAGCATGGCGGAGTAGCTCATAAGGTTCCCCCATCTATCCTCCCACCTCCATTTCTACCCAGGTTGGGAGGTGAAACCCTGCGGGTGAACTTTTGGACTCTGGGTGGCACTGACCAGGGACAGAGACTTTTGGGGTGTCAGACTTTGGGACTTCAGGTGATTCTTGGCTGGGAGGGGCGGGGGCTCAGCTCATGTCTGGGCTATAAACTCTGTGGTATTTTCCCAAGATAATGCCATATGACTTCTCTCTCAGTTTCATTAAATGTTTCTTTCCTACACTCAGACTCTGTGCTTGCGAGTGGGGAAGCATTGCCTCTCAGAGGCACCCAGAGGTGTGTGAATTTTCTAGGTTATTGGGTGGGTGCTCGAGCTGGTTCTGTGTGAGATGGACCCCTAGATATTGAACCCGGCCCTGGTTGCTGCCAGGCCTACCCGGCAGAAGGGTTACATAGGTATGTTATTAGATGCTTTTGGACAATCACTCTATAGTTTTAAAAGTTTGCAACAATGTAGAGCACATAATCTTTTGTGCTAGGAAGGAAACCTCAAATGACTTGAAGTATGACCTGAACTATGGAACATTCATTTTACATGCTAGAGATATGAGGCTTCTGCCAGTCACTTCCCGGATGTTATGCTAAAGCCCTTCACATTCACAAATCTTTTCTGTGCTGCTTGTATACTGGTGCTGTTTGAGACAAACACCAGTGAAGGCAAGTTTCAGTAGCATGCACATTTTGAAAGGTCAAATCACCAAAACAAAACAAAGTCACAAAAATGTGAAAGCAGATTGAAAGTTCATAAAAATTCTCAGACTAGATCAGGTCTGTGGGGTATAGGTGGCCAGTACCCGATGCTTCACAGGAAGATGGAGAAGCCTTGTTAATTTAACCAATGTCCATTTTCTAAAAGAGTGGCAGTTCCCAAGCACTAATGTCTACATAAGACTGCACCATTTGAAGTCCCATGCAGAGTTTTCAAAGCAGTTGGAATGATGCAAAGGAGATGACTACATCGCCCGGAAGAGGTCTTATGCTGGTTCCAAACACTACCTCAAATTAGTTTTTAAATGGTGGCATTATCTTGACCTTTGCTGCCATCACATTGTTCGCTCTATACTCCTTCCCTTGGTCTGTGTCTGTCTGCTATTCTGTGGTTATTTGGGGCTAGTACAATAGGGTCTAGTTCTTGGTTGGTGCCTAGCACTGCCAAAAGAAAGATAGAAGTAATGATAATGAATTTGATCTTGGTCCAAATTCTCCACATAGGTTTTGCTGTTCCAACTACTAGGTGAAAATAGTGACTATGGAATATCTGTACTGCAGTATCATGATCTGCCCATACATTGAGAGTTTGAACTCCATCATCCCAATCCAACGTCTTTTGAAGTCACTGTGACTCTTTCCACAAACTTTTGCTGACATGGGATCCTGCACAAGGTCAGATGCCGATTCTGCGCAATAGTGAAATCTCACCAATTTGTAGTGAGGTTTGGTTTTGATTTGTAACCAGTTCTACAAAATGTTGCCCAGGGCTGTAGTTTTAATTCAGAAAAAAATGTGTGAAGCAAATAATCTAATCCTCAGGTGCACAATACAACTCATCTGTCCTAGCCACTACGTATTTCCTCTCCTGTACAAGATCCTGCTCTCTCAGCATTAACAAAAAGTGACCATGTTCACCAACATCCTGCCTGCAGATTAGTTTCTTCACAATGTTCTAACATTGGCAATGATGCTGTCACTTTATTGTAATTGACACAGAGGGAGTCTTTTCCCTTCATGTATAATGTGGATAGAATTTTGGGCCCCAAATCACAGCCCAAAGCAGAATACAGGACTTGGATGGGGTTACAAGATGTTTGTATCCAAATTGGACTGAGTCTTGCAGTTAACCCTAATGAGCTGTACTGAGCTCCTGGCTCTAAAAGAAGCAGACAACAATAATAACTATGCTATTCTCGTATCCATTGTCTGGCTTGTATATTTATATTGACAGTTCATGGAAGCTGGACTGCTTCTTATTTGCACAGTGGTTATATCTACACTGGAAAGGTTTGGAGACTAAAGTGCTGTCAATATGCAAAAGTTGCCAAAAGTGAAAACTGGTCAAACCAATTTTTCCTGCCTCCCATTGTCAACGTTTCATGGCCACATTGCTAGCACCATGTCGACACATGAGAGCAAAGCAACGTGGGTAAGCATCTCACAATGCAGTGCTGTGGGAAGGCAGAGCTGATCCCTGTGCTTTTTGGGATTCCCTGATAGCTCTGTGAGCTCTCTCCGCTGAGGAATGTCAAAGCAGCACAGCAGTTCCTCCAGCCCTTCCCCTGCAGCAGCAGTCTATCTGCCGTTACATTTCTATTGCAGGGCAGAACAGAGGCATTTCAATTATTTGTTCTTTGTTCCCCAAATGGAGCCACTTATTCATCTGTCAGATACTTCCCGGAAGTTGGAAAGAGGAGGGGTGCATGCCTGCCGAATAGCAGAAATCACAAAACACTGAGCATAGCCACCAGGGCAAGCATGGTGGGATACTTGCAGAAGCCAGCTCTCTTGACAAAACAACCAGCAGAGTTGACACTGGCTCTTTGTTGACAATAAAGGGAGGAGAAAAGACAAAAGTTTCTCAGAGGGTAGACTTTTTTTTCTCCAAAACTGAGTGTTTGTCCTGACAAAAATCACACTGTAGTGTAAACCCTCTGACTGTTGTGGCAAAACAAATCCAGGTCCATGAACAATGGTACCCTAATTTTGATTACACCTGCCAGCCTCTACCATTATACCAGTGCTCAGTAGTGAAGTAAACTAATGGAACCTAAATACCCCATCCACCAAATGAGAAATGAGTAAATGCCATTTTCCCGGTTTTACCTCAATACACAACAGCTTTTACAAACCAGAGGAAAATCAGGCTACAATTATTCCATTCAGGACCATTGCTGTTTCCTTCCACATTTAAATAGAGTTGAATCAGCCACCTCTTCCTGTCTTCCTCCTCCACACCACATAATTAGATGAATGCAGTTAGACTAAAAGGAAACAAATTACGATAGACCAGAAAAAGCCTGTTTCTCCTAATACAAACTACATAGTTATCTTGGCAATGACATCTCCCTACTTGCTAATGCAAGATGAGTAAACATAGTTACTCAAACTCTCATATTTTTCCTATTTGCCTTATTTTGCTGATTATCTCTGCAAACAAACTGTGTGTTTCAGTTCCTTAAGTGATTTTGTAATATTTTACCTTTTCAAAATAAAGCAACTCATCTCCTGACACACCGGAGAAAAAGATTAAGTTATCCCACTAAAAAATAAATGCATAAATTAGGTCAACTTGCAACTCAGGCAACTGAGTATTAACAGGAGACAACAAAGTGCCCAGTAACTAAGCAACATAAACATATAGGCATTAAGATTTTCAGATTCATTTCGTTTCATCGCTGCCACTGATGTAGGTCGGGATGGATGATGTACCAAACTGGGCATAAGATGACGTAACTAGCGTGGGCATGGCTATGCTAATACATTGGAGTCAGTTCAATGTGCACTAGACTAGATGACTCCAGAAGCATGAGCAGATTGATTTAGCTGAATATTTGTGCACTTAAAAAATATGCTGTTCCTGCTCTGCTCACAAACCTGAGTCCTTGCTAAACAGTACGTCACATTAACAGGCACACCATGCTGTCACTCATGATCTTTATCTATGAGCTCTCATTTCTACACTGCCTGCATGCCCTAGAACCATGGTTACTTTAGGGAACAGCATGACAAGGGAAACAGCAGAAGGCGAGTAGTCAGGAACAGAACCAGTCAGACCCAACAAGTGTCCTGCCAACTAGCTCAACCCAAAATTCACTTCAAGTTCAAGAAACCACAGGCAGATTTGGGTTCCTTGCCAGCTTTCCTGAGGAGCTCTGCCATGTGGACTGCACTGGAGCCAGAAACCCAGGATTTCCAATGGCTATGGCTCCAAGGCAGTTCCACAATATGGAACCGCCCCAAATCTAGGGACTCTAGGATGTCCAGGCCAGCTGTGCTCAAGAGTCAAACAGCCCAAATACCCAGCTAGCCCAGGAGTCTGGACAGGCACAGCCAAAGAGTTTGCAGGGCCCAAAGCATCATGTTGGGGTGCAGGCAGGCACCAGGCAATGTGGGGCCCTGGAGGCACAGGGCTCAGGGCAACCGCCTTGCCCTAAGACGAGGCTTGAGTCTGGAAGTCCTGGGGTCTCTGGAAGCTGCTGAGTGAAACTGACTGTCATTTTCACCACTGCACTCAACTGTCAATTTTGGTCAGCAGCAGCCAATCCCAGGAGCATATTTCATTTCAGGAAGACCATTTGTCAGTGTTTCCAGAACAAAAATTAGAGGATTTTGGGTTTGGAAGACATTTTGAAAAGAGTAGTTTTTTGTTCTAAACTGGAATAAAACCGAAATGCCTAAATTTCTCTCAAACTGAAATCCCAAGTTTCAGTCAGCTGGAGTCAGGAACTGCCACAGTGCTAATACTTGCTCCATCATCCTTTTACCCTATGACCTTGGAAAGTCACTTCAAACTTCCCACCTCAGCTCCCCATCAGTAAAATGAAGCTCTTGGGCTCCAGTCTCTCTCTAGATTCTGCCAGTTGAACACAAGTGCTAGGCACAGCTGCCCCGCACATAGGACAGACTGGGAAAACAGTCCAGGGCCCTGTGCTTCAAGAACATGTGGAGGAGGAGCACAGGGAGGTCTCAGGAGCTAGTGGCACAGCGGGTGCCAGCAGCAGGGCACCCCTTCTCCCCAGCTTTTTTTTTTTCCTACAACACCGTGGGCTCTGACTGCTCATCGGAACTTCTGCTCTTCCAGATGGTGAAGTTGCCTGCTGGCTGCCAGAGTCATAGCGCTCCACTCCACTAGGGCCACTCCAGCAGCCTGTGCAGGGCAGTCAGACCCTGGCTCTGCCTTTCCCTTTCCCAGCACGAGGACCCTTCACCAGCACAGGGGAATCTTTCCTAGCACAGGTGAGTGCCAGTAGCCATCAGGTCCCTTGCCTCTCACCACAAACTTGTGTCCTCCTGTGCCCTGCATCTCCCCCTTCCATTGCCCTTTCTCTCCTCTCCCATCACTATGTGGGGGTTCCTTGCCACCAGGCTCCCGGCTGGGGGGTGGCCAACCCTTATCCCCCAGCCTCAGGCTCCTCCTTGCTTTTTTCAGCTCTTCAGCAGCAGGCTCCAGCATTGGGTTTCCCTCCTCTGCAGTACCACGTTCTAGGGACCCACAACTTCATCACCCCCACCAGGGCTGGCAAATTAACAGCAGAGGGTTTCCATGGACTCCCACCATTTTATGAGCTTTAAAAGTAAGTGCTCTAAAGTCTGAATAGTTACTCTGCTAACTTAGAAACTTGCTTCTGGGGAAGGCAAAGCAACACTAGTGATCCAAGTTTGGGGTCATTTGACCAAGGGACCCCGAGTTACAGGCTGCTCCCCACACCTGTTTCCTTCTGTTCTGTTACACAGAGAGTGATACACATATGTCTGGGTGAATCGCAGCAAGACTTCATGAGATGATGGCTGTGAACTCACCCCAAGGTCAGTTAAGATGACTAAGGATAAGTCAATCAGAACCCCATTAGACAAAATGAGTTTTGGAATAGATGCATGCTGGAGGAGGCTACAATTTGTGAGTCATGGTTGGCAATTGGATTTTGACGAGAATGTAATCAGTCCTGGGGAGGTGAGGGGGAGGATGTGCATTAGATGTGTGACTGCTTCCTGGGCAGAGACCACTATTAGGAGTCATAGGCATGGACATATTAGAGGGAGAGTTGGGTGGGGTGGGATGGGAAAGAGAAGTGGGGACAGGTGGTGGGGGAGGGGAGAAAACAGGGGGGTTCCTGTGAGGAAAGTCTATTTAACCAGCAGCAAACTGCTGCCTTTGAAGTTCACTGTAACTAGATTTCACCTGTATAAAAATGTTAAGGAAGAGTCTCCTGCAGGTGACTTGCCCTGGGCTCTGCATGCCCCTAGGAATGGCCCTGGTTCTAGGCCCTATTCTTTAAAGTAATGGAGTTGCAGTAGCAACCACCATGCTGCACTAGGGCGGGAGTCTGCCTGAGAGGGGCTGGACCAGGACACTGAATCTGTACATCTCCTAGCAGTGTCTCCTGCACAACCTCTGCTCTTTGTCTGCTCTTTAGAGCTGCCCTCTCCTGTAGAATTCCTTCCACATATCCCACCTCTGGCTCAGGCGCAAATGGCTGTGTGCGCATTCAGGATCCAACTGCACCCTTCCCCTCCTCACAGGGCTGATGTGAGGAATAGACTATAAAATGAGTGTGTGAAGTCATGTAGAAGTGCCAAGTATTGTTAGGTAATGCCCGGTCAGCACTTTGAGAATATAAAGCACCATATACATGCTGCTGCTGTCATTATGCAAAGCATGTGGCTAGTGAGTCAATAGTAGATACTGAAAAATTACATTGTATGTGTATCCCTTTAATCCCCTTCTGTGAGCATGTAATAATTAAGCAGTGTGGAAACTGAGACTTGTATGTGTTACCTTTTGCTCAGTGTCTAAGTCTAGGACCAGAGAGAGAAAAACATATATACACACATGGGTGATCAATAACGTAGGCAAGGGAAGGCACAGCTTTCCCAAAATTGCCTACACACCCAGGCTGCTGGAATGCTGGGGCCGTGACATGGCAGCCTTACTTCCCCAGCCACCAAGCAGGGTTGGGGCCGTGGCATGGAAGCCCTGTTCCCTGGTCACCGGGGAGAGTTGGTGCTAGAGCTGTGGCTACAGCACGGCAGCCTTGGCCCTCCAGGTGGCCAGGAAGGATAGGGGTGAGGTAGGCGGGACTTGGCTCCAGGGGCAGGCCTCAAGCAGGAAGGGACAGGGCTGGGACTTGCCATCCCCAGCTAGACATTCACCCACCGCCCATGTACGTGTGTGTACACACACACACACGAATTTGACATTTCAGCCCTGGACTAGCTCCAAAATGAGTTTGTGTGGCAGTTTCCAGGTGAAAAAAAAAATCAAGCCAGTCACAAGCATGTTTGTTTCAGTATTTTTTCCAAGCCTCACCCACCACTTCTCTCTTTCACAGGAATCTGATTCTCCACCTACGCTTGCCTGGGTGCACTAAGCTTGTATGTGCTTTCCTCTTCTTCCAACTTATCTCTTCTCTCCACAGTTCTGGCTGTTGCACACTGTTTCTGCACCACCCTGCTTCTTCATAACAATCTCTGACGCACAGTGATCTTCTTTATCATCTGAGTCTTCCCTCTTTATTTAAAAAACTACTTGTGGCTTCTGTTATCTGCTGTTCCATCAAGTCCTGCTTATGGCCTTTCCAATTTCTACAGCCATCTACAAGGGCTGCTAGCTCCCTCAGGGCCCCTTAAATTTACTTTTAAATCATTTCCGGCTTCTGACATTTCCTGGGCCCTCCACTTTGTAGCTTTAAACCCTACAGCCTCTGCAGGGCCAGAGGTCAGAAAGTCCAGTTAGTGCTGAGTCCAGCTCTGATTTCTGTAGCCAGCCCTATTTTGGGAGGGTTGGGAGCCAAATATAATCCTGGTAAACTATGGAATCTGTGGAAACTTTGAAATAATCTGATACTGATCATTAACCAACTGCAACCAGCTGCTGCCCTATCTCAAGTATGTCTCACAAAAGAACTATTATTTTCTCTCTCAGTATCATTATTTCTATATCAACTGCCTGTATTATCTCATCCATGTTCAATTTTTTGTCATCCTGTTCTCACTGGTGAAATACTTCACTTTCTCACGTGTCATAGAATCATAGAATCATAGGACTGGAAGGGACCTCGAGAGGTCATCGAGTCTAGCCCCCCACCCTCAAGGCAGGACCAAGCTCCGTCTACACCATCTCTGACAGATGTCTATCTAACCTGTTCTTAAATATCTCCAGAGAGGGAGATTCCACCACCTCCCTTGGCAATTTATTCCAATATTTGACCACCCTGACAGTTAGGAATTTTTTCCTAATGTCCAATCTAAACCTCCCCTGCTGCACTTTAGTGTCCTTGATCTTATTTACTGAACCCTATTTCTAGTTGTTCCACAACAAAACTGAGAAATATTGGGACATTAGAAGCCAGATTCTGCAATAAACTTCTTGGATGCAACTCCCATTGACTTCAGTATTAGCTGGACCTTATAACTGAGAGAAGAGTTCAGCCCCTAAAGTATCTTATTGGAAAGGTAAAATAAAAATGTCCCAATTAGTGGGTTTACTCTGAAAAATTCCATATATTGTGAAACAGTTTAGTTTTGCTTCGGTGGATATATGCTGATATCTTATTGATGTCACACAGCAGTTATCTACCCTCCAGGTACTGTGTTCTAAATCTAGAAAAAAAACCCACAGAATTGTCTTATAACGTAGTGTCTATGCATAAAATCTAAAGTCAGTCACATTTCAGCTTCAGAAACACACTTTACAGAAAGTGGTGTCTCGTCTCTTGGACCACAACATTTTCCATCTGATAAGTAACATGAGCCAGGCAATGACTCAGAATAACGGTTTGAGTACCTAAATGAGTAAGATACATGGCATTCAGTACACTTCCTAGCATGGCAACTAATTCTACCACTCAAATGTAACATATGCAGTTGTATCTACTTTCCCAATCAAGTTTAGAACTTTTATACAGCATATTTTATTGAGACAAATGGCCAGATTTTCAAGAGGCACAAAACGCCCTCAATCTTATTAGCTTAAATGAGAAGTGCAAGTGCTCTGAAAATCAGGTCAATAATCTCTACATAATTCCCATTTATGTTTACATCTCCAATTTGTAAAACCCCACAAAAGTACAGGATGATGTTTTTGTTAGATCTTTTACGGTAAGTGAATTTTAAACAGAGCTTTACATTTAAAAGGAAATAACCACGTCATTTCAAAACAAACTTAATAGTCAGGATTTTTATTGAAGGCTTCAGCAACAATTCACATAACTCATGTAATACAGTTGTAAATAATGCAGTTGTAAACCAATACAAACCAATTCAAGTGTATGACTTGGGAACATAATTAAACTTGTGAGTGTAAATCTTTTACAGGCAAAAGCTGCATCAAAAATCAATCAGCCAAATTCTCTGCTGGTATAAATTTGTGTCACACCATTTAAGTCAATGGATTTATCCCAAATTGAGAATCTAGCCCAATGTTTCTCTCTGGATTAATTCTGAAGAATGAAAGCTCGATCAATGTACCATGATTTCACAATTCATAAATTAAATCCCATTGAAATTGCCAAGCAAAATATGTATAAGGCTAAAGAAAGGCTTCCAAAGTGAAGCAAACTAACACTGTAACAAATCTACAGATACATAGGGACTTCATAATTGTTGTCACTGTGCTGCATGCCATGGTTATATGGAATTTCAACATAAAGAACAATCTTATAGCTACTTGTTAACAGCAGGGAAAGAACTTAGATCCTGGTCTAAAAACACAGACTCTCACCCTCTGTGTTAGCTATTGGCAGTATAGATTTCATGACACATGGTTTATCTATTCTGATTCCATCCAAGAGCAAGCGAGATTGTGTGTGCACATGTACATCCCCCCCACAATCAGTTCATTTCAATGTTTACATAAGACTGATGTCATGATTCAGTTTCAGTATTGTTGTCTTATATCAACATATTAATCTTTCAATAGAAATATTTTCCTCTATTGTCAATCTTCTTCTATTTGTTCGTGTGGCGTTGTCACATCCCATATTCATTTTTATGTAAGAATATAATCTAGTGACGCAGCATTGCGACTGAAGGCAAAGCAGGAGAACTGAGTGATGAGGTGGAAATACAGTAAGATGTGGGTCATGAAACTTATGGCCGAAAAAAATCATGAAACTTCTGAAAGATCAACAGATACATATTTAACTCAATATATTTGATTTTTTCCCTACGAGAATCCATCTGAACTTGAATTTCATACCAACCTCAGTAATTTCTCTTGTAACTTTTCTATACCCTATATTTTACTTCCCATATAACTTTTGTAGCTAGTTTCATCTCCTGTAATTGTATGCACTAGCACCGGTTTCATAACACAGTATTAAGCATAAAAATACGCAGATACTCATTTCTTACTTAGTGAAGCACTTTTCAAAAAGTTACATGCATTTTGTCTCCTAGTCATTTGAAGTTTCACTTCCACAGCAAGAAATGTTCATATTTGTCTCTTAGCAAATACCTACCAGATATTCAAGAAGGGATTTAGTATATAAAACAGCATCTGCAAATTGAAGATTTCATTACATTGTCTAGAGTCAGCTAAAGGAGAAAATAGCTTTGTGTTCATAGGAAATTGCCTTCAAAATGTTTTTCAGATTGTGTTTAGTATTTCCTTCCTTGCTGTAGTATACCCATTAAGCGTTTTTCTTCTACTACTACTGTTAATGAATCAGACTCAGCAATTCTGACGTAGGACCAAAAGGTGTTTGTCCTTTTATACACAATGGACATTGACTTATTCAAGCATTACGTCTATTCTTTCCCTTTTGGGCTGAAATGAAAGACTGCATTACAGTTCAGCCTGATGATGTTATTGTGGGTTACAATGGGGCGAACTAAGCCCTGAGACCAGAGAAAGACCATAGAGAAATCCTCCCCTCAGGCTAGAGTGGCTGTGGAGGAACCAGCCAAACAAAAGCCAGGAGGGACTACAAAAGGAGCTGCAGCAGAACTAGAGGCATCTCAGTTACAGCTCATACCTAGAAGAGAAAAGATCTGGGGTGGCTTGCTGGCAGAACCAAGGACAGCTCCAAGGGAGCTCTGTTGAGAGACTGATGGACTTGAAGGTGAAACCCTGAGCTAAGGGCAAAGGAGTTGTCTCCAAGAGGAAAAGTGTACAGTTAGACAACAGAGAACAGCATCGAACTGAGACACACTCTACCGAGGACACTGGGGGTATGTCTAGACTACATGGCTCCAACAACGGAGCCACGTAGATGAGTTTACTAGACATAGGAAAATGCAGTGTCGATTTAAATAACCGCTGCTTCATTTACATCAAAATGGCCACCGCGCTGTGCCGATCAGCTGTTTGGCGGCACAACAGGGCAGTCTGGACATGTTATGGTTGACAAGGGAAGCCTTTGTCGACTGCTCCGGTATGCCTCGTAAAATGAGGTTTACCGGAGCAGTCGACAAAGGCTTCCCTTGTCGACTGCGGCGCGTCCAGACTGCTCCACTGTGCCGCCAAACTGCTGATCGGCCCAGCGCGGTGGCCATTTTGATGTAAATGAAGCAGCAATTATTTAAATTGCCCCTTTATTTTCCTATGTCTAGTAAACTCATCTACATGGCTCCGTCGACGGAGCCATGTAGTCTAGACATACCCCTAGAGCCGTGGTCACCAACAGGTCGATCGCGAGCTACTGGTCGATCTTGAGGCCTCGACCAGTAGCTCGCGAGGTGTCCTGTCCGCCCCGCCCCCATTTTCCTCCCACCCCCCAGAAGCCCCACTACTTACCTCAAGAGGTAGTATTGGCTTCAGAAGTCCTGCAGCTTAGCGCCACTTCTGCTCTGCCAGCCCCCTGCATCGCACAGGAGGGGTGAGTCAGCCCCGCGGGAGGTGCGCAGGGGGTTTCCAGCACGCGCGGGGGGGTTGGCCCCGGGGCAGGTGTTCGTGCGGGGCTTCCCTGCACGGGGTGGATGTCAGCCCAATGGGCTGGTGCTCGCGCGTGGGGCTTTCCTGCACGGGGGCGGCGGAGGAGTTGGGTCCGGGGCAGGCGCGCATGCGGGGCTTCTCTGCATGGGGGGGGTGCTGGCCCCAGGGCAGGCGCGCGCGGCTTCCCTGCGCGGGTGGGAGGGTCGGCTCCCTGGGCAGGCGCGCGTGCGGGGCTTCCCTTCAGGGGAGGGGGGGCTGCCCCTGGGCAGGCACGCATGGGGCTTCCCTGCAGGGGGGGGAGTTGGCCCCGGGGCAGGCGTGCACTGGTTTCCCTAGGGGGGAGAATGCTGGGAGGAGGGAGATGCAGGGGACTCTCTGCATCCACTGGCACCCCACTCCCTAGCCCCCACTCCCGAGTCACAGAACACTGTCCCCACTCCCCTGTCCCCAGCTACAGAACTCGGTCCCCATTCCTGTCCCCTCTCCCCAAACTCTGTCCCCACTCTCCTGTCCCCAGCTACAGAACTCGGTCCCTATTTCTGTCCCCACTCCCCGAACTCTGTCCCCACTGGCATCCTGTCTCCTGCTGCAGAGCCCTGTCCTCTGCCCTCCCAGCACCCTGTTCCCTCTCCCCTGCCCTCAGGCGCAGTACTCTGTCCCCACAAAATGTATAATTATAAATGCTTCATTTTAGATTTAAATAGCATGAATAAAAAACAGACCATTTATTTCATAACTATAAACACGTGATTTAAATTGTATGTATCGCATAATTTAAAAATAAACTGTTTATCAGAGTGTGTAAGTAAGGGCTGGGGATAGCAAGTGATGGACAGGAGGAGAATAGAGAGGGCAGGGCTTCAAGGAAGGGGCGGGGTGGTAGATGGTCACCTGTTCTGAGATTTAAAAAGTGATCTTGGGTGTAAAAAGGTTGGAGACCACTGCCCTAGAGTCATACCCTGGGGTTTTGTGATTGTACAAGGAATGTGACTCAACTTTTAAGACAGAGTGCAAGAACCTGGGGGTGCTCCTGTGAGGTGAGTGCTGGCCCCGTTACATGGGCACTCTAAAAAAGTGTTAATACCATTACAAAATCTATGAGTATGACTTTGCACTAGCCTTGCCTATTTCATCTCACAACTTTCCCTGTTGACGTGAAATTGAGCTAACTCTTCTCACTTCCTTGCATACAAGAACTGCTGCAATGGCTTGGTCAATCCACCCAAGAGCCTGCATCTAACCAATTTTTAATCCTTATGTCTCTACAAATAAATTTCTAACCAGGAAATTTAACATTGTCAGTCCTGTAGCATACCTGAGCCATGAGTGCAGTTTTCATTAGATCATCCCTCAGTTTTTCAGACTGACTTGAACAAAATCCAACTTCAAATACTGACCCATTCCCACATGTTGAGTAGCCCTGCTTTAGGCTAGTTTTTATTTCTTCTGGACACTATGGGTCAAATCCTGCTCTTATTTATACTGATGTAAGTGAGCACAGGATCGGGTCCCCGGCCTTGAACTCTGTTAGTGACAGAATTTTAAAATGTAGTCATCCACTTCTAGCATCCAAATGCATGGGAGAGTGTATAGGCTAAGAGACAAATTCATGAGCTGCTCTCGTGATTTACACTATTGGGATACGTTAAATTCAGCAAAGGTTACAGAGGTATTTAGAGAGACCATAGTGAAATGCTACAGTTAATTCGAAAGCAGGTGAAATAAATGTTGATGGAAGAAATTGACTCTATATCCAGAGCATGATAAAAATATTGTATAGGCTCATTGATTCTGGATAAACCTTGTTTTTATTTTGCTCTTTTGTTCCTTTTTATTTTCTTTGGAGGCTTTTACTTCTTTCTTTCACTGGGATTGTTAAGCTCACACACTTCCTTAAATCCACTATCCATCAGCCCTTGAAAAATCCAGATAAATAAAACATAACACAAACACAAAAATGGCATTAACAAGAGTCAAGTTTAAAAACTGAGTCACTGACATATACATTCCAGATTTGTGGTTGAAAACATAAGAACTGCATACAATATTTAGGGCACATAATTGTACACAGCCCCTTGGCCTCTTAAAAAACCTCTCTTCAATGTCCTAATTTCTCTAACATCTTTCATCACCAGCATTTCACACATTATTTGCAGAACCATTAAGGCCAGACTATATACTTCAAACTTTTGCTGGTATAGTAATGTCTATAGGTATATGATGTTTATGATATTTTTATATGGGCAAAAGCCCTCATTGTAGATTCAACTATCCCACCAAAAAAGGTTTTTCCTCCAGTATAAATTTTGTTTGAAGAGCAATACTCATCAAAAACATTCTGTCCATACATACACTACAACAACATTGGGGATTGTTTAACCAACTAACAAAGCTGCTATTTTTTCGTCATGGTAAAAAAAAAATCTAAAAGAAAAAGAATTTACACACACTGCTAAAGGGCAAAACTTGATTTCCTCTACACACACGATTTTTTTCATCCATCACTAACCCCAAAGCAGTCTGAAAACAGATGGGATGACATATCTTATATACTCCAGCAGATGGCAGACTGCTCTAACAAGCCACGTACAGTGTCTTGCTACCAAAGCAACTATAGGCAGGTTAAAGGCTGTTCAGAACTTCTAGTTTAATTTAAGAACTTAAAAGACTGTTTTTAAAACAGAGGCATGTGTGGCAAGCAAAGAGCTCCCTCAAATATGTACGGTAATTATCATGATGATTGTGGAATGTGTGCAGAGTGTGTCCTGTCTTTTAGTTTTGATGTATGTACAGCTACATACATTAAAAAGCCCTCATTCAAATTCATAGAGCTAGTTATTTTTTAATATATAGATATATTTTACAAGCTCTACAAATTTGAATGAAGGCTTTTCAAAATAATGGATAATTGCACAACAGTTATTTAGGGTAAAATCTTCAAAAGTATCGAAGGGGTGGAGGAGCACAACTCCTATTGAAAGTCAATTAGACTTGTGCTCCTAAATCCCATGGCTATTTCTGAAAATCTTTGCCTTAAATGTTCTGACACCAGTTTCCTCTAATGTAGCTTAGTTCATGTTTGTAAGCAATACTAAGTTCTATCATATGAAGTTGTCCCTTGGGAACTGAGAGTATTGTGCCTAGTTTCAGAAGAATGAAAGGAAGGATGATGATTTCACCGAATGTCATGCTACACATTCAGTCTTTTGTTTTGGGTGATTTCATGCTCCATCAGTGTCACACACCCATAAGCACAGCCATTACCTGCAGGACAACAGTTCCCTTCTTTAATCTTTTCTACTGCTGGTCCTCGTCTTTCCCAACCATGGCCCTCTTCCATGTTCCTTCATAGTCCAAACTGTTTTGTCAGTCCCTTATGCTGATAATATAAATTTCTATACATATTTAAATGTGCTAATTATATCCAGAGACAATAGTGACAGAGTCTAAAAGCAACTCATATGCATAAACATTAAAAAATGCCACTAAGTTCAGGCTAATTTCCACTAAACAGACTCAGGCCAGACCAACACCAGTGAAATCAACTGAGTACTGCAGACTTACACTGCTACAACTGAAAAGAGAATTTGGCTTATCAACTTCATACTGAAGCCCCAACAAGTCAGAGTGCAGAACTCATGGATGATGCTTTGGAAAGTAGATCATGTTGGCTAAAACAAGACATACCTAATGCAAGCCATATTTTCCCCTCTACGTAAAACATACAGAAAGGAACAAAGAGCCCTAATCACAAAAAATATCCGAGAGGCAGATGCTGCATTGGAAAAGAAGCAAATACATGCTTTGTTCTCTCAAATGTGGAGTTGCCTGTCCTCTTGGTGGCCCATATGCAAGTTTCCTGATGAGAGCAGAGTGGGAAAGGAGTGACAGAATCCAGGAACATCCATTCCGTCTTCCCTTCCTCTTTCCCCAGGTCTCAGGAACTGAGGAATCAAAATAAGTTACTTATGCTCTGAGCATCAGCAACCCTCACAACCCTGACCAAGCTTTCAAAGACCACAAAGTATATGGGGGCAGAAAGAGTGGCAACTTGGCAGCCTTTTTAGTCATTCTGCCACCAAAGCCTGCAAAAAAGCCATGTGTCCCTATTTATAGCCTAAAATCTATGGGTGTACACACAGCATCAGCTTTAAGAAACACCAGAGTGAGATGTGTAGCAGAGCCTGCTACACAGTATCTCCTATTAGAGAGGAAGTTGTGGAAGAAAGACAAGTGGCATTGTGTCTTATGCAAACATTTTAAGTTTTCTATGCCAGGGAAGATGTGACCCAGTATGCTCACACTCCTAAGACCTTTATCTGCTGAGTAAAAGAAGGCTTCCAGGCAAGGCCGACTTATCCAGTAGGCACAGTGCCTAGGACCCACGATACTTTTAGGGGCCCACGAAAATGTTTTAATATCTTTTAAAATCAGAAGAAAAAAATGAACTTTTAGGGTCCAAGAAAATGTTTTAATTTTTTTCTCACATCAGGAAAAAAAAATTTTAGGGCCCATGAAAATCTATTAAATTTTGCTTAAAACAGGGAAAAAAATGTTGAAGTATTTAAAGTTATATTAAAAATAATTTTTAATATTGATATTATTATGATGGGAGGGGCCCACGAAGGCAAAAGTGCCTAGGACCCACAAAAGTCATAATGTGGCCCTGCTTCCAGGACCTATTTTAGAAACAGAGTACAACAATGCAGAAAGCATTATCCAAGCTATAGACAATACAACTCATTTTAAAATCAATTTAAAATAGAATGTTATGCTTCACAAACAATAGCAAAGAGTATTTAATTTATTACAATTGCCACTTCTATTATGCAAATTATGCATATAAAATACAACATTTAAACAAATTATTTACATCCATAGACAGCTGCAATATTAAGCAATAACATTAACTATTTTTTTAAAAAATAAATATTTTTACTTGACACAGTATATGCTAGGTTAAATATTTTACAGCATGAATGATTTAATCTCTAACTACTATGCTAAATTCTAAAATATTCTGTTTCTCCTAGATAAAATGTTAATATGTCAATAAAATGCACAGCTTATACAAATATTTGTACATTGACAAATACTGGACATTTGTCTTTGGGGACTGTGTCACTAAAACTCAAGAATTATGTTTAAAACACATTCAGTCTATTTATCCACAAAATACATTCAGAGCCTTTGGATACAATTTATTGCACATGTATTATACTGTAAAAATATTCTGTACTTTTTAATGCTTATTTTTTGGTACATTCATAACTTGTGCAGTCTAATAAAAGGAACATTTGCATTCCTTCCTAAACATTTCATGAAAACAAATGTGTCCCAACAGATTATCCTTACCACGGTATTTCAAATCAGAAATACATAGCTTACAATGTGCAGTTAAGTTTGTTTGTTTTTTTATTTTCTGCAAGGCAACTAATAATTAGTTCTATTTCTTATATGGAACATACCATAGGTGGCATGGTGCTTCAGAAACCAGAAAAATATCTTTATATAACTAGTACCCGAACAATTTTTGAGCCACAATCTTCACATACATAGAGAGAGGAACATTCTGCCAGCATCATTCTCACAGTAACTTCTATTTTATGTACATTGTATTCCTGAACTTTCTACTCAAAAAGTTCTGACTCTCATCCCATATGACACTTTCACTGCTGAGGAATTGCTCCTGATGTATGCTGGTGTTATTGAGCTAAATGATCAGTCCTACTAACCACAGTGAAAGATTTGCCTGAAGAGAACTCAGGTCTTTGGGACAAACCTTGCTCCCTGCTCAGTTACCCAAATGATCCCTGCCTTGCTGAAATCAATGACAAAACTCTTAGGGTATGTCCAGGGGCTGCTTGAGGCTGGCTGCGGCAGCTGGCACCCCAGGCGGAACGCGCGATCGGCGTCCCCGCCTGCATGGCCATCAATGATGTGACATCATCATGGGGTGCCCCGGTCGCCCCATTCACAGCAGCACCCTAGGGGACAGCCGAGTCGGCCTATACTCACGGGCCACCTCTGGGTATGTCTACACAGCAGGACAAAACTCGAAATAAGCTATGCAACTTCAGCTACATCAATTGTGTAGCTGAAGTCAAAATACCTTAATTTGGCTTTTGATGCTGTCACACAGCAAGAAGTCAAAGGAAGAACTTCCTTCAGCCTCCTTTACTCCTCGTGAAATGAGGGTTACAGGAGTCAGAGTAAGAAGTCCTTCAGCTCGCCATTATTTTGAAATAAGGGTTTGTAGTGTAGCTGCGCACTATGTTATTTCAGAATAATGTAATAATGCTGCTGTGTAGACATATCCTTAAAAAATTCAATAGAACTGGGATCTGGCCCCAAGTGGGTAGGAGTAAACCTTGTATTTGAAAAGTTGTAAACATCTATAAAGTTAAATGGCACAAGTTTTAAGGCAAGTCTGAGACTTTGTTTCAAACGCTGATGACAATGGGGCCAGATTTTGTCCAATCTGCAATTTGAAGATCTATTGTATATGCTACATTTTTCACCTGTGGAGTGATGCAGACCTTTACTATGCATGCACACTGTAGAGAAGACTTCCACGCTACTATTGTAAAACCTGTTTTGATACTATTTCTGTAGTCCATATTACTAGGTTATTTATAAGTACAGATGTGAGATAATAAAGACTCATAGCAGAGAATAGTGAAGTAACAATGGGAAGGCTAGCATTAAATAAGGACTAAATATAGGTTCAACAGAAGATTAATTCAGAAAAATTTGGTTTAGACATACCAAAGAGAAAAAAACATACCAAACATACCAAAGAGAAAAAAAAGACCTACATTAAAACAATGTCAGGATGTTAGTTTGGGGCAGAGTTAATATTCACTGTGGAAACATTTTTTTTTAAGTCAGATGCTTAACCAAAGTTAAGATTTAAACCATGAAACTTTTATGTTGCATTAATGTATGTTTTACATTTCACTTTCTGGGTTTTATCCAAAGGAAAAATAGTTCCTGAGTCCACATACAGGCAGCATCAATTAGTAAATTGTGCTTCTTTAAAGTGGCTACACTTAAAAAACAAATCAGTTGTGAAATATTCCACTAGTTTCAGATAGTTGCTGTGCCAGAAATGAGCAATACCAGGAGAATCAATCATTTCTCACAAGTGAGTAGAGTTTTCCCCGCTGGTTCAATACACAATCTGTGAAGATTTTGGGGCAGAGATAAAAAAAAAGAAGGTCTCCTCTTGATCTGGAAATTTAGGAAAGTTGTCTGCTTTATGCGCTTTAATGGAAATGTTTTAACAACAATACTAAAGCTAGCAGCATAACAATAATTACGATGGTTGGCTCAAGCACAGTTTACCCAGAATATACAATCAAAATAAATGTGATGCAGAAAACAATAAAGTGTTTGAGCCCAAGGGATGAAAGCCATGACCTCACCAGCAGTGGAATCTTCACAGGAAATGCCTATAAGAATATACCAGGGGTGAAATCAACAGGGGAATTGATTAAAGTTACATTTAAATAGGAATGGATTTCATTGAAAATATCATCCATTTGAAGCAACACATAAAATTCAATATGAAAAATATAAAATTCAAATTCCAGGATGGCCCAATAATGTTATAGTAAAGTTTTAAATGCTCCATTAAATTCTATAGAATTTTCCTTAAAGAGTAATGGAAACTCCAATAAAAAAAAGAGAGAAAAATAATATAAAAAGAGGAAAAATGACAAACTGATAGGAGAAAATTGTATGGGAACAAATAGAGAAACATTAAAAAGGCCTTAAGAAAAGAGATAAACATATAATTTTACACAGAGTGAGAGAGCGCAAAAAAAATGGTGACATGACTTGGAAAAACAATTTTGAATAAAATGAGATGGTAAGTGGCAGAACAATTAATTCTGCACATTGAAAGATGAAAGCTAATGTGGGAAATGCTGGATTATATAATTATTTGTTTTCCTTTGTAGTAAGAAATTTTCCTATCAAATTCACACAATCTTTGTTTCCTTTATTTTACTGTGTCTTGATGAATTGATTGTGGCTATTTTCCCTAGGATACCACAGAATCCTGCAAGTGCCTGGCTCCATCTGTAATCTTAGGCTATGTCTACACTGGCCCCTTTTCCGGAAGGGGCATGTTAATTTCAGAGATCGTAATAGGGAAATCCGCGGGGGATTTAAATATCCCCCGCGGCATTTAAATAAAAATGTCCGCCGCTTTTTTCCGGCTTTTAGAAAAGCCGGAAAAGAGCGTCTACACTGGCCCCGATCCTCCGGAAAAAGCGCCCTTTTCCGGAGGATCTTATTCCTACTTCGACTTATTCCTACCTCAGACTTCACTTTCTAAACTAAACAAATCCAATTTTATCTTCACAGGTCATGTTTTTTAGATCTTTAATAATTTTTGTTGTTCTTTATATTAAAAAAAAACAGATCAGAAAAGTAATTGAAGTACTGTAAGCTTGATCTAGCTCCACAGAAGTCAATGGGAGCCTTTCCGTTGACTTTAGTGGGAGATGGATCAGGCCCTTTCACAGATAATTTTTTTTTGTTTGTTTTTAAATACGAGCTGGTTTTGAAGCAACTCAAGATCCCATTCATCTTTAATTTATAAACAGAAAAAACATGAGCCTAAAAAATGTCTGTTGTAGTGGTTAGCTCCTTTTCATTTAATTTTCAAATAAATATGGTAGATTAGAAAGTGTGCATGTGACAAAACAGCCTGGTATAATTTACACACATGGAACTTATAAAAATATATGGAAATAAAATTTACTAGCTATTCATTAAATACAGGTTTAGATATTTACAGTTATTTAGACACTTTTCTCCTGAGCACCACAATACCTAACTGATTTAGGACTAAGTCAGTTATTAAAATGAGATATATGGCTTATCTGCATGGCCAGTTAATGCGCAGCAAACCTAGGTTTAAATCTACAATGGTCTGGCTTGGCATGAACTCTCTCACCATGATACTGCTACCTCATGCTAAAAATTCTTATTTTAAAACTCTTAAGTACCTTTGCCTAAGATAAGGCATTGCTATGCTGAGTAAAGCAATACTGAAATATTTTTACATATCTAGACTTTATCCTACAGTCTAATTACAGGAGCATAAATAACTAAGTCTTCAGCTCAACTTAGCCAGTGTAAAATGACTATAAATTCTATAAATATGTATGCTATAGTTCACTAGTATCAATTTAAAGAACAAACAACAGCTCCGCACTAGAAGTCCAACATGTTAGGATAAAACAAGTATCGCTGACACTCCTAAACTGAAGGCTAAATTCCTGATTTTCCATCTAAACAAAAGGCAAAAGACCTAATGATAGGGATTAGCCACACTCACAAAAACTATCAAGTATATATAGCATGCAACATTTCCCACTCTCGTAAAGTTTTCCTCCTCTCTCTACACCCATAATAAAGAATTGCCTCCAAATCAGTGATGTTGAAGGGAGATTTGTAGATCTAATTTTGTATTTCCTGGATTTTGAGGATTTAAAATATATTTTTAAACTGTGGTTATAGTGGATATAAGAAATCATTTTTTAAATAAAACAAAATCAAAGACGTATGAACAGAATCTTCCCCCGAAGTGTCTGAGAGTTACTTATCCACATGTCTTTTGATCCATTACAAGAAATCATGAAATACTAGAATATTTAGGAACTTTTGAAAATGCCTACTGATACTACTCTTTTGTAAGCTAACATTATTGTGAAATACATCTATTTAGAGATTGTTTTGATGTCCTGTTATTTATCTGATACCTCCTTGGAGTTATTCATGAGATGCATATTTGATCGCTCTGAAGAAACCAATATGGCCTCATGTCAATGACTTTGCCCAATTACTATAATTGAGGAGGGAGAACCTATAATCCTCACTTTTTTATATGGGCATAATTTGGAAAGCAGAGGTGGTGTTGGCCCCTCCCCACCTGCAAGCCTTGGACATGCATTGAGAAGCTGGGAGAAGCTGCACTTCATGGCAGGGGAATGATCAACAACCCTGCTGTGAACCCCTACTGGTACCATTCCACACCTGCCAAGGCTTGCAGTTAGGAGGGGCAATGTCACCGTA
Organism: Pelodiscus sinensis; assembly: GCF_052426305.1. NCBI lineage: Eukaryota > Metazoa > Chordata > Testudines > Trionychidae > Pelodiscus > Pelodiscus sinensis. Next base: position 33,403,397 of record NC_143058.1, read on the forward strand.
AAGCACAGCCCCCTGCCAGCACTTCTCTACACTTTCCACAGGCTTGCAGTTTGGGAGGGGGAAATATTCAGGTTCGGAGTCCAGGGGCATGGTCCACTGACCCTTCTAGTTACTGTGCCAGTCCTCCTCACCCCCAATCCTAAATCCTCAAAGGTTCTGGCACCCTGCCTTTAGCCCTTTAAATGTGCAGGTGTTCTTACACTGGTGAACATGTGTATTGCTTTCCTGTGCTAGGAGCACTAAGTTCTTGTGTCTACAGAGTAGATTGGAATTTTTTAAAAATAATTAAAGCATGGAAGAAAATGGTTGATGGAAGGAAATACATCTCCCAAAGCCAGGTCAGAACACAAGGACTGCAGTACAGCCATTCACGAGTACTACTGCTCCAATCCTGAGCACTCAGAGCTGGACTAGGCATAAGCAGAGAAAACAATTGCTTAGGGCCCTGAGCAGATCAAAGAGTCCCCTCTTCACTTCTTATTATTTGTTATGTGCAGGAGGGCCAAGATATTCCTGTTTAGGGCACCAATGACCTAGCACCACCTCTCTGAGGCCTTTCTATACCACTCACTCAGTGTGGGAGGTGCTGGTTCTGCACAATTACATATATATCTTGTGGATGTTGCCCTGCTCCTCTCAAACACAACTATCTGTGCTATTGTATTCAGGGTACAGGTTAGCGTGAATGAGTTTCTGCATCTGAAGCAATTTCACACGTACATTGTATTTTGCAGCAAACAACTGTATTAGACCTTCTCACTCCCCCAAATACCAAAAGACACTAAAACTTTGGGTATTGGTCTATAGAAAATTTAGTTAAAATACATTATTTTTGGATTACACTGTACAATTCTCATAATTTTTTCACAATTTGATTTTAAAAAAATTGGTCCTTGATTGAGACTTTGGAACAGTTAGCTCAGAGTTGGTGTTTATGACTGTCTGATCCCTGAAATAGGGATACTTAACAAAAATACTGCCAAACCTTAACTTTGGATAGAGCTGTAGTAACATTAAAAAAAGAGAGAGAGAAACACTCACGTGTTTACTTTAGCTTCACAGTATACATATTGAGGGGTATAATCTTCTTATTTGTTTGGCTGCTAATTTATATATAGAATATAAAAACATATAAATGCACTTTACTGTAATATATTCTACAGGATTCTATGGGAAAACACCCAAGAAGCTTGATGAATTTGGTCTGATTTTAGTTTGAAGATAAAATGTGTGTGGTTTCTTTTGCATACCTGTTTTACACAAATACATCCCTTCAACAACGTATTTTGGTTTTAACTAGAATAAAAAACTTACAAATAATAAAATAGTCTAAAGGAATAATGTTTTGTAACTCAGTACTGCTGTTTTCCTAATATCGACTTTCATTAAAAAAAAAAATAGCATGAGTTGGTGATTTGCTTTATAAAGACAGCAACACCAACCAAAAGCTGCAGCTGGTTGTAGCCAACTATGAAATTATTTTTCAGTGCTGTGGTTTGGGCACTTAAATACTGTACTGTATATATGTGAGGTAGACAGAAAACAAATCACATGTAAAGAGATGGAGAATGATTTCTTCCTCCTTCCCCTAAATGACCCATTTAGGCTTTGGAATCTTCATGTACACAGAGTTGTGAAATGGTCTTCTTAATGCGGAGCGCAGTCAGTCGAGCTGCGCCATTAGCATACCAGCACTCGCGCATTATTCTACCCATGATTCGGAGTGCCTTAAAACAAACAAACAAAAAGAGGTTTTGGATTACAAAAATCCACTGCTTTAGTGCAATAAGTTAAAAATACCCCAATGCAAGGTACAAAAGAATACTCTGAAATACTATTTCAGCAAAAATGACAGAAACTTTGTTTTGTTTTGGTTTAGTCAAAGAGAAAGAATACTTTGCTATTCAGTGCTGTCAGGCTCTTTTCAACATATTTACCTTAAAATGCTCTTTTCTTGAACTTAGCAGGAGAGAGGTTTTGTATGAGGTCCAGGGGATGCAACATAGTGCCAAGCAAGGGATGTTTGTGTGGGGAATGGGAGAAGGGGTAAAAGAATCCAGGGCTGGCCTTATTACGAGGCAAAATGAGGCATCTAAGACCCAGAGTGTAGAAAATTGTGTCTGCTGCTGGTGCATATGTATTTTCTCTGCTCTAGATGCACAGACATGGTGGAGTGCTGTGCTGGAGGAAGGAGGGAACAAGACATATAATAGGCAGGCAGGAGAAAAGGTGGCATGGGAGCATCATTTGAGCTCCCTGCCCCAGGTGCCAAAATGTCGTGGGCTGGCCCTGAAAGAATCCATATCTCCCTAAGACTGCTGCCTTCCCCCATACTTGAAAGATGGACTCAGGTTAACGACTGGCTTCCGCATGATCCAACCTATATATTTAAGCTCTTCCAAGCTTTTTAAAAGCTCCTTGCTTCTGCCAGCTAAAAAGCTAGACATCCAAATCCTACTGAAATATAATAGAAGTCTGGCACCTAACTCCCTTGGGCTCCTTTGAAAATCCCAGTCTTAAAGATTTAAATGTATAAATATATACATTTATATATAAATTTACAAAATATATATTTCTAAAAATGGGAGAAAAAACTCACCTCACAACTTTGCCACTGGTTTGGGATATTTGGTCTAAGTTTCTGTTCACAAACTACCCTTCTCATATCTTCTATTGAGGGATCTGAAGGCACAACATCATAATAAGGCAACTGGTACTCCTCAATGAGTCCTAAAAGAAGAAGAAAAAAAATCCCTAACGAGATTCCATATAAACATTGCGATCTTTGTGCTTACTCATTTAGATACTCCTGTTGAGTCCTGGGATGGAAGGTCCTTACCCCTCCTTCATGAGAAAACCCTTTGAATTGCAGCAGTGGATAAGGCTACAAGACCTGGGTAGAGAGCGCTCTGGGAAGAACCTCACTAACTGTAACAAAGATAAGGTGAGTGATACTGGTTTTGTTTTGTTTTGTTTGTTTTTTGAGAAGAGGGTTAGAAGTAAAAAGTATCTTGCTGAAGTGGGGAGACTGTAGAGTTCAATCTTGCTGGTTCTGACCAATGTAAAATCCAAACCAGCAGAGTCTTTGTTGCCAACTGTTGCGACCCAAACTCTCCAGCTCGTGAGCAGGTTTACTGCATTTCCTGACAATATGGACCCCTTATTTTCATACTGCCAGTGTAACACCAACAAACAGAATCAAACCGAGGATCTCTGGAACTTAGAACATGAGCCTCTACCACATGAGCTAAAAGCCAGCTGGCTCTCAACTAAGGCTGTGGAGCAGACTCATTATTCTCTCTGAAAGTGATTTCAGTTCCAGTAGGTGGGACAGTGCACCACATAGAAGGTGTGTGAGTTACACCAGCACACCATCATCTGAGATTAGTTTTATGGATTTTTTTCTGACCAAAATTTTGAAATATTAACTTCCTGCAGATTAGAAACCAATCAGGAGGGAAGCTACGTGGGAAGAACTGATTTTCTTATGAATTCTGCAATATAAATTAGTTTATTTGACAAGGGAAAGTGAAAAATAATTTACATATCTGTTCTGTTGCTTTTGATATTTCAGAATACTTAAATCAGACAGGCATTAGCTGCTATTTGTTTACTTGTTAACTCTTTCAAATTTACTGTTGAGCCATTATTAATATGAAAGTCTGGTAATTCTTTCTCCATCCACACACTATCTGGAAAACTCAGTTAAAACAATACATACATCATATTAATGTATTTCTTTTAAATTCACATTATTGCTATCAATTCTGAAATGCAACATAAAACAGTCAGAAATTTTACCTCCAATTGAGCATCTTCGTGATATCTCCCAGTACACCAAGCCAAGAGAGTATATGTCTGCACGTTTGAAGGACTCAAAGATGCTTATGTTCATTACATCATCAAGTATTTCAGGAGCCATGTACCTTTTAAAAAAAAGGTCACACACACTTTATAAAAGTTCTAACAAAGATTCTAATATTTCACATGGAGAGGGTTAGGAACAATATGTTGGAAAGCCATCCTCAATTACCATCAGTTTTTCTGAACTTCGGTTCAGCCACATTGCTGATAATGTAAATGAATGTAGATAAATTATTTTTCCCGCACTCATAAAAAAATGACAGAAGCATAATTTTGACTGTTCCAGAGGTCTATTGTACCAATCGCACCAGGGTTTCTCCCTCCCCAAAATACAAGAATCCCATCCTAGATGGACTATACTCTCTGACCCAACCTCAGAAAGAATACTTGTCATGGCTGTCTTGAACATATTTTTATTAAAAAACAAAAATACACAAAAATGTATTCTTTAAAATATTTTTTCTAAACGCTAGATGTTCCATGTGACCATTATCAGTTTAGTGTTAACAGTAAACTTAGCTCTGTATAACAGCCATGGTACATTACGGCCCCCCTTTAAAGGGAAATAAGGCACTAAATGCACTGGAAGATACCAACGCGAATGTTAGCAGGTCAAGACAGCAATATATATTTAAAGCTTTCTATTAATCTTCTGAAATTGTGTGAATTTTCTCTCTGCTAAAAGGGTCATCAAGGGATTAATACAGGGCTATCTAAAAAAGATAGTTACAAACCATACCAATATTACGCTAAAGCATTCCTAACTGGAGTAGTTTGCATAAAGAGTATGCAATGATAATGGCATAAAGAGTATGATTATAAAGTCTGTAAATACTAAGCTGGGAGGAATTGCAAGTGCACTGGAGTAGAGGATTAAAATTCAAAATGATCTGGACAAACTAGATATATCATCTGAAGTAAATAGAATGAAATTCAGTAAGGACAAATGCAAACTACTCCAGTTAGGAAGGCACTTCCTTCCCAGACCTTCCATGATCCCCTAACAGCTCTCCTTTATACCTGATTCCCACTTAGCAGCTCTGATTCGCCAGGTCTCTTTTCTCCTTGCTCTAGGCCCAGCTGCCATCTTTGCCCTGGTAAGTGACCAAATTGCAGTGTGTTGATAAAGTGCCAGTGTCACTCTGGGATCTCTTTTCTCCTTGCTCTAGGACCAGCTGCCATAAGGAATAAGAGATCCTCTGGAAAAGGGCTTTATTCCGGAGGATCGCGCCAGTCTGGACGCTCTTTTCCGGCTTTTCCCCAAGCCGGAAAAAAAGCGGCGGCCATGTTTATTTAAATCCCGCTGGGGATATTTAAATCCCCTGCGGATTTCCCTATTCCAAAGTTAGAAATTAGCATGCCTCTTCCGGAGAAGGGGCCAGTGTAGACGTAGCCATTGTGTTCTCTATCCCAAAACATGGATATCATAGATAAAGGGTTAATACCTGCCCCAATTGACAAAATGTTGCAAGCACAGTTCAAAAAAGACAGGAGGAGGAATTTGGAAAAGAAGGAGCAGACCTGCTTCTTGCAGTGCTCAGAAATTGCACAGAAATGGAAATCAAGCTGAACGGATCTTCCCTAATATTTAAGGAAAAATACTTATCTTGTCTATTTAAAAGGTCTTACCTCTTGGTTCCCACTCTAGGATTCTGAGGTATGTCAATTGTGTTCAATACAGCATCATGTCTCACAGCAAGTCCTAAATCTGCAATGGCACAGGTTTCATTTCTTTTTACTAAGATATTCTTAGATTTTAGGTCCCTATGTGCAATAGCTGGTTTGCCTGTGAAGACAAAAAAGCAATTAGAAGCACTATTGTGGATAATTACAATACAGTTTGTTTATTGACCTCTCCCATCTCAATATAGAAAAATTAGAGCTGTAATAGAACTATTCAACACTGAAGGCAGATGGGCTTCTCTAACAATATTCAAAAAACCTCAAATAGCTGACTTCTACAGCAAAATCTCTTGGATTCTACAGCATTCTAGTGGAGCAGACTAGAGAACTTGTGGCGATTTTAGATAAATAAAAGCCTCCACTGTATAATTTAATTAAAATTATAATGAATACAAACAGCATGATATATCTTGCATTATTTTAAATTTTTATGCTACTCCAAAATTTTCTATTTTCTGTATGCTATGGAATTAGTATTGCTAGATGTTGTGGCAGCTATGTAGACTGTAAGCACTTCTAAAAACATAATGCATCTCACTCTTGTCCTTGGCCTCTGTTTGTCAGAGGCTGGAGAGGGATGGCAGGAGACGAATCGCTTGATCACTGTCTTCGGTCCACCCTCTCTGGGGAACCTGGTGCTGACCACTGTCGGCAGACAGGATACTGGGCTAGATAGACCTTTGGTCTGACCCAGTACTGCCGTTCTTATGTACTCTCTATTTATAAAGCAGTCTGTACATATAGGATTCCATTTACTTTTTTTTACTATTTAAAAAAAAAACCCAGCTAAGACGCTGTTTGTAAAAGAAGTCTTTATCATTCCTTGTGTCTAATAAACTAACAAACTAATAAACTAACACATTTTTGTAAATGCCAAAGTTTCCATTCATAGTTCCAAAAAAGAGAAATACAAATACCTTGTGTACCAACTATCTCCATATGAAGGTGTGCAAGGCCACTGGCTATTGAAAGTGCCAGCTTAATCAGACTAGCAATGGTCACAGCATTTCTGTTTAAATAATCAAATAAGGAGCCTTGCTCGTGGTATTCAGATACAAGCCACAGTTGAGTCCAAGTTCCATTATCTATCAAGAGAAATCAATCTTATTTAACATTGTAAAGAACTGGCCAAATATATTTTATACATACACACACAAAGGAACCAAATTTTCAAGGTTTTTTTTTAAAGGGCCTCTGCCACAGGAGTGGCTACATGCTACACTGTGCATCTAGTATGTTACACAGTGCAGAGAGCCCAACGGATTAATGGCCAGCGTTCAGATGTGCTTAGCACTAGTCTTCCCACTGAGAACAATGGGAGCTTCTGGAAGTTGAGCACTTTTGCACATATGGCAATCAAAAATGAGGGGTTCTCCGTTTACTCTCATAAGAGCTGGTGACATAATTCAGTTCATTGTTTTGCAGCAATAGCAAAGTCTCCATTAACTCTTGTAGCTCTCAAAATGTAAGAAATATTAGTTAATCTTTAAAGGTTTTGGTACAGCAATCCTGAATTTCAAGATCTATTTCTACAATTAATTATTTTCCTGCTGGATTGTTATCTATATAAAGTAATCTATTTTTATAGCATTGGCTGTACATGCATGGCTTAAAGTAGAGGGTATAAAGCATTCATGCAGCTTGATTAAATTGATAGCATAAATTCATAATCAATCTTTCAGTAATGTTTTCAATATTATTCTAATTAATCAACTAGCTGATATAAATAAGACTCATTTAAACTTTCACTTAAGTCAGCGAGGCCCTTATTCCACAATGAACTCCACTCAAGCAGACCCCTGCATTTGTGCAGGGCCTCATGGCTCCATACTGACACAGACATCTGCTTAACATAGGACTGAAGCCTAAAAATTGTAAAATTAATTTTCCTAATCAACTCCTCAAATCATTAAACACACGGCCCCATGTTTTAGCAAAGCAGAGCAAGGGTTGTGGAAAAATCAGTTTCATTGGAGCTGCCATGGTGCACAGAACAAACATTGTGAAATTATGTTTGGAAATACTATATACCCTTGTTATCAGCAGCAATAAACCCCAGGATGTTTTCATGTCTCAGCATAATTGTCTGATAGATTTCTGCCTCACGAAACCAAGACCTTTCATCCCTTGAGGAGAAAATTTTCACAGCTACATCTTCTCCACACCATTTTCCACGCCAGACTTCACCAAAGCGGCCTTTTCCTACTATTTCCTGAAGAACAATAGTTCTTGCAATTGTTCTTTGGACCAATAGAGGTAAACCTAAAGATAGAATGAGGATACTTACAAAAGAGTGCATTAGCAATTATTATTAAATTCAAATTAAAAACATATTAGAATATATGTTGAAATTACCACACACACACACACACACTTTCCTCCTCACCCCCCAGTTCTGACTAATATAAATGGATAAACATATAAAGCATGAATTATGTACCATCCTTATCAGAGTAAGGGAGTGTAAGGCTTTGTCTACATAGATGAGTATAAAGTACTGCCGCAACAGTGTGGTTACAGCACCAGCAATGCCAATGCTATCCCCAAGGGAACATGTGGCCCGAGGCAACAACCCCTGCTGCAGGCCTTGGCCGGTCTCACCCCCACTCTACCCCTTCCACGAAGCCCCGGCTCTGCTCCACACTGCCCCACCATTGCACCCCATGTACAAAGCTCCCTCCCTGAGTGAGGTGAGCCAGGGATCACAGGGGGCCTGGAGCAGGGCGTGAACCTTGGTTGTCTTCCAATTTCCCCCCACCCCAGCACTCACCATGGCGACAGGAGCCGGAGCGACCTGGCAACAAGCACTGCTCAATCCTGCGGCCCATTCCCTAGTCGCTGCACTTCGTTTCCTGCCAACGCAGAAAAGGAGTGAAGTGGGCTGGGAGATGGGTGGTGGAGTGGAGCAGGCTGCCGCATTGCTTTAGCTCCCGTCACCGCAGGAAGTGTGCATTGGGGGTAACTCCTGCTGCCATCCTGTGTAGGCCTCCTCCTTACCCCACCCCCTCCCCAGATAAACCCACAGGCCATCCTGGGCCTTGAGGGTCCCGTAGATAGGATGGCTGAAGTGGTCGCCATGGGGCTCCCAAAGCACAGGGCCTGGGGTGGCTGCTCTGAATCACTGTATGGACAGGACAGCTATGACCAATTTTGTAGGTAAACCATCTTCACAAAGGGAGTAGCTAAGTGTGCTGGGAGCCTGTTTACACTGGCACTTTAAAGGGCTGAAACTTGCTGCATTTAGGGGGTGGGGTGTTTTTTCCCTTCCATGACAGAGAAAGTTACAGTACAGTAAAACAGAAAGATAGACAAGCCCCATGTCTCTCTCTGAAACATTCCTTGAACTGTACGTAAACTGTCATGATTTTTGTGTTTATGATTTTTCAGTTGAATCTTTAGTATAAAAATGTGGACAACCTTCCACATAGGGATAAACATGACTTCTTGCTCCAAACTATTCTAGAGATGTTACTAAATCCAGACGTTCACATGCAGAAGCAGCAGTGCAATAAATCATTTGGCTCAAAAATAAATAAAGTTGGTCAGTAATATTTCAATCAAAAGGCTTTGCAGCAGAAAACACTGATTTAATGATAGCTTTCAAAGGTCATACCAGCTGCATTTACAGTGGGAACCTGATTCTGCTTTTTCAACACGCCCAGTGGGTGCTCTAACCACCAACCTGTTGACTATTCTGGAGATGGGATTTGTCTGCCTGCCTGTCTCATTTTTCACAAAAATCTTCAAAAAGATTTTTAATTGTGTCCAGGTGTAGAAAAGGAAACATTTTCTCTCTCCACCAGCCTTCAGTGTCAGTCTCCCCTACAAGACTTCATGTCCCAATCTTTCTCCCCATCACTCTCTCATGCCTAGCTTGCCTCCCCCCTCTGTATTGAAGTCAGGCAGCCTGGGTTACTTAGGGAAGCCCTTGAGAACAAAACAAAACAAAAAAAAGAGAGAGAGTCTGCCTGCTTTCAATATAGGTATCCAAATCCAGTATGGCCTGCAACATATTCCACAACTCCAACTGCAGGGAAAGTCCTGCTTGATCACAGAGGCTAGCATACTCAGTGAGACAAAATCTTTTGGAAATGTAGTAGCTAAAACCTAAGAAGTCTCTCTACTGAGTATGTGCAAATTGCAATTTTAACTTAACTAAATGATGGTTTTTAAAGGGGGATGGCAAACGACATGTCCCACACAGAAAGACCATGTCCCTGCCACATTTTAAGTCCCCTCCAAACTGTGGATTGGGAAGAAGGGAAGGGGTAGAGCTTTTTTTTTTAAAAGTGATTTTTTAAAAAAAAGAAAAATATGGGCATAACAATGTTTTTTCCCCAACTGCCTTCTTGGAGATGGCTGAACTATTTTAGCTACAATTAAAAAAAAAATGGCCTGATGCAGATACCCAGCATGGAAAATTTCAGTCTAAAACGATTAAAATTGAGCAAAAGCTACAAAAGCAACCAAAATCTGGTTCATAAAAAGGAACAATTAGGCTTCCTTAACAACAGGAGTGCTATGTGCCTATGATAAAAAGAACAACAAACTGGTCTTATTTTGGAGCTAGAATTAAACATTTATAGTAATCTAAAAGCCCCAAAATCACCATCTTGAGACTGACCTTTGAATTTAAACAACAAATGGTCTGGTAGCACTTTATAGACTAACAAAACATGTAGATGGTATCATGAGCTTTCGTGTGCCCACGAAAGCTCATGATACATGTTTTGTTAGTCTATAAAGTGCTACCAGATCATCTGTTGTTGTTTTTCTGTAACAGACTAACTCGGCTATCCCCTGAAGCTTTGAATTTAAGACATTTATCCTTCATAATCATAAGCATGCATACAAAAAAGAATCAGCTTACAAAGTAACTTTAAATACTATTTTTGTTTGGCTCTTCTAACAGTAACTCCTGCTTCATTTGGTTTATTATCAGATTTATCGTGGATAATCAAAAATCCACTCTCTTCTGTTAGCATTAATACAGCTAACTTTAATGAAGGACTGTATTTTCGTAGGGGTACACGTGATAATGCTTCTAATGTGTTAATACATTTTTTACCAAATATTCTAAATCTTTCAATAGCAACATTATCAAAGGCTTGTTTTCAGAAACAGAATCAGTGACGTTTAGGTTTAAACAGCTGTAATTTTTAGCTTGATTGAGATTCTCTTTATTCCAGCTCTTCCTGGTTACCCCAGCATCCCACTTTCATGCTGTAATTGCTATGGCCTCACCTACACTCAAGAATTGCCCCCGTTACAGCCATGATTGGGCAGCAAATGGAGAAAATCCTATCATGTGGATAAGTAAAGCCACTATTGTTTGAAACTATGGTAAGCTGCACCAGTGTATTTTGTGGATTTCTCTATGTTAGGGGTTTGCAATAATACAGTTACACTGGCTAGCAAAAATGGCTCTAACTGTGACAAATCCCCAATGTAGACAAGGCCTTAAGTCTATGAACTGCACTAAAAGAGCAGTCTAAAATATGTTTTCTGGTTTTCTAAATAAACAATTCTAGTTACAGAAATCTGGCCCATAAAGACAACAGCCCAATATGGTAGCATCTTTTCATATCACTTTAATTGCCAAGACTCCTCCATATTAGTTGACTCCTCATACCATGCAATTACTCATGAATATTAAAATCTCTATAGGTAATACTTTATCGTGACAAATTCTTAAGGCTATGACACCTATTTCTTTCTATAAGGCAACACACTTCATGCAGCGGGCAAAATTTTTAACCGCTGTCATAAAGACAATATAGATTCTAGTAGTACTTCCCATTTAAAGTGTCAGGAATAGACTAACAAATACACACCAAAAGTACTGTAACATGACAGTAGAAACTTTAACTGCCTTCTCTTTGTCTATTGAACTAAATAACTAAAAAAGGAACTAAAAAACACTTAATATTGTGATTCTGTTCTCCTGGCTATTTATTAATAAAGACAGAAGTTTTAATGTGCTTATTAGTACATACATACCTGATCCAGACCCAGATGTTGTCATATCATAAATAAGATCTTTAAGAGTTTTCCCAGAGTTTACTAGGTTGCACTCAGATAGAGGTTCTTCAATATTTTGTCGCTTCTTCTTTCTGAATGTACAGTGACGGCCTTGACATGTATATACAATCAGCATTACAGATAAAGACAAGATGCATACTGGCACGGTAACTATCACTGTCAATGCCACAGGCCCAAGGTTTGGTCTGCTTGAAGATGCTGAAGCTTAAAAAATTACATTACAATGAATCAACAGATAATGTATTGTAAATGCTTTAACATTTTCATTATCACAATTTGACTCCTAAAGCATGATCCAAAATACACTGAAGTCAATAGGAGTGTCTTTTCACTGCATTCAATGGAGTAGAAGCCCTTACTTTCTATGGGTATCGTATATGTATACTGCAATGGAAACCCAGGGTACAAACTCAGATTCAGACTAACCCTTCTTCTGTCTACACAGAAATCATGCTAATTCCGTGCTCAGACCCAGGCTCTTGAGACCCATGAGGGTAGAGAGTCTGAGCCTGAGTCAAGCTGGGCCTCAGGGTTCAAGTTCTATTGCTTTATAGTGTAGATGCAGACCCACAGGACTCTGGGGGTATGACTACATTTGTCCCCTAGTTTGAACGAGTGAAGCAAATGAAGCATACCGAAGTTGCTAATGAAGCACGCGATTTAAATATCCCGCGCTTGATTAGCATATTCCCGGCCAGTCGCCATTTTAAAATGCGGGTAGCCCGAATTAACTTGCCGCATGTAGATGTAGCAGTCTGATCCAAAACCCTTCCCTTGAATTAACTGTTACTCCTCGTGCAATGAGGAATAACAGTTAATTCGAGGGAATGGTTTTGGATGGTTTTGGATCGGACTGCCGCGTCTACATGCAGCAAGTTAATTTGATCTACCGGCATTTTAAAACAGCGACCGGCCACAAATATGCTAATCAAGTGCGGGATATTTGGATGAGTTTGGATGAGTGTAAATCCCGTGCTTCATTAGCACTTTCAGTATGCTTCATTTGCCTCCCTAGTTCGAATAGGGGGCAAGTGTAGACATATTCTGAGAGTCTACAAAAAGTATCCCAGAATCACTGGCTGACTTTCTTGGTCCTGTGGACACTCAAGTTTAGTGGACAATCACGTTCTCCTACACTGTATCACCAAAAAAGGGCTAAAGCAGTCATATTTTGAGGGCATTAAAAGGCTTGGATATGAGTGGCTTGTCTCAAGGCCTGCATAATGCAGCATAAATGTTGTAGCCCTAGTTTGGGACTCAGGTTCAACAATTCCTAATATGGGATTACAAATGAGTATAAATATTCAAGACCTATCTTAACAAACCTAGGGTATACTAACTTGAATTCTACTAACCTGGGATTTATATTGCAGTGTAGACCTATATCCTGTAATTACATTGTCACAGGTTAACATACATGCACAGGTAAAGTTGCAGAAATGTTTAGATTATATTACCATCACCCACTAGATAAAAATACAGTAAAAGTTAATCTGTTTTGCCATCTCCTGTTCGGATGAGTGTATTAATTATTTTCACTCCTGAAAAATATGCATCCATTCTCTAACTTACTCAGAATCAGTGCAAACACTAGTCTGGTTTTTAATCCAGCTTCAAATATAAGGTAAATGTCACAATAGCACACCTTCATAAATTGTAGCTGTAACTCTTGAATTATATAAACTCTGGTAACCAGACACTGAAAAATCATTAGAGTATATGTGGGTGCAAACCAGCTGTATAGCAAAATTCTCACTGATCACCCCAGAACCCTTTAATGCAGTGGCTAATTCTGCCCCGAGATGTATTTATTGCCTTCCAAATCAGTGAGAGATGGACCAAGAAGTAGAATGTGTCACACAGAGTATGTCTACGCTGTAAATACCTTGCAGGATTCTGGAGGCTAGGCTCCCTCCAGAGTCAGAATATCTACACTGCAATTAAATAGCTCCTTAGCCCAAGCCCTAGTTAGCTGGCATGGTTCAGTTGCAGGGGTCTATTTGCAGTGTAGACATACCCTAAGTATTCAGACACTGTGAAATTTCTCAGAGAAAAGACTGCACCAAGAGCCTATGCATTATGTAAGCCTTTAATATTGGTCTTAAGTAGTGCCTAAAGCAATTCTGCACTTGGGTGAACTGAACTCAATGAAAGATGCAATTTACAGGCTGCTGTTATGTACTCTAGCTAATTAGGCAGTTCTTATAACTTCTAAGATTGGTATGCATGATGCTTTTTTTATACTTAACTTGCACCTTTATAAATTCCTTACAATAGTCATAGAAAAAAAAACTCACCAATATGAAATTTCCAGATATTGCATCTATGAAATCTTTTAGACTTGCACATAATTTTGTACATGAGAGAAAAAGCAGTCCTATCATGAGAAGCTGCAAACACAAAGTATGTGCTCACATGGAAAAAATGTTATACATGTCACTGTAGTGCATATATCACCTTAATAATGATTAGAATACAGCTAAACTTATAAAATGCATGTTTTCATGGCTGCAACACAAATATTGAGAGATCAAAGTGGTATAGGTCAACTTACTTTTCAAACTATAACAAGTCTCGAAAATACATTGCAACAGTAACACCCAGTACCCTAACTCTAGCATATTACTTGTAGTAGAGTTTTGTCAAGAGCTTAGCTTCTGTAAACAATGTCATCACAGATAAACTAATCTAAGCAAGCTAAGCCTAAATGCAGAACCAAAGCATTGACCAAGTGGAATATGACACTGAATGAATAGGAATCTTAAGGCCTTACCAAGTTAATGAATGAACACCATTTAAGGTTATACTGACATAAATGTAAAGACAAAAGTCTTGATCTCTGATTATGAAAATGTTAAGGTATGCATTCAGTACAGGCCAAATTATACTTCAGGACTTTAGGGTACAGTAAATCCAAAATCTTGGGGTAATGGGGGAAGAGAAGACAACAGAATGAGAAGTCAACTGGACCACTCTGAAAAATATATAATCTCTATATTGTATATAACTATGAGAGAGACAAAGATAAGTTTGAAGTTTTAACTTTTTGAATCTTAACATCTGTCATTAAATAATTCTCTGACCACCCATATTCCCACAACTGTGAAAACTGAAAAATAGAAAACATATTTTAAACCCATAATTTTACAGGACTGAAAATTTAAAGAGATATTGTAAATGATTAATAGATATCTGTTTTATCAGTCAAAATTATTAAAAAATGCTGAAGTTTGCCAATGCCACATAATTGCATCTACACTGGTAGGGAAAGGGAAGCTTACTAGAATAGTTAAAGTGATGACATTTTCTAATGAGGACAAACCCTTATTCTCTTCTGGCTGTTGCATCGGAAAGAAGCCAAATTTAGTCTCTGCCTCCAATCAAGAAACAGAAGATGGGAAGTACAACATTCTGTCTGCTATTAACTTCATGGCTGGTTAATTATTTTAACCAATGTAAGCCCAACTCACAAGGAGTCTATTAGACAAGTCCCTAAGACAAAGTCCGTACCGAATATGAACTACCACAAATAGGACCAAAAAAATTATAAAAATACTCAATACGTGAAAAAAAGATACAATCTGCAATTCTAACATAGGTAGACAAAATAAACATGGCAGTTGTTTATTGCTCATTTCTACAAGAACATAAGAAAATAATTTTCTTAACCGTTTAAAGCCTTTAAGTGAACATTCATTGAAAATGCAGTAAATACAGGTTCACATTGCTGGAATTTCATACTTCATTGGGATCATCCATACATCAGCATAGAATTCTCTACGGTATTCCATTAAGGACAGACTATTAGAAAATTAAACTAATGGCACATCTACCCTGCAATAAAACACCAGCAGCATGGCAGGCCACTGTCAGCTGGGTCAGGATCACAAGATTTGAGCTATGGGTCTAAGAATTCCATATATTTTTTTGATTTTCCAGAAACCCAAGGACAAAGAAAGGGATTTTGCTATAGAAAAGCTGTGTTAAAACTAAAACAAGGCCTCCCTTTTAATTCTGGTCAAAAGGGGGTTCCTACTCTTTGCCAAAAGGTTGGAAACATTTTGACGTAGTAGGGCCTCATAAGACTGATGGGTAACTCTGGGTATGTTTCGTGTGTGTATGTGTTTAAAACTGTTTATTATTTTATTGTGTATGCTCTGAAATAATTTTACTTTAAGAATAAGTGTGCTTGCTTACCAAGAGCTATGTGGTAACGTGTAACTGCTGGTAAGACATTGCTCACAGACCATGGATAGAAACTGCACATGGGCTCCAGCTCAGACTAGTTTGCTAGGGATAAAACCTCTGGTGAGAAAGTAGTGGAACAAGGGTTCCTACCCAGAGCCAGGTGATGGCCGGAATGCTGAGATCTATCTGGGTGCTGATGGAATGGACCAACAAGAAGGTAAATACAGGCACCGTTACCCTGAAACTGAGACACTATGGTTACTTTAATTTTATTCAATAAATCCTTATTCCATTTCTGGATTGTAATACCAGAGACACAAGGGAGAAATGTAATTTCTCCAAAAAGTCTAGCCCAAGCACAAAGTCTAGAAAGATATGTTGTTTCCTTTCCATACTCTAATGTCAGATGATACAAAACCACTCAAGATAGTTAAGGTCACAGACAGATTAGGAAGAGCTACAAAAGGATCTCTCAAAACTGGGTGACTGAGCAACAGATCAAATTTAATGTTGATAAATGAGAAGTAATGCACATTAGGAAACAATCACAGCTATACATATAAAATGATGGTATCTAAATAAACTTATCATTCAAGAAAGCAATCTGAGACTCATTGTGGTTAGTTCTCTGAAAACATTTCCTTAACTTGCAGCAGCAGTCAAAAAGCAGACAGACTATCTGAAATCATTAAGAAAATTATAGATAAGACAGAAAATATCTTATTGCTTCTATGCAAATCCATCTTGAATACTGTGTGCAGATGTGGTTGCCCTATCTCAAAAAAAATGTTGGAATTGGAAAAGGTGCAGAAAAAGGCATCAGAAATTATTAGGGGATATTATTAGGGCTTCCATATGAGGAGAGATTAGTAAAACTGAGACTTTTAAGCTTGGAAAAGTGGTGACTATGGGGTGATATGATCATGGTCTACAAAATCATGACTGGTGTGGAGAACATAAATAAGGAAGTGCCATTTACACAATAACTACAGGTCTCCAAATTAAATTAATAGGCAGCAGGTTTAAAAAAAATAAAAGGAAGTATTTCTTCACACAATGCAGAGTCAACCTGTGGAACTCTTTGCCAGAGGATGTTGTGAAGGCCAAGACTATCATTGGGTTAAAAAAAGAACTAGATAAATTCATGGAAGATGTGTCCATTAATGGATATTAGCCAAGATGGGCAGGGATGGCGTCCCTAGCCTTTGTTTGCCAGAAACTGGGACTGGGTGATAGAGATTACCTTGATGATTACAGGTTCTGTTCATTCCCTTTGGGGCACTTGGCACTGTCCACCATCAGAAGAAAGAATACTGGACTAGATGGACCTTTGGTATGACCCAGTATGGCCATTCTTACATCAAGCAATAAAATGCACGAAGAAGTTGTCAATTCTTTATGCACACTTCCTTCAAGCTCTTCTTCCACCCGCTTTTTGAAGATGGAATCCCAGGAACACAACTGAGAAAGAACTAATCAATTTCTAACAGTAAAAGAGTCTGTAGAATAGCATACGTCATGTATGAGTCTGTCACCAAATCATAAATAGACAGCATTACAAACTGCATGTATTGCATAAGACCTATCTACCCTTTTACTATGAACATATGCACATTAATTTAGGAAACCTTTTAGATTACCCTGTCAATAAAGTTACTGAATTTTTCTTTAATCGTCATGGAACAGGGAAAGTGAGTAGATTTTGCACCTGGGCAGATAAAGTTTCATTACAATTTTGCAAGCCTGTACACAACCTTCTCTGCATGAGTTTATCCACCTGTAAACTTGGGATAATGATATTTATCCACCTTTGTTTAGTCCTTTGAAATCTGCAGGTTAAAGCAATATTAAAGTATTAAGAATTAATTCCACAGTGGCAGGTTTTGCCTCAACAGTTTCAATCCTTCTTGAACTGGGCAGTTTCCCTGTTACTGTAGGGTATGGAAAAACCCTAGCAAAATCAGCTGAGCAATTCAATTTCATTCTCTGCCTATTCCAGCAAAGTTTTTGTGAGAGATCTCCCTTATTATAGGTACTTCAGTTTATCTGTCTGATAATATTCTGTCACACTGTATGGAATATTAAAAAAGCCCCAGTGACAGAGAAAAATATCAAGATATACCTCTGAGACAGCTGGGTTCACTAAAGCTTTGAGAGAGGTAAGGAGCTGTAGGTACCACCTAGATGTGCAGAGCTTTTGTGGGTTTTACTCATTCCTCTGTAGGGGTATGTCTACACTACAGCGCTAATTCGAACTAACTTAGTTCGAATTAGTTAATTCGAACTAAGCTAATTTGAACTAACGCATCTAGAACTAAAAACTAGTTCGAATTAGCGTTTTGCTAATTCGAACTAGCGCGTCCACACTGATTGGACGCAGGGGGGCATTTAAGGGCAGCTGAAACCGGTTCTGGCAGGGCATCAGGTCAGTAGTTGCTTTGTGTGGCTGCTGTCTGAGGCTATCTGAGGCTCGAGCTTAAAGGGACCCCCCTGGACAGCCAGTTCTCAGCTTTTCCTGCTTGCTTGCCAACCTCGCCGAGGGACAGCAAAGCGTTGGTCTCTGTGCCCGTCTGTGTCGGTGCTTCCCTTCGGGGGGACCGCCGCAGGTGGCAACATGGAGCCACAGCTCGCCCTGCACCTTCTGGTGCACTTTCTGGACTTGCTGCTGCAAGCCTGCCAGCAATGGCTCGAGGCTGCCTGGCACCACCTGGTGAACGTCAGCCCCCTGCCTCTCCGCCTGGCCGCCCTGGGGGCCGTGGAGGAGCCGCGGCAGCGCCCCGGCACCGGCGTGCCCCGCCGCGTCTGGACACCAGCACCGACTGGTGGGACCGCATCATCCTGGAGCGCTGGGAGGACCAACAGTGGACCCAGAACTTCAGGATGAGGAGGGACACCTTCCTGGAGCTCTGCGAGTGGCTCGCCCCTGCCCTGCGCAGAAGGGACACTCGCATGAGGTCCGCCATCCCCCTCCAGAAGCGGGTGGCCATCGCCCTCTGGAAGCTCTCCACGCCGGACAGCTACCGATCCGTCGGGAACCAGTTCGGTGTGGGGAGATCCACCGTTGGAGCAGTGCTCATGCAGGTACGGCACTCGTCGGCCACCGAGCCGGGGGGAGGAGGGCTGCGAGGAGGGGATGGGCCGCCCCAGGGACAAAGGGGGGGGCGGGAGGAGGCGAAAGCGCCCCGCACCGGAGGGGTCAGGCTGTCCCGGCCGTACTACACGCCACCAGGGGGGTTGCTTCCGGGAGTGGGGCGCGGGGCACTGCCAGGGCACGAACGCTCCCAGCCACCCGGGCGCCCCACTGATTGGCGCTTTGCTGTGTCTCTCTCCGCAGGTGGTCAAGGCCATCAACCGGGTGCTACTCTGCAGGGTGGTCCGCCTCGCCGACCCGGACGCTGTCATCCGGGGCTTCGGCGCCCTCGGCTTCCCCAACTGCGGTGGGGCCATCGACGGGACGCACATCCCCATCCGTGCCCCAGAACACCAGGCGTCCTGTTACGTGCACCGCAAGGGGTACTTCTCCGTGATCCTGCAGGCCGTGTGTGACCACCGGGGACAGTTCACGGACATTAATGTGGGCTGGTCCGGCAAAGCACACGACGCTCGGGTGTACCGCAACTCCTCCGTGTGCCAGCGGCTGCAGGCCGGGACCTTCTTCCCCGACCGCCACATCAGGGTCGGGGACGTGGACATGCCCGTGTGCCTGGTGGGGGATGCCGCCTACCCACTGCAGCCCTGGCTCATGAAGCCCTACACGGGGCACCTCAATCCCTCCCGCCAGGCCTTCAATGCCAGTCTGACCAGGGCCCGCATCGTGGTGGAGGGGGCCTTCGGGCGACTGAAAGCCCGCTTTCGATGCCTCCTCACCCGTCTGGACCTGGCCGAGCACAACATCCCTCCCGTGGTGGCAGCATGTTGTGTGCTCCACAATTTGTGTGAGCGGAAGGGGGAGGCTTTCCTGCCAGCCTGGATGGCTGAGGCTGACCGCATGGCTGGACACTACGGTCAGCCCCGCACCGCCGCCATCCGGGAAGCCCAGCGGGGGGCTGTCCGGATCCGGGAAGCCCTGCGGGAGAGCTTCCTGGTGGAGGAGGAGGACTGACCTCTCCCTGCATGCCCCACTGGGGCCTTCTTCCACCCTACCCTCCTTCCCCTTTCCCCTCCCTACCTACTGTCAAATAAAGACACCTGTTTTTGAAACCAAAATGTCTGTTTATTTCACATAACTGGGTGGTGGAAGGGAGGAATGAGGGTGGGAGAGGGGAGGGGGAAACCTGGGACGAGAGAGCTGGAAGGGGAGGGAAGGGAGGAAGGGAAAGGAAAGCTCAGGGGTGGGAGTCCAGCTGCCTCTCCCGTCTCGCCACACTGCGGGTCCGGGGGCGTCGGTGGGAAATGGTTGTGGGGGGGGGGCAGGAGGGACAGGGGGTGTGGAGGAAGCAGGAGCAGGAGGGAGAGCAGGGGGAGGAGGAAATGGGAAGCGGTCAAGCAGGCTCTGGAGGTGGCCTCACAGGGCACGGCCCTGCTCCTCCAGGGCCTCCAGACTCCTCCGGTGCAGCCTCAGGTCCTCCTGGACCCAGTGGTCCTGGGTGCGGAGCTAGTGGTCCATGAACCGGAGGTGCCGCCTTTGGTACTCCTCCTCGTTCCTGGCTCTCCTGTTTGCCCGGGCATGGGCAGCTGCTGCAGGCGGTGTGGTGCGCCCTGCAGGCCCAGGTGCTGCAGCTGTGGTGCAACAAGACCAGCGGTCAATTACCCCAGGGGCTCAGGTGTGTGAAACCCAGCTCCCCTCTGCAAGGCCAGGGCCCCTGCAGGATCCCCAGCTGCTGCTCCTTGGTGGGCAAGGCCCAGGCGCACGGTCCCGGGGCTCCCTCTCGCCCCAGCCCCCCGTACACATAAGGGGAACACGATGGAACTCACAGGTGGACGCCTCCCCGGCCTCAGACGACACAGGCGAGCGGCTCTGTGGGGTGCCTCGGGGGTCCTGGGTCCTGGGCAGGCTGCCGGCAGGCTCCTGGCTCTCAGAGCCCTCCTCCTCCTCCTCCTCCGTCTCCAGGAGCGGGCCCTCTGCCCCGGGGTCAATCACGTCCCGGGGGGCAGGGACAGCATAAGCCCCCAGGAGGCGGTCCAGGGCATGGAAGTGGGGGCAGGCCTCCGGGTCGGCCCCTGGCTGGCAGGCCCGGGAGTAGGACTGCCGCAGGTCTTTGACCTTGCAGCGGACCTGCTCCCGGCTGCGCTGGTGGCCCCTGGCGGCCAGGCTGGCAGCCATGCGGCCGTAGACGGCCGCGTTCCTGTGGCTAGTGCGGAGATCGTGGACATTGGAGGCTTCCCCCCAAACCTCGATGAGGTCCACGATCTCCGCACTTGACCAAGCGGGCGCCCGCCTTTTGTGCCCCCGGGCAGGCTCCTGGGAGCCGCCAGGCTGGTCCTGGGGAGCAATGGAGGGCTGGGAGTCCTCGGGTGGCTGGCTCATTGTGTGGCAGGTGCAGGGTCTGCTGGCACGGGTGCTTGCAGCCTTGCAACTGGCACAAACTGTGTAGCCAGCCCGTGGCCCTTTAAGGGCTCCGGGGCCGGGAGGGGGGCAATAGAGTTTCCCTGGTGTTGGCCAGAGTGGCCACCAGGGAAACCTGGGAAGCCTTAGCCTCCCACTAGTTCGAATTAAGGGTCTACACAGCCCTTAATTCGAACTAGCTAGTTCGAACTAGGCTTAATCCTCGTAAAATGAGGTTTACCTAGTTCGAACTAAGCGCTCCGTTAGTTCGAATTAAGTTCGAACTAACGGAGCGCTAGTGTAGCGCCTAGGAAAGTTAGTTCGAACTACGTCCGTTAGTTCGAACTAACTTTGTAGTGTAGACATACCCTAGGTGAATAGCTGATTCGTCTGTGTGGAAGGAGCTGTTTGGAGTAGCTTTAGCCAGGTGCTGGTTACAAGCACTCAGAGAAGTGTTGTTCAGGTACCAACTGCAGTTGACCTACCATGTTAACATGTTATTCATGTTAACACAGTTAGAAAGGCGGAGGAGTTGCCATCCCAAGATGCAGGCTCAGAATGCTGGAACTAAGGGATTTCATTTGGAAAGAAGTGAAGATAGAGAAACCTGTCACAGGAGGGACGCTCTCATAAAAGATGGAAAGGGGTACAAAGCACTACTTGCATGACAGGACAAGGGAGCAGCAGCTGCTGCAGCCAGGTGAGCTAGTCTAAAGTGGGGTGAACCATGGAACTCCACTCTGGGAAGAGAGCAGGTAGAAACTTGTTACTTGGAATCAGTGACCACTGGATAACGCGGCGAGGGGGGAAGTAGGAATAAGACCCTCCGGAAAAGGGCACTTTTTCCGGAGGATCGGGGCCAGTGTAGACGCTCTTTTCCGGCTTTTTTAAAAGCCGGAAAAAAGCGGCGGACATTTTTATTTAAATGCCGCGGGGGATATTTAAATCCCCCGCGGATTTCCCTACGACGACTGGTGAAATTTACATGCCCCTTCCGGAAAAGGGGCCAGTGTAGACGTAGCCTATGTGGTTTCTCTTTCCTTCCTCCTATGTCACAGATTTTTTTCCTCCTCAATATTATATCAATCTGGCCAACAGTCTCTCCAAATTATACAGTAGCCTGGTAGCTGCACATCAGCTATTTCAAAGTTGGAATACAAACGGATAATTAATAGGTGACTGACGTTCCTAGTTTGAGTTTGCAACCTGAAAAAAACCCTCACAGATCTTATTAGCAACTCTACAAAATAACCAGTTACACTCTGGAAGAGCATAAAGTTATTTTCTCTGTTAGATATGTAACTAGTCAGACACTACCCCCTTCCTCCTCTCCACTGGAGTCTAGCTAACTGGACATACTCCTCTGCTTTTCCCTTCTTCCCTGACTTTGGTTTACTTAGTTATAATTTTTTAAGCTTTTTATCATGACTTTGGTATGTTATCTGTAGTACAATGTGATTTCTTGTACTCAAGGCCATGAGACCCCACTTTGTTTAGAAATCATATTGCTTATGAATATGTATGTAATCTGTGGAATATGTGTGAGGTATGAATGAGAAATACCCAACCAAAAAGGCAGTTTAGGATCCATGACCTTGTAAGGCAGACAAAGACCCTGCAAGCAGATAAATTAACTGGGAATCGGCCAGAAAATCTCTCTCTTGGACAAGATGTAACATCAGAGCAGAAACCTGGGACCAGCCCAGAGGAAGTAAAGCCTCCTGCAGATCCGAAGGGATCTCCCAAGGAACATCATGGGCGAGTCTCCAGCAATCTGACTCCTGACCAGCACTCCAGCCATCAGCGAAATCAAAAGTAATCTACACCGCACTTGCAACCTGCCTCCAAACTGCCAGCATGAGTGAGTGAGGGTGTGTGTGTGTCCTCACGCTTAAGAATCTGCGCCAATAAACAACCCCAAAAGCAATACTGCTGCAGCCCACCCTTTGTCCAGGTTTGTTCCTCAGCAGGTCTGAGGAAGTGCAACAAGATATAGAAGCAATTTAGACTCATCAGAAAGCAGTGTACCATTCATCCTAGCAAGATTTGTTTGAACTCTACCTATTGGCATAAAAAAGTCAACTCAAGTCACAGATTTATGCAGGATACACTTTAATTAGAAATATTAAGCGGAAGTAAAAAAAACTCCAAACATGAAAAGCTGGATGGTACTGATCAATGCAAATTAATTTTTCACTGTATTAATATTAACCTAGAGTAAACTTTATAAATAGATATAAATCAAGTCACTGACAGGAAGTGTTATCCTGTCAAAATATAGCTATCCAAACTGTTATTGCTTGCATATTTTATTGTCACACCTCTCCACCGTCTCATATGCAAAATAAAAATGATTAGTTTTGACTCACACAAGAAAATCAAGTTGTCTCAGTGAGAAGGAAAAGCAATGAAATAATTGTAAGAAAGTGTTGTTGAACAGTACATGCTGTCATCTATGCCTTTACTTCATGAACAGGCTAATTGCACAGACACAAAATGTTTTGCAGTATTCTGCAGTAAGAATCTTGCAGTAAGAATCTCTCCTGACACAGTAGCAAGGGGGCAAAAAGACTTGCCAGGCCCCTGGGGAAGGGTGGACTCTGCATTCCCGGAAAGAGAAGGGGCCTCAAGCGGAAGTGGCAGCACTGGGCAGCCAGTCCTCAGTGCCACCCAGAGCATGCCATTCCCGACCCCACTTCCAAACCAGCACTGAGAGTTTCCCAAAGCGCACCGCATGGCACTCCAGTGGTGATTTAAGGGGCCTCAGTCTCTGGCTACTACCATTCCTAAAGTAGTAGTGGAGGCTGCGACTTGGACCCCTAGGTGCTTTTGAATCACTGGACCCTAGAGCAACAAATTTCAATCAAAATTTGTCCTGCCTCCTGAACTAGGTTTTCATGTGTGGGAACGTTTAGGCATTTCTTGTGCTCTACCTTTAAAACTTTTGCATGATGAGAAGTTGATCTCTACATCCACTTCAATCTGAACGCACACTCATCTATGGGTTTGTGACATTGCATGGTTACAAAAAGGGCTATAATTTCAAAGAATACATTTTAAATTTTCAATGAAGTATAATTAGGCATAAAATTGTGCAAACAAATATTTGCATGCAGTAAATGCAAAATGTCAACGGAAAGGTCTTGTGGATACTAAGTTGGGCACTAAATCAGATGGCAAACCATTAATCTGTAAAAAGAACTTTTAAAACATCGGTAGTCCTTTGGCATCATAGGGTATGTCTACACTTCAGCGTTATTTCAAAACACCTTATTTCAAAATCATTAATTCAAAATAAGTTATTTTGAAATAATGTGTCTACACACAAAATGCATTTCAAAATAGCGTGTCCACACTGAGTGGACGCTGAATCGCATTTAAGGCCAGCCGGAACCAGGTCCAGCAGGGCAGAGGTCAGGAGTTAGCCTCAGGCAGCAGCCACACAAAGTATCTGAGGCCTGTGCTTAAAGGGAGCCCTCTCTCCAGACAGCCGGTTCTCAGGTTCCCCTGCTTGCTTGTCTCTGCTTTTTCTGGTTGCCTTCACTTGGGACATCTCAACACTCTACAGCATGGAGCCAGAACTGCCCCAGGGCACTCTGGTGCTTCTCTTGGATGTGTTGTTGCGAGCCTGGCTGCACTTTCTGCAGGCTGCCATCCGTGAGGTCCATCGGGGGGCTGTCAGTATCCAGAAGGCCCTGAGGGAGAGCTTCCAACCTGAGGAGCACTAAGAGCCTCCCTGGTCTGCCCCACTGGGGGCTTGTGCCTCATTCCTCCCTCATATCCTTCCACTTACCCCTCCCTAACCTCACTTCCTGATGTCACATAAAATACACCTATTTTCATGAACACAAACTCTCTTTATTTAACAAAACTGGGGGGGGGGGGAATGAAACTCTGGTAAGACTGGGAAAAGGAGGCGGAAGAGGGAAGAAGAGAGGGTGGGAGAGGGGAGGGGGAAACCTGGGAGAAGGGAGCTGGAAGGGGGAAGCAAGGGGAAGAAGGGGGAGGGGAAGCTCAGGGCTCAGAGGTGGGAGTCTCACCAGATCAACTTGATTTTCATGCAGACCTGCTCCTGGGCTCGCATGTGGCCTTTGGTGGCCACGCTGGAAGCTATCCTGCCATAGACAGCTGTGTTCCTCCATCTAGTACAGAGATCATGGACGTTGGGGGCATCCCCCCCAAACCTGAGTAAGGTCCCTGATCTCCACCCAGGACCAGGAAGGCGCCCACCTTCTCCGGGCCCTGGCAAGCTCCTGGGAGCTGGCAGACTGCTCCTGGGGAGCGGTGGAGGGCTGGCTGCCCGTGGCTTGCTGGCTCATGTTTTGAGGCCACTGGGTCAGGGGCAGTGACTGCTGGCTCTGGGCTGGCAGGCTTGGAGTTGGCACAGGCACTGTGGCCAGAGTCAACCCCTTTAAGGGCTCTGGGTAAGGGGGAAGGCTGGAGGCTCCCTATTTCAAAATAAGTGTCTACACAGCACTTATTTTGAAACAGCTATTTCGAATTTGACGTTATTCCTCATGGAATGAGGTTTACCAAATTCAAAATAAGTGCTCCACTATTTTGAATGTATTTCGAAATAGCGGTTTGGCTGTGTAAACGCCAGTAAACTTATTTTGAAATAATGGCTGTTATTTCGAAATAACTTTGCTGTGTGGACATACCTTTAGGCTACGTCTAGACTGGCATGATTTTCCGTAAATGCTTTTAACGGAAAAGTTTTTCCATTAAAAGCATTTGCGGAAAAGAGCATCTAAATTGGCACGGACGCTTTTGCGCAAAAGCACTTTTTACGGAAAAGCGTCCGTGCTAATCTAGACGTGGTTTTGTGTAAGAAAGCCCCAATAGCCATTTTCGCGATCAAGGCTTTTTTGCGCAAAACAGTCCTGAGCTGTCTACACTGGCTCTTTTGCGCAAAAACATTTCCAGAAAAGGGCTTCTTCCCGAACGGGAACATCAAAGCATTTGCACAAGAAGCACTGATTTCGGACAGTAGAACGTCAGTGCTTTTGCGCAAATTCAAGTGGCTAGTGTAGACAGCTGGCAAGTTTTTCCGCAAAAGCAGCTGCTTTTGCGGAAAAACTTGCCAGTCTAGACGCAGTCAATAGCTTCCAGTGTTCTCATTATGCCATTATAGCAGTTGGAAATAGCCAGGATTCAGGGAACCTGCAGCAACATCCTTTCCCTGGATACACTTCTTATGCCAACTGCAGGGATATGGTTAGCACAGAAGCCATTATCCTGGCTTTTAGGCAAGACTGGCAGCATAACTCTGCTAGACACTAAAAATTATGGTCTTAATAAAAACACTGGTTTTATTGCTTATATAACAATCTGTAAACCCCTAATCCTCTTTTTCATCCTATGATTGCTACAAAGGTATCAACAGGCCACTTCATCTTAAAAGGTCCCTCCAGATATGTCTACACAACAAAGAAAAACCTGTGGCCTGCCTGAGCCAGTAGATCAATGCTCACAGTACTTGGACTGTAGCACTGTCCTGAGCTCAGAAGCCTACACAGCAATGAAAAGCTCCACAGTTTAGCCCTGCAAGCACAAGTCAACTGACACAGGCTGGGTGTGGATTTAAGCTTTGTTGTATAGACACAACTTTAGAACACATGCTAACTAATTATGTCAAACTATCTGCTCCATCTCATATTTAGCTGTGACATTCTAAGGACATTTCCCAGACCTGAGGGAAAAAAGGCTGTAGCTCAAATGCTTGTCTATCACCAACAAAAATCAGTCCAATAAGAGATATTACCTCACCCACCTTGTTTCCCTAATATTCCCAGGGTCAGACATACCAGCTTTGGGGACACTTTGCACCAGAAATATGAGGCAAGGCAGCCATAAGGGATTCAGGGTCTGGGGCCCACAAATCGAGTCATTTCCAAGAAACCTGCTTTCACTTGGACCTAGACGATGTCTGTCCTGTAATATGAATAATATGCAAAAGGGCTGACAGAAAAGATTAGCAATCAAGTAACCTTGGCATTTATTCCATTGCATCTAGCATGAACTCTCCCAAATGTGTAGGGCAAAGGGCTTAGTTTTTAGCCCAAGTAGGTTACCCTCACAGCTAACAGTAATAAGAAACAAAATGTTTTGCAACTACCCATTCAAATGTTAGAAAAACAGACTACAAAAGGCACATCTATCAATATATTGTTAAATTTGTTCTGTTTTTGCAATAGCTACATATTTTATTACATCAGGAACATTTTGATTTTCTGTGCTGCGTATCATATGTATGTAGTAAAGTTGCTGATAAGAACGTAATTACTACTACTATCTATCTGCAAGCATCAATGGAAAAATGATCATTTCTGCAACATGCTGGTATTTAAAGACTGCAAACGTTTATGTAAATTTAAGTAGATTTATCTTAGACTCCCAAGAATATACTCTTCCTTGAGGCTCTAATTTGAGTGATTGGCTGTGAGCTGAGAAAACTCTGTACCCACCTATTGCTTCCCCTCAGGCACCAGCCAGTCTCACCTCCCTCTCCCAGGGTATGTCTACACTGCACCCAGAATGCAAAATGAGCTATGCAATTAGAGCTACGCAAATTGTGTAGCTTATTTCAAGTAAATTTCAAAATAGCTTATTTCAAAATTTGGCGCTGTCTACACAGCACTTATTTCGAAATAAATCGCCATTCGGAAACACCCCTTATTTCTCATGGAATGAGGTTTACAGGGACATCAGTATAGTGAACCATTATATTTCGAAATAACAGGCGTGCTCAAAACACGCAGAATAGCTATTTTAGGATACCTCCGGTATCCTAAAATAGCATAGATGTAGCCCCAGAGTCCCAAGCCTTTTGTACTTCCATCAGCTCCAAGTGAGACATCGCCCCCTAAACTATTAGGTAAGGCAGCATCTCCTCTTGCAAGCCTTCTGCTTCTCTCCTGAATTTTCTGCAGAATCCTACTCCATCTTTCTTTCACGCGGAGTGCAAACTTCAGCCACAGCATCTACTTTCATTGTTTGACAGTCCCTGTCAAAAGATGACCCACTGGCCCACACAAAATGGGTGAAATATTTTATAGGAGATATCCCCCAAGCATAGAGACTACAGCTGTGAGACAGAAACATGGCAATAGTTGAAAGAACAGTGGGGTAGATGTTGGCATGGTAAGAGGTGAGATATGCTGATTATCTCCTCACAGATTTTTGGGCAAGAAAACCATGAAATATTCACCCTCACCTCAAACCTGTCCAAAATACTCAAGTTATCACACCCTCCCCTTTGGATTCTGCGTTAGCCTCATTTTACTGAAACAAATTCAAGCTCTTTATCCTCATTTAGAAAAAGGCCTTGCTTAGAAGTGTTCCACTTGCTCCCTACATTCCTCCTATTCTGCTCTCCTTACAACTCCCTTCTTTGTCACACACTTTCATATTTGTCTTGTTATTATGCTGACCCCCATACGTGGAACTCCCATTTCTCATTTACCAAGCCTCATACCATCCCACCTGGCTTATTTCCTTCATACTAGCTCAGAGTCAAAATACAGCACCAATTTTATGGCATAGAGTTCCTAGAAGAGCAAACTCCTATCTCACACTGGCCTCTGATTGGAACCTGGAGTCCATATTTACTGGGAAAAGTTCCAAGACACCAATTTAACACTGACTAAAAATTGTTCAGTCAAATGCTACAACCCTGTTGCAGAATTTGAAAGCTCAAGACATATACATTTGCAAATGCTATAGAAAGAAATTATGCCACTCTAGAATGCTATAGTATGCACTTAACCATGAGATTTTAAAATATAATATGATCCCATTGTCCCAAATAAACATGATATTCAAGACTGGCCCTGAACTATACGGAAAGCTGTACTTTCTTTCTCCTGCTTTGCTTCTGATCTTTATATTAACAGGCTTTGAGAAAATAGTAAATATTTATATTTTGCAACCACATATCTCAAAAATGACATTTCACTTAAAACTGCAAGACTCTGGGAGTAATTAGTCAAAATGTCTAAAAATGGTACAAGTCATGACAGCTGTCTGCATCAATTGTCAGAATAAAAAACCAAATGCAGCTATCCTCCTGTCCACAGGTGGGAGGAGAGTTTCACTCACAGAATTAACAACTAGCAAGATAAAAATGTGTATTTAGTTATCCCCCTAATTGGAAGTGTACACACATTTGCAAACTGTTTGCATATCCAGGACATTTAATTCCAAACCTCAAGTTTTAAATATTTGAAATAGCCTAGTTTAGACTGCAAAATCCTTGGGACAGGAATCATGTCTTACCATTTATGTATTTATTAAGCATCGTCACATGTGACAGTATCAAATGAAATTTCTGCATGGCTCATTCCCTTGGTAACACACACACACACACCCCTACCTCTCTGTAACCAATCTTTAATTCAGAGACAAAATTTATATTTCTCTGCAGCTACACAGTATAATGTCTCCATTATACTGGCTACAATTATATGAAAGGTGTATATAAGACACCAATAAATCAGTTTGAATTATAAACTAAGGGCACGTCTACACAGCAGGGCGAAAGTCGAACTAAGCTAAGCAACTTCAGCTATGTCAATTGCATAGCTGAAATTGAAATAGCTTAATTGGGCTTTTGGTGTTGTCTACACAGCAGGAAGTCAGAAGAACACCACTTCCCTTACTCCTTGTGAAATAATGGTTACAGGAGTCAGAGTAAGTAGTCCTCCAGCTCGACATTATTTCAAAATAATGGCTTGCCGTGGAGGGGTACGTCTACCCTAGATGCTTATTTCAAAATAAGATATTCTGGAAGAAATACTCTGAAATAGCTTCTTTCAAAATAGCACATCGACAGTACAGTGAAGCCTCAAAATTAGGCTTCCCTATTCTGCACCTGCTACCTCAATTTAGAGCCCCAGGAGGCACTGGAGAGTAATTAGTTTGAATGGCCCTGGGGAGGAGCTATTTCGAAATAGCAGAAGTGAAGTGTCCACACTACAGCTATTTCAAAATAGCTATTTCGGAATAGGCATTATGCTTCATGGAATGAGGTTTATGGAAGCTGGAATAAGTTGTCCATTATTTCAAATTTATTTTGAAATAACTGAATTGCTGTGTAGACACGCGAATTATCACATCGCGGCTGTGTAGACATAGCCTAAGATACTCCATCATAGAAAGATTTAAGCAAATTTCTTTTACTTTCTTCACCAACATTCCAGTGTCAGCAGTGCACACAACTCCCACTGACTAAAGTGAGAGCTACATGAATGTCCAAGGGAAGACTGTGTACTTATTTAAAACTTCATTATATCTTTGCTCCTGTCACAATAATCCAAGCATAGCCTAATTCTGAAATACTGCTTACCTACAGGCAGACGGAGTGTTATATTGTTGCAGAAGTCTGTGTAGCAGCATTCTGTTTTTGTGATGTTTTTAGAGCTATGGCAGAAGACCTGTGCATTCAGCTCTGGAATGGATACACATGACTTTATCACTTCTTCTTTGCCATTAGTTAGCATGACAGAAGCCCAGCATGCTCCTTCAGTTTGGCAGGTGAAATTCGTATGCTCACACAACTGACACACACACTTTAGACCTGAAAAATATTTTAAAGTATTATTTTTCACCACAAACAGCAGAGCTTCATCACATACAATGTACACATATTTAGTAATTCAGAGCAAGGAAGATTGCTTTTTGTTTAGATAAGGAGACTGGGACTCATGACTCCTAAAATCTAGTCTCAGTTGTGCCATGGATTCATTGCAATATCTCTGCCAAGTCTTCTAAGTCATTACTGAGCAGACCACTTAAGCACATGTGTAAAGTACAGCCACATTCAGCAAGGGAATGTGTATAAATGACTGTGCCGCTTCATACTGGGGTTGGGGGTACAAGCTAAAGGGGGGCACATGACCACCCCTCATCTTTACCCCGTCCCCAGCCCGAGTCCCCTGCACTTTCTCTGACACCTCTCTGCATCACATTCCATGCTGGGGAGGCTCTGTCCTATTGCCCCAGCATATTTGACTACTCTCCCTGGCTGCTGGAGCACGGGATGGAACTGCTCCCAATCACTGCTGTGTGCAGCACAACCAACTGCCTAGGAGAGAACCTAGCTGGGGAGGGGCAGCAGTGGCTTCTCACTCCCTGCCAGGGATCGGTTTCTGGGGACAGGGGCTGAGTATGCGAGAAGGAACAGGGAGCTTATTTGCTCAGCCACTGTCCCGAGAAGCAGAGGTTGGGTGGAAGGTAGCCCACCTCGGCCAGCATTCTCCCAGGCAGCTGGTGTGCTGCACCAAGCAGCATCCCTACAGCCAAAGAGGCTCTGGCTCAGCCCTGCTCCTTCCACTTCTCATCCAGGCCATTTGCTGCAGGAGGCACTTGACCCTGCATGACCCCCCCTGACACGTTGCTTCTGAGCCCGTGCTGAATTTTAAGCATGTGAATGATCCCACTGACATGCAACAGTGATTTCTTGAACGCAGCATGTATGTACAATAGTGCATCTATGATGCCAATAGACCCCAGTCATCGTGAGCCAAGATCAAACCTGGGACCCCTGGAGCTTAAGACATGCGCTTCTGCTGCATGAGCTAAAAGACCCATCTCAAGGTTGTAGCAGGTTCAATCGTCACGTGGTCTAGATCCCATTAAGGGGAGGCCGAACAGCATACCAAGCAGGCATTGGTTACATTCCATCTACAGAATGGTTATGACAAAAACCTACATTGCTGGGAGGTTGTAAGGCTTAAATTAATTTCTGTTAAAAACATGGATACTGTGAATGGAAGTTTCGTAAGAACACATGGCTTCAAAGGAAAATATTTCTAAACTACAACCTAATTATAATAATGTGCATTCATCCCTGTAGACCAAATACAAGTCAGGGATACTTTTGAAATAGGTGCATTTGCTGCCTTTTACCTCAGGCCTGGGCATTTCAGAAATAATTCTACCCCAAAAATCAAGCAGTCACATGTGCGTTAGTTTACAAAGTAATATAGTATAGTTTCAATTTCCTAATTTGACATAATTAACTGACTCAATAGGTAACATTTCACTAAGCAAAAATGTACAATTTGAAGTTTGCTTTCTTCTACATACTGACATTTGAAATTAGTGAAGTTTTACCTACTGAGTCAGTTAATTATGTCTAATTAAGAAATTGAAACAATACCATATGCCTTTTCTCTTGTATTCTGTCTAATGATGCTCTGCAGCTCATGTCTGTGACAGATAAATGTGACAATCATGAATTAAACAGAATTTTTTTAATTTGAAAAAATATTTGCAAAAAAAAAAAAGAAAAAGACTGTAATATGATTCACTCAGCTCTGCTATTTATGCTTTATACTGGAGTCTGATCAATAGACCAGCAGAAAAGGGGGGAAATTACTGCACTGCATAATGGGCAAGTGAGAGGGACAGGAAAGTGTATTAATGTTTCTATTAAAATTTCCTTTAAATATGGTCCACAGGTCCATTACAATGAGTTCTTCAGCTTGCCTGCAGCTGGTGGACAGAAGCAAGCCTGGCAGTCACTGTCTGAAGAGGAGTAGCTCGCACCCTGAAGTTCCCTCCCACTGAGAATTTCTACAGCCAGTATAATTCATTTTTATTTTCTTTAATTATGGATTCTGTTTAATACACAAAAACAATACTTTCTCCTTCTGCATAGCATAGGAAATTAACCCTAACAAACAATCGCAAATCTTTGGATGTCAATTTCCTTCTCTACTCTGTATGATCCATTTGTCTTCTGGGAGAGCCAGATCTGTGGAACTTACTACTTGAAAACAAATTTAAGGCAAGCACATACATTTCCCTATTCTTCACTGTGCTAAGATTTATGGATCATTACAGTGGAATTTCCATGGAAGAGTATCTTGAGGGTGGGCAGCAAGATTATCCTTTAAATACAAATGTTTAAAAATGAGATATATGACATGCCCTCCATCTTTCTCTGGGCACAGAGACATTAAGAAGAATTGTGCCAAAAATGACATTGAGTGAAGACTGGATGACCAATATGCAGAACTGATGAATGTATGCATTAGTAGCCATGTGGCCACTTACCAGATCTTAGCACAAGAGATACAACTACTCTGCCCTGAGATTATCAGTGCTCTGAACAATTTGAGTTTGACATGTCTAAGCGAAGGAAGAATATTTTTGAATTTATTTTGAGGGATGCATGTTATGATAGCTGTGAGGACTAATTCTCTGAATACCAAGCTCAATGCTAGCTCTCATCTGAGAAACTTGCCTGACTGGAGATGGTAGCTAGCAGGAGGTTTACTTCAATGAAGAGGATGTCTGACACCTCCTGCAGTGGTGCAATCTGGGTAGTGCTCTAAGGAGTAGAATGAAATTTCAAGGTTATGCTGTATCACCTTGTGCAGGGCTGGGCAAGATCTTCATACTGGGAATGGGACAAAGCTGTTTCTGTCATTCTTGCATAGCTCCCTTTCCCTTTCCAGTGTCCTCATTTTGACCAAAGACCTGGCACCAGTCAGGGTTTGACTCCAAATGTGGCTGGTTAGAAATCATGCAGTTAATGATCTTGCATCACCGACTGTTCTAGCTTCCACTTGCAAAGTGGCATTTTCTACTGCTGTCCTTCAGGCACTGTTCCAGATGACATAAACAGTTTTCCCATTCTGCATACATTTCCAAGATTCCAAATATTTTTCCATTCTACACAGACATGAACCAGAGACTTCCCAAATGTCTTGCAAAAAAAAAAATAGTCAATACTCGCCCCAAAATAGTCAATAGCCTGGTGGTTAGACACTCACATTACGATGTGGGAGATGTAAGTTAATAACCTGTTCTGAAACAGGCAGCTATCTGTCTTCTGATTTGCCCCACCTCCATTTCCCCCCCACACACTGGTTCCTAGTCCCAGCCTCTTTCCTTCTACTTCTTCCATTGAATCACAACAATCTCACCCCAGCCAAAAGGATCCCAAGCCATCCTCCCCGATTTGTTTCCCTCACTAGCTCTTGTCTTAATCTCTGCACCAGGATACAATTCCAATATCTTTGCCAACCAGGGCCAGATTAACCATTAGGCTAGTAAGGCTATAGCCTTAGACCTTCCCATTGTTGAGGCCCTCCTGCTCAGGTAAGAGGCAGGGACGATTGAGGGAGAAGGAGTGAGCTTGCTCACATAGCTCTGCTGGAGTCTGAACACTCCTTCCAGCAAGAAATACAAGACAAAGCAGCCCCCTGTGGCTTAGAAAGAGCTCCCTCTTGTTCCCTGACAGTGATGGAAGGGGAACAGCAACAGGCTGCATTGGTAGGAATCGGAGGAAGGCATCAGCCCCTTCTGCCTATCCTAAATACAGATGTGTGGGGCACAGCTCAGTCAGTCCTAGAAGAGTGTGGGGCGCACCCCCAGCCAGCCCTTTCACCAGCCTGCTGTTTAACACAACACCTTACAAGTTCTAGGAGCCTGGCTGGGAGTATTGTGTCCAGTTCTGGGCACTACATTTCAGGAAAGATGTGGCAAAATTGGAGAAGGTCCAGAGATGAGCAACAAAAATAATTAAAGGTTTAGAAAACATGAGCTATGAAGGGAGACTGAAAGAAATGGGTTTATTTAATTTGGGAGAGAAGACAGAGGGAACATGATAGCAACTTTCAAGTACCTAAAAAGTTAAAGAAGAAGGGAGTCAAATTATTCTTCTTAACCTCTGCTGATAGGACAAGACCATGATCTTAAATTGCAGCAAGGGAGGTTTAGGTTGGACATTAGGAAAAACTTCCTAATTGTCAGGGTGATTAAACACTGAAATTATTTACCTAGGCAGGTTCGGAATCTCCATCACTGGAGATATTTAAGAACAGGTTAGATAGATACCAATCAGGGATGATCTACACAGTGCTTGTGCCTGCCATGAGGAGAGGGGACTGGACTTGATCATCTTGCGAGGTCCCTTCCAGTTCTAGCATTCTATGATTCTATGAAATACATCTTGCCTATTTCCTCACTGCTAGCATCAGCTATATTTAGCAAACTTTGCACAATCATCCCAAGCACCCACATGAAGGCATAACATTCCCCATAACACAGCTGTTTTCTCATAGCTACTGACATGCATATTGATGATGATGGGGCACTGATGGAGATGTCAGAAAAGGAACTTTCACAGAATTAGAGCCAATAGAGCAAAATAAGATATTTGTGAATTCGAAAACCATAAAATAATCCAAAGAGAGAAAATGATATATTTAAGCTTTGATAGAAAATATTATGAAATAGTAAAAATTCCTTTCCCATTAATGTTTGATTAAAGTGAGAAAGAAAGCAAAACAATACGTCTTTAAAACTTTACATTCTCTTGTTCTTGGGAAATCAGGAGAAAAGCAAAAAGACTGAAATATTTCCTGACCTCAAGCAGCTGTGTTTGGCATCCAAACCTGACTGCCCAATTCTTTAAGGATGCAATTCTCTAGCAGCTCTTATCTACCAAGTCCAAAATCTCTATGCAAATAAGGAAGTGCAAATGTCATCTAAAGTGCCTGGGCATCTCCATACACACCACATGCAGATTGGTACTATAGTCCTGCATAGTCTGGCGGACAAGGCCACAATGGGGGACAGGCCAGAGAAGCATTAAATTAATAATTACTCTCTACAAAACCACAAAGAAGTTAGTTTTCAGTCATTATATATTTGTTTTGCAGCACAGAGTTACTGATTTTATGCTTCTAGTTCATGGAGATTAAAAGAACCACCATCAACTTGAACTCTTGCTAATTCAGAAAAAATAAGTACAGGTTGAACCTCTCTAATCCGGCACTCTCTGGTCTGGCAAGATTTTAGTTAGCTAGCTGTCCACTTATTACGCATGTGGCCAAGTTTCCCATAGTCCCATAAAGTTTGTTTAGAGCCACTAGTTCTGGCTCTCAGTGTACTGTGCTCTTATTTAGTTCTAATTTACCCCTAAATATCTTCTAAGAATCTAATAAGCAGTGGAAGCGTTGGAAATGCTGCTAGAAAATACTGACCTCCTGTGGGTCGGCAAATTCTCTGGTTTGGCACTGGTCAGGAGCTGGGGAGCCAGCTGATGGCTCTGTATCAGCAGCAGCAGTGTGGGGCAGCTGCCAAAATGTGCTGGGAGCCAGCTTCCTCCCACACTGTGGGTGCATGTAACCATTGAACATTTTTTCAGCGGTTACAATTAGCCAGTTACCTGCATTTTAACATCCCTACTTTTAACAACAGCAGGGAATATTTTCAGATAGAAGTATAATCTTTAAGGCCATTGTGTCCCTTTAATTTTAATGAGAGTTGAGGACACACAGTTATTTGTAGGCAAGGCAGTGTTGTGGCTAAACACAAGGATGATTTCCCTTTCAGAATAGCAAGTCATCTTCTCAGCTTACACACACAAATAAAACCTTCAGTGCGACTAATGGCAATGCTGGGAGTAGCATGCAACATAGCCTAGTGAAATGAACACACACACAGGTGCATGGACAACTGGGACCAGGGAACTACAGCCTTCCCCTCCACACCAGTGCTCACTCTAATGTTTTAGCAAAGGAGTGTGGGGCTTGCTGGGATGGGATCAAGGTGCAGGTGGTTGGGACTCAGTAGGTTGGTGTGTGTGGGGGGGTTAAAGATGCAGGGTGAGACTTAGTGGGAGAGTTTTGGGGGTGCAGGTGGAGGTAGGGTGTCACTGTACAGAGAGCTGCTTCCTTTCTCCTCCAAGCTTCATGTATCCAGACCTCTCCTGAATGAATCCCCCGCCACTGAGCTCCAACTCCCTGTACCTGAAATCCCCACCATGACTGCCCCCCACTCCCTGCACCCAAACACCACTTCCATCAGCCACCCTCTACAGTGCAGAGCTTCCTGAAGTCAGAGGGAGTTTCTGGGGCTTGATCTGCCCCCAGTCCTGACTACTCTGGGTAGAAAAGGGGGAGAGCAACTCCATCTCTATCATCCTCCTCTCCCCCACCACTACCAGCCAGGGTATCCTCAGATCCCCTCTCAGGCCATGTCTACACTACTGAAAAGATTAAAGCTGCCGCAGTCAATCTTCCAGGGTTTGAACTGGTGGGTCTAGTGAAGATATGCTAATTTGAACTGAGAGAGCATTCCATCGACGCTGATGGTCCTGCTTCTACGAAAAGAAAGGGAAGTCGAAAGGAGAGTGTGCTCCTGTCGCCCTCCTGCTGTGTGGATGTCACCAGAATTCGATTTAAGATACTTCAACTTATCTTAATTTGAATTTAGACTTAGTGATTTGCACATCTAGGCTGCCAAGATGTGGTGAGCGAATACTGTGCATCTTCTCTTTACTTCCTCGCAAAAACCATTTTCCGCAAGGAAGCAAAGATAATCTGTGGAGGAGGGGCATTTTTCTGCTGCACTGCAATGGCACAAAATTTCCTCAGGAGTAATAAAGGCCAACACATGGAAGATTTAATTATTTGGGACTGGGGTAGGTTTAAAAATATATTTTAAAGTATTTAATTGCTACAAGTATATAGGACAACTCTAGAAAGAAAAGAACAATAAAAGCAAGAGTATATTCTGCATATGCTAACTAAGAGTCTAGCAAAAACTGGAAATAAATTTAAAACTGAGGGAATAAAACTGTTTACAGTTTATGAACCATAGAAGATTATGCACTTCTCTTCTGAGCCATTTTCACTACAAAGATACAGATTACCAAGGTATTAACCATCCTATAAATCATAATCCCAGTGCTATCTATAATACCCAGTAGCTTCTTATTGTGGCTGTAGGGCAACAGACTGCATCACAATAAAACTGAAATTAGGTTATAAAATAAATACTTAATTCTTATTACTGTAATCATAATCTCTGTCCTCAATCCCAGTGAGAGGGAAAGATAAATCCTGATAAAATGTTTCTATTTGTAATAACTTAATGCACTGTGAACTAAAACTTTGGCTATCACATTTGCTCATAGCTATTTAAAATAAAAAAAAACAATGTATTTTACCCCCAAAATTAAGGACACTCTGGTCTCATTTAGCACAACTGCCTGGATTTCCTGTTCACTGTCATTTTGTGACACACATGTTGACAGTGAGGGTGATTAACCAAACTAGCAAAAGAAGTGGATTCTTAATCTCTTGATATCTTCATATTAAGACTGGATGCCTTCCTAGAAGAGGGACAACCATGTGAAATGTAACAGCATATGACTAGATCCAGTTAAACTAGACGAGCTTAAAGTCCCTATATATCCATGAAAAGAGACCTACTGAACGAAGAAGAGAAGACACTTTAGAAATGGAGGATTAAAACAAGATGCTGCCAGGTAAGCAGCTAATTTTTTATTGAGCCAATAAAATTTAAAATGGCTTATATAAAAAGATGTGTAATATAGCGTATTCATCATTCATTGTGCCTATTTGAGTTTTTGTATTAACTTGAAAAACTGAAAGTTAAAAAACACCTGTGCCATAATTCAATGCATTTTAATGGCAAATGGGCTTTTTTCCCTTCCAAAATTGCTGTTTTCTAAGAAAAATTGTTCTCTGGTTTGCCAAATTTTGCATAAAAAAAATATGAAGGCTCCAAGATAATCTAAAATGAAGCAGCAGAAATCATTTTGGAAAAATTACCAATAGTGCACCCCTAGTTGTACATCCCAAAAATGAACACACAAAGGAATTGACCAGGACACGAATTCTTGCAAGCACTTCCTTAGAAAAATCAGCTCTCTCATAGAAAATAGACAAGAAATATTGGTGATTATAATAAAAGTCTCAACTATACACATCAGAAAATTGAACTGAAAATGAATTTCTGTAAAGCCAATGTTTATTGTTTACACATAAAAAACAGTATTTACATTTATTTTTATCCTGCAGAATCCTGACGTGTTTTACAAGCTACATCCATGACTGAAATGCAGCTAACTCTGGATGGAGAGCAGTACAAGCATAAAAAATATAGCTCATCCTAGACAGAAGTATAAATGGGTATTATTTTCATTAAGGTTAAGACCTCTGGCAGTAGTTTACATCAAAGACAGAAATAGTCAAGAAAAAAGTCAGCCTAGAGGTGTATATGGAAAAGATTTTTTTTTAAATCAAAGAAATACTTGTCCCCAGAAGCAAAAGTAAACAACAACTGAACCAAAGTACATGCAAGCAGATATCTGCAAGAGTTTTTAAAATAGTGGACTAGTGCCTTTTTATGCTTCTTTAAAAGCATGCAAGATACCAATTTTTTGGGCTTCCTTGGCTCTGAGGACAGATTTGTTGGGAGATCACAGTGGATGTATATTAATTCTCACAGCTCAGTTCAAAGAGGGAAGGATCCTTAAAGTTTTTGTTCTTTTAAACTGGTGCTAAACAAAAGCAAAGAAATCTCAATAAATGTGGCTCGGATTTTTAAAGGTATTTAGGCATTGCTGGGCTGAGCACTCTAGCAGCTAAGTGGTTTAGGAACCAAAGTCTCATTAGCAAAAAAAAAAATCTATTGACAGTCAATAAATGCCTAAATTAAAAATGAAAGATAGGTTCCTAAATCAGGCAGGAGTTGCAAACGCTGGGCACAGCAATGTAAAAGCACACTTTTAAAAATCAGGGCCTGTGCCTATGAACCTCTTCCCTTTTCAGTTGCTCAGCTCTCATTCTCATTGCTTTCTTGTCATCATTTCAATAGCTCTCTAATTATCAGTCTTACAGACTAGATAGGATCTAATTTCTAATGTACAAAACAAGCTGAAAACAAAATCTTAACACATACATTTCAGGTCTTTTTTTTAACTACACAATGAAAAAACAAAGAAATGATACTTTTCCCTTCCCCATACAAGTTACCTTTAAACTAAGGAAGAATTTTTATTAGCTGGCAATAGTAGCAGCTTACCCCCTGATTGGCCAACAGCAAGCATGAGTAAAGTCATTAAAAAAACAAGTAGTCCAGTGTCACTTTAAAGACTAACAAATGTATTAGGGTATTAAATCATAAACTTTCATGAGCTACAACTCAATTCCTTTGCTGCAGAGAAAACAACAAAGAAAAAGACAGATACAGGATTATGACATCTGTGCTAATTA
The DNA here is from genome assembly GCF_052426305.1 of Pelodiscus sinensis. Classification (NCBI taxonomy): domain Eukaryota; kingdom Metazoa; phylum Chordata; order Testudines; family Trionychidae; genus Pelodiscus; species Pelodiscus sinensis. The sequence continues at coordinate 33,443,702 of NC_143058.1, forward strand.
AATCAGAATGGGTGTGGCTCCTCTCCAACAGTAGCAAGAAAGTGAGTAGCTGAATGGGAAATTGCCTATTTTAATGGGAAACCACTCCTTGGGTATGTCAGACTACATGCCTCTGCCGATAGAGGCATGTAAACTAGGCTACCCGACATAGTCAAAGAAGCCAGGATTTAAATATCCCCGGCTTCATTAAAATAAACATGGCTGCCACACTGTGCTGGCTCAGCTGATTGTCAGCACAGCAATCAAGTCAAGACACAGATCCGTCGACAGGGGAAGCCTTTGTCAACCGCTCTTGTAAACCTCGTTTCATGAGGCATAAGGGAGCAGTCGACAAAGGCTTCCTCTGTCAACTGATCCACCTCTTGACTCGCTCGCTGTGCCGACGATCAGCTGAGCCAGCACAGCGTGGCGGCCATGGTTTTTTTTTATGAAGCCGGGGATATTTAAATCCTGGCTTCTTTGACTATGTCGGGTAGCCTAGTTTACATGCCTCTGTCAGCAGAGGCGTGTAGTCTAGACATACCCCTTGGCTATGTCTACATTGGCATCCCTTCCGCAAAAGGGATGCTAATGAGATACATCGCAATTGCAAATCCGCGGGGGATTTAAATATCCCCCGCGGCATTTGCATTTACATGGCTGCCACTTTTTTCCAGCTTGGGGATAAGCCGGAGAAAAGCGCCAGTCTAGACGTGATTCTCCAGAAAATAAGCACTTGAAAGTAGGAATAAGAGATCCTCCGGAAAAGGGCTTATTTTCCAGAGAATCACGTCTAGACTGGCGCTTTTCTCCGGCTTATCCCCAAGCCGGAAAAAAGCGGCAGCGATGTAAATGCAAATGCCGCGGGGGATATTTAAATCCCCCACGGATTTGCAATTCCGACTGGTCTAATCTGCATCCCTTTTCTGGAAAAGGGGTGCAGTGTAGACACAGCCCTTGTGTTTATTTAGACCAGGGGTGGGAAACCTCAAGCCACCGAGGCTCAGCATTGGGAAGCACATGCTGATGCTCCAGCTCCCCACCACACACCTGCACACAAAATCTTGCTCTGGTGTGCAATGTGGGGAGTGTCTTTTTCCTTCTCAGTCAGGGGCTTCTCACTTGTGTGCAGCCCTCAACTGATTTTTCTGTAGGTCAGCAAATGCCTGACTCAAAAAAGATTCCCCACCCTAGACCTTGATTCACAGTGTCAGATCTGCACATGAATTCCATCTCAGCAGTTTCTCTGTACAGTCTGCTTTTAAAGTTTTTCTGTTTGAGAATCATAGAATACTGGGACTGGAAGGGACCTCGATAGGTCATCAAGTCCAGTCCCCTGCCCTCATGGCAGGACCCAGTACTGTCCAGACCATCCATGATAGACATTTATCTAAATACCTACTCTTAAATATCTCCACAGATGGAGATTCCACAACCTTCCTGGGCAATTTATTCCAGTGTTTAACCACCCTGACAGTTAGGAAATTTTTCCTAATGTCCAACCTACACCTCCCTTGCTGCAGTTTAAGCCCATTGATTCTTGTTCTATCCTCAGAGGCCAGGAAGAACAAGTTTTCTCCCTCCTCCTTGTGACACCCTTTTCGATACCTGAAAACCGCTATCATGTCCCCTCTCAATCTTCTCTTTTCCAAACTAAACAAGCCCAATTATTTCAGTCTTCCTTCATAGGTCATGTTCTCTAGACTTTTAATCATTCTTGTTGCTCTTCTCTGGACCTTCTCCAATTTCTCCACATCTTTCTTGAAATGTGATACCCAGAACTGGATACAATACTCCAACTGAGGCCTAATCAGCACAGAATAGAGCGGAAGAATGACTTCTCATGTGTTGCTCACAACACACCTGTTAATGCATCCCAGAATCATGTTTGCTTTTCTTGCAACAGCATCACACTGTTGACTCATATTTAGCTTGTGGTCCACTATAACTCCTAGATCCCTTTCTGTGGTACTCCTTCCTAGACAGTCGCTTCCCATTCTGTATGTGTGAAACTGATTGTTTCTTCCTAAGTGGAGCACTTTGCATTTGTCCTTATTAAACTTCATCCTGTTTACCTCAGACCATTTTCTCCAATTTGTCCAGATCATTTTGAATTATGACCTGATCCTCCAATGCAATTGCAACCCCTCCCAGCTTCGTATCATCTGCAAACTTAATAAGTATACTCTCTATGCCGATATCTAAATAGTTGATGAAGATATTGAACAGAACCAGTCCCAAAACAGACCCCGGTGGAACCCCACTTGTTATACCTTTCCAGCAAGATTGTGAACCATTAATAACTACTCTCTGAGAACGGTTATCCAGCCAGTTATGCACCCACCTTATAGTAGCCCCATCTATGTTGTATTTGCCTAGTTTATTGATAAGAATATCATGCGAGACCGTATCAAATGCCTTACTAAAGTCTACATATACCACGTCCACCGCTTCTCCCTTATCCACAAGACTTGTTATCCTATCAAAGAAAGCTGTCAGATTGGTTTGACAGGATTTGTTCTTTACAAATCCATGCTGGCTGTTCCCTATCACCTTATGGCAACTTGCAAGTCCAAAACTACGTGCCCGGGGAGGTTAAAGTGCTCCCCACTGGCTTTTGGATGTTGCCATTCTTAATGTCTGATTTGTGTCCATTTATTCTTTTGCATAACCATAGTCTGATGTATTCAGCAGAGAGGCATTGTTGGCACATGATGGTATATCTCACATAAGTAGATGTGCACGTGAATGAACCTTTGATTGGTATAGCTGATATGGTTAGGTCTCACGATGGTGTCACTAGAGTAGATGTGTGGAGAGAGTTGGTAACAAGGTTTGTTGCAGGGATGGGTTCCCAGATTATTGTTTTTGTTGCAAAGTGTGAAGTTGGTAGTGAGCCTCTGGTTGGGGGCTGTCTGTAAGCAAGGAATGGCTTGACTCCCACAGTCTGTCAAGTGTCTAGACTACATGGCTCCGTCAGCAGAGCCATGTAGATGAAGCAGGATGACAAAGGGAAATGAAGCAGCGATTTAAATAATAGCCGTTTCATTTAAACCAAAATGGTCGCCGCGCCGTGCTGATCAGCTATTTGTCGGCACAGCATGGCACTCTAGATGGAGATCTAGATATGACTTATGAAGAGAGGCTGAGGGACTTCGGTCTGTTTAGTCTGCAGAAGCAAAGAGTGAGGGGGGATTTGATAGCAGCCTTCAACTTCCTGAAGGGAGGTTCCAAAGAGGATGAAGAGAGGCTGTTCTCAGTAGTGACAGACGGAAGAACAAGGAGCAATGGTCTCAAGTTGTGGTGGGAGAGGTCCAGGTTGGATATTAGGAAAAATTATTTCACTAGGGGGGTGGTGAAGCACTGGAATGGGTTACCTAGGGAAGTAGTGGAGTCTCCATCCCTAGAGGTGTTTAAGTCTCGGCTTGAGAAAGCCCTGGCCGGGTTGATTTAGTTGGAATTGGTCCTGCTTAGAGCAGGGGGCTGGACTTGATGACCTTCTGAGGTCTCTTCCAGTTCTATGATTCTATGATCTGCCAACAAAGCGTTCTGGGGTCGGTAGATCCCCGTCTAGACTGCCGCGCTGTGCCGACAAACAGCTGAAAGGCACAGCGCGGCGGCTGTTTTGGTTTACATGAAACGGCTATTATTTATATCACCGCTTCATTTTCCTTTGTCGTCCTGCCTCATCTACATGGCTTTGTCGACGGAGCCATGTAGTCTAGACGTACCCTGAGAGCAAGGGATCATCATCTATGATAGGTTGTAGATCCTTGAGGATGTGCAGGAGAGGTTTTCGTTTCAGCCTGTAAGTGATGGCTAGAGGCATTCTGTTACTTTCTTTGTTAGGTCTGTCCTGTAATACTTGACTTCTAGGTATCCGCCTGGTTTTATCAATCTATTTTTTCCCACTTCTCCAGGTGAGTATTGTAGTTTTAAGAATGCTTAATAGAGATCCTGTAGGTATTTGTCTCTGTGTTGAGGGTTTGGGTATCTTAGGGCTTGACTTTTCAAATGTACAGACCCCTTTTCAATCTATTAAAGTTTTAAGAACCCCCAAACAATATAGCTGTTTTCAAACATTCCATTACTTGATAATCATTTGAAATGTATAAAAGTTAATGTTATCTAAACAAATATAGTAGTATTGAGAGATAATACAGCATGTCCACATTGAAATGTAATAACTTTGAGGTGACATATATTTTTATTGGCTCCACCGATCCATATTTGCTAGTGGCCCAACTAAACCCCTCCCACCACCATTCTAAGCTTTTGAATGGTTAGAGCAGGGTGACATATTCAAAAGAGAGAAAAAAATGGTAAAAAGTGACTGACCTGTTTACAAGCCGACACCAAATTACAGTCGCCATTTGTCAGCTTCAACGTGGGCTGAGGGACGTGCAGACTGCATGGCAGAGAGCTTCTCAGCTCCTATTGGCTGCTGTTCACCTGCACTGCTTCCTCAGCTCCTGTCCCCTCAGTCCTCTGCCCATCCACAAAGTGAGGTGGCTCTTGTGGCCAAAGGGAGCTCTGGATCTGCTAGCTCCTCAAAGGTGGAACATCAGGAGGGTTGGGGGCAAGAATAGAACTTTGGGAGCATGAGAGGAGTGGAGAGGAAGCAGCCGTGCGCACTGAGTCATGGCTTGCTTTGATCCCGTTCCCTGGATTCTAAGGGAGCAAGGGGAAAGTGCTTGCATCCTGTGTACGCCTCTTACACACCAGCCAGGCATGAGAGGCATGCACAGCATGCAAGCACTTTCCCATCGCCCCATTAACATCTGGAGAATGGGATAAAAAGCAAGCCGCAACCTGGCACACATGGCTGCTGCCCCGCCTCCTACCATGTGCTCTGGGAGGGATGGGGAGAACCCTTTCTAAAACTTTATGCAGACCTCCTGCAGTGCTCTCATAGACCACAGGCTGGGAACCACTGGTGTAGAGAGCTTCTACATCCATAGTGACTAGGAATTTTTTTCAGGATGATTACCAATGGATTGTAGTTTTTTCAGGAAGTCTGTGGTGTTTTGAAGATAGCTGGGAGCATTAGTAACATAAGGCCAGAGGAGGGAGTCAATATAGCCAGCAGTATTGCTGTAGGAGAGCCACTGCCTGAGATGATGGGTCATCCTGATTCCCAGAATTACAGATTTTGGGTAGCAGATAGAATATCCCTGGGTCTAGGCTCTAGGGATACGGCTATGAGAATTTATTCCTGTACTTTTCCCAGTAGTTGCTTGGGTAGATGGTGTCGTTCCTTCTGGCAAACTCAAGTGTTGAAGTGTCTTGTTAAAGAAGGTCTAGAGCTGCCCTAACTAGTTCTAAATTGGTCCTCAGGGTATTACACAGTGTTGCCAACTTTTGCACAAAAATCACACAAAACCGAACATCCTTTATCCGACCATTTAAAACAGCTTTTTATTCCATGGCAGATCTACGTCTTACTCTGTAGTATTAAGGCTACTTCTGTACTACAAACCCTGTCGTGGCACAGCTGTACCACTGCAACATTGTAAGATCTCTGGTAGCTGCTCTAGAGACCTCACCCATCAGCAAAAGAAAATCATCCCCAATAAGCAGCAATAGCTGTCATCGGAAGACTCTCTCTCAACAACTCAGTGCTGTCCATGCCGACACTTCTGTCAGCAAAGCTTAGGTCACTTGGGGTGAGGAGGGTTTCATGTCCCGACTGACAAAAGTTTTACTCAAAAAGTGCTAGTGCAGACATAGCCTAAGTCTTAGCGCACAGAGTTTTTGCACTTGTATAATTATTTCAGTCAGGGCTGTGATTTTTTTAAAAGCTATGTAGTTGTAACAGTACAACCCACAGTGCTATCTCTTATTTCTCTTTCCATACAAACTCAACTCTTTATAGTCCCAGACTTAGCATAGCTACGATTATTAAGATTGTCTCCATACTAACCACTTTTAAGGCTCTCAAGGTAGTAATTCATTTTAATAGTACATTGCTTTGTGTGAATAGCTCAGTACTTAGTTCTTTGGTTTCTTTCCCTTTCTTTAAATACATAAAGAAGAGGACAGGAAAAAATATTAAACAAGAATATGTAAGGTAAACCTTTCTAGCCAGGCACTCTTGGGACCTGACTAGTGCCAAAGCAGAAAATTTCTTGAACCAATATTGCCTATCAGCATTACTAACACTTCCACTGCTTACTGGGTTCTTAAACATTTGAGGAAAATTAGAGCTAAATAACAGCACAGAACATTGGGAGCCCGCCAGGTCTGGTGGCTGTAAACACATCCATGATAAGCAGACATCTAGCTAACTAAAATTATGCCGGACCATGGATTTTGCTGGACCAGAGTGTGCCAAATTAAATAGGTTCAACCTGTATAAACTATATTTGTGCATATACTATCTATATCTATATACACCCAGGCTGTGTCTGGACTGGCAAGTTTTTCCGCAAAATCATTTGCTTTTGCGGAAAAACTTGCCAGCTGTCTACACTGGCCGCTTGAATTTCCGCAAAAGCACTGACGATCTCATGTAAGATTGTCAGTGCTTTTGTGGAAATACTATGCTGCTCCCGTTCGGGCAAAAGTCTTTTTCCGAAAGACTTTTGCGCAAAAGGGCCAGTGTAGACAGCAGAGATTTCTTTTCCGCAAAAAAGCCCCTATCGCGAAAATGGCGATCGCGGCTTTTTTGCGAAAAAGCGCGTCTAGATTGGCCACGGACACTTTTTTGCATTCTGTTAAAAGCATTTCCGGAAAATCATGCCAGTGTAGACGTAGACCCCGAAAGACATACACATTATACACACACCTACACACCCACTTTCACATCCCTAGTTTGAACAGATCAGTATATGTATGTACAATGTATGAAAAACACTTTCATTCTTATTGTTAATTACCTTGCACAGTTAGTAATTTCTAACTTGTATTATGCATAAATATATGTGGTAGTGTAACTTCCGGTTACATGCAGGCTCCCGGTTATGCGTGGAGAGCTGGCTTAAAAGCTGGCTTCACACATACACCGGCTCCCAGGGAGCCAACTGCCACCTAAGTCTTAGTGCACGTATAATTATTTCAGTCACGGCTGTAATTTTTTTTAATTCAATGTAGTTGTAACAGTACAACCTCTAGCATGAATGCAGATATATGTATACAAAGGTGCCCACAGTGCTATGGCTCATTTCTGTTTCCATACAGGCTCAATTCTTTTCAGCGATTAGTTACACAATTACTTGCATTTTAACATCCCTAGTTCAAACTACATATTTTCTCCTTGTTCGGTATTTTAAAATTATTATCATTCAGCTTATTGATAACACTCTGCAGTACAGAAAAAGAGTGAGAAAATTCAACCTCAAGATTCATTATGTTTGTGGCTCCCTATAGGCACATCTACACAGCAAGGCTAATGTTGAATTAAGCAACGAAACTTCAGCTACATCAACTGCGCAGCTGAAGTCGAATAGCTTAATTCGGCTTTTGGCGCTGTTTACACAGCAGGAAGTCAAAGGGAGAAGACTCTTCCTTCAACTTTCCTTACGTGAAATGAGGGTTACAATGAGTTGGAGTAAGAAGTCCTCCAACTCGACATTATTTTGAAATAACAGCTTGTAGTGTAGATGCACACTATGTTATTTTGGATAATGTTAGTTATTCCAATATAACACTGCTGTGTAGATATGCCCTCTGACTGCAGTCCTGTGGCACAGAAAGATTGTCATGTGATTAGCTATGTTGAAGCACTCTTTCATAATAAACAGATTTTTTCTTTAGGTATTTTGATACGTGTATCTTATTTGACTATTCTCAAGAGCTCTTATTTCACTCTCTCTCAAGAGTGGCTTGTCTTGCCTCTCACACAGAAAGCTAATAAATACCTATTCTGAAGAAAAAGCTATTTTGGACAATTATTGTGCACCTTTTCCCAACTGCGTAAACTCAGGTGACTCCACTCCACCAACTGAAGATCTATCTGCTCCTGTATGTTTATTTTACACACATTTTCTCATATATACTCACAGAGAACAGCATCCACAAAAACACCCATGCCTTTCATAATAGCAGCAGGAGTGATCTTGTAGTTTTCACTTTTTATAATTAATTCCCATAAAGACAAAAACTTGATTAAAAAACCCCAATTAATGTTGCTCATGAGACACATACCCTCACTCTCTTAAAAGCAAGAAAATATCTAGGGGAGGGATCATTTTTTAATAAATACATGATATTCACTTCTAGTCACCCCAAATTCCCAAGTTGCTTTGGAAACATGGTGCAGTGCAATATACATACATTCACACCTAAGCCAGCCTGCAACTTCAGCTCTAAAGTATCCCAACTTGGCACACACCCATGGATCACAAGCCTGTGATGTCCACATTTTTCTGTGTAAGTCTGAAATTTTGCGGCAGGCAGCCAGCCAAACACACACACGCGCACACTTCGCTTCAAACCACCTTTTGCAAACCAGGCGGGCTGGCATGTGCAAACCCTTGCTGCATGCAGCAGGCAATTGTTCTTAAGGGCACAAACTTCCCTGGTACTATCCCAGTTGTGGGCCCAACACGGCAGGCTAATCGCTCTGGGCTGGCTATTCCGTATACATCCGAACGGCCCTATCTCTGCTGCACGCAAGCTGATAACGAAATGCTCCTTACACGCCCGCCACACAGGGGCTGTCGGCGCGAGGCTTTGCACAGACAGCGGAACCAGCAGCGCGAGGCGAGCCCTGCCCCGGGGGCGCGCGAGGCCCGGGCTGAGCCTGCAGCAGACCCGGGCAGCGCCCGCGAGCTCTGCGCGCACCCAGCCCGCCGGGCAGGTGCAGCAGCGCCCGGGCTCGCCCCCACGTACCTGAGCAGAGCAAGGCGGCGGCGGACAGGAGCAGCAGCGCCCGCCTCATGGCCGCGATGCGGGGCTGAGGGCGCGCAGCGGCCAGGTGCAGCGGGGCTCCCGGCGGTGGCTGCCCCCCGCCCCTGCTGCCAGCTGTGCGCCTAGCGCTCCGCGGTCTCCACTGGTCGCAACATCCCGAGCCGGGGGAGGGCTTCCCCGCCAGCTCCTCCCCGCCCCGGCACACCTTCCCGCCCTGCCCGCTGCCAGCACAGAGCATCTGTGTCACCGCCTGCCATGCGCAGGGGCGGGGGACGGGGAATTGTCCGGGCCGGGGGGTGGAGGGGGGAAGCTCGCTGCCCTCCAGAGCCGTGTCGCTCTGCACGCTCCGTGCGGCTGCTGGTAGGCGGCTCCCCGGCGCTAGCGCGCGGTGCTCGGGGCGCCCCTCTCCCTGGCTGTAAAACACGGTTCTAGGCTTTGCAGAGTGACACCCCCTCCCGCGTAAGAATCTGGGGACTTGGCTTCAAAACAAGTAGCGCTAGAGATCGGGCAGCCCCTTTCCTACCGCAGCAGCCAACTTCTCCCGCGCCCGGCGCTGGGCCCCCTGCTGCTGGCTCCTCAACTCAAGCTGGGCGCCCGCTCCCCAGGGACCGGTGGGGAAACCAGAGAGCGGCCCTGCCCCTGCATGCGGTGTCTGCGACCAGGCGCAGCGGTAGTTGATTCAGCGCGGCTGCGGGGCAGGTGTTAGAGCAGCCGCAGCACTGGACGCTTGTCCGCTGTGCTCGTAGCACCCCCTAGGTCGAGCCCTTAGCCACTGAACCTGCCATTGCTGGCTCCCGCGAGTGGCAAAGAGACACTTCCCCACCCCCTTCCCCCTAAAGTCCTCTACCCACAAAGGCCCGGTTGTTATTTAACCGCGCTTTGACAATCACGTTAGTTTTAGTGTGTATAGGACTCCGGCCTAATTTTGCTGGGGGGCAGCAGTCAGGCGGCCTAGGCTGTACTTGCTTCTCCTGTGAATTAATAGCCATTCCAAATGTGATGGGTTCTTAATCCGTGGAAGGCCAGGACCATCCTTGGCATGCACAAAAACATGTCAGAGTCTAAGTACCAGCTCCTAATCTAACCCACCCATCCGCCTCTCTGGCAGCATAGCACCCTTGTACCTGCCTTATCAAGGACTCTTCCTTGTAAGCAGCAAGGGCTGGAAGTAATTCCATGGGAAAGACAGCCACTGCTTTGCTGTCAGTGTCTCATCCACAGCAGGTGAGTAGGTTAAAATTAAATGGAAAGATAATCAAAACCAGGTCATCAGCTATGGCTTGAGACTCAGGGAAATGTAAGGAATTAGTTAAGTCAACAGACTGAGGAACTTAAAGACTTAATTGTGGAGGGAGAGGGAGGAGTTGGAATTTCCTTCAACGAGTTGTACAAAATGTATCCACAATTTGCATTCCAAGCAAGAAGAAAAATCATGTATGGAAAGGCTTCAGCCCCATTTGGGTAAATAACCATCCCAAAAAGATTATTAGGAATAAAGCCTCCTGTAGGCCAGTGCTTACAGATTGTGATTGACTGGTCCATCCTGGTAAGTTTCCTCTGGCATTTGTGATCTCCAGTCGTGGAGCAGAGTTGCTGCCTGGGCAGGAGGTGTAGGTAGAGCTGGGAGAGCCAACCTCCCCTTTCCTACCTCTTGGGATGTGGCTCAAGCCTCCCAGCCCCAGAGCACAGTAAAGGAGGGTACTAGGGGTCTATAAGTCTCCACTGCAAGTATCCCTACAATGGGTGTTCTGGAGGTAGACTGGCTGGGAGCAGGCTGGCCGTTTGGGAAGGCAATACCTTCCCCTACCTGAGATACCCACTAACCCCAGGCTGCTGCTAAGTCTAACTCCCAGCCTGCTACAGCCCCATGCCGCTGGCCCACTCCTGGAAGTGGCCAGCATGGCCCTCCATGGGTGGGTGTGGAGTGAAAGAATGAGTCTTGGGGCTCAAACAAATCCACCCCACATCTGTCATTGGCCAGTAATGGAATTGTGACCAATGGGAACTGAAAGCGTGGTGCCAGTAGAAAGGGGTGCAAAGCCATAAGCCCCCTTCACCTCTGGGACCACTGGAGCACATTGGCCCCTTCTGGAAGCAACACCAACCCAGGGCAGGCAGGGAACCTGCCTCAGCCTTTCTGCACTGCAAACTGTAGTAAGTGATGCCTGGCAGGAAACAGCATGCCCCCTCCTATAGCCACACTCCATACCTCCTCCTGGATCCTGAGCTCCCTGTCCCAGCCCGACCTCACTCCTAGAGCAAGCACCTCATACCCCCCTTCTGTATCCCCAAGCTTCCTGCCAGTCCTGAATCCTGTCCCATACCCCAACCTAATGAAAGTGAGGAAGGGAGAGTGGATGAAGTTAGTGGGGAAGGGGCAGGGCTCAGAAAGGGGCATGGTAGATTTTGGGTTGCTCATATTCAGAAAGTGATTTGGGGCATAGAAAGGTTTGCTATAGGGAATGGGAAAAGGCAGTGATCAGCAAAGGAAGCTATCTGGAGTAGGTCAGAACATGTAAGAATAAAGTCAGAATTGCTAAAAGTCAAGCTGCATCTTGCTATTGCAAACAGCAGCTTAGTCTCCTGTGGGTTGTAATATTTCGTTCTAAATTTGGTTGTTGGACTTAGTGCGGACAGGGGGTCAGACTAGATCTGTTGATGCCTTCTAGCCTTGAACTCAATGAATCTATATGCAATCTTTGCCTTAGGCCACCTACTCCTCTCACTCTGTCCTACAGCATGGACCTTCTAGCAGCAGCACACCTGCTGCACAGTGAAGACACACACTTAGCACTGACATGAATCACCTCTACCTTACTGGGGAGTCTGAACAGTTAGCTCCTCCATGCATGGATCACAAGGCGACAATGTAGGCCTATGATGTTTAATTTTGTGCAGATACTTATCTCCCAGTCATATTGCATTGACTTGTAATCATATTTTTAGGTCATCATAATCATTGCCACAGCAACTATTAAGAAGCCAAACACTGGCATAAGATATCTACATTAGAGTGATCAGTAGGAAGTTACACTCACCAGTGGGACCTCCTCTAGTAAAACAGCCAGCAAGATGTAAGCTACAAAGACAAGAAAAGAAGGGGAAAAACACATTTTAAAGCAAAGCTTGACCGAGTAATACTGTATTTTAGGCTTAAATATTCCCTTTCATAACACAGGATCCCCAAAACATCATATAAATAAAATATATGCACATTATGCATAACATTTCTAACACAGGCTAAAGCAATAGGTAGCAGGTTCAGAACAAACAAAATAAAGTACTACTTCACACAACACACAGTCAACCTGTGGAACTCCTTGCCAGAGGATGTTGTGAAGGCCAGGATCTTAACTGAGTTCAATAAAGAGCTAGATAAATTCATGGAGGATAGAGCCATCAATGGCTATTAGCCAGGATGGGTAGGAATGGTTTCCTTAGCCACTGTTTGCCAGGAGCTGGGAATGGGTAATAGGGGTGGGATCACTTGATGATTACCTGTTCTGTTCATTCCCTCTGGAGGCACCTAGCACTGGCCACTTTGAAGTAGGAATAAGAGCCTCCGGAAAAGGGCGCTTTTTCCGGAGGATCGGGGCCAGTGTAGACGCTCTTTTCCGGCTTTTTTAAAAGCCGGAAAAAAGCGGCGGACATTTTTATTTAAATCCCCCGCGGATTTCCCTACTACGATAGGTGAAATTAACATGCCCCTTCCGGAAAAGGGGCCAGTGTAGACGAGCCCCACAAGTTTCCAGAAGTGTACACAATACTGGAAAGAAATAGCAAAGAGGAAGCTATGAAAACTGAATAGTTTTTTTTAAAAAAAAACATTTGAATTTGTACAGATTACTGGAGAAAAGGATCTTAGGTTAGTTAGTGGACATAATTGTAAGGAACCTTTGTTTTGTGTCTCTTTAATAAGACTTTGCTTCTGGCATCACAGTACCCTTAACACTATACAGTATTAGCTCAACTGGAAAAAGGACTACCTACCTACTGAATCACCAGCAGCTACAACATCCCACTCTCCCTACCTTTAATATCATCAATTCACAGACACTTACCTTCCCTCCTCCCCCTCGCCCCCCTTCTGTTCTGCAATGTGATTTGTCCTTTTCATATTTGTTCATTTTTTTAATTGTATCCTTTGGTATATATGGTTGTGACTACTTTCTTCCACTATTTGATCTGAGGAAGTGGGTCTGGCCCACGAAAGCTCATCATCTAATAAACCATCTTGTTAGTCTTTAAAGTGCTACATTGTCCTGCATTTTGCTTCAACTACCCCAGACTAACACGGCTACATTTCTATCACTATCCTACAACACTGTGATTTAGGAGGATCACATAGGAGGAACCCAGCCCAGCTTATCAAACTTAACTAACAAAGATCCTAGGCCAAGGTGACATATCTTACATGCTACATAATCTGTTGCAACTGGTGTAGTGTTCTGAAATATGCTTAGCCACCAAGTTTTGTGCAGCTCCATCTGTTGCTTTAAGCAAATTTAGAGTTAATTTGTATACATTTGCACAAAAACTTCCATTTATAGCCAGCACACATTGCTTCAAGGGATATGCCATGAAGCTGTATAAGCTATGACTGGAGTAACTCAAAGGAAACGTGTAGCTGATGTAGGAAGGCAATAGCAGGATAGATGGGGGACACTTTGTGACAGTGATAGTGTAAGCTGGCAGTGGAGGAGTTCCTTGAGCTGTAGGGCTGGATGTCTGTTGAATGCTTGTAGCTACTGGATTGCTTCAGATGGTTTCCTAGCTAGTGAGTGGGATTCAGAGGTTTTGGGTGGGTCTGCTGGAGAATGATGGTGGTAAACTGCTGGGGCTACTGCAAATAAGATATTCTGGGTTACCGAGTAGGTCACCGGGTGCCACTATCAAGAGTTGGCTGGATGCTGGGGATGCAGCCAGTGTCTTTTGATGTGTTTGCTTAGGGACAGCTTGGTAAACCGTGATGCAGGAGAGGTGAGGAAACCTGATACCAGCGCTGAGTCCAATGTTCCCTGTAAGCTAGGCACTTGTGCAGCTGCTTAGCTGATATGCAGAGCACCCACAGCTAGGCTTTGTGTTTCTATTGGTGGTGCACCTTTGCAAATGCCTCAGTGCACATAAAATGTATTCTGCATGTGGATGTGAAAAGTCCACATATGGATCAAAAAGATTAGAGGGCACATTGGTTGAGTCCCTTGGGTGGTGCTGCTACTGACACCCTTCCTCTGGCCACTGTCACATGTGAGTTCCTTGGATCCAGCAACTAAACAGCATGAAAAAAAAGTCTCCTTGCTGCCTACTCAGCACATGGTGGTGCAGATTCAATCTGATTTACAGAAAGGCATAACATGGCTTTCAGATCTGCCAGTGTCATAGTGGTGCATGTTGTTCCTTGTCTTGGTTAGCTTTATTGGGTCCATATGCATGGAGCACAACCCAGATTAAGCTAGTCATCCACTCTGAACCTCATGTTCAGAAGAGTAGGCGTATTATAAAACAGGAATTTCCATAAAATATAACTTTAAATCGATTCCTTTGTGTAACTGGTATTATACATTAGCTTCAGCTAAATCTCCTCAGAAAAAAGAAGGGTGGTAGCAGTGGAATGACAGTATAACTTCAGAACAATAAATGCTAGTAGGCATGTGAGCTACACACATGTAGTCCTGTTCAGACAAAAAATGTTTGAAAAAAGAGTTAGCTGCTTTACTGAAAGCAGAGGGTCAAAGTACAGAAGACAATTTAGACTGAAAAGAGCATGACTGAGTCTAGTATTTAAACAAAAATCTCATAACAGAGTAACAAAATAATAAAATGGCTTTTGGGTTCAAACTTTGGCCAACTGAAATGCAAAAGTGAGGTTGTGGCATCTGATAACTCCAAATGTTGGAAGGACAGTCTTAAAGTATGAATATTATTTCCATGCTATTTTCATTTCAGGCTCTTGGTATTGCTGAAATCTGAGATTGTTCAGACCCAAATCCAAAATTTCTAATTTCACCACATCCTACCAAGATGTAATTGTATCTTATTTCATGCAGCACTGGACAAAGAATAGTGAAGATCTTTGACTGAAAAAAGGAGAGATTTAAAAAAAAAAGGAAGTAAAATTTTTTGATTCAGAGTTTTTTAAATTAAACATTTCCTCTTTTGTTTTAAAATAATATTTTGGTTTACATCTTTCAGCTATATATTAATATTTTTCATACCCTCCATTTAATCACAGTGTCTTATGCAATTTAGCATCCCTAAAGTGTTATCTACAACTAACATCTTTCAGATCATTAATAGAAGTGCCTAATTAAACCAGGCCTTACACCAGTGCCTGTAGCACTTCACTGTACATCCCTTCTTAAATCAATACAGGTTGAAACTCCCTTGTCCTGCACCCTTGGGACCTGACTTAGTCCTGAACTAGGGAATGTGCTGGACCAGTGGAGGTCAATGCCAAAAAATATTGAAAATTTTCATTTTGTGAGAAATTTAACATTTAATTTTTATTCAGAATACAAACAGATTCTCTGCAAAATGGAAATTTCAGTGCACATACAATTCTACCCCCGTCAAATCTCCTTGTCATCATCCCATATCTCTTGACATCTCAGATATACCTTGTAAAAGGAATGGTAATGTTCTTTCATACTAACATGAGTATATGTGCATCTGCACAAGTTTATAAGTAGAGCTGATCAGCATGGAATTTCCATTCTGTAGAAAATTCTGACATTTCAGAACATAATCCATTTCATGTCAAAGAAAAAATTTCAAATCTTCTCACGATATGAAATTCCAGAAAAATATTTCATTACAATACAAATATTACAATAAAAATTTTGCTATGTGAAGTAAAAAAATAATAATAATCCAAATAACACTGCTGAAACTAAACATTTCATTTTCCCATAAATAATAGGTTACAAAGAAACATTTCAATTTAAATGAACCTGCCTTCCCCTTTTGTAAAAAAATATAAATATTCAACACTAGCTGTACTTCTGAGTTATTGGTCTGTTTCAATTGCCTACTTTGTGCTGGTAAACTAGGTCACTTAGGCATTCATACTTATCAACAGCCCTATTTTGGATCAGCCCAGACATTCCTTACCTATTCTCAAGGACCTGGGAATGAAACCAAACAATGCACAACACAAGTACAGGCAGTCCCCGGGTTACATGGATCCGACTTACATTGGATCCCTACTTACAAACGGGGTGAGGCAACCCCGCACTAGCTGCTTCCCCCCAGCAGACAATGGAGACGTGAAGCTAGCGCCCCTTCCCCCCTTCCCCACCCAGCAGACCAGGGAGACGCGGAGCGGCTTTTCTCAGAAGACACCTCAGCTTGAGAATAAAGGACTGAGGGAAGTGAGGTGTGGGAGAATAAAACTGAGCTCTGGAGAAATGTTTGGCTAGAGTTTCCCCTACAATATGTACCAGTTCCGACTTACATACAAATTCAACTTAAGAACAAACCTACAGTCCCTATCTTGTACGTAACCCGGGGACTGCCTGTAATTGGAACATAATACATTTCAAATAATGAATTATGTGCATATCAATTGAAAAACTGATCTTCCCACTGATCAATTGATTACTTATGAATGAAAATTAAAGATGGGCCTGCAACAAAATTCTTAAGCTAAAATTTCCCCTAAATTTAGACATGAATTTTGCAGATCTGGCTCTACTCTCATAACTATGAAGCAAGATAAAAGGTGATAATGTAGTTATGAACCAACAAGGTCAACTCACCCTCTTGGTCAGCCAGAGAACCACAGATTATTTTAATTAACATGGCGTGGGGGTAGGAGGAGAAAATGTGTCTCAACCTATAATATGATGAATGGAGGCTAAATATAAGACCACTTCAGTGTGTGTATCTATCTGTTTTTCTTATGCCTTTTCCTATTAGTTGTTTGCGTATATCAGTATATAATACATTCATTATAAATAAATTAAGCTAGAAAATTCACTGTTTTGACTATGCTGATCCTCATTAAGTAGTCTTGATCAAAGTCCACTATCTGGAGAGAGTTATTGAGTATGTAATTTAAAGGTCACACAGTACTAAGAATCAAAGCACCCTAATGGGAGCTGATGGTTTCTGTCAACAAACCCATAGTACGGCATTGGCTTTCAGCCATTTTGTTATGAGTTATACATAGTATTTTTATTAGCAAAAGGACTTGAAAACATGCTGCATTTTACAGGTTAAGGTCTTAAATGCACAAACTTTCATGTGTAATTTATGATATTTTTTGCTTCTTTAAATAAACATCTAAATATTTTAATTGAAAGCATAGCATTTTAGATGGTGAAAGTAATAAAATGTTTTCATTGAATCTTCAGAAAAAGAAATTTCAGTAGACATGAAGAAGTAAACAAGTATAATGAAAGAGTCATTCCTAGACCATTACTGTAAGGTCAGTGGACTTGTTTGTTTGATCATCATTGTTGTTTGAAATAATTAAAGAATGTTAGGTTAAACAGATCCTTATTGAGTTTTTGATTCTGATAAGTGGTAACTATGAAGTAAAATATTCCCTTTTTCAGGCTGATATAGGATAGTACTACCATGAAGAAATCTATATTCTTTAACTAACATACATTAATTTGAACCATGCTGGTTTAATTCTTGCATGTGATTATTTTTTACACAAGCAAATGTTAAAAGTTAGACAAATTAGAAAGCTAGAAACTTGGTTAATACTATAGCAGAAGAGAACTAAAATATAAACATAACCCAAAAGTACTTCAATTTAACATTTAAGTTTAAATACAAGATAGATGCCCCAACTGCCATTGTACAGTTGATTAACGTGAAATAAGATATGTAAAGTAGCAAGACAGCTTCCATGTCAGCCCCTGCATAAATTAGAAAATGATTAAGGAGTACACACTTGAAAGTGTGTTCACTGTTTGATAGAAAGGCCTGCGTGTACTCAAAGTATCATGCAAGCCATCTTATACTTTTTCCTCACACAATATACTGCATCTTATATATTTGGTTTAGTATAATGTTGTTTTGCAGTTATGTAGGGATGAGAATTTGGGGGCAGGGGTTGTTTTTGTATTTTTAAACAGGTCAAATCTTCCCCCAATCAAGGAAATGTATGTCAAAAGCTAATTAAAAACAAAATTAAAACCAATTTACAAATCTAGACACAAAGGAAACAAAAGCAATTAATTCTTGAGGACAAGACTGCCATGCCATTCTTAATTAACTTTGGTGTGCCCTAGAATTACTAGTCAGATGGTCCTTAATCGGGTTCTGAGGGCAGTGGGTCATTTTGCACACATTATGTTGCCAAAAGCAGAACAAAGGGTTAGGCTTAACCTATAATTTCATTTCTTTTTGTGGGGGTCAGTTTTGCCTTTTTCCAGTACTTTATAGGAAATTTTAAGGTTTGCTTTATTTATGTTGAGAAGCTAAGACTGAAAGGACAGCAAAATAAAAATTGGGTCAGTGTTCAGCTTTGCCTCTGCCCTCCGCGTACAATGACTCTAGCCTAAGGAACCTATTACAAAGGCTTAGTTGCACATGAACTATTGTACTGTCAAAGTCTTTTGTCTGTGGATGTGTATCTACAATAGTGCAGGCTGAGTGCTAGTCAGCTGGACAATTCCACTTGATTGCTAGAGTTTCTGAAACAAAAGAACCTCTAATCAGTCCACACAAGCTGCTGTTAACTTTAATCCAGGGATGAAAGGAATTTAAATTTCTTACAGGTACTGTCCTATTGCAACCCATGTCCCTGCCAGCTCTTTAAATAGTTCTTTGCTGGCTTCTGCTGCAGCTCAGCCAGGTCTTGCCAGAGCAGTGCATCGGATCGCACTTGCTTACTTTCACCTCGCTTTCATCTCAGGGGCACAATGGGAAAATGCTTCCCTCATTAATTTCTTCTTATTCATAGCTGCCTTCTATTCTTTTTATACATGGAATAAGAGTTACAAGTTTTTCCTTCAATCCTTGAAGAACTGGTCTGCAAATATTCTAATGCATAAAGCACGGAACTAGCCCAGATCTTTCATACTTTGACTGCCAAACTGGAAAGCTTAATGAGATCTTCTTCCAGGAGTGTTTTTCAATCAATCATGATATCCATTCCTAAACTGTTCCACTTATTTTTTGGGATTGGTCGTGTCATCCTGAGAATTGTGATGAGATGCAGTGATACTGTTCTGTTATTACCCTGTAACTAACAATTTCAAACAATAAAAATCTTGACATGCACACGGTGGCAAATATTGACATGATACGCCTGCATATGGAGGGAGCAACTGGCCAAAACCCAAAGCTAAAATACTTTAATTTAAAATAGCATGATGATGCCTTATATTCCCATCCTCCTCAATGGGCTGTGGTCTCTGGCTGTACTACATCTTCCTATGATGCACCAAGACCAAGAAGATCAACACTTCCCAAATAAGGAAAATGTGATGCATCACAGAAGATTCAGATTAGAGAGCAGGGCTATCAAGAACTGCAGGCAGGATAGAACCAATTATCAGAAACAATTTATAGAACATGCCTCTATAAACATACCATGTTTTTTTATAAACTACACTTTTTTTATAAGATTTTTAGAAGCTACACTGTGTACTTGTTTTTAAAAAACTACAATAGGCAATACCAGATTGTATTGGTTCCTGCCAGCAAAGCACTTCTTGCTTATTGTATTCTTAGCATTCCACAATCTCTGATAGCAGCAGGATAATACAGTTATACAGTGGAATGACACACTCATGTATACTCAGTCTGATTTTTAGACAGTATTGAATGCTTACAAGTAAATTATCTTATATTCTTTTGATCTCAGAGAGAGAACCATGAATTGGTCTTCCTAGTAAAACATCTATGTAGACATTTAATGCATCTATGATAGTTAGTAGAACTGGTCAAAAAAAAACAGAATTCCTGTTCCATAGTAAATTCCAAAATGTAGAAGTTTATTTTCCTAGAACTAAAAGCCAAATTCTCATAACTCACTACAAATGAACATTCTGAACAACTGATTTGGGACCATTAAATTCTTCCATTTGAATAAAAGTAAAACATTGTTTTGATAAATACAAAATATTATAGTAAATAATACAAATATCAAAATCCATATATTCCCATTAAACTTTTCAATTTTAATAATATTACATTTGGTGAAAAACTGGTCCATTTAAAAAAGAAAAAAACAGCTCTAATTGTTAATTGTTTAGAATTATCTGCTGTTCCCCTGCCTAGCTAAATCAGAACCTGAAACAAAATAATGTGATAGTTTTTCCTATTTTCCTTAGTGACTCACTGACATTGTTTTTATTTAGGCATCAGGAGACGGTGTTACCTCTGAATAGCCTTCTTCACTGTTCCTTTTAAACTGGATAAGCAGGAATCATTGCACAATTTTCTATATTCTCTCATCTGGTTCATGAGAGCTGGTAACAACGTAAATAAGCGATCCATTAAATATTCAAATAGAAAGTGTCAATCTCAAGTGTACCAATAAGTGGTCAAAACTTCAAGATACCCAACACATCTAATTTTACAAATACAGGCAGTCCCCGGGTTACGTACAAGATAGGGACTGTAGGTTTGTTCTTAAGTTGAATTTGTATGTAAGTCGGAACTGGTACATATTGTAGGGGAAACTCTAGCCAAACATTTCTCCAGAGCTCAGTTTTATTCTTCCACACCTCACTTCCGTCAGTCCTTTATTCTCAAGCTGAGGTGTCTGCTGAGAAAAGCCGCTCCGCGTCTCCCTGGTCTGCTGGGGGGAGGAGGGGCGCTAGCTTCACATCTCCCTGGTCTGCTGGGGGGAAGCAGCTAGTGCGGGGTTGCCTCACCCTGTTTGTAAGTAGGGATCTGATGTAAGTCGGAACCATGTAACCCGGGGACTGCCTGTATAAACATCAGATGTAGATAATCAACATTATGGATAAGATGCAAGGACATTTGTGTCTAAAGTACATTAGCCCAGCAGAACTTTCTTGAAAATTCATCAGCCCAGCCACAAAACATTCTTGTAAAGAGTGGACAAGAATAAAAAACTAGTATTACTTGGTTCTCAAAAGTAACTCACCCAAGATAAGTTTACAATACATGCACATACACAAAAATAAGTCTAAAAAGTTATAGGAAGCACCACAAAGATCCTGACTTCGACATACATATTTGTTGTCCATTGTTTTTAGTGTAATAGCTCCCAAACATGTGTAAAACATGGATAAGAGACAAAGTTCCTGTCCTGAGATGTTCACAAATGTTTTTCCAACATGGCTCAATGACAGTGCTAACCAGACAGAGGGTACAGCAAGAAGAGCTCTGCTGTCTTCACCTTCTCCCCTCCTCTAGCACATCCCCACTGAAGCAGGCATAATTTAGCCCTATAAACATAATTCACTGCATCATCATCATCTCGCTGCCATTGAAAGGCACAAAGCTGTGAAGCTATGAACTAGCTTCAGCAGGGCATGGCACCACATTAATCTCACTCCTAATCGATAGGTAGGAGCACCAAGATTCCAACTGGACTCTGAGGGAGGGAGCGAGCTGAAAGGATTTTCTTGTATAAATTACATTATAGATACTCAAAGCAGTTACACAATGGAATGACACAGATCATAGGCATAATGTTATTGTTGAACAGTTGAATTTTCCTTGGGTAAGGTATGAAATTGCTGCTAAATGCAACTCCATAGTTTAGGAAATTGTCCTAACGCTGTAATTTTAATGACAAACATTCACATAGAGTGTCAAGTCTAGAACAATGAAATTTTCAGTCAATTTTTATACATCCATATTCCCTTTAAGGTAGTTGTGATCAAGTTATTGAATTATAATTGTAGCATTACTTTCTTTCATGTCTTGCTTTGGAAAATCTTTTAACTTAATACCACTACTCTCCCCAGTTCACACTCCTCTGTCCAACCATTGTATTTCTCCTCAAATCTATATAAACACCTAAGCTGACTGAAATATCTGTCTCCCAAAATAAGTCTTCCATCATAATTAGACATTGGGATATCGATCTTTCCCCCCCTCCCCAACATTCTATCACTTATTCACATATAAACTTTAATTTGGTTTCCTCTAACTGCAATACAGTTGAAGCCAGAGTTACCAACATCTTCAGAACTAGGCCCACAGTCACAAGCTGCCACTCTCCAACCACCCAGCTCTGAAAGCAGCAGCATGGAAGTAAAGGTGACATGGTATGGTATTTACACCCTTATTTCTGCACTGCTACTGGTAAGGCACTGCATTCAGAGCTGGATGCCCAGCTAACAGCCACCAGTCTACAGCCACCCAAATCTCTGTAAACTGCTTAGATGTAAAAGTGGCAATGCCACAACACACCCCAAACAACCTCGTGACCCCTTCCTTGCAACTCCCTTTTGGTTCAGGAACCTCAATTTGAGCCATGCTGGTCTCCCCCTGTGAAATCTGTAGAGTATATGGTAAAAGAACACAGACCAGATTTCACAGGGGGAGACAAGGTTTCATTGTCCATGCCACATTTCTCATGGCCGTGAATTTGTTAGGGCCCTAACTATGAAGAAGAAAATTCCTGCTTTTTAAAACGTCTTAGTTTAAATGAAACAAGCACAGAAACAGTTTCCTTACCTTAACAAATGTTTTTTAAACTTACCCTTTTTAGTAGTTTAATGTGTAATACAGCACTACACTGTATTTTATTTTTTCTTGTCTCTTCTGCTGCCTAATTGCATACTTCCTGTTCCAAATGAAGTATATGTTTGACTGGTCAATTTGTCAACCTCTAGTATTCAGTTTGTCAACTTCTGGTCAATTTGTCAACCTCTAGTATTCATAATTCTGAGTTTCCACTGTATCAGTAACAATTTGTAGTCAAGAAGGGTATGTCTACACTACAGAGTTTTGTCGGAAAAATGGCCGTTTTTCTGACAAAACTTGAGGAATGGCCCTATTGCAATCGCATTCTTTTGAAACTAAATTGAAAGAACAGAGGGGTTTTTCTGAGGTTGGTAATGCTCATTCTACAAAGCAGCAGCCTTTTTCTGAAAGAACTCTTTCAGAAAAAGGCGTGTGGGGACGGAGGTGAGGGTTTTTTTTTTCCAAAAGAGGCTACTTCCAGGAAATAGCACAGGTGCCCTGGTGGTCACTCCATACAAAGTAAACACAACTCCATAGTTCCTGTCTCCTGGTCCCTCTTAACTCTGCAGGCACCCTTGGATAAGCCTTGTGGCAGGAAGCTGGCTTCAGAGCAGCACCTCACCATGCAGCGCTCCCTGCCACAGGTATTGCCAGGCATGGCTGAGCCCCAAACCCCCCCCATGACCCTCCCGGCCCTCGCAGGGAGCAGCCCTAGGGGTCCCAGGACCAACCCAGGGGGAGCAAGAGGAGCACACCATCCTGGTCCGGGCCAGTGATCCTGACCCTCCTTGAACTGTGGGGCGAGGAGACCACCTTGCAGGATCTCTGGTCCAAGCACAGAAAGATGGATGTTTATGGCTAGATGGCCAACTCCCTGGCAGAGTGCAAACACCCAGCCCAGATCTTGGAACAGGTCCAGAATAAAGTCAAGGAGCTCCGCCAGAGATATGTTTGGGCCGCAGAGCGCAGCTCATGCTCAGGGGCAGGACCCCACACCTGTCCCTAGTACAAGGAGCTTCACCGGATCCTGGTGGACTGACCTGGAGACCCCCATTATCACCCAGCCGGAGGTCTTAATGGAGAAGCAGCAGAATGGCCAGACGGAGGAGGAGGAGGAGAAGACAGGCACCATCACCCTATCCCTTGAAGTGGTGCCGGTGACCCAGGACGTCTCCCAGGCCTCCTCAGACGCCTTTGGGGGGGGGGGGGGTCTTCAGGTGAGAGGTTTAACTATCACACAAACAGGGTGGGGGGGCAGTGTCACTCGGGCTGGACATCGTGCTGTGGTCCATGAATGTGCAACCATGTGCCACGTCAGTGTGCAGCATGTGGATGCAGCAGGCAGCCCCTGAGTATGCGTGGGATCCTGCTACCAGGCTCAGGGGAGGCCACAAACGTCCTGCCATGGGTGGGAGGGCGGCGGCCCAGGTCAAAGCAGGCTAGCCACAAGGGCACAGGCATGACCCCACACAGACCGAGGAGTGCCGCACACATGCGAGGCAGCAGCCGGTCCCGTAGACAGCGCTGAGAGCCGCACCTATGTGCGCGGACCCCAGGGAGGCCCAGGCTGCTCCCGGCTCCTTTGCCACCCATGAGGGGAATCCCACTGTGGCTGGACACTTCCCTTGCCTGCTTGTCTGTGGGCCGGAGGGGTGGGGGTCAGAAGAGGGCAGCATGGTACCCTGGGCATGTCGGGGGCCCTGTGAGGTGGGGCCCTGCTGTGAAAGCCACACGTGGCCTAGCTCCCAGGACATCCCTGTCCTCTGGGCCACGGACTCTTGGTCGCTGCTCAGAGGAGGGCACGGCCTCAGGGACAGCGTCTGCAGAGATGACTGACCACCTCTCCCTCTGTGTGTTCTCCACAGCCGGGACTGAGGGCCAAGGCAAACCACCACAGCCACCTTCCAGAGCCTGGGGGACCCAAAGGCGCACCAGGGTCCACGACGACCTCATGTGCCAGCACATCAGTGTCCTACACAATATCCACCAGACCCGGTGCACAAGGTCCGCAAGGACTTGGAGTGGTGGAACTGCTCAAGGGACCAGTTGATGCAGCGGTTTGACAACATGTGCCATCATGTTGCGCATGATGGTACAGCCGCCTAATGCTGCTGCTCCTGGCTTCCACTCTCCTGCCCCCCTTTCACCAGGTGATGTCAGCCCTGACCTTGCTCCCTGGTGGATGGCAACTGTCCTCAGCTGCTTGTTGCTGGTGTCTGCCCCACACTCCAGGAGGAAGGCCTCTCCCCTTCCTCTCCACAATGTTGTGGAGGACACAACATGCCGCAACTACCTCAGGGATGTTGTGCTCCCCCACATTGAGGCAGGTCAGCAGGCATTGGAAACATGCCTTGAAACTGCCAAAGGCGCACTCCACTTGGATTCAGGTCCAGTTCAGGTGGGCATTAAATTGGTCCCTGCTGGGATCCAGGTGGCTGGTGTATGGCTTCACCAGCCACAGCATGAGGGGGTAGGCCCTATCCCCCACGATGCACAGTGGCATCTGCACATCCGCAATGGAAAAGTCCCGGCAGGAGAAGAAAGAGCCCGCCTCTAGCTTGCAATACAGGCTACGGTTTCCGAACACTCAAGCAACCAACAAAAATGTCTGTAAAGTGTCCTCAGGAGTCAACCAGGGCCTGCAGCACCATCAAAAAGTAGCCCTTTAGATTTATGTAATGGACTGCTTGATGGTCTGGTGCACAGGTTGAGTTATGGATCTCATCAATGGTTCTGCCACAGTTCAGGACCCCAGGGCAGCAAATCTGGCCACAGTCAAGTCCAAGTCTCCCAGACGGACGACCCTCTGCAGCAGGATCAAGTTGATGGCTCTCACCACCTGCAGAGGGACACAAAGAAAAACACAAAACATAGAATGAGAGAGGGAGTGCCTGAGCCCTTGGGAGGTGCCCACCCTGCTCCCCTATCCCCCCAAACATCCCAGGAGACACCTCCTATGAGGCGGCTCCTCCCCAGAAGCAGGACTGTGTGAGGGCAGGACAGCACAACCCCCCAGGACTGGGCCTCCCCCCCCGACTCCCACAGCCCCCGACCCCCCTTTCCTGAGGGTCCCCCTTATCCTACACTCATCCCCCTATCTCCCCGCAGGGACTGCAGCCCCAGAGTGTCTTACCTCCATGAGGAGAGCCCTGGCAGCCAAGTTCCCCACCGAACTGGCTGCCCACCAACTGGTAGCTGTCAGGGGTGGCAAGCTTCCAGAAGACTATTGCGACCTGCTTCTCCACGGGGATGGTGGGCTGCAGTGTTGTATCTCCAGAGGGCAGGGGTGAGCCAGGTATATAGCTCCAAAAAGGTGGCCTTCCTCATGGAGAAGTTTTGGAGCCACTGCTGGTCATCCCACCGCTCCATGATCAGCTGGTGCCACCAGTTGGAACTTGCGTTGAGCCTCCAGAAATGCCCCTCCACAGTGGGGTACAGTTGCCAGAGTGTAGCAGCCACACCCACAGAGAGGGTCCCCAGAAGAATTTTGGGGTCCAGCTTGTAGAGAACCAGGAAGGCAGCTGGAACAAAGTGCTGCAAAACCTGCAGCATGGCCATGTGGTGCCATCGCATGCCCAGAGGCAGCTCTAGCTCCATGGCTCAAAGGAAAAATCCAAGGCATTCAAAAACCCAAGGGCAACCACAGCAGGTACTGCGAGAGCTTTGCTGTCCCTCGAAGAGGTAGCAAGCATTCAGTAGAAGCAGAGAAATGGCTGTCTGTGGGATCCCTTTAAGCGTGTGTCTCTGCAAGTCTCCGGCACCTGCACTCAGAAGCAACTAGGTACCTAAAGCCCTGCCTGAACTGGTTCTGGGTGGCCTTTTATGTGAGAAAGCATCCAACCAGTCTGGGCATTCTCTTTTGAAAATGTGCATCGCTTTTTCAATGTGCTTGTGTGTGTGGACGCTCTCTTTTGGAAGTTTTTTCAGAAGATCTCTTCGAAAAAAAGCTTCTTCCGAAAGAAGCCTATAGTCTAGACGTAGCTGAAGAGAAGATTGCATAAAGCTACATTTGATGAAATTGAGTACCTTCAAAAGCTCTTTTTATGAGATGCATAAATCCAGCCTTTTCAATTTACTAATATATTACTCAACTAATTTTAAAAAATTAAGTATGTATTCAAATACTGCAATGACAACCAGATAAATAAATTCTATTATATATTATTATATAATATATATTGAGTGACATTTTTAATCCAATTTGGTCAACAAATATGTCAAATTCATTAGCTTTTCCCCTGGGTGTATGTACCATTGTGGTTCAATGGATAAAGATTAGAGATTCAACTTGCTTATTAGCTGCATTGTACAATATAACTTGTCCTATTAATTATTGATGGTAACCTGGTGTCCCCAAATGTATGTGTGTGCAACAAAGCTAACTGCAACTTGTTTTGTGTGTGCAAGGATTCCAAAACTGAGCCCTAAATAACATTGGTAAGTTAATACTATATTGCTTAATTACTGTGGAAAATAAAACAGCATCATTTACCTGGCATGTCTTTGCTTTTCTATTAGATTAGTCACATTCCACTGTCCAATCATAAATCTGAAAATTCACAGAATAAAATAGTTTGATACAGGCAGTCCCCGGGTTACATGGATCCGACTTACATCAGATCCCTACTTACAAACGGGGTGAGGCAACCCCGCACTAGCTGCTTCCCCCCAGCAGACCAAGGAGACGCAAAGCTAGCGCCCCTCCTCCCCCCAGCAGACCAGGGAGACGCAGAGAGGCTTTTCTCAGCAGACACCTCATCTTGAGAATAAAGGACTGAGGGAAGTGAGGTGTGGGAGAATAAAACTGAGCTCTGGAGAAATGTTTGGCTAGAGTTTCCCCTACAATATGTACCAGTTCTGACTTACATACAAATTCAACTTAAGAACAAACCTACAGTCCCTATCTTGTACGTAACCCGGGGACTGCCTGTAGTCACTGAAAACTCTTTAAAACTAGGTAGCACAGACTATGGATCATATTCACTGACTTCCAAGCCATCTGAGAAACATTCTAGGCAAACGTTTTACAGCCATTTAGTTAACAATACGGTTTTCCTTATTCTAATAAGGTCTCTTTTTCAAGGTTGGAGGAAAGACTTTCCATGATTTTTTTACTATTGTCAGGTGACACACTCTCAGTTCAATTCAATATTATGCTGATTTCCAACAGTATTTATTCTGCCATAGATTTCTGATCTACCACCCAGTAGAGTATATAAAATAAACCCAGATAGTTTCAAAGAGGGCTTCAATACACTGAGGTGGGACAATTTGGTGCTGCTGGTGTTTCTCATAGAAATTATGTAAAGTGGTTTTTTTTTTAAATTTTTGGCTGAAACCTTATTCAAAGTTTCATCTGTTCTAAATGGACATTCGAAATCTCAGAAATGCAGTCCCTTAATTCTGATAGTCCTCTTCAGTTTTCTATATAAACCAACTCAAGCTTCATTTTCCCCTCTGCCTCCCCCCGGCAGATGGCTCTGTAGTGCTCTCTCACTTTGTCACTTTATTCTCGTAGGCCAGTTTCTAGAACCATGGCTCATTCTTCCAAGTCAGTAATGTCCTTTAGTTGTAGAAGCTTGGTTTTCAGATCTCTCATGACCTTCAATTCAGTGATCAGCACCAAAACGTCTACTTTGGTAGCCATTTGATTTTCTTCAGGCCTGACTTTTCTGCCTGATTTGCCTGCCACATGTTCACTTGGCATCTGAGAAGACTCTCTGTGCTGGGAGCAGAAAATACTCTTCTTGGTATCTCTTTACATTTCAGATTTTTAAAACAAATTCATCCTGTACAACTCTGCTATGATTGGGGTGGGAGAGGGAGGAATTTCAGAAATGGAAAGAGATTCAATGCTGGCTGTCCTATCACATGGAAAGGCTATGTGACTTTCCTATCACATCAGAGCTTAGGCTTTAGACGGCCATATTATTTTATTAGTTCCCCAATATCAGAATTAAAGGGCTGTCTGAAAACGCTGAAGGAGCAAACTCAGTCTGGCATTTGCAGTTGTTACTGCTGAATTGTATGGAAGTGGTAAAAATTGATAGAAAGCATCGAATGCTGCTCCTTCTACCAAAGCCTACCAATAGACCCAGAGACCAAACTGTGACATTTCATGATTATCAGTAGAAAATGTTAGTTACGTGAAAGCTGGAGAACATTCAATGTTCATAGTAAAAGGCTGCAAGCTGCAATTTTATTGTACTGTAGAAATTGTACTGTGCTTTGCCCTAATTTTTTTTTTTTTTAAGAGCACAAGAAGAAGATTATGGGCAGCACTCAGGAGAGCAAATATCAGCTATAGATGGAGCACCTCATTCAAACTCGCCTTTTGTTTTAAAAAAATCAGTATCATCCCATGCAATGATAAACATGGAAAACGTACACACCAGTGGATTGGGATAGAAACCAAAACCTCAGCCATACAAGTGGATATTCCAGAGGTCATAACTAAAGCTAAGCTCCTGTAGAAGTCTTGACAGACAGAGAATGAATCCCTGTGAGTGCAAGAGAAATCATCCAAGTATTAATAGAAGGAGCAGAGAATTAGGGTTCAGTAGTTATTTTGGGACTGATTTACGTGCCACGTTAGGTATTTTCATTTTGGATTTAAATGAAGGGGAATGGAGAGGAGTGAGAGAACATGGAAGGCAGAGAGAGAGAGAGAGAGAGAGAGAGATGAAAATAACTAATTTCTTACAGGTACTGGTGTATCTCATTGTGGGGCTCAGGCCAGGGGTTCCATAGTCAGGGCAGAGTGTTGGGTGTGTGTAGTGGGAAAGTATATTGAGGGGCATATGGTGGGAGGCTTGGGGCTGGTTCATCTTGGTCACAGTTTATTACCCTGCCCTGCCCTTGTTCCTGGCCAAATGAGAGCTGTGGCTATGGGAGAGGGCGCACGCACGCACGCACACACACTTTTGTGATAATCCAAGATAAAACTAATAACAATACAGATTATTCCATATAATTTCTAATGATATTATCACCTCCACCCAAAATTAAGTGTAGATACTTGTATGGACCCATTGATCAGGATGGGCTAACTATGCCAAACATTTTATGGTACTATCAAGCCAACCAATTGAAAGCCGGGCAGCTCTAATCCAACCAACAACTCTGTCTTCAATTAACAAGAAAATTGTACTAATGAATATTAGGAGGCCACCATTAAATAATTAAAAAAAATCATGCTCTCCAGAAATTTATGCACATCCTTTAGTAAAGGCTACTCTAGAGGAGTTGGGATATAACTAAAGGCAAGTTATTTTCCTCCACCAGGGACACCTGTTGCAAATAATTAAAGCTATGTCTACACCGCAGCGTTATTTCAGACTAACTGGTGTTATTCCGCAATAAAGAATGTCTACACTGCAAGCCATTATTTTGAAATAATGTCAAGTTAGAGGATTTCTTACTCCAACTCTTGTAACCCTCATTTTATGAGGAGTAAGGGAAGTTGAAGGAAGAATGCTCTTCCTTTGACTTCCTGCTGTGTAGACAGCACCAAAAGCTGAACTAAGCTAATTCAACGTAACCTGCGCAGTTGACATAGGTCAAGTTGTATAGTTTAATTCAACTTTTGCCCTGCTGTGTAGATGTGCCTTCAGATATTAACCTAAATCATGAACCACAGAGATTTAAAGATTAGGAGAGCCATGAAATACAGATGGTTGGCCTGCTATTCAGTAGAGAAATTTGTCTAGCTTAGTTGGATATCAAAACTGCCTAATTAGTCCACTCTCTCATGGCACCAATCCTTCCAAGTTAGGTATTATGTCTGTCAACTTTTTCTAGAAAAACTGTTTTATACAGAAGGTGAACTTCAATAGAAGAGATGGCATCTGATCAATTAGGAAAAAATATAAATAATATCTCTCAGCAAATAATATTCCTAACAAAAATATGTCCCTATATGACACACTGGAAAAATGACCTGGATAAGGAAGTTAATGAAGAGGAATAGGGTTTGATTGGGGGAGAGGGAGTGGAGAGAACCAGGAACCTCATTCTATAGTACAATAAAAGAAAATGTCCTTAAGATGCTGTTTCAGAGACCTCACACCAATCAAATTTAAAAAAAACAAAACTATCAATTGAATAAGGGTGAATTCTGGAAAAATGGTGGTGGAAGAGGAGATTTTAGGATATATGGTGAGTATGTGCTGTCAGAGTGTATCGGGATGCAATCCATAGCCAAATGTACCAAGTTGTTGGATATGTATTACCAGACAATCCATTCATAATGCCCCTAGTCTAGGGGCTTCCTAGTGGAAATTAATCTCTCTCTCATCTGCAGGTAGCTTCTCAGCCTCTGTGGGTTTTTTGTTGGGTTTTTTTTGCTGGCGTTTTATAGACATGCCTGGTCCATTGAATGTGTCAGAGATTTCACTTAATTAAATGAAACCACATTGGGTGGTGTAACTATGTGCATCCTATGGTAACACCCTGCTAAAAATAGAGAGATTGGGTTACTAGAATTCCTTTAGAATGTTTGTAAACAAAAAGCTCAGGGTTTTGGTTGTTTTCTTTCTGATATTTGCATAGCAAGGACTTGTAAACCTGTTTCTACTACTTTCAGATAACCATTAAGAATCCCATGCACATGACATGTAGAGGATCTTTAACCTATTTTTCCCCTTTCTCCATTCTTGTGCTACATGTTGTACACCTGGTTACTGTTCTTGTCTACTTTGCAGTGCTCAGCAAAAGGTTTTGTTTTATCAAGAGCCTACCAATATGTGATTTTTCACTAGAGGAGAGACAAGTGGGCAATAATTGGAATCAAATGGCCTGTCTTTCTTGATTTTCTGTCATAATGTGGCTTACGGGAAAAGTCTGCTGGAAGGTGATAAGCTGCAAATAGATTAAGGTAAAATGTATGTATAAGTACATTGCTTTTAAGTGCAAACTCTCCATCTAAAACATCATTTACCACAGGAAAACATTTATCCACACAACTGAGCTGTGAAAATTAACATTGAACTTTGAGATGCTAAATGGGAACTGTGCTTCCTGTTCCAAGATAATTTTAATGGTAGCTATTTCAAGTAGTTTTGTATCGTGAATTCAGTATAGCGGTGGTTGGGAACAGATGGTCCAAATATTCCTTCTCACCTGAAGGTAGTACCTTTCACAAGGATTTTATCTTTATGTTTTGAGCTACAATTGAGTGGACAGGTTAGTGTCAGGAGTATTCAGCATCAGGACCAAATGAACAACTGAATGGTAAAATTGTTTGAAAAGGAATCTCTAGTTGAAGAAAGCCAACCTACAGCCCAGTCAAGTGATAATGCAGAACACTAAAAGGGAATTAAGACAACTGCTATGAATCACTTAAAAAAAAAGGATAACAAATTTATCCCACTAGATCCTGTGGACATAGATATTTAGTAATTTTTTAGGTATTAATACCACACATCAATAAAGTGCCTTACAAAAAGAGGATATACCGAAGAAATAATCCCTTTTACACTCCTACCTCTGTCTTCCACCTAAGCCCGTGTTTCTCGAACTGTGGGTCCCGACCCTCCCAGGGGTTCGCAAGCAACTTAATGGGGGGGGGGGGGTGTCACGGCATCAAAGTTTGAGAACCCCTGCCCTAAGCATTCATTTGTCTGTGTGCTTTGAAAAGGCCTGCATTCTAAGAGTTAAATGAAAGCCACACATTTCATTCCACAGAGTGCTGAG
This sequence comes from Pelodiscus sinensis, assembly GCF_052426305.1. NCBI lineage: Eukaryota > Metazoa > Chordata > Testudines > Trionychidae > Pelodiscus > Pelodiscus sinensis. The sequence continues at coordinate 33,475,853 of NC_143058.1, forward strand.
AAATCTCGAGAATGAAAATCGCATCTCACCATGTTCAAGAACTGAAATTAAAGTGTTGGAGAACCTGATATAAATAAAAGCCTTTAATTAGATGGGAATCTTGGAATCCACTTAGGTAGTCCCGCTGTTCCAAAAGGTTACACTTTATGTTACGAGAAGAAAAGTTACATGAAAAATACTGTTAATATCACATTTTCTGATTGTGCTAAGCAACCGTAGACTGTTTCTTTTGAGTGGAGTTCAGTTTAGCGAACTGATTGCAAGGAAGATTTAGTTAACGCACCAGGTGTAATACTGACCCATGACAATCAAGAACAAAATTCCTATTGACTTTACTGGGGCCAGGATTTCACCTCTTTTCTATTTTAAATTAGGTCTGAATGGCTACTGAATTTTTTTCAGTTGTAACATTACTTGAACATAGAATGTATATTATGCAATAAAATGTAGTATAGATTACAGTATGTAAAACCATAAGGCATTGTTGGGATTCTGTTTGCATATGTATACTACAAGAAGAGAAAATTGTGACAAGATTGATTTCTTTATATCCTGAGGACATGCACCCTGCAATCTGTGAGTAATAGTTTGTAGAGTACTTTGAGACACACCATGAATTGTGCAACATAAACCCCCCCAAACATCTCTATAATACTTAAAACAACAGGAACCTGCCTGCACTCTTCCACTCCCCAGTCCAATGTATATTTGGAGTAACAGAATGCAAACAGGTTTCTATTCCCCCCCCCCACTCAGCATTAATGATAGCATACTACATTTATAGGATTCAATTCATCACAAGTTTATCTCCAACGTGGATACATACATTCTACACCCTAATGACATAAAAAGCTGAGCACTGGGTACTTTCTTCTCACCCTTCACATCCCCTCTCTTTTTCTGTTATTTATTTGTGCTCTGTACCCCTTACTCCATTCATCTGAAAAAGTGGGTTGTAGCCACAAAAGCTCATGATACCATCTACATTTTTGTTAGTCTTTAAGGTGCAGCAGGACTATTTGTTGTTTTATTATTTTTCAGTTACAAACACTGAAACCCCTCAAACTAGAAATGGCCTTCTTTTCAAGAGACCTTGATCAAAACATTAAATCAATAACTAATTATTCTGAAAATCCACTTTTGCATCAATCCACAGACCCTTCTGAAATGTTAGCCTCATTGTAGAAGTGGCATTAAAGACTAGAATGTGGGAGAAGCTCATAACATGCTGCAGCCTAGACAGTACTGTAGTTCCATAGTCTATTTCAGTGTTTCCCAATTTTATTTGGCCGAGGAACTCTTTCCAGAATTTCAAGGGGGGGGGGGGGGGAGTGGAGAGAGGGACCCACCAATTCATAAAAATACCCACCAATGCACGAAAGTCACATTCCTTCCCCAAGATCTCCACCCCCCTTCCTGGAGGCCTCATCCGCTCTGTTCCCCTCCTCTCCATCACTTGTTATCCCCAGCCCTTATACACTCTCACTAGGTTGAGAGAAGTGGGGTGGGGTGGGAATGAGGGATTTGGGTGTGGGAAGGGGTGAGAAGTACAAGCTCTGGGAAGGAATTTGGATGCAGAAGGGGATGTTGGCTCCGGGAGGGGGCTCTAGGCTCGGGAGTGTTGGGCTCAGGTGGAAGGTTGGGGTGCTGAGCAAGCCAGGGGCTTGTGGATGTGAGGGTGCAAGAGCTTGGGCTGGAAACATGAGGGACTCAGGGCAAGGAGGTTGTGAGTATGATGGGCTAAGGACACAGATTTGTCATGTGTGGATGGTGCAGGAGTGTTGTGGCAGAAGACAGAGGATGTGGAGATGCAGGAGTTTGGGGATGTAAGAGGCTCAGGAAGGGGGTTCCAGTGTATGATAGGCTCAGATTTGGGGTCAGGTGGTGCAGGAATGTTATGATGCTGCAGTGAGATGAGGGTTTGGCCTCAATTGGGGGCTTGTTGGCCAGGCTTCACTTTTAAATAAAATATTATGTCAAACTCAAAGGCTGTGTCTAGACTGCATCCCTTTTCCGTAAAAGGGATGTAAATTAGACACAGCGCAATTGCAAATAAAGCGGGGATTTAAATACCCCCCAATTCATTTGCATAAACATGGCTGCTGCTTTTTTCTGGCTCGGAGCTTTGCTGGAAAAAAGCGCCAGTCTAGAGGAATAAGGGATCTTTCGGAAAAGGCTTTATTTTCCGAAAGATCCGTGTCTAGACTGGCACTTCTTTCCGGCAAAGCTCCGAGCTGGAAAAAGCGGCAGCCATGTTTATGCAAATGAATCGGGAGGGATTTAAATCCCCGCTTCATTTGCAATTGCACTGTGTCTAATTTGCATCCCTTTTACGGAAAAGGGATGCAGTCTAGACACAGCCAAAAGTTTTTAGCATTGTCTTTAGCATTGTCACTGACCCACAGAAAAGTCAGTTGAGGCCACACAAGTGAGATGCAAAAAAACCACCACCACCCTTCAAAACCCCCCAAGCCTCACTAACATGGTCCCAAATGTGCTGGTGGGGGCAGGGGACAGAGTGAAAGTGGGGGCTGGGGAGAGGGTGCTGCTGGGTGGAAGGATGCTGGCTCAGGTGGCAGGGTGCTGTGGCAGGCAGGTAGCAGGGTGCCGGGGTCAGGGACATGGTCCTGCTGGGCAGTAGGGTGACTGGCAGGGTGCTGGGACAAGGAACAGGGTTCTGCTGGGTGCTAGCGTAGATGGCAGGGCGCTGGGGCCAGGGCGGTGCTGAATGTTGGGGTGTGAGGCAGGGTGCTGGGGCCAGAGACAGGGTGGTGCTAGGGTGGATGGCAGGGCTATCAAGGAGCAGGATAGGGATGGGGTGCAAGATCTGGGAGGGAGGTGGGGGGAAGAGGGGACAAGGTCTGGGTGGTAGGTAGGCTGCAGAAGCAGGTTGGATGTAGGGTGTCTGGGCAGGGGGAGGGAGCAGGAGCAGATTGTGGGTAGGGTGTCTGGCTACAAGGGAGGGTGCAAGGAGGGGACTTGGGTAGGAGTTGGACTTCCCTGATCTGGCACCCTCTGGACCTGACTGGTCCCAGATGAGGGATTTTTGGGCCAAGGGAGATCATTTCAGGGCTCCTGGTTGCCCTCTCTTCCCGCTAGGCTTCTCTGTCCCTCTATCCCCTGCAGTCCAACTGAGATGTCCACCCCTGCTGGTTCCCTGCACCTCCCCGAAAATCATCCCCACAATCCAAGGGAGTGCAGCACCAGTTCTCTGCAGCCCCTCACAGCCCAGCTCAGCTGCTTGTCTGTTATGTATGCCCTCCCCCATTCACCTCAGCCCAGCTGAGCCCTGCACTGATTCCCTGCATGCCTCCTCCACAGCACAGCTGAGCCCCGTTTCCCTGCACCTCCTCCAAGCCCCACAAAACTGCTGAGCCAAGCACCGATTTCCTGCCCTTCCCTTCTCTTGAGTCTAGCCCCGGATCCCAGCACCTTCCTCCTCCTGCAGCCAAACTGAGCTTTGAGCTCCACACACATACCCCCATCCTGCAGCCCAACCCAGCTCAGCTCCCCAGACCTCCCCACTCTGCAACCCAGCTGAGCTCAATTTCCCTGCAACTTCCCCCAAACCATGCAGATATGCTGAGCCAGCGCTGATTCCCTGCTCCTGCCTTCCTCCCTCCCCTTGGCTGTGTCTATACTGGCACGATCTTGTGCCAAAGCAGCCGCTCTTGCGCAAAAACCTGATGCCTGTCTACACTGGCCTTGTGTTCTTACGCAAGAACACTGACATTCTCATGTATGAAATCAGGGCTTCTTGCGCAAGAACTATGATGTGCCCGCTCAGGAATAAGCCCTTTTGCACAACTGTTCTTGCGCAAGAGGCCAGTGTGGACAGGCAACATGAATTTCTTGTGCAGGAAAGCCCGATGGCTAAAATGGCCACCAGCACTTTCTTGGGCAAAGAGCATCCACACTGCCATAGATGCTCTTGTGCAAAAGCCCAGCTCACACATGGCAGTGTGGACGTGGTCTTGCACAAGAACTCTTGCACAAGATGTTCTTGAGCAAGAAACTGCCAGTGTAGACATAGCCTAAGAGTTTCCTCACATGAGCAAAATGAATTGTGTTGTGCACCAGTACTGAGTTCATGTGGATTGTTTGGATGTGCCACTGTGGCACCCAAGTTAATAAATATTTTTAAACCTCTACTTTTTCTCTCTGCTGCCACGTCCCCTTCCCTTGTTCCATAAGCTCCCCTGGTGCCTGCTGCCTCCCTACTCCTCACCCTCCTCTGCTGTTCTGACTCCTACCCTTCTCACTGCCCTCAGCTCTCCTGCAACCTGCCTCCCTCCACCAGTCCTTCTCTCCTCCCTGAGCCCACTCCTCCAGTAGCCCCACTCTGATCATGTGAGCTACCCCTTCTCATTCCCTCTTCTAACACCTCCCTCTACAAACCTGCCGTGCGTCTCTCCTCTGGTGCTGGTCCCTCCCCTGCAGGTGTCTGCCCTTCTGCTTCACCCCCAGAATCCCCTGGCACTTGCACCTTCTCTTAATTCTGTACCCTCCTGTTGCCTCCCCCTTCCCTCACTGCCCCTACCCCCTTTGCCCTCTTTTTCTCTGATGCCCAACCCCTCACCACCCTCTGCCCCCATTCCCCTCATGCCCCTGTGCCCTCTCACATGACTTGCTCCATTCCAGCTTTCTTCATACCCACCCCTTCTTTCAAGCCTTCTCCCAGCACCTCCCACTCCCCCTTCTAGCCTCCAATGCCCTTACCCTCTCCCCTCCCAGCATCACCCTGTCCCCCTCCCACTGACACCTCTCCTCCTGCCTTTTTCCTCATTGTCTGCATTTGGCCCCCTGACATTTGTCTCTCCTCTACCCTGTCTCTTTGGTGCCTTCCCTTCTCCCTTCCGCACAAGCCCCTTCCTCTCCCAGCCCTTCTTCCTTCCAATTTTCGAGGGCTGGAGTCTGCACTCTGTCCCCAGACTCCAAACCTGCAACTCAGCTGTGCAGTGAAACACAGTGCCCAGCAGTTTTAAAATCCCAGGCCATGACGTTACGTCACGCCCAGGCATCTCCCCGCCCACTGGTTTGAGCACGGTGCGCAGGGCAGCCAGCAAGGAGAAGCTCAGTGAAGGTTGCGCATGGCAGGGATGGGCCAGGGGAGAGATGCTCTGGGGCCGGGGTGGGAGGATGCGCCGGGGCCCACTCCAGCTCCAAATATTGGTGAAGCATGGGCACCATGAGCCCATACAACTCGCTGCCCATGCCGGCCAGCCACCCCCCCCCACACACACTCGCCCAGGGCAGTGCTGGCTCCTCGCGGAACCCCTATGCTTCCAGGGTTCCGTGGAGCACCAATTGGGAAACACTGGTATATTTTAATCCTATCCTGTTCATTTGGACAAAGAATTTTTCAGTAACATTTTAAAATAAATATTCACTAGTAAGATATACTACCTTTGCTTCAACAACTATATTTTCAGATAAGATCCAAGTGTATAGATGGGGGGGGGGGGAGGGAGAACACACTTCCTTAGCATATGGTTTACAAAAGTAAACATTCAAAAAATTTTGAATCTTTACAGAACCTCATTAAGAGTGGTTAAGAATTAAAAAACCCAAAGTATTATTAGCTTGCTTATAATGAGCACTGTTTATTTAGATCCCAAACACAGACTATTTTATCTAAGAACTGAAGATAAAAAAGCAGCAATATGAAACAATGTTAACACTGAGCAATCCTCACCACTTAAAACATATGGTTGAGTAGCATATTTAACTACCTGACAAGCTTTTCTGAATATTTGGACATATCCTGCCTGTAGGCTAGACTTTAACATCATACTGTTATGGTAAATGAAAGTGTCATGTCAGCAAGTTGTTTGTTAATCATACCTAACAGGAAAGAGGTTCTCATCTGCTTTTAACTTACCACAGCACATACTGTAAAGTGTTATATTTTTAATAAGGCTCCCATTGAATGATTTAACATAGATGGTAGCAATCACTGGTCTTCAAAGTGCTGCTTTCCAAATTAGGTTACTCCATTTGTAGTCTATTTTAATATGATTTTTAACATCTTTGGAACTGACCTTCTAAATTAAGAAGAAATTGCTTAGCCAGGGTCCCCTCCCCCTTTCAAGTGATTTCATATCAATAGGGCAAACAGGATTTAGGCATCAACAATATCCCTGACCAATAAAGACATGATCTGAAGCTCACCTACAGACAGCTCATACACGGTATAAAATTTGAGTAAACCACAAAGCTCTTCTGCATCCTCACACTTATCCTTTTGTGTCTCTTTAATTACTGGTCTGCTTTCAGTCTAACCTAAGTAACTCTTTAGAATGAGATATAGGTTTGTTAGGTTATGTAGTTGAGTCCCTTCCCAAAGCAGTTACAAGTGTCTTTACAAAGTTCACCTCATGGACATTGTCCTTTTTTTGTTTTCAAAGAAGAGATTAGAACATCATTGCTTGCCAAATTGCATTTTAAACTTGGGCTGTTTTGAGCTTGTGAGCTCTAACTAAAGTAAAAACTATACTGAGTTGAGAGGATCGGATTACACCAGGGTTTCTCAACCAGTGGTATGAGTAACCTAAGGGGTACTTGAGAGAAGTCTGGGGGATATATCAACAACTGAAATTTGGAGAAAACAATTTGTTTTAAGTTTTACAGTGCTTTATTATTTTTGTACTTTTTACATCCCAAAATTTCATCGCCCGCCCTGCTATGAATAAATTGTTCAAACAAATGTGTTGCAATGGTAGAAAAAAAATGTTGTGTCTGAAAACCGTAGGTGGTGGGGGTTCTTTTTTTTTTTTTTTTTTTTTTTAAAGTGGTACTATATTAAAAAAAAGGTTGAGAAACACTGGATTACACTGCTGTCAGTCTGGAAACAGCAGGGTAGTTTTCTAAATGTTTTTATTAAAAGCAGAATTAACCATTATAGACCCATTCTCTTACCCCACTTGCCCCAAATCCTGCATCAGGATCCATTACAATGGACGCTAGTGGCCACACACAGTTCTACTGAAGTCAAGGGGATTCTAGATGGGAGCGGAGGTTCACCTTAACTGACACTACTGCAGGATCCAGGCCATGTGTCACTCAACAGGGGAAGAAAAAGGTACAAAATTAAGAACACCAGACTACATCACCCGGAAGCACTCTGGCACATGATCCCATTGAGTAATGAGTACCCCTCTGTAACAGGCCCAGACCAGCTGGTTGCTGCACTCTAATGGAGGGCAGGTATACTAGGTGCTGGATAAATAGTTTTCTATTCCCTCAAACTCCCAGAGTCTGCTGCCACATACTTAAGGCAGGCATACACCTGAGGCTAGTTAATAGCTGGCCTGAAGGAGCCAACTAATCAGACAACTACAGCCAATTAAAGCCTGTAGCACTGCTTTAAAAGGCTTCCCCCAGGTAAGGAATGGGAAAGGAGGGACAGACAGAGGTGGAAGTGTGTTGCAGAGAGCTGAGAAAGGAAAAAATTAATTCAGGTACCAAAGAGAAGGTACTAGGGGAGTGTTTGGGGGGAAGTGCCCTAGAGAAAATGCTGCTGAGTTGGGGCTAGGGGGAAAAGAACCCAGTTGCTGCTGCCTAGGGTCCCTGGGCCAGAACCCGGAGTAATGGGTGGGCCTGGGTTGCCCCCAAACTTCCCTGCACCACAAAAAGACCAGATGCTGGGAAAAGGAGGTCCAGGATTACAGAGGGATCTTCCCCTCCCCAGTTATTGACTTTGCCAATGATGAAAATGGCTCAATAAGCTGTAACCATGGCCTCTAGAAAAATGTAAGAGGCAGCATGGCAGGCCACAGTGAACCTCTGAGGCATAGAACAACTGCCTAAGCAGCACAGGACCCATGGAGTGCAGCCAGAACTTTGCCACATCCTCAAATCCCATTATCAGCCCCTTGTAGTATTAGGTTCTGAATGATCCTTAATCTTGCTTCTCCTAATTTCAGCAGGCCTTGGGCATGCCAATTGCCAGATTTCTTGTCACTTGGAGGCCATTAAAACAAATTCGTTCCCAAGCTAGAAATATGCATGACCTGAGTCATATTAGTAGAGCTCTGAATATCTGCAGATATTAGAGCAGACACCTGCACAGGGCTCGTGGCCTCCTCCATCCTGCCCAGCTGCCAGGTGTGTGGGGGTGGGGGAGGGGAGCAGCATTAGGCCAGGCTCTTGCACTGATGGTAGGGAAAGGATGCAACTCTGCATCTGGATCACAGATCAGATGATGACTTGAGCCAGGTGGATACTGCAGAGCGCGCTACATATTAAGCCTAAAAACAGTGAGTCCTGGGGATCTAAAAGATTATGGAAACAGGAACAATGATGGAAAAATCATTTGCCAACCTTCAGTTTTAAAAGTTTTTCATTAAACTCAGCAAATAAAAATGAGTGAATAAAACCAAAATAGGAAAAACTATTAAAAAATCTGTGCCCCAACAAACTAAGCAGCCAGCAAAAGGCCAATTACATACTCTACTGAATCAAATATTCTTATCCTAGCACAATCTAGGACCAGACCAAGTCTGGGGACAAACAACTTTAATTGCACTGAGTTATTTGAATGGGTGAAGGACGAAAGCCTCATTTTCAGCCTCCTGGAGATCTCTGCAACATTGGATCCTGTTGGGGTAGCAGGAATAGAGTGAAAGGCTCTCAAGTGCCTTTACTGGAAGGACTACACTCCTGAGGCACAATTGCAATGACTACTGCAAGGCTAAAAGCTCCTCTGTGTAAGTCAGCTCACTCAGCAACCAATCCCAAATGAACTCAAAGGAAGCTGAGGACAGTCAAACTCACCACCTTCCACTCCATGTGAGATCTTTTTTGATCTTCCCTTTTCCAGCCTAAACCCATAGAAGCATGCATATATTAACCCTGTCAAAACCCAATACATTACACTGAATGCCTAATACCCAGCCCCTATGGCGCAGGCGGGTAAATGAATGAACAAACCACACAGAAGATCTAATCGTGTCACTTAAAGCGCTACTGGAAGGCGCTCAGGGAGAACGTCATGAGAAAAAGAACAGAAATAGAGTAAAACAGCTGTGAGGGGGTGGGAAGAAACTTACAGCAGACACCCGATAGTAAAACCACTATTCAGGGCTACTAATTTTTGACAGAGCCATTTAGATTCTCCCATCCAGCTCCATCAGAAAACGATGCTTTTAGCATCTCTATATCCATTGCATGAATCCACTTTAAATGTGTGCTGAACTAAGTTGAAATCTCCTCTAACAATAGGAATTGTATAGAAAGATTTAAACGTTATTTGAGACAGAGGTGTCCAAGAAGGGCAATTAATATCAGAAAAAGGGCAAAATCCAACGGAAGAGATTGTAAAGATAGGGACTGATAAAAGGGGACAGAGGAGAATAAAACAGCAGCTGGCATATGAGTATGCCTGACTGAACTCCTAATTCAAGAAGGGAACATTCAATGAAATAGAAAAGCCACAAAGTTTAAAACTGATAGAAGACGGAAGTTCATACAGGATTAGCTATCCATTAGACAACTTTTAAAATGAAGTGATAAGCTCACATTTTGAACATAAAGCACTTAGCATATTAAGTGATCGGATTAAGTATAAAAGTTTCCCCTAATAGTTTTCCCATAATGTTCCACTGCAATGTTTCCTGAACCAGCTAGTATTGACCACCAGACAAAGAATATTGAACCAAGACTGCTGCAGCATAGAGGTACGTCTCCACACCAGAGCTAAACCTTGTACAATGAGGTTTATAGAAGTTGGAGTAAGAAGCCCATTATTTCGAATGTATTCTGAAATAATGCTGCTGTGTAGATGTACCCTAGCTGTTCAGGGAGGTGTTTTTGAAATGCTGACTCCTAATCAGCTACGTACAAACAGGGAAGCATGTAAAGATATGCTGTGATCTGCATCTCAGTTTGGTTTATGGGAATTACCTTGAATGTTGGAATATATTATGATAAACTAGTTCCAAAAAGTATAATGAATGCACAGAAGACAGTATTATATTTATTGTTCTTGCTATGAGACGTTTATCAGTGTATTTATTTGGGGAGCTCCTGATAGGGTGCTCTCAAAAATTAAAATAGCTTTCTGGAAAAAGATGGCATTTACCAGCAAAACTGCCATTGAAAAAGTAACAGCCAGAAGTATACAAAGATACTAAATAGATAGTGAAGGGGAGGGCCCAAGTAGTTTCGATTTTAATCCAACAGCCTTCTAAAACACAGCAGAATAGCAGAAAACCCTTTAAATACTAACGCCTCTGAAAGGTTCTTTAAACAGTTCTCCATAAGAAAATGGAATTTATTCAAATAAATTGAAGACTACATACCTTTGACCTGGTTTTAAAGTTACCATTCTATTAGTTTTAGATTGTACCAATTTAAAATTAGTAATTACTAAACGTGAACCCAAGCTTCATCATAATTTCAACATCAGAATCCTTATTTGCAATATGAACATCTGCTCTTTAGCCAAAGCAGTAGTGAATTACTACATTGGGGAATATGTTGTTTAAAACTTATCTTTGGTGGCTACAGCAGTTGGCAAGAAGTATTTAGTGTTGTGCCCCCTGCCTTCCTATTTGAAGGATAAACAAGGCCTAGCAAGAGGATAAATATTAAACCATTTAACAATCTGTTTTGCAATATTAAAGATTGCAAGATCCATGCAGAGCAAATAGTACAAGAAAAACCAAGCATTCTGTCAAAAAGCAATTATTTTCCCCTCCCCCTCATTTTGCAACTTTGAACATTGTACCATGGCAGGGCTCTTGGCTTTTAACCTCTCCAGTTCAGAGAGGCTGCCTCTTACAGCTTTCACTTTCTTCTTGTCTGACATTTTCCAATATTAAAAAAAAAAATGACCTAATGTAGGCAAATCAAGCAGCGCTTAGTGAGGTCTTTAGCCAGAGGAGGACTCCAGGTGTCCCAGTCCATTCCTTGTTCTGTATCATCTTCTATAAACTGTGTCTTGCGTTATTATCCAATTGCCACTAATGAAGTTCCATTTGTCTAACATGAAAATGCTTTTACATCAGTCTAAAGCCTGCTGTTCTTCAGTTCCCGCTTTTAGGAGATTCTTGATATACATTTATACTGAAGATAATAAATGCCCCTGTTCACTCAGATTGGGGGGAAGAGGGGAGAGACTTGGACACATTACACCAGTTCCCGTTTGGTAATCTCAATGTGCAGGAAGCACTGAACAAACTCAGTGCAGGTCTGAGCGCTATTTTTTTCTCCCCACATGTGAGATGGGGCAAGACAAAGAATTAAGAGTTGATCCTGAACACACTCAAGTCCATGCTAAGTTTCCCATCAGTGATGTATTAAATCATTGGCTCATAGGAGCCATGCCAGGTGCCCGATCAATTTGGGTGCCCCAGGAGTGGGCAGCCCAAATGTTCTGTTTGTTCAGGGCTCCAATAAAGCTTAGTATGCCTCTGCTTCCCACGGTCGTCAGTGGACTTTGGATCAAGCCTCAGCCTATGAGAATCTCACCCTTGCTTCCCAACAACAGCAACCAGGAAGGGGTTGGGTAGGATGCATGGAGTGAGAGAAGCTGCATCTTCAAGAAAGTAGAGGAATTAGAATATCCTCCTCCAGAGCCATGAGGCAAGGGAAAGGAGAGTCCACCTCTCTTCATCTCCCGTATGCCAGCCCACAGTAAGAATGAACCAAACAGGCATTTCATCATTGAATGGACTTAGTGTTGCAATGCAATTATGTATTGGCGCAACAACACATCAGTGCTTAAAACCATTAGGGAGTTAGGATGCTACAAAAAAAAATTAATTAATCCACCTGGGAATTGACCAGGAGGGTAACAAACCTCTCCTCTGCTTCCCTCAAAAAGCCTAAAAAAAAACCTCTTGAAATTTGCTTATATGAAGGTCAGAAGTGCAACACTTTGGTTGCGCAAAGTTGAGAGATTTATCAAGCTCCTAGAGCCAACAGTCCAAGAACTAAAGAAATAAAATTCCATAATTACATGGGTGGATTTTGCAGCTCTGCAAGAGGGATAAGAGTTTCTAGCCTTGCATTTCTCAGGCTCCACTTTGGCTCACATATCCTGAATTGCTCCCCAACTGTTTATATCACACAAAGCAGATTTCATCACAATATACTGTTCTTTCTACTAAGACAACTTGGTTTTTCCTAGTATTTCTCTGGTCTCTTTACAGTTTGTTTTTGGTTGATTTTTGAAAGGTTTTTTTAGCTGTGGGTAAGACAGACAATATTCCAAAACAAGAGCGGACACCATGCATGTACCTTACATTTTATACTTTGTAATTGCACTTTAACCCAAACCAAAATGCTAGGGGTAAATTAGTCTGTGCATGGATGCATAAACATCGGACCACATTGTCCCCTCTCTTCCCTCCCCCCCCCCTTCAGTAGAGGACTATAAGCAGGCTAAGTTTGAATTTCATGTTATTTCATATTTTGAGAAAAAAATCTGGTGTTGAAATCTTAATTCTTATATGTATCTCAAATGGCTCTTTTCATGTTCTTCAGTCTTCCCACATCAATTCAGTTAAGTGGACACTAAGCATAGGAAGTTTCAACCCAAATGGACAATGAAGAAAGTTATAAAAAAAATGGATTTCAACAGTAATACCTTCTCAGTCCTGTTATTCTCAAAGCTTATCTTTCTTAATCTTTATGCTATTAACTTAAAAGGGAAGATGGAACAAATACAAATTTGTTTCCATTGATAAGTTAATTGAATATCTACAGTACTCTTCATGTTTACTTGGTTCTTTTTTATTCAAACACAAATTGCATTCTCTTATTGAAATTTGGTATCGTGTCCTGTTTCTATTTGAAAGAAAATCCCACACAGAACACACATTTGGGACAAAAATAATGCCACTTCACCTAGGAGCGGCTAATGCCATCTCCATAGTAGTAAAAATATAATACTGCCAATTCTTTACAATGACGAAGTTAAAGAACACAGATTCAGTAAACATAATCTGCATTTGTTTGGAATTGGATGTCTTGTTACCACTGTGCCAGGTTTGATCACAGACAGGGCTGGCTTTACCATGAGGTAAACTGAGGCGGCTGCCTCAGGTGCCACACTGTCGGGGGCGGGGGGGGGGGGGGAAAAGAAGAGAGGGGTGCGCCACTAGGACCCAGAGTGTAGAAAATTGTGTCTGCTGATGCATATGTATTCTCTCTATTCTAGATGCAGAGAGATAGTTGAGTGCCATGGTGAGTAGAAGAACAGGAAGAAGGCAGAATTGAGATCTTTCAAAGTTTTGGCCCAAGCGAGGGGGCATGGGGGCGTCATTTGAGCTCCCTGGCTCAGGTGCCAAAATGTTGTGGGCCGGCCCTGATCACAGATGTCCCCTTAAGGCTACTACCCAGCGTGCTGATCGTACTACTGAGCCAACCTGTCTGTCCTCTGGAGTGCCTCACCACCCTGTTGAGCCAGAAGCTGTGGTCTCCCCAAGCTAAGGTACAGAGTTGGGGCAACTATCCCCCCAGCAGATTAACACATGCTGATAACAGCTCAGGGAGGGCTCAGCTACAGACTTGACGGAATCCAGCACGCCCCTCCAAAGGGACCAAAACCCCAAGTAAATCCATATTTCACTGACATTACCGGATTTCAATATGACCACGCAGATTATTGCACCTACTGTTGTGTTTGCCCCCAAATTCTGTGCCAAGTGGGCTTAGTGAGGTGTTTATTGAAAGCGTATGCTTTGCTGATTATGTTCATATTGTTCACCTGTATGTATGATTTTTGTATGTGAAGTTACAAGTGTTGGCTCTGTACTTGTATTTTAAATGTTTGTGTCTGGGGGACAGCAGCAGGCATCGGCCACTTATTGTGAGGGATGGGGACTCAGTGAATAGCTGTGCTTCGTGGACAATTGGCCCTTAAGTGTTGTCAATAAACACCTGAGGAATTCTGCTGCAAACTAGCAGGTTCCTAAAAAGGACATGAGCAAGTTACTTGCTCATGTAACATACTCCATGTTGGCAGGTATCACATAGGAGAAAAATGGAATTCCTTCCACATGGACAACTGTATAAAAGGATCCTCAGGGTTCCTCCATTTTTGTTTTCTATCCTGTTCTCACTTCAGAAGCATCTTTGCTATGGATAAAGGGTTCGGAGGATTTGTTGACCCATCCTAACAGAATGTAATCCAGAGATTTTTAAGATAACAGTTTATTACATCTACTAAGAGTCTGTATCAAGAACTGGTGACTGATGTATGTAATGTGATTTCTTTAAAAATTTCTACTCAATTTTTACTCTCAATAAATCTTATAGATTCTAAAGGATTGGCACAGCATGATCTTTTGAGTAAAATCCAAGGTATACATTGACCTGGGAATGTGGCTGGGCCTTTAGGATTGGTGAGATCAGTTTTCATAATCTCTCATCTGTGTAAGGAACAGTGCTGGTTGTGGCACAAGTAAAGCTGGTGTGTCTAAGGGGATTGCTTGTGAGACTCCTTGCCGGCCAGAGTGGCAGCTAAAATGCTCTTTGTCACTGATTTGGTGCCTTATAGGACCGCTCCCTGTCTTGGGATGTAAGTAGCCCTGTTTCCAAGTGATTCACCCTGATTTGACTATTTTTTAAGTCTTTTAGCCATGCTTACTGGTGCATGTTTGCATGATTATGGAAGGTGTTACACTGAAATAGTGGTGCCCGCAGACTCTTGTCTTATTACACTGTCTAAAAATTTTACAGAGAGAAAACTCAGTTTGTTCTCTATCAAGGAAGGAGATAGCTGTGCCTAACAGTATTTACACAAGGCTTGATAAATACTAAAAACGTTTTTATTAAGTAGTAAGTGATTGCAAGTGAAAACAGATCAAAGTTACTAAGCTAAACCAAAACACATCAGCTAAATCTAACAGTCTAATCACCCTACTCCTAATTTCAGACAAAGTCCTTCAAGTCAGAGCTGAGCTCTTTCTTCAGCCTGGGTCAAACAGCTTCTTGTGTCTTCTGAGTGCTTTGTTTTCGGGTTTCTTCATGTGTCCTCTCTTAGGTTGGGGGATGGCGGTTTCATAAGCCAGCTGAAGACCATCATTGACTACTTTCCATTCCTTAAATGGGATTTCCTGAGGGTGAAAATCCATTCTTTAACTCTCCCCATCCCAATGGATTCCAGCACCAGGTGGAATGGTCATGTCTTTGTAGGACCAACCACAGTTTGAGCTGACAGGAGAAACAAAAGCACTTACCAATTGTTGCCTTAAGCACTGTCTATTAAGCACTACTAATGGCTCCCACCAGAAATTCTAGATTTATACAGTAAAACTCCATTGGTCTGGCACTCCTGATGGTCCGGCACCATCAGGAACCAGGAAGTGCTCCAGGCAGCCAGACCATTGGCGCTGCTCTGCCCCCGGCTTCCCCGATTCAGCCGCTGCTGAAGCTGACCAGCAGCTGAATCGGGAAAGCTGGGGGCACAGCAGCTGGAGTGCTGCCTGTAGGTCCCATAGCGCTGCCCCTCGGTGCTGTAGGACCAACCCAGCAGCACCCCAGCTGTCCCCGATTCAGCCGCCATTGAAACTGACCAGCGGCTTACTCCAGGAAGCCCGAGGCAGAGCTTCTCTGCCCCGGGCTTTCTGGAGTCAGCCGCTGGTCAGTTTCAGCAGCAGCTGCCTTGGGGATGCCTGAGGCAGAGCAGCTGGGGTGCTGCCGGGTTGGTCAGTAGCGCCGAGGAGCAATGCTACCGGACAAATCCGGCAGCGCCCCAGCTGCTCTGCCCCCGGTGTCCCCGAGTCAGCCGCTGCTGTAACTGACCAGCGGCTGAATCGGGGAAGCTGGGGGCAGAGCAGCTGGAGTGCTGCTGGTAGGTCCCATAGCGCTGCCCCTCGGTGCTGCGGGACCAACCCCGCAGCACCCCAGCTGTCCCCGATTCAGCCGCCACTGAAACTGACCAGCGGCTGACTCCGGGAAGCCCGAGGCAGAGCGTCTCTGCCCCGGGCTTCCCGGAGTCAGCCGCTGGTCAGTTTCAGCAGCAGCTGACTCGGGGACGCCTAGGGCAGAGCAGCTGGGGTGCTGCGGGGTTGGTCCGGTAGCGCCGCCCCTTGGCACTGCGGGACCACCCTGGCAGCACCCCAGCTGCTCTGCCCCAGACATCCCCAAGAGTAGCTGGGGTGCTGCCGGGTTGATCTCACAGCGCCAAGGGGCAGCACTACAGGACCAACCCAGCAGCACCCCAGGTGCTCTGCCGCAGGTGTCCCGATTCAGCTCCTGCTGAAACTGGCCAGCAGCGACTGAATTGGGGACGCCTGGGGCAGAACTGGACTATCAGAAGGGGGGGCTATGAGGGGTCTGGGATGGCATCCCCCCCATCCCACCCCAGACCCCTCATAGCCCCCCTTACAATAGTCCGGCATATCTGATAATCCGGCACCCTCTGGGTCCTAAAGGTGCCGGATTATTGGAAGTTTACTGTAATCAGGTTTATGCCTTCGTATTTCTAACTATACATAGAAGGAGGATACTTGCACAATAGAACACTCATTCATGGGATCACAGGCTCTTGAATGGTAAGTTACTTGACATTTTGTATAAGCATATTCAAGTTATGCACATTCATATTAATGTATTTCCATAAAAATATGGGGGTGTACTTAAATATTAAATACACATCTATAGTCAAGAAAACCTTCACATCTTGGGGAAAATAGTTATAGATTTAAGTGTGCCACCCTCCATAATCATGCAGACAGGCATGAGCTTGACCAATTAATGTTGAATATTTTTCCAGTACAGTTCTCTTGATTTGAGTTTACAGCATCTACAAAACTGATGCATTTGTGAAAATTGCATAAATACTCAGTGAAAATCTGCACACTTTCATAATCAAGATGTCAATGCAAAATTCTAAGGCCATAGAACATCATCCTTTCACTGTTTAGAACAATAGGGAGTATGTAACCCATTCAGTGCTTAATAGAGTAGGAACTCATTCCTTGAGACTACCTTGCCCACTGAAAAAAGTCTCCGCAGCATGGAGCCTGGCATATTTGAGATGCCTTTACTACTGAAGTTCTTGCCAGGAGGTTTGCCAGGTGTCCAGTTTTTGACTAGAATACCTGGTTGAAATTGGGAGCAGAGGCTTAGGTAGGTTTCTTATCTGCTGTGGTTCCTGGATGCAGTTATTTAGGAACGAATGAATGTGATAGACCCCATAAACAGTCCAATAGAATGAATGCACCCAGGGTTCTCCTGTTGTTGGAATCATGAAGTCCAGCAAGGGTCACCAGGAAGCAGGTGGAATTGTTTCTAGATTATCTTCAGTGAGTTGAGGGCCCTCACAGGGTATGGAAATAGGGGAAAGTAGAAAGGATGGGGGATGAAATCACTGCCTTCCCTCAGTATCAGAAACTCATGTCAACCTGGGAAGCTCAGGCATCAATCAACTACAGGCAGTAGTATGGAAATTTTTCCAACCAGTTCAACATGATGGGAAGTCTCAGCAGCAGATCTAGCCGAACCTGTTTGAGACTATTTGCTAACTGGGAATTGGAAGTGAATCAGTCAGTAGATTACTACTGTCCATTGGAGCAGGGTATCTGCTATCAATGGGCAACAAAAGCTGAGCCTTAACAGCAAAGGCCCAGCTGGGGAAACAGGGACAAGGCCT
Source organism: Pelodiscus sinensis (assembly GCF_052426305.1). Taxonomy (NCBI): domain Eukaryota; kingdom Metazoa; phylum Chordata; order Testudines; family Trionychidae; genus Pelodiscus; species Pelodiscus sinensis. The sequence goes on from NC_143058.1 coordinate 33,493,458, forward strand.
GCCATGTGACCTGGAGGGTGTTGCACAGTGTTCCCTCTGATCAACTGTGGTCAGTCAGCTCCATGCAACAACAGAGTGAGAGTCCGGAAAGGAACTGACCAGCCCTTAGCTGAGTTGATGCAAAGCGACTGGATGTTGGAGAAGTTACAGGGGTGCTGGGAGAGCTGTGACAAAATCCACTTAAAACCAAGTCAAGACCCAAGGAAGGGCTCTGGGTTTGGCTGTTTAGTAGCTGAATCCCTTGGGTGGAAAAGGGAGAGACTGCAGTGAAAGCACTTCTGCTCCAGGGTCAGGAGATAGAACCAAGTAAGTGGGAAAGTGCTTCTACATTTACCAAGTCTGGAAGTGCCTGCCTTCCAGCTGGCAAGACCATGATGCTCTAAGCAGCGATGGCTTGTCTTCATGAGGGCGTGGGGAGTGTGTGGGGGGTAAGAACGTAACAAGGATTTTGATTCACAAACACCTATTTTGTTTTTTCCTGAGATATTCCTTTTTCATGGGAACATAACTCCAGGGCTAGGCAGATAAGTGTTGGACAATAATTTTCACAGGGAGGCTACTGAATGAATTTTGGTATGTGGCCATGGGATAGTTATATCCCTTCCTCCCAGAAGGGGGTGAGGCCTGGGGACTAGCCTCCCCTTCCACCCCCAAGAATTGTCTTAGGCCGGAGGCTTTGGAGTAAAAACACAGCAAAGGGCTTGCAGCTTCCAGCTTTATCACTACTGTGTTGCCTGGCAGCTGCCTGGTGTTGGTGCAGCTATTTAAATGGCTCCTGGTTGCAGTGCTACCCCACACAGGGGCCGGAGTCACAAGCCTGTTAAAGAGCCACAGCAACCCTGTGCAGCTGCTAGGCAACGTGGTAGCGATGGGGCCGGTAGCTGAGAGCCCTTTAAATAGCAGTAATGTGAAGGGCTTGCGGCTCCTAGCCCTGCCACTACTGTGGAGCCTGCTAGCTGTCTGGGGTTGCTGTGGCTATTTCAAAGGCTCGCAAGTGCATCCTCTGCTGAGATAGCACTGGGACAAGGAGCCATTTAAATAGGATCCTGCTGCCTGAGCCACTGCCTGGAAATTTGATGGCATGAATTTTCCAGGATATAAAGTGGCCGGATGCAGCCCAGAGGCTGGATCAAAGTATTAGGCAGGCCAGATCCAGTCCCTGGGCTGCATTTTGCCCAGCACTGCCTTACATACGTGGACATAGCCAGACAGTAGACATGCTTGGAAATCAAGATATAGCCATACCAACTGTTTCAGTAAATGGGCCCCGGAAACCATAACTAGTTTTTCTACTGACAGGGAAACAAGTAAAACAGACACCTACAACCCACTGCTACTTAATTTGCTGACCACATGGCAGCAAGGAAAACACAGAAATATAACTAGTTTCCTTCAGTTCTAACATGACATTTATCTTTTGAGATTACATCAGCAGGGAGGAGATGCAGGGGGAAAATTGAACAGCAGCAAATATCAGGAAACCAGTTAGTCCTCTTGGGTATGTCTACACTACCCCGCTAGTTGTAACTAGCGGGGTAATGTAGGCATACCGCAATTGCAAATGAAGCCCGGGATTTGAATTTCCCGGGCTTCATTTGCATAAGCGGGGAGCCACCATTTTTAAAACCGCGCTGGTTCGAACCCCGTGCAGCGCGGCTACACGGGGCACGAACTAGGTAGTTCAAACTAGGCTTCCTAGTTCGAACTACCTAGTTCGTGCCCCGTGTAGCCGCGCTGCACGGGGTTCGAACCAGCGCGGTTTTAAAAATGGCGGCTCCCTGCTTATGCAAATGAAGCCCGGGAAATTCAAATCCCGGGCTTCATTTGCAAGTGCGGTATGCCTACATTACCCTCCTAGTTCAAACTAGGAGGGTAGTGTAGACATACCCCTTGAAAGAATCTTCACTAAAATACAGTGTACCACTCATTCTGCAGCACAGCATCAGCACCACAACCACATGCAGCCGCAAGAGAATTATTAGTTCATATTACCTTCTCTCTCTCATATCTCCACAAGGATCTGGGTTCCACAGTGCTAGGTGACGAATGCTCACATGAAAATATGGTCCACTGCCCAAGCCTTAAACTTTGGTTGCTCCTGGTATGTCTGGGGTTCACTGCAAGTGAATAAACCCTCTGCAGAGTGAACCTCTCTGCTCTCACAACAGAGTAGAACAGTTAACTATTTAATTACCTTAGAGTTAATATTCAGTACTTCATTGCACAAACATTTGTTCTAAGGATCAAGGAGAAAGCATCATGATATTCAGAGGCATCCATTTTCCTATTTTGCTATATTAATGCTCAAACATCTGGGCCATAAGGCACAAAGTCATACAGCTCTGAAGATGTGGAGGGGCCTGTACATAGGAGAACCACAGAGTAAGGCTAGAGTGGACTTTGCACAGGTTCCTAGCAATCCATATTGGGAATCAACAGCATCTCTGCACCATGGAGTGCAGTTTCTAGGGGCATTCCAAGCACAGCAGCTCCTCCAAGCAGCTCTCGAGGAGCCTCTGGTCATCTGGCACCTTACCTTCCAAGGTGTCGCTCTTCAATAAACGCATGCTGACACGTTTCATTTGGGCAACATGAAGTGACTGTGCACTAGGCATCCATAACTCTTCAGTCTGAATGACGTGCAACAGTCAACAGTTACCATTTACATGGTTATCTATTTGGAGTAACAGCTATAAATCAGGGCTTCCACAATTTGAGCCAGTAGTTCTATGCAGACAATACATAGCAATCCCTTTACTCGGCACTAAAATTCAGCCATCTATGTGGGGTGAAATGTTGTGACCATATAATAAACAGTATGGGTTCCGTAGCATATGCCTCAGCAGCTACATGTCCCAGCCAAGTATTGACATGAACCTGCTCTATTAAGCTTTCAAGACCACTTAAAGATAGATATCAGAAATTGGAAATTATTTACTAATAGGCATTAACTAAAAACCACTCGTTTGACTTGAAAACATTCTATTTAATTTATACAAATAACTACTAAATAGAAAAAGTAGATTAAAAACAAAATAGTTATTTTTCTGGCAGAGTTTAAATGCACATCATGTAGAGCTTAGAAGAAAAAATGCATTTTCTCACAGCATTCATGACTTAAAATTCTACTGAAGTCCTCCATTGCTTTCATGTTCTAGATCAGATAAGATACTAGATGCAGTGCTGTGTGGGGTAGTGGCTAAATACACATTTCGCATTTGAACTGAAATTATGTTACAGACCACACCTACAAAAGTGAAGCATTTAAAATGTGACTAACAAGTTGTAATATGATAATACAGAAAGCAATTTCCATTTCAGGTTATATTGTGTTACAAAAACATCTGTGTAAGAAATAATGAAAGAGGCCACATAAAAATAAGCTTCAACTTTATGCACTTAATCAGTTTTTTAAACTGGCAAGTGTACTAGTAATAAATAATTTGCAAGTTTTGTATAAATGAGAAATTCCTAATGTTCAGCATTATTGTAAACATCAGTACACATGTAAAATGTAGCTAAAATCAGACAGTTACATTTTAAATTTATCAAATTAATTTCCTATTGTTCAGACACAGATCAATGGGGGTACATAGCCAATAATTTTTGGCAAGTCATGTCTTTAAAATTAACAGTAACAGTGCAAGTAAGGAATGCAAAGAATTCCTAGTGCAATAAAGAGGAGAAGCACAGGCAATATTGCTGATTAAAATTTACCACTTCCATGTGTTTGTCCTGGGAGTGACTAGGAAACTTTTTTAAAAAGCTATTCAAAGCCACTGTTTAATGCCCTGATCTTGTCTTAGGATTTCTGTGTCTTCCTTCAGGCCACTATCTTTGCAACAGTACATCCAGCATACGTCTTTATAGTTTGACCCTTTGTGAAATGCCCATGACAGTCAATGAGCAGGATTCATACGATTCCATTGTTTCCCAAACAGATGGTGAGATAAGAATGTCTGCCTCTAAGAAGCCATCTGGGACCAGTTCTAGAACTTGTCAGGCCAGAATATTTCTGAACCGAACAAAAACCTTCCATCTTGTCAGCACCACAAGAACATCAACAGTCAGCTTTCAGTTTATCTAAGGAATTATCAATTTTGGTCAAAGTCTTTTTGATACGCAGAGCTGTTAGTCTTGCAGATGGATTGTGATACCAGCATTCTTTCATCAGCTTGGCAAGAGAGGTTAGTGTCTGGGAAGACAAAAAAAAAAAAAATAAAAATAAAAAAGATGTCTATAAGCATACACACGAGTTGACAAAAGTTTCACTGACCTTATGCCCTAATACTTAAATATTTACACAAAATCAATCAATCAATCAACCTACAACTTGGCTCAGCGATACCTAAAATGATTTAATCCCTTCATGTTTTTGCAGGATTTTGTGTTTGGTTTGTTGAATAAATGGAAACACAAGAGGAGGGGGGGTGTTAAGAAGATGATCTAACCAGTGCAATTTTAAAATGTAAAGTCAGATTAAATTATACTTGAATGTTTAAAAAGTGTGTTTTTTTAAAAACAATCTGTAAAAAGTGCTGCAAAAATAAGTTTTCTATACAATCAACACGGAAAGCACTGAAAGATGTACACTTTCCATCTAATTTTAAAATACCTAGGGCAGCTCTGTATATTTGGGAAACAAGTTGGCTAATGCGGCAGCACAACTCAGGTAATATATAGCTGAAGTTTATTTCATTTGTCCAAGGCCAACAACATGCAGTGTATATATACACTGCAAATATAAAACCATAATACCACATCTTGAGAAACTGGTTGGCTGTCCATTTCTGAAGTGCAGACAGGACATTTGAGGGCACAATAGATTTTTTTTTTTTTTACTTTTTTTACTAGTAGTAGTTTAGTCTGACCTTTTAAAATATTTGTTTATATAGCTCGTTATTATGGTGAAGAGAAAAATCAAAGTTGACAAATCTATATATTTGGGACCCATGTATCCTCATACTAGTTACCTCAATACCAACATGATTTTTCACTGAATGACAAGGTTCACCACAGTGGTTGTGGCCATTTAAAATGCAGTCTGAATTTATATCAGAAAACAGTTTGCATTTACCAGGAGAAAACTTGTTCACTCTGATTTTCCCTTAACATTTAGTCAGGTATCAGCACACATTTGACCATTTATCTTTGCAAGCAAAGATCTGGTCAAAAAAGCAGCCCACAGAGCATTTCAATTAAAACATGATATTTATAGCTGAAAACTGTTTACACCAAAAGAGTATTCAGGCAGAAGCTATGAGCTAACATTTCAGAACATGAGCTCTGGTTTTCACACTTACTGGGTCTGAGAACCATCTGTTGGGAATGTTTGGCCTTTGCTGATCCACACAGACCACTTTTCTCATATCTTCAAAACTAGGATCATTTGGAACCACATCGTAGAATGGAGGTTTATAATCTTCTACAATACCTAGAACAGACAAAGATTACATTGCTGTGTTACAGGGGTTTCATCAATAAGACATTTCTGCACCGAGGCCCTAGTTATCTGATTTAACCACATGCAAGGTCCATAAAAAGAAGTAACACACAATTACACATTTTCAATGTTAATCAGTATGTATGCAATTTGAGGTAAAATGGGCTAATCCTTGCCTACAAGTGAAGAAATTGGGCACAGAGAATTTTCCCAACACCATACAGTGAATAAATGGCAGAGCTATGATTGGAACTCAAACTCAAAAAAGATGCTTGTCAAAAAGGTCACATTTAGTTGGCTAAACCCATGCTGCTTCCCAAGTTAATGAAGGTGCAGAGAATCCATAAAGACTCACAAAGACTCACAAATTTGGGGCAGGCAACTGGCAGGTGTAACACATTAGCGTCAACAGAGAAAACTTATATCTGACGTTTTAAAGGTTATGTCAAGCAAAAAAGAAAAAAAAAAAAGCAGTAATTTATACTAGACAAGCCAAAATGGTAAATTCAGTGATAAACTATACTGCTAATGAAGGGGACTATTTTTGTCTATGCATTTCCTCTTATGACATTTATCTCAGATTTTCCAACTGTTAAGTATAAAGTATAAGTTATCAAAAAGGCTTTTAATGCCTCTGATAGCCATGGGAATTCATTACTCCTTGACACGAATTCACTGACTGCAAGGAGAAATGGGATTTTTGTTAGCAAAATACTTACAGAAAACTTCAGATCTAGTATTCAGGCTTTGATTGTTTGACAAATAAAACTGGTTTTTATGACTCATGATGAAGAGGAGAAATTCTTAAGTCTATATGCCCTCACGCTGCTGCCTCAAAAATAAAAAAAGTCTCTCAAGGACATATTGTAAAGTAGTTCTGATAGGATACTCCATAAGGTTAAGCAAGTGAAGAGCACCAAGACTAAACTACTCAGGCATATGCTGTGCATATGTACCCATTTGTAGAATCCACATAGGGACTGTCAAAGGAGAATCACTTGTTCTAAAAACACCAAAATCCATGAAAAAAAGTAGGAGAGGTAACATCTTTTATTGGACTGCATTCTGTTTGACACAAAGGGTGCATCTACAGAGCAACTTACAGTTGGTCCCTACTAACCAACTCAGGCTCACAGGGCTCAGGCACAAGTCAACTAGCACAGGACTTAATTGCAGTGTGTACATACTCAAAGATTCAGAGCTTGACACAGCTGTTCTTCAGAAAAACGGTCACATACTTTTCACCATTCCACTCTATGTTCATTCTTGGCATGAGAAAGATTTTTGCCTTAGTGGTAACGGGGCTGACTGTGGTGCCCCTTTGACTGTTGTATATAAGGTGCTGTGCCAGCCCTACGTCCTCTTGCTTCCTTCTTGCCAAAAACTCCAGTGATGGAATGTACATGAACACCACATCTCTAAGAACACCTTTTTTCCCTTCTGACTACTTGCTCGTGTCGATTCCTTTCTACATGCACAGAAGCAGTGTCCATGGAAGTGGGCTCAGAGTTCAGTCTTGCAGCACGGCTTCAAAGCCAGTGTCTCAAGCTTGCCAAGCAAGCACATCGTGAGATGTGAATGTGTAGGCAGATGACCAGGTAGCAATCCTACAGATCTCTTGGATTGTTACCTGAGCCAGGAAGGCTGCTGACTATACTTGTGTCTCATCACGATTGCTGGCAAAGGCACCTTCACCAGCCCATAGCAGCAGTGGTGTGTGCAAGCCATGATCCAGGACAAAATCGTCTAAGCAGACAGAGGGCAACTTTTCATTCTGACTGCCATGGAAATGAACAGCGGCATTGATTTACAGATGGCTTTATTCTATGTAGACTGCCAGTACCTGCCTGATATCCAGGGTATGTAGCCTGCACTTATCTGATATGAGACTATGGAAAGTAGAGGAGCAAGTATATGTCCTAGCCAGTATGAAACTGGAAAAACTACCACTAGCAGAGACACTGATCGTGATCACAACTGGACCATATTTTTGCAGGAGACCATAGAGTTCCTGCTGAACCAGTCTGGTGAGGCCATGCAGAGGCTAACAGGATAAATCTTTCCCTGAATTGCTTGACATTCAAAGGACCCTGTGAATCACCGACACTGATGGGAAGGCAGAACACATAGTATTTTCTGTTCCAAAAGAAGAGTCTCTTACCTCCAGAAGATTATTCTGACTGCCTCCAGGTGGAACGACCACTCATGGGGAGACGAAAGAGTCCTGCTGAGCTGATTTGCTAAAATGTTCCTAGTTCTGTGCGAGTGTATGGCTATCGGATAAATGACATGCCACATGCAAAAATCCCAAAGGCGGAGAGCCCCTTAAAGGGCCAGAGACCTGGCTCTGCCCTGCCTGTTGATGTATGACATTGCTGCAATAGTGTCCTTCAAGATCTGTATCACCTTGAGCTTCAAGTGTGGAAGAAAGCCTGGAAGGCCAGGCAAACCACTCTGAGCTCCCTGACGAGGCAAACCACTCTGAGCTCCCTGACAGACATGGAGACCTAGACTGCCCCACAACCAGTGGCCCTGGGTGCTTCTCACCTGTCCAGGCTTCCAAAGTATCAGGGATTTAGGTCAGCAATGGGTCTCACCCAGTTGCAGTTAGGTGGAAGCAACTTTTAGTAACAACAACAAGACTTAGCGTGCTTGTGTGTGTAAGTAATATATCACGTATATGATAGTGTTGATTGCTATATGTATTACCAATAAATATCACATATTAAGCTTTGGCATGGAGGAGGGGAAAGGATTTCTAGCCTGTTTGCACCCCCTAACCCCAACTTCCAGGCTCCACAGCACCTTCTTCACCCATCCCCTTGCTGCTGTCCCCTAAGTATCCTCCCCTGCTGAGCCACTTCTCCAGCAGGGCTTGCCAATGCCCCTCTACTCAGGTTTCCCAGGCCCTGGTGCACACAATGCATTCTTAGGGCTCAGCCCCTTCCTGCCTGAACTGTAGAGTTGGGGGGGGGAAAAAAGAGGGAAGGAAGCAGATGGGTTATATCAAGGGCCCTACCAACTTTACCACCTATTTTGGTCAATTTCATATTCATAGGAATTTAAATGTGTCATGTGTCACGATTTCAGCTATTTAAATCTTTATGGTGTTAAAATTGTAGGAGTCCTGTCCAGCACAGCAGTTTGGGGAGGAGGCTGCGAGGTTATCATAGTGGGGGTTGCAATACTTATTGCATAGAATAAGTTGGCCTTATTTCATAGAATCATAGAATCATAGGACTGAAAGGGACCTCAAGAGGTCATCAAGTCCAGCCCCCCGCCCTGAAGGCAGGACCAAACTCCGTCTACACCATCCCTGACAGATGTCTATCTAACCTGTTCTTAAATATTTCCGTAGATGGCAATGCTGCCCTTGGAGCAGGGTAGCCAGGGAGTGGCAGCTGCTGGCTGGGAGCCCAGCTCTGAAGATCGAAGCACCACTAGCAGCATTGCAGAAGTAAGGATGGCTTGGTATGGTATTACCACTAACTTCTGCGCTGCTGCCATCAGAGCTGGGACCTTGGTCAGCAGCCACCACTCTTTAGCCAACCAGCTCTGAAGGCAGCACAGAAGGGTGCTGTGATCGCCTTCCCTCAAAGTTACTTTGCAACCCTTCTGCAACTCACACTAGTTACCTCAACTCACACACACACACGTATGTTTTTCATGGTTATAAATGCTGTAAGTTATGTCAGTGGCCAACAGCAAACTGGATGGGTTTGCTGCCTTTCAACACTGTGTGGGCAGGAAAGGGAGGGAGATGCTTCTAGCCACCTGTGGGGCTGGCAAGGGAGGCAAGAGATGAGCTCTGCAAAGATACAGATCAGGTCACTCCTTCCCCACTTCAGTCCCCCCCGTGGCTAGGAACAGCTCCCATCCAAAACTGAATGGCTACCGCTGGCCACATTCTGGTGTGAAACGTGGCATAGATCTGGGGAGGGAGGCTATATGACCCTGCAAACACACACCCACATGTTGCCTCAAGATGACACGGCCCAGCTACAAGGAGAAGCAAGTCTGTCCCAGGAGCCCTGCCAAGCAAGGAGAGTGATATTCGCTCGGCAGGGAAGGCGAGATGTACTGGAGGAGGTGTGTGCACCAGCCCTCCCTGTGTGAACCCTCAGGTCTTAAAGATAATAAAAAGAATCCAACTATTCAGTATTTCCTTAACATGGGCTCAGTCAACTTGAGGTTAATTTGAACACTTATACTGCAGGCATTCTAACGGACTGACATCAAACTCACTTGAATAAAAGCAGTTTTACCAGGTGTCTCATTTCAGCATAGGGAAACATGGTCACCCTATGCCTGGGTTCTCTAACAAAGATATAACCTTGTGAGTATCTTTCTAGTACCCAAAGAACACCACTGATGCACAAGTTTGTGCCTGCCATCAACAGAAGTGGGTCCAATAAAATTTATTCTTTCACTCGCTCAGTCTCATATACTGGGACCAACATGGCTACAACACCAAAACAATAAAACTCATCTACATTTCCATGTCTTGGGCTGCAAAAACAGACTTAACACCTGTTGACAGAAGACTGATAAAAACAGCTCGCTTTAAAAAGTCAGACTAAGGAACAGCTGAGGAGCCAAAGCAGGAAGCACATACCCTCAAGGTCTTTTGTATGAAAAAGTATGGCAAACAAGAAAGTTCAATAGGCTTTGATATAGAAAACCCTGCAACTTTCTACTCTCCCACTCTATCACTGCAATTAACTTATCTTTGACATGCTAGTAAAATATCAAGATTCCCACCCACCCCCCAATCAGAAATGACAGACTATTATTCTCAGCTTTTTCCTCCGCTCATCTTAGGGACTCGCTCCCACAGAGCAAGGATTTAGCCAGGACATTCCACATGCCTTGCAACATGAATAAGGCAACGTGACTGCAACCCTGATATCCGCTGTTTAATAACTCCTGATGAGAACATTAGGTACACACTAGAGTGTAGCTTTGGAGAGGGAGGTGGGGGTGGCTATTAATATATTTTTGAAGTTTCATTTTAAATTTCAGCCACATGTCCATACCTCATTAAGATGTTAACAGAAACTTTCTTCCTTTGCTACCACACAACATGGATTTATTTTAAGTTACTATTTATTTGGTTGGATATATGTTGCATGTATAAAAAGCATAATTAATTTTAAGAGTCAGCTATGATGTTTAAATCTAAAAGGAACCGGTCTGGCCTTTATTCCAAACAGTTAAGTCAAAAATATTGTGAACAACCATGCCAAACTTCATGGATCCTCTGGGATCACTGTTGGCTCTACAACCACAACAGCTGATCTATGTCAAGCAACCATAACCTCTAGTCTGCATTATCAAAACAAAGCTGTCACTATGACCTATGAAGCCCCAAAACGAGCCTCTTTAGTCATCAAGAACCCAGTGCCCATGCCAATTACCAAACAGTTTAAAGATCCCTTTCATAATTCAGAAAATAGTGTTTTATATAGAAACCAGCTTTTTAATAAATTAATCGATAATAGCGTTGCATCCAAGACAGTGTTTTTCACTCATTTCTTCAGTGTCACCTTGTCATACAATCATTCTACATGTACGAAAGTCTATACAACACACCTTTGTATAAAAATATGAGTCAAAGCTTTGGAGGGTGGTTTGAAGGACCTGGTTCTGGGCAAGTGATGTTCAGAGCAGCCCCTGTCTGACCGTGAACAGAGGAGCCTCTACCTTGAGGCGGAGACTGGACACACTATTACAACAGGGACTCTGCCTCCTGTTGAATAGCCTTGTGAGAATGGTCTCTAAAGGAGGACCAGGAAGCAAGTTTGGAAGTAGGGAAAGATGAATTCTACAGAATAACCCTGATAGACAACTGGGTCTTGGAGATTAACCATCACGACTAGCTCCCAGTTGTAGGCAACAGTGAGACAGCCTCCAAAAAAGGTGACAGAAGGGGTAGGTGGCATTAGAAATGTTAGTCAAGACCCACCTCATGATCAAAAGCAGCTCCTAGCCACAGAACAGGTTGCAACAGTAAAGGGGAATGAAAAGAGGGTGTTAGTCATCTATAACAGGAAGGCCCTGAAAGATGCTGATGGCAGAATGCACAAAGAGGAGATGGCGGCGGTCTTAATTTAGAATTCTGGCCTTGAACTGAGAAATGCTGAGTCCTTTAATGAGAAAAGGAGACTTCTTGTTGAAGAGGTGGGATTCAAAAAGGAAGAAAACTCTTGGGCAACCACAAACCCCCTCTCATAACAATATTGGCTAACAAGTTTCTGGATGCTGTGTCTGACACATCAATTGCAGCCTGAACAGCTGTTTTCACCACCAGATTGCCCTCCTCTAAAAGGGCAAAGACCTGGGCTATATCCTCCCAGAAAATATTATCCTGAAAGCCTGTCAGCCTAGACTAAAGTCAGGTCATACTTGAGTAGCAGGGCCTGGTAACTGGAGATGCAATCCTGCAGAGATCTCTCCCGCCACAGTGGTCAGTCTCTTGAAGGTGTTACCCAATGGGGATGGTAATGAGACAAATGTTTCATGGCAGCCTTTGTCACTAGGGAGTTGGGAACAGAATGAGACAACAGCAATTGAGCTCCCTTCACCAAAGTGAAATAGCACTTCTCAGTCCTTCCACATGTGTAGGAGAGGCCCCACAGGATGCCTGGATGTGCCAGAACAGTTTCACTGGTTTCAAGATTGCCTTGTTAACTCTGAGCCATCTTACTGGAGCCATCCAACAGGCAATGGTGAGAGTCTTAGACTTCCTCCAGAAGATATATGGAGACCACTAGCCACACTTTGTAGTAAGTCTGGGTACTGATTAGGGTTGTCTGGAGGAGGGGGAGGGGATGTGGAAGAGGAAGATGACCATATTACCCAGAAAAGAGGTCCCACTGGAACCGTAAATACTGGTGGGTATACTGTCTAATACTCTTGGCAGAACTGGTTGTTACAGCAAGGGGCAAGAGTGGGGGGAGGGGAGGAGGGAGCAGACTCCTAGGTGAGTACTGAATATCTGGTATAGGGATTCCACCATTCCCCAAAAAGAGGATTCAACTGTTTGAAGGGAACCCCATGGCACAGAGAACACTGGTCCCTAGGGAGGCAGAATTCATAATCTTGGATCTACTGTCACCTGGATTACCTGTAGTTCTTTGTGAGGATAAAGGCCAGACCAGCTCATCACATTCGTCCAAATCTAGACATTCCTCTGCTGTAATGGCAGAACTATCATTGCTGAGGGAACTCTGCCTGATGGTTGTAAGACAGACAACTCCTGGGACACCAAAGCAATAATCTCTTCCGCTACAGTAATGTTCCTGAAGGACTGGACCACACAAGAGAGCATTCTGAGGGTGCTGTACAGTTCTCTGTGCATCCTTGAGCAGGGAATGCTGATAATTGACACCCATGGAACCAGTACATCCCTGGTCATGGTGTGTTCTTTGGACGGATGTATTACCATTGGAGAGACCGAAGCTGCACTTGTGAAAGGGACTGGAGGACAAAGGCCCTTGTGCTTCAGAATGGGAATCACCAACAGGAAGATCCTTTCCTCTATGCACCTGACTCTGCACCCTGGCCTGACGCTTGCTTTTCAAAAGTAGTTACTCATGGTCTGTGTATAAGAATTCGCTCAACCTTGACTGGATCAGGTAAAGTGTCCTCAGCAGGAACTTGTACTTGTGCCCAAGAACGTCTCTTGCTTTTATGGGAATCCATGGAGAGTGTCTTTGGTCTTAAAAAAAAAAAATGGTTACTTACCTCTAGAACGGCTGTTCAAGATGTGTTACTCATGTCCATTCCATGTAGGTATGCACACAGTGCATGCACATGTCTTCGGAAGTTTTTTTCCCTTAGCAGCACCTGTTGAGCCAGCAGAGAAGGTGGCACTGCTATATTGGCTAATATATACGCCAGCTGGCCCTCCACCCCCTCAGTTCCTTCTTATTGGACTACTCCAGAGGCAGGTGGGTGGGATTTGAAATGGACATGAGCAATATCTCTGTAACTGTTTTTCTTCAAGATGTAAGTAACTTTTTTCTTCAAGTGATTTCTCGTGTCCATTTCATGTAGGTGACTCCAAAGCAGAAGCCGTAGGAGGCAAGGTTGGAGCTCTAACCTTCAAACAAGCGGAGGACAGCCCTACCCTGGGCTGCATCCTCCCTAGCCTGGTGGGCCAGCACATAATAATTGGCATAAGTGTGGACCGAAGACCCTGTGGCAGCAGCCTGGGCCCTAGTGGAGTGGGCTGTGAGGGGAGGAACTGGCATCCCGGCCAGCCCATAGCACTCCTTGATACAGGATAAAATCCACAAGATCCTCTGCACAGAGACTGGCTGCCCCTTCAGCCATTCTGCAGTTGCTACAAAGAGCTATGGAGACCTTCGGAAGGGCTTTGTTCTTCCCAAATAAAAGGCTAAAGCTCTCCTAATATCTAGTGTGTATAATGCCTTTTCCTTACCCAGTGCACGGGGTTTGGGGTAAAAAGCTTGGAGAAAAATATCCTGACACACATGAAACAGACACCATCTTTGGAAGGAAAGCAGGGTGGGGGTGCAACCAGACCTTGTCCTTGAAGAAAACGTGAAGAGGGGCGGGGGGGGGGGGGGGAGAAGCAGGTCGGAGGTCAGAGCTCTGAGTTCGGACATGCGCCTGGCCGACATGATGGTCACAAGGAAGGATGCCTTCCAGGAGAGGTGAATTAGCAAGCAAGTCACTAGGGACTTGAAAGGAGGCTCCATGAGCTTGGACAGAACTACATTTAGGTCCTACTGGGTATGCGGGTAAAATCTGTCCAAACCCCTTAAGAATCTGTGGACCATGGGATGCATGAAGAACGATGTGTCCCTAGAGACTGGGTGAAAGGCGGAAATAGCCATCAGGTCCTGATCGATGAGGACAACCACAACAGGACCCCAAGGTTGAGGAGATAGTCCAGAACCAGTAGGACCTGGGTGTCCATTGGGGAGATACTCTTCTGAGCAGTCAAAATGGAGAAACGTTTCCATTTAGCCAGATAGGTAGCCCTATTGGAAGGATTCCTACTTCCCAGCAGGACTTACTGCACCCACTCCAAGCACTGGAGCTCTGGTGCTGTCAGCCATGAAGCTTCCAAGGCCACTAGGTGGAGGGACTGTAGGTTAATTTTTGTTGTTTGTTTATGGAGATATACCCATCTCATAGAACTGGAAGGGACCTTGAGAGGTCATCAAGTCCAGCCCCAGACCCTCATGGCAGGATCAAGTACCATCCCTGACAGATTTGCCCCAGATCACTAAATGGTCCCCCTCAAGGACTGAACTCTCAACTGTGGGTTTAGCATGCCAATGCTCAAAACGAGCTATCCCTCCCCCCCCCCCTTTTCTGGTGGCAAAGCCTGCCAAAGTCCTGAGTTATGATGTCTGGATACAGGGGAAGAGAGATCAGTTTCTTGCATGACCTGTTTAGCAGAGACATGAACCAGTGAGTGCTGTCTGGGCCAAGCTGGCACTGAGAATGAGGGAGGCCCTGAATTCCCTCAGGGTACATCTACACAGCAAAGTTACTTCAAAATAACTTTACCAGCGTCTCCATAGCCAAACCACTATTTCGAAATTAAATCGAAACAGTGGAGGGCTTGTTTTGAAATTGGTGCTATTTCTTGTGGAATGAGGTTTACCAATTTCAAAATTGCTATTTCGAAATAAGCATTGTGTAGACGTTTATTTCGAAATAGGGGGCCTCCAGCCCTTCCCAGAGTGCCCTGGTGGCCACTCTGGGAACAACCAAGAAAACTCCTCTCCTACCCCTCTCCACAGAGCCCTTAAAAGGGTAGACTCTGGCCACAGTGCCTGTGCCAGCTCCAAGCCTGCTAGCCCAGAGCCAGCAGTCACTGCACCTGACCCAGTGGCCCCAGCATGAGCAAGGAAGCCAGTGCCAGCTCTCCACCGCTCCCCAGGACCAGTCTGCCAGATCCCAGGAGCCAGCTAGGGGCCAGAAAAGGCAGGTGCCTGCCTGGTCCACTGTGGAGATCAGGGACCTAATTCAGATTTGGGGGGGATGCCTCCAATGTCAATGATCTCTGCACTAAACGGAGGAACGCAACCGTCTACAAGCAGATGGCTTCCAGCCTGGCCACTAAAAGCCACATGTGAACCCAGGAGCATGAAAATCAAGGAGCTGCAGCAGATGTATGCCAGGGCCACAGGGGGCAGCTCCCAACCAGGGGCAGACCGAGACCCGTCCCTATTTTGATGCTGTGGAACACATCCTGGGGGGGCAGGATGGTCTGTGCCCCCCAGGTGGTCATCGACCCTGGGGCAGAGCTTGCTGCCTCCTGCTGCCTCCCCAGCTACTTCTTCCTCCTCCCCCTCTTGCTTCTTCGTCCCCACATCTCCAGGGACACTGAGGTCCCCGCACTCACGGTGCTGGGAGATAGTTGGGCTGGTGAGACCCCCAACCCTGAGCCATGAGCTTCTCCTCCCCCTTTCCTCCCCCTTCCAGCTCCATCCTCCCAGGTTTCCCCTTCCCCTCTCCCACTTTCTTTCCCCAGTCTCACCTCAGTGTATCCCCCCCCCCCCCGCCCCAGTTTTGTTCAATAAAGAGGCTTTGTTGTAATGAACGCATGTGTCTTTTATTGTACAGCGGGAAAGGGGGTTAGGGAGGGGTAAGTGGAAGGACATGAGGGAGGAATGAAGCACAAGCCCCCAGTGGGGCACACCAGGGAGATGGTTATTGTCTGCAGAACATGCTTCCAGACTCGTAGCAACACGTCCAGGAGAAGCACCAGAGCGCCCAGGAGCAGCTCCAGCTCCATGCTGCAGAGTGCTGTGGTGTACCGAGTGAGGGCAACTAGAGCACTCAGAGAAAAAAAAATGCTTTGCTGTCCATCAGCGAGGTAGACAAGCAAGAAGGGAAACTTAAGAACCAGCTGTTGGGGGAGGGGGAGTGTCCCTTTAAACACAGGTCTCAGCCTCAGGCAGCAGCCACACAAAGTAACTCCTGACCTGATGCCCTTCCAAAACCGGTTCCGGCCGGCCTCAAATGCAAATCAGTGTGTACCCGCCATTTCGAAATAGCAAAACACTATTTCGAAATGCATGCGTGTCTAGACGAGTGATTTCAAAATAAGCTATTCTGAAGTAATGCTGTAGTGTAGACATATCCTCAGTTTCAAAAGCACCTTGTGCACCTGTGGAAATGGAGGAAACGTGTAAAGCAGGCTCTCCAGCCAGGGGGTGAGCAGGGTGTCTCATAGGGACCCACAACCCACCCCCATAAGGGAAGAGAACCTGGGGCACTTCCTGTTCTGTCGTGTTGCAGAAGGGGTCCAAAAGGGGTCCAAAGAGGTCCAAAAGGGCCATTGTGTGGGAGCCTGCCAGAATCAGTTGTGCGGCCCAGGACTGTTGTTGGTGTCTAGACTTCACTGACGTGCTTTGGTGCTGAGAGCAGGACCTGTGCCTCAGCCTCGGTCTGAAGCCTCATGACGACATGGCTGACTGCCTCAGAGTCAGAGGAGTATTCAGAAGTGGGCCAGCGCAGTGCCATAGCTGTTGCAGCCAGCTACCTGTGCCCAGCGGGTGCCGGTCTATACACTCCAGCTTTCCTCAGCGCTGAGGGAGAGGTGGTGGCATCGATGGCATGTAGATGAACCCAGTGCAGGGACTGGTAACACACAGGTGTCCTGGCTTGGTGCCGGGCTGTGCCCATGGTACTGCTGCAGCTGGTGCTGGCATTGGAGACTGTTTGGGGGCCAGTGTTAGTGAAGATGGCCCCGAGATGGTGCAGTGGTGGGCCCTCGTGTCTGGTGCCAGAGGTACCAGGGATACAGCCCCATGACACTTAGGCGGGCCCTATGGAGGGGTTGGGAATGAGGGTCAGCTAGATCAAGGTCCCTTGCAGCCTCAAAGGTGTCAAGCATCAAGGGATCCAGGAGGTCCTCCACCAGGCTCGAGTCCCAATACGGGCTAGACCAGTGCTGAGCCAAACTCAATGGCTTAGGTCAACTCTTAATAGGACAATTGGTAATTAGGTTTCCATTCCACATTGCTCAGCATTTATGAAACAATATGCAGTTTCAGATGAAGTTCAGAATCTAAATCTCACAACAAGCTCATTGTTACAGATCAAGTCTCAAGGAACTCAAGTGACAAATTGCTACTCTATGGTATCCAAGTATTGAGAAATAATCCCAGAATCTCTTGGACTCTCTTTTTAAAAACACCACCACTGATGCTAATTTTATATCCACACAGAGGATTTGTTCACAACAATTTCTTTAGTAACACTTTTTCTACATCTCTATTTAACTATGCCTTTTAGCCTCCTCGATTCATTTTGCCTAAGACGACACACATCTTACTTTTAAGACAGTTCTCAACCACCACTATGGGCCACATATGCAGCTATGTTATGTGGGCTGCACTTCACACACACACACACACACAGCTGTGGCTAATTCAGCCACATCAGTCTATGGGGGGGCACTTTGAGAAACACTCCTCTAGGGCTACAAACATATCAGCTCATGGTTCAAAAGCCAGCTGTTAAAACACCAAAGAAAATCCTACTTTATACAGTTGAGCTCTGAGTTTCTAACATCTCAGGAATGGAGGGTGTTCGTAATTCTGAAATTACTTTAATATTTAAAAACATTATAGTTCTTTAAAAAAGTTTACTACTGAACACTGACTGAATACAACTTTAAAACTTCACTGTGCAGAAGAAAAATTCTGCTTTCCCTTTTTAAAAGTAGTTTATGTTTAATACGGTATTGTCCTGTATATGTGCTCTTTTCTCCCCACTGCTGCTACCTGATTGTGTTTTTCTGGTTCCAAATGGGGTGTGTGATTGACTAGTGAGTTCGCAATTCCGGGTGTTTGTAATTGAGGTCCAGAGCCTCAATGAAAACATGGCCCATATTCAGACAGTGCTACTCCCACTAGAGCTGATCACAAGATTCATGCTAACTTCAGTGGGAGAAGGATCTGTTTATATTTGGCTCCTAGATGTTATACAAAATTGTTATCCACAGACCCACTGACTAAGCTCATTCTTTTTTTGACCTCTAAGTAGTATCCATTTTAGAACTCTTCAATTGAACTGCTTAAGTTCCAAAATGCAGATCTTTTCAAGATTCTTGCCTACCTGCAGATTGAGCTGAGTCTCAGTTTGGACTAGGGAACAATGTTTTGGGAAAGAATCATTGCTTACTCTACAGTTAGGACAGCCACTGGTAGGAAGGAGATGCTTTGAAAAATAATACATGACCAGCTTTACTGCTTTAAACACTACTACACCTGCTGACCACATCCCCAGCATCCAATCCTACTCCCCTGGGCAAGTTTTCACTAGGACGAAAGGTTTGCTCTTACTTTGAGTTAACTAACATGGTAAAATCCAAATAGAGACTAGGGATGTTAAAATATGGTTTAGGTAAACATAAGGTTACATGGGTCATGTTTACACACCAGGGGAGGCGAAGCTCTGTGGATACAGAGGCGGGGGGAGGCTGGGAGCTCTGGTAATATAGGCTCCAGCCTGCCCCCCTCAGCTGCACTGCTGCCTCTATATCAGAGGCAGCAGGCAGTTCCCTGGGAGCCGGTACTCATCTCCTCACACCCCCATGCTGCTGCCCCGATACAGAATCAGCAGCAGGGGGGCGGGAGGGAAGGCAACTTTATAGGGAGCTCCCCCTGTCACCGCTGCATATAACTGTCAATCTTCACAGTTACAGACAGCCTTAACTGATGAGGTTTGCAGTTTCACATTCCTAGTAGAGACAAGGTAATTTGAAGTTTTCATACATGTTATAACAGGTTGAAACATTGTGGAGGAGTTCAGGGTTTATCTTGGCCTGCCTAAAGATATGAGGGGGGGGGGGGGGGGAAATCACACAGTCTCCTCTTCACTGGGATTTTACTTCACGTTACTCTGTTACTATTGTAAGCTAAACACTTTTTTTCTTCTAGTGAGGGTAAGGTCTCCGAGATCAACAGAATTCCAACTAACTTCACTAGAAAATGGATCAGGTCCAAAGCAAATCAATATTTATGTATTTAAAATATTTTTGCCCTGTCTCTATTTCAAATATTTGAGGCGGCTTACAAAAATTTAACACAATACAAATATATACGTAAATTAAAATATGTACACAGATTGGAGGCTTTTAGCAGAGTTGAACATATCACAGCTAAGAAACTTCATAATGTTTCCGCTATTTTTATCCTGAAGCATAGCCTGAAACTCTTATCTCTTCCCTTCTCCCTTATGTTTTCCTTGGATTCCTTAAAAGTTCTCACTTTAAACATGTTTGAACAGATTTCAGTATTAGGATCATCCCCTAAGGGGCATCAGAACCACCTCTCAGCATGAACGGTAGAGTATAATGGTTAAAATCAAACCAATTTTCAACTGGAATTCAACAAGGGTCTCCTTTCACCTTATTCCATTCAAAGTTGGCAAAAACACTTGGCACGGCCGATACCACAAGTCCTTCAAAGTGGGTGAGAGTTCAGCCTAAGCATCTGAAATACAAATACTTCTGAGGTACAGTATTTTCGTGTTGCCTACTTAGCTCAACAAGGCGTGTACTAAAGCGGCAGATGTTTTTCCATTGAATTGCAGCTTCCTTAACCCTCTTGGGGGGGGGGGGGGGGAGCAGAGACATGAGTCCTAAAAGAAATCCTCAAATAACTCACCATTGCTAACCATGCGTCTAGCTACTTCCCAGAGAACTAGTCCAAAAGCCCAGATGTCAACTCTTTTATAAGAGTCAAAGCAGTCCACTTGGATGGTTTCATCTAAGACTTCTGGCGCCATATAGCGCTTGGTACCCACACGTGGGTTGTTCCCCACATCCAACTGATTAGTGCTTTGGGAATGCATAACTGCAAGACCTGTAACAAAAAAGCAGAGTTGCCATGAAATCATTTTTAACGCTATCGTAGCACATGCAGTTTGAGGCGTGAGCTGTATACACAAGTTGGTACACATTCCAAGGACCACGGGGGTTGCTTGAAAACAAGCAATAGACAGGGTTCAACTGTCCAAAGAACAACTGTGTCAACTCCAAACTGCCTGCCAAATATAAAAAACAGTCAATGTGTCCATAGACTGAGACCAATTATCTCTTACAAGATTACTATAAAACATATGCATTGCACTTTTATAAAATGTTATCATTCCAGGGATTGTTTGGCAGCCACTGGATGTCACTGTCACTTCATGTATAATCAAAAATTCAGGAAGCTTATTTAAAAAGAAAACAAATTTTACTGTGAACTCAAATGTATTCTTGGAATTTTTGGGGTAAGTGAATATATATCCAAAGTGCGTGAGGAAGTGCTTTCTTCAGAGACCAGAAAAATACTGCATGGACAATATGTAAACTGGAATAAAAAAATAAAGCTAAAAACATCAAGACAGACGTAGGTCACAAAGTAAACCTCATCAAAGGGGCCTCCAACAAGTCAATCAAAACCACTCAACCTGATTTATCCTGATATCCAAACATTTAAGTAAAGAACATTATGTGAAAGATTAAATTAAAGCAAATTTGGAAACACACAGAGGACCCAGTTTACCACAGTAAACAGGCAGTCACTCCAAAGTAAACAGTGACAGGTGCAGGACACTGCTAAGCAAAACACCAGGAAGACTCTTCCTGATTAGGGTTGCCAGATGGTTTCAACAAAAATACCGGACACACTTGACATTACATCTTATTTAGAAAATACCGGACATTTACATTTTCTCAGTTTGTTTCCTGAATAGAAAGCTCAAATACTGGACTGTGTGGTTCAAAACCGGACATCTGGCAACCCTATTCCTGACTCCCCTATCAAATTCTATAAGAGCAACATCTAATGCTAAAATTGAAATACAAGCTTAACGGCAACTTGATAATCTTCTATGGGTCTGCAGTTAGTATTAGGCCACAGAATTACTACATTCCCAAACCAGTCTTCAAAAATACGGTTTCCTTTCCTCAGTATCAAGGTTTTGGAAAAACATTTTTCTGAAGTTTAAAGTTCACTTCAAATACATTTGGAGTTGCTAAAAGAACTTGCACAGAAACTTAACGTGCAATCTGCTAACCCCTTCATTGCTAAAGATAACATGCTTAAAAAAAAGTCTGGTCGGCTGCTAAAGACACATCCAGTCCCTAAATATACATTACACCTTTCAGATAGGAAATGTAAATTTTACATTGCAATTTTCCTGGCAGACTTTGAACACATCAGTAAAGACTACAGATTCTTACAGGAAACATTTAAGGAAGAGACGGGATGAGTTGGAACCTATGGAGCTGGCTTGGTTTTGGACAACAAAAGAAGTCCTATTTTATAATCACTGTTTGGATCATTAATGGCTTCTGGATAGCCAGTCTAACACTCAACCAGGAGAGAGCAATACACAGCCCAACAGGTACTGTTGTATTGCAACCCACCAACCCCATGTTCTGAGCTCCTCCCCCACTAGGGTTGCAATACTACAATATCTATAGAAAATTTAAGTTACTTTCACACCTGATTGCAATACATAGCCACATGGCTTTTAACTGCATTTCTAGACATTTTACCTGCACACACAGTTGCTAAAAATGTAGGCACAGAAAGCTATCAGTGTTGGAATGGGGACAAATTAGAAGGCAGATTAAAAGCTAGATCAGAAGAGAATGAAGACAAATCAGCCATAAACAGAAGGATTCAATACATCCTGAAAAAGGAATATCTGCTTTTCTTCATCCATATTAGGGATAATGAAGGAAAAAGAATCCTCTATAAATCGGTGGCCACGATTCTCATATACAAAAAACCTACCATTTACTTTCACCACTGTCAGTCCGAACAGCAGCAGATATTTCTGCTCCTATCTTATATATACCCCTCCACTACAGTATTGAACTCTACAGATATGACTGCAAAAAGGTTTAACTTCTGTGGTGCTGGCTCAATAGAGAAATAAATGCTGCCCCCCTCTGGTGATAATTACACTAACTTAAAAATGAACCAGAATTTTAAAAAAATGTAATTCCTTTTCACTTACTGAATATTGATTTCCTATCTGAAATTCCCTCTGTGGATTCTGAGATGCAGAATCCAACTAGATTGTTACTTACTATGGAAGCACATGCATTTATGTTGGACACTATTGTGTGTGATGAAGTTGGATCTCAGTGTCTCCCAATTTTAGGATCCAGTGAAGTTAGTTTTTAAGCCAGTCAATTCTTCCCTTATGCTCAACATGCCATGTTAAGATTACTACTGTGCCTTTTTATTTCCCTTGGCACAGACAACAGAAGGATCCAGCCATAATGCCTCGCACATAAACCAGGCATGATTCTTTAATCATCCCTCTGCATCCTGCTGGCATAGAAATTGCTATTTTAATTTAAATGAATACAAGAAACTCAATAAAAGCTTGGTTTGGTATTTACTGCAGTCAATGGCAAAAGTACATTTGATACATAAATTTTAACATGAGCCCAGTTCAACCCCTACCCTACTGATGCCAATCAGTCAGCTCAAGCTCTAAATTGCCTTCCTCCCCTTTTGAAATTGAGGAATGAGAAAAATGTATTAATTTAAGTTTAAAAAGTTATTTGGATCCTAAATGCCATCCATAAAGCATCTAAAATGCTGTAATTAGACATTAATGAAACTGAAGTGTTATTTATTGAGCATCAGCCAAAAAGGTAAAAACCTCAATTCAAATATCTCAGACCAGGTCTATACGACAGGAGAAGGTCGGCTTAAGGTATACTATTCCAGGTACGTAAACAATGTAGCTGGAGTTGGTGCAACTGAAACTGAACTTAGGCACTGTTCCCACTGCGGGAGGTTCACGGGAGAAATGCTCTTGTTGACTTCTTTTAATTCCTATCAACAATGGTCAATGGGACACTCTCAGCATTTGATTTAGCTGGTCTTTAGTAGCAAACCCCACTAAATGGAACATCAGAAGATCAACCATTGCAGCATTGATCTTCCCACAAGTGTAGATGTGGCCTCAGAAACCTGAAGTGGTGATAGGTTTTATTCAGCTGGAACAAGATAGCATGCTTTATATGCCCTCTAGTGGCTGTCAACTTCTAAGGAAGTTGAAAATAACTCAAGAGCACTGTGATTTATTTACCATATTCAGTTACTTCCAGAACATTCAGTTTGTTTTATTCATCAACTGAAACTCACCTAAATCTGCTATGCAGCACTGCCCATTTTTCTTAACAAGGATATTTTTGCTCTTCAAGTCTCGGTGGGAAATGGCAGGCTTCCCCTGGGTCCCAAATATCTCTATGTGCAAGTGCGCAAGGCCGCTGGCTATGGACAGGACTATTCGTAGGCAGCTGACAGTGTCCAGCGTAGTAAGCTGTAGATAGTCATACAGCGATCCCATTTCATGATAGTGTGTAATTAACCACAACTGGGTGCTGGAGTTTCTAGAGGTCATATCTGATGCAATAAAACCTAAGAAGAGAAAAAGCAAACAACAAAGTTAGAGATCACAAGTCTACATCAAGAGGTACAATATCACCAAAAACTCTCTCGCAATTTACAATGGAGATGGAATTAACCTACTTGTGAAAGGCCACTATGGAGATAATATTAAGGAGGAACAGTTAAAATACATTTATAAAATGGCAGTTCAAATTTATTCACAAAAATGCATCAAGTTCATTTGAATGACAAGATAAAGTTACACGTTAAAAGCGTATTTGGTTTTGACAACTAATACCCACACAGTTTAAAATTTTAAAACTATTTCATTTATTTGAATTCGTTAGCAAATTAATCAGTTTTAAAAGGAATTAAAATAAGTGTTTTCAAGCTTTGATTCTGAATGTAACTCAGAATTTGCCTTCTACTATAATCATTTGCTATGTTGAATGCTGCTAGGAAAAAAAGTTTAGCTAATCCTTACAGTTTGTTTAATTAGTTAACTAGATTTAGAATCTTATCACCCAGGTATATAGTACTGAAAGCTGCAATTAAGAGATATCTAGAGTTGCCAGTTGCGACTGGGTGTTATTTTCTTACTTTATATTACATAATACATTCTCCTTATTTTGGACCATCAGGGTCACAGACCATAATGGTGATGCCATAAGTCTATTGCCTTTTTTTCTTCAGTATAGCTCAGCTTTCCCAAGGGAACTCCCACCCTATGCACAGGTTCAGTGGGGCTTACCCAAAATTAAGTGCACTCTAAGTGTAGTCAGTCTTAGGTTTTTTTGGCAATTTAGAATCAGAGCTTCATGCTTGCTGAAAATAAATTAAAATGATTAACTGAATAACAGAGTGAGAACTATTCAAAATCATTTACAAATTTGGTTTCAGGATCTCTTTTAAGCAAAAACATGGCTGTGTCATAAGGACCAGCAAATACCAACAAGACGCCACAGATGAAAAGATTGCTTGGTTCATTGATGCCACAAAGTCCTTACTACCAAGCTACACTCATCCCCCTGGTAGAGCAGACATCGGTGGAAGCTTGCTAGATGCAGCATATGAGACGGGATTAGAACAGCGTGCAAGAAATACTGAGGGGAAATTTGCCAGTTTTAAGCCTTGATTGGGTGGAACAATGTACACAATGATCAAAAAATGTGCCCATGAGTCAACGGAAGAGGAGTTTGCATCTCTTTCAGAAACAATAGATACATCAGAAAATGCCCAAACAGAATATTTAAAAACAAGTGGCAGTGAAAGCTGTAACAAATTAATAACAAAAATTCAATTGTCACATGCACAGTTCTGTCTCTGACAACATGGCAGAAATGAGAACACAGAAGAAGAAACTGAAGAATGCTCCTTAATAACTTGAAGTGCCCATGTAATGCATCTTTTAGCTGAAGACCTAAGTACATCTTCTCTGGGAATAAAAGGAAATGATGTTGAGGTCAAATACTTCCATAACAGCCATTTTGCTTCAGCTTCACTGAAGAGAGAAGGAAGATCCAAACTAATTCTCCCTCGAAACATTCAATGGAATTTTGTGGTTGAATTTATCAAGAATTAGCCTATTATCAGAAAACTTTGTCAACAATAATGTGATAAAATAGAAGGATGTTTCACTTTCAAAGTATTTAATAATGTATTAAAGAGAAATATAGCTGAAGTGTTCAGTATACCAAAGCCAATATCCATTGTTGCAAAATTCAAAAAAATTGCTGCTGCATTGGTCATGCTGTCAAAATTTGGAAGGCACTTCCAGAGACATGGATGAAAGAAATACCTCAGCAGAAAGTTGAACTGTAGACAAGAAAGAAGCAAACAGACAAAGCATTAACTCATTTTTTTGCAAACATTCTCAACCCCAGATCTAAAGGGTAGATGCCTAACTTCTGAGGGTGCTGCTGCTGACATGGCATGGGCATCTCAAAATCACTTCTGAGTTATGCTGGTCAAATTTCAGGACTGGAGCAAAATCATCAAATCAGTACACATTTACTGGTGATGAAAGTCACTCCCCTGAATCGGGGGGAATCATTAGCCAGGCACTCTGAAACAGAGTTCCTTCAGTTGCTAAGCCAACTTCACAGCAGTGGCTTGCTCTGCAGCCATAGAATAGTTTCATCATTTGGTATTATTCACACAAAGCTAAGAAAGCGAATGGGTGCTGGAAAAGCAGAAACATTTTTACTTCGGTTTCAGTTTATGAACCAAAATGACAGAGAATGGGGAAGATTACAGTTGTAGAAATTTTAAGGATGCTGTACATGTAGTGTTGTGACGATTTCTCGGTTAGAGTTAATAAAATGTGAAATTAAAGTGTAATGACAGCTGTCAGTCAGCAACTCAGGAGATTGCCACAATTGCAAATATGAAACATTTAGGATTCATTGTAATAAGATGTAAGTGCTACTGTGTTTGTGTGTGTGATTTAGTACTTACTAATCCTAACATAAGCTGCAGATGCAGCAGCGACACAGGTAATGAGCATTACGTACTACTTCCTAAATTAATAAAAATCGAGGTATCTAAAAAACAGAGTATACCCTCCTAGATGATGGAAAATGCTGTACTGAGTTGTAAGTTAACATGTTTTAGTTGTCAGATTTGCACCATTGTTTAGGAAATATGTAAAAAATGTAATAAGAAAAGCAAAAAAAGATTTTGAGGAACAGCTAGCCAAAAACTCAAAAAGAAATAAAATGTTTTTTAAGTACATTAGAAGCAGGAAGCCTGCTAAAAAACCTGTGGGTCCCCTAGATGATCAAGCTATAAAAGGAGCAATCAAGGACGATAAAGCCATTGCGGAGAAACGAAATGATTTCTTTGCTTCAGTCTGCACGGCTGAGGACGTTGGGGAGATTCCTGAATCTGCACCGTCCTTTGTGGGTGATGAATCTAAGGAACTGTACCGGATTCAAGTGTCATTAGAGGAGGTTTTGGAACAAATAGAAAAACTTAATGTTAACAAATCTCCGGGACCGGATGGCATTCATCCAAGGGTTCTAAAAACTAAAATGGGAAATTGCTGAGCTATTATCTGAGGTTTGTAACCTATCCTATAAATCTGCTTCCGTACCTAATGACTGGAAGGTAGCCAACGTGACACCAATATTTAAAAAGGGCTCTAGAGGCGATCCTGGCAATTACAGACCGGTAAGTCTAACTTCAGTACCGGGTAAATTAGTCGAAACAATAGTAAAGAATAAAATTGTGAAGCATGTAGAAGAACATAATTTGTTGGACAAAAGTCAACATGGTTTCTGTAAAGGGAAATCCTGTCTTACTAATCTATTAGAGTTCTTTGAAGGGGTTAACAAACATGCGGACAAGGGGGATCCAGTAGATATAGTATATTTGGATTTTCAGAAAGCCTTTGACACGGTCCCTCACCAAAGGCTCTTGTGTAAATTACATGGCCATGGGATAAGAGGGAAGGTCCTTTCTTGGATTGAGAACTGGTTAAAAGACAGGAAACAAAGGGTAGGAATAAATGGTAAATTTTCAGATTGGAGAGAGGTAACTAGTGGTGTACTCCAAGGGTCAGTCCTGGAACCAATCCTTTTCAACTTATTATTCATAAATGATCTGGAGAAAGGGGTAAGCAGTAAGGTAGTAAAGTTTGCAGATGATACAAAACTGTTTAGGATAGTCAAGACAGAAGCAGACTGTGAGGGACTCCAAGAAGATCTCACCAAACTGAGTGATTAGGCAACAAAATGGCAAATGAAATTTAATGTGGATTAGTATAAAGTAATACACAACGGGAAAAATAACCCCAACTATACGTACAATGATGGGGGCTAATTTGGCTACGACAAATCAGGAAAGAGATTTGGAGTTATCGTGGACAGTTCTGAGAACTTCCACACAGTGTGAAGCGGCGGTCAAAAAGGCAAATAGGATGCTAGGAATTATTGGGAAAGGGATAGAAAATAAGACAAGGAATATCTTACTGCCCCAGTATAAAACTATGGTACGCCCACATCTTGAATACTGTGTACAGATGTGGTCTCCTCACCTCAAAAAAGATATTTTGGTCTTGGAAAGAGTTCAGAAAAGGGCAACTAAAATAATTAGGGGTTTGGAACGGGTCCCATATGAGGAGAAGTTAAAGCGACTGGGACTTTTCAGTTTAGAAAAGAGGAGACTGAGGGGGGATAGGATAGAGGTCTATAAAATCATGAGTGGTGTGGAGAGGGCCGAAAAGAAAAGTTATTTATTAGTTCCCTAAACAGAAGAACGAGAGGACACCAAATGAAATTAATGGGGAGCAGGTTTAAAACTAATAAAAGAAAGTTCTTCTTCACACAGCGTGTAGTCAACCTGTGGAACTCCTTGCCAGGAGGCGGCTGTGATGGCTAGGACTATAATAGAGTTTAAAGAGAAGCTAGATAATTTCATGGAGGTAAAAGGCTATTAGCCAGGGGATAAAATGGTGTCCTTGGCCTCTGTTTGTCAGAGGCTGGAGAGGGATGGCAGGAGACAAATCGTTTGATCATTGTCTTCGGTCCACCCTCTCTGGGACACCTGGCGCTGGCCACTGTCTTCAGACAGGATACTGAGCTAGATGGACCTTTGGTCTGACCCAGTACGGCCGTTCTTATGTGAAGTAGTATCAGTGGGAAAAAAAATCAATGATTCTCATGATGATTTCAATCTATCCACTTTGGTTCTCCCCCTCCGACTCCCAACAACAGTGGTAGTGCAGACAGAGCCTTGGCCTCCCCTAGCTTCCATTAAACAGTCGCCAATGAACGAAGCCACAATCAAACCAACTGACAGTTCAGTCTCCTTCAAAGATCCACCATTTCCTCTATACCCTAAACCAGGCCCGGGCAAAATATGGACCACTGGCCACATCTGGCCTGCCAACACTGCTGGGAGCCTCAGGCAAGCTTCCCACTTGCCCTGCCCCACCCACACACCACTCAGAAATGCGGCTGCGGGGCAGTTTTTCTTTAAAAACTGAGTATGGAAAGTATGGAGGGAAAGCTTTATGAGCTGCTCCCATCCTCAACACAATCCCATTGGCTGATTTCTGGCCAGAAATCAGCCAATGGGAGCTGCTTGTGCTTTGTGGCTGCCTGTTATTGAAAGAAGAGGCTCCAGAGCACATGGCTGCAGTCTCCATGTGCAGAGTTGACGGGGTGGGACTGATTAATCACCCATGAAGCTGTGCTGTTGCACAGCTTAGAGGGGAAACTGGTAGACAGGGAGGCTGATTCAGGAGCAGCTGCTGGCTAAGTCAGGCTCTGGCCAGGAGACTTCTCTGGCACCCCAGTCCCTTCCTGCTCCAATCCTCTGCCCTCCACTCTACATACCCAAATCCTCTGCCCTCCTTCTGTACCCATATCTCTGCTGAGATCTGGCACCCCAATCTCCTGCCCCAGATCAGTCCCCTCCAGCCCTAGCTCACAACCCAAATCCCTGTACCCCAATTTCCTGCCCTAGGTCACAATCAAACCACTGCACCCTAGTCCAGTGCCCCAGGTCACAAATGCCTCCTTCACCCAAACTCCCTCTTCCTTACCTCAAGCTCCCATCTGCACCCAACCTCCATCCCAGAGCTCTCAATTAATATCATGGAAGTGTGCGGCCCTCGACTACTTTCCTAATTCTTGGAGTGCACTCCATCCATCAAAAATTTTTGCTCACCTCTGCTCTAAACCTTCCCCAACTGCCCACGAGAACAACTCATGAGATTTGCTATTTGTGGTCAGAGTGAGGAATTAAACCTTCCTCCATTTAAATCAAGGCTCAAACTGGAACTCCCTATCTGCTTAGCAAAGCTCTACCAGTGTGACACTAGGCGAGAAACAGACCCCTGACCATCTAAATCTTTATTGGTCAAAAACAAACTCTACTTGTGGCCAAACAAGCAGCTAGAGCAGATCATAGAAAACGGGTTTTCCAGGTGAGCTACTGGGCTCAGTTAGCAAGCAGCCATATGTTGCACTAGTTTAATTGTCAAATTAAAGGTGTAGTCCTGGGGTGGGCAATAATTTTTTGAAGGGGGGCCACTTGGGAAATTTCTGAAGTAGCCCTGGGTTGGCCTAGAAGGGGCAGGGCTAGGAGACTTGCCAAGCTCCCCCGCCCATAGACCCTGATTGGCTTGGGGTGAGGGAGTGCGTGAAGTCTCTGCACACACCTCCCCTTCAAGGGGTGCAGCAGCACCAAGGAAGCCGCCAGCTGTTCAAAACTCTAGGCACCATACACCCCAGGTGGCAGGAGAAGACTTTGCTCACTCTCACCATCCCTATGCCAATCAGGGTCTGTGGGCTAAGGAGCACAGGAAGTCTCTTGGCTGCGCCCCTTCCTCCTGAGGTCCCGCTCCTTCCAGGGCAGCCTGGAGCCACTTCTGCCATTCTGAACAGCTGGAGGTTCCCTGTGGTACCGCATGCTCGGGGGCGGGGGCAGGCGGGCGGGGGCTTCATGCACTTCGCCATCCCCAGGTCACAGGCTGGATCGGTGTGCTCGGTGGGCCCGATCCAGTCTACAGAGGCTGTCTTGTCCACCCTTAGTGTAGTTTCCTATAGAATGCTGAAACAGCCTAAACTGATGTCACATAAGGCATTGACAGGAGTTAAGTCTATATCCCCCAAAAAAGGCCATGCCTCCTCTCCCCTCCTCCCCCGCCCTCCCCCCCCCCCATCTACCTTGGCTGGAAAAGCACAATTTAACAACTGTCACTTTATAAATCTCTGAGCTATTGCTGATCTAAGCAGATTCTCAGATAAGCATATAGTACTCAGGAAATATATACATCCTCAATTAAAGGGAGCCAAAATCTCTTCTGGGTATTTCCTGCAAGCTCCCATCACCACCTTGGTTTTGGTCTCTTCTGGGCTGAGCAACAAACAACTTGCCCTCCAGTTGCTGAAAAGGCTATTCAGAAATTGCTGAAGCAAATCAAATCAGAAGATGCATCCTGGGGCTGCTTCAAACTTTTCTAGGCACCAAAACCAAACTCTGAACTAAATCCATGGGATTGGTGGACAAAAGAAACTGGCCAATTGCCAAGTGGAATGTAGCTAGACCAGAATTTATCTAGACCAGCATCTTTACTCAGATGATCACTCCCTCCCTTTCACATCATCCAAAAAACACTGGACAGCTTGGCTATCATGCGAAATAGCCCTGAGGATGGACAAGGTGAAAAGACAGCTAATAACAATGGCTGGATTTCTTGATTCTTTCCAAAAGGTCAATTGAGAACAATTTATTTTGTAAACGGAGAACCAAGGCCCTCTCCACCCCCAGAGCCGTGTCTCAGATCAAAATTAAATCCAAGATTCTTTCACTTGAGGGAGCTGCTCTTGTATTTACAGTCTACGTACTAGCAACCTATATAGATTTAGTTGAGAAGCAATACAAATTTATTTCCATGCGAATAGAAATAAGTGGTTTCTTTTAAATGAAAGCCCATAGGGATAAGTCACAGAGCACACCCAAACAGACACTTTCCCATCTCCAACACAAACATGCACCATTTCTCCCTTTACAAGAAATCAGACTTAAGTGTGCATTATTGACAAGGGGTTTTTTTTTTTTTTTAAGCACAAAAAAATAAACCAGCAAATTTTACATTTTACCAAGTCAAACAGAGGAACAGTGGGAGAAGGGTAATATTTCAGCCAACATAGTTCTCTCAGGAAGAGAGAAGTTTAAGAATTCACGTTTTTGAAGGCCACAATATTATTTTTGTAACTGCAGAGGAAACTGCTTCATTTGACAAACATCTTGGAAGCTAATCCATAGAGCCAGAGGGGTATTCTCTAACAGGAAAGAAACAAGAAAGCTTCATAAAACAACTTGAAGTGAAACAAGTTATGGGAAAGTAAAGTCACTAAGCAGTAAAACAGACTGCTGTTTTTCATTTTTCAGAATGATATCACAGTGAAAGGACCAAGACAGAGAAAGAAGAGTGGTACCCAAACATACAAACTGTGGTTCAATACATGCAAGTTAGACAAAATTAAAGAAAAAGCATTTTTTTAGGCTTTTAACTCACAACAAAATGCTGCAACAGGTTACAGTTGACAGAGGAAAAATGATACAGGGACTCATATTCAATATTAGGAAAGAATGGGTAGAAATATTTACAGGAAAAAAATGGGCTACTTCATAAAGCACAACGCTGAAGCCTGACTTTGTATCAACTTAAATCTCCTTTAAAACACAAGACTTCTACAAAAACCAGAAAGCTTGAGGAAGAAAATTAACCACCCAGAGATCAGAAGCTCTGTTTCACAGCAATGACATAAAATTAGGGAACATCAGATCATGTGTCAAAGATAGAGCCAAAATGACAGGAGCTCCTCAAACAAACATGAGAAGGGAAGATAACAGCAACAGCAGAAAAAGCTACAAGGAAATGAAAGTGACTTTCATTGGCAAGTAGCCTTTTTTGCATCTGCAATCCTAAAACCAGTGAAGTTGTGTTGTGGCACAGTGTATTGCAGTGAAGTTGTGTTGCTGCAGATTTAGAAAATGTTTACTCGGTGTAAATACATTTGAAATTTAAAAGGTATTTAAAATTTTAAAAGGTATTTAAAAAGAATCAGTAAACCCCAATTACCTCATCCCTACAGAAAGACATACTTTACCCTGACAGAAAATATTTCCTAACATTTGGTTCTACACCTTCATAAGAACATCCCCCCCGCACAGAAAACTCACTGGGTGTCGTCCATAAAGTCAAAAGGAAGCCTAATACTCAAATCTAAGAAGCCTACTAGAGCTGTATTGGATCCAGGCTATTACCCCGCACCTGGGCACCTAGTTATTACAACTCAAAATTGTCTTTTGTTACACTGCAGTGTGACCTGAAAGGCTAAGGGAATACTACAGGCCCAGGCTGCACACATGCCGCATTGTGGGCTTCTCACTAGCTTGTTTTTGCATTAAGGAAAGGACTCCAGCTTTGAGCACCTCTCTGATCACAAGCCTCTGAATCCAAAGATCAGCCTATAAATCTCTCCTTTATTCCTGTAAGTGCGCTTCCTATCCATTTTCCCAAAAACACGAACCAAAGCCTGGATACCAAGAACACTCCGAAAATTGAAGAGCATTCAACATTTTTGTTCATAGTTCACTCAGTTCTTACTGTCCCTGCTTTGGTAGAATGAAACAAAAAGGACCATGCAGCACTTTAAAGACTAACAAGATGGTTTATGCACTTTAAAGTCTTTAGAGTGCTGCACGGTCCTTTCTTTTGTTTCAGCAAGATCAGACTAACATGGCTACATCTCTATTACTATTGGTAGAATGAGCACAATTGTTCTACTTACCTAAAATATTTTCATGCCGCAGCAACACAGTGTTGTATAGTTCAGTTTCCCTAAACCAGGATTTTTCATCTCGTGAAGAAAAGATCTTCACTGCAACATTTTCTCCTTGCCACTGGCCCCTCCAGACTTCTCCATATCGGCCTTTTCCTGGGGGGAGGGGGGAAGCATAAATGTGATTTTGATCAAAATTCTTCTTGAGTGTCAATGTTAGAATAAACTGACCTCAAGTCAATCCAGTCTCAATAAAACCATTTTGAAAGATGACAAGTGCCCTGCCTGCAGCTCCTTGCCCTCTCTGAAATGCTTCTTTAAAATTAAATGAACAAGTCTACATTAACACAAAAGACTGCATAGGTCAATGTGTCTTCTGCACCAACTCTATACATGGCATATATTTGAGAGATAAACATGACACTCCCCTATTTCCCCCACCACTGTCTCTTAAAAGACTTTCCCACACTGTTCTCTTTGCATGAAACACCCTTTCTAAGCTGATCCCTTAAGGCCTGAGTTCACATTCAGTTCTGTCTACTTAATGGGGTCCCATCCATAACTTGAATTCCTATGGCAATAGAATACATAAATCCCTGTGAGGGCTGGGCCCACTTCTACCATGGAAGCTGCAAAAAACTTGCTGGTAGGGTGGGTTGAGCAGTAAACGGAGCAAGCATACAGCTAATATGATGCACAACACACACCCGAGTCACACATTTTATTGTCAAAATGTAGCCAATATCACCTTGATTACTTAACTTGCATGTACACTCCTCCCCATATTCTTATCAGACTGGTCTTTAGATTGTAAGCTCTTGGGGATGAGGACCATGTGTCCTTACAGCTCGTTAAGTTATTGTGGGTGCCAGCAGGAACCATTATAATAAGTGCTGGTAATAAGAGTGGCATTACAGTCCAAGCTAGAATGTTGGCTACATTACAGCAAAATTATGACTAGATCTTGAGGTCAGCAGGGTACACAATCCAGACAATCTGCAAACTCTGAAAATAGAGCATGGAGTGCACACATGCTGGGGAGGCTGTATTCTTTAGATTTGATTTTGCTTACAGCCATAGCCCTGCAAACAACAAACATATGATATAGCCAAGGCTATAAATACAAAGCTAATTACAAATCTTCAACAGGCCATTGAGTGGACAAAGCAGAACTTCAAAAACAGCCTATGCCATTTTAGAATTTGAGTGTGCAGTAAATGCTAGATAGTCGCATACACTGCCTTCTGGACACCAAGAGCTTTGTGCATGCACCAGGTGCTCCTAGTCTTTTGCCATTCCTTCTCACCCCCACATATTCCATAGGCCACCCTTCCATTGGGACTCCCTGCAACTCCCTCCACTTATTCTCTCATGCCACAGGCTCTGTATGCCCCATCCCACCTGTCCCATTCTGCCCCCCGCCCCGATGTGACAGGGTCTGTCTGTCTCCCCCCCCCCCCCCCACATTCCTCCCCCAATCCCTCCCCTAGGGTCCTTAGCCCTCCCATCCCCATTTCCACCACTGTAACCAAACCCCACCAAATCTCCATTCCCCCAAGTCTATGTCCTGTTTCCATGTCCAACCACTCAGCTCCTCAGGTTCCCTACTCCCCAGTTACTACCCCACTCTGGTGTGGAGTGTAGAGATTTGCCAACATTGTCTGCTCAGGAAAATGCATTAGCAGCAAAGCGCCAAACAGCAGAGAACACGCAGTTCACTACCTATGTAATGACTAAGGATCTAAATAATTTAGACTCAATTTCACTGCAATACAACCTGTAGTCTTTGATATTTATAGATGCCATCATTCAAGGGTGGTTTGTGGGCTTTTTGCACATATGACTCAAGAACAGGCATAATCAAGTGTAAAGAGATAGGAGACACTGATGTGGCAGTGATGTGACACAGAAGGGATTTCCTGCCCCAGAACTTTCACTGGCAGCACATATGTTTCCTATCAGATGCTGCCAAATTGAGCTAAATTTGAAAGCAAGTTCAGTTCCTAACGTACACACAGGAAAGGACTATATCTACAGACCTAATATCATGTAAGATTATAATGTGCATCCTAACACTCCTGGTTAATACAAATTTTTAAGAAAATTCCACATATGGTTCTGACCTAAGTACAAATGGTTTCACTACTTAATTCATCTTGTAAGAACAAACAGCAGCACTACCATTAAGGCTAGTCAATATACACTCAGACTCAATTTAACTGTTTTGACTAGGGTATGATCTTTTCCTTGAAAAAAGGGAAAAAAATAATACAACTACTACTGTGAGTGATTCCTTATAGCAGGGGTGGGCAAAAGTCTCTGAGTGGGCCAGATCTGGCCTGCCTAGGGCTTTGATCCAGTCCGCGAGGCAGCTCTAGGCCCTGCCTCCCTACTACGTTGCCTCAGAGCAAAAGAGGGGCGCAAGCCCTTCTAACTGCTTCTATTTAAAGGGCTTGCATTTTCCCTGCGCCTTGTCTAGCAGCCGCGGGGAAAGTGCAATTCCTTTAAATAGAAACAGCAGAAAAGGATAGCGTGTCTCTGGCAATGCGCTAGAGGCACAGGGAACTGCATGCCCTTCCATCTTCCTCTGCTTCATGAAGCTTGTGTCCCTTGCAGGTATAAACTAGTGTAAATGGTGGAGTTTCTGTAACAGTCTTGAAAATATGATTTAAGGACTTCTGTAACAGACCTGCAACATCTGGCTAGTTACTGGTGAGCAGGTGAGGTCTTGTAGCCCACAAAGCGCAGGTGGTCAGACCAGATGAGCATAATGGTCCTTTCTGGCTTTAGATTCAGTCTACAAGTCTAAGGAAAAACTACACAATACCTGTAAGGCTACATCTAGACGGCAGGCTTCTTGCATAAGAAGCTTTTTGCGGAAGAGATCTTCTGAAAAACTTCTTGCGCAAGAGCGCGTCCACACTGCAAAAGCGCATCAGAAAAGCCATGTGCTTTTGTACAAGACAGCATCCAGATTGCTTGGATGCTCTCAGAAGAAAGCTCTGATTGCCATTAACAGAATGGACACGAGGGCACGTCTGCTTCTTTTTTGAGGAAAAACAGTTTTCCATCCACACATCTCTTGTGCAAAAAGGAGTTATTCCTCACAGAAAAAGGTATACCTATACTGCAAAAACTCCTCTGTTCTACTGATTCACTGTACATTTTCTTGCGCAAAAACGGACTTGAGGTACGGACACTCCAGGATTTTTGCACAAAAACCTGTGTAGTGTAGACATGTCCTAATAGTGCACTTGAGTACAACTATAACTAGCTACATTCTTATGCAATGTGTTTTAACATCTTAAAACTATAGCCAACGTTACCTTAAAACCATATTTTCCCAACAAATTCTCAGTCTCCCTTGCCATGGAACATTAGCTACAAATTCAGCTACAGACGTGTTAACACCGTATGACAAAAGCAGAGCTAGATATTTCAGATGCAAATTTGCATTTGAGGCAGACAGTGCAATACAGTGAAGAATCCACTACAAATAGCTACAAGAGCATTTCATTAACTCCCACTATTAAGATTTATTTTTTAAGATTCTTTTATAACCTCTCCCTAGTCCTGAAAGAAACTTAAAACTGGGATGATGGCAAAGAGCCACATCACAAATCAGCCAGCGACAGAAGGAGCAGCAATAGCCAGGTCTCAGATTCTTATGAGGGAAGGAAGCATAGAGCCAATGCAGCAGGATATAGACAAGGAACATTTGAAAAAAGGAGGGGCAGAAGGCTCTGCTGACTGGCCGGGGAGGGATTCCTGGCAGCATACATCCTCCCAGGTAGTAGACACATGGGTTCCTGCTCGAAGTACATAGAGAAGCTACGAGCCAAGCTGGACTTCCTATAACCTGTGTTGTAGTGTTTCAGAAATCCTGCCACTGTTTTAATGTAAGGGCTGTGCCAGTATGCCTTTAAGGTGGCACACAAAATTAAAGATGAGAAAATTAAACTAAAACAAGTTGCTATTGGGGATAAGCCAAACCATGCAACCTACTGGCTGCACTTCCGGATAATACTGGTTTGAGATTCCAATAGTACTTTCCAACCAACACCACCACAATTAAGCATCAACTTCTCTGGGATAAGCATGCATTATCCTAATTTTACTGCTAGGGAAACTGAGGGATGAAGATGTTAGGTGATTCATACAGGTGTGTGTCAAAACTAGGAATACAGTCCCACAGCTGACTAGGGATGTTATCCACACCTTCACTCTAGCTGTACTGTATCAACAAGAGAGGCCTGAACTGCCTAGACCAGCTCTAAATGATCTTTACCCAACTACTGGGGCATCAACCAGCACCACTACCCCTCTTGAAGCACTGGAACTGAAGACCACTTTGAGGGTGACATCCAAGAACCTTCTCCACAAACCCTGTCCTAGGACCACTGCAAAGACTCCAGCGAGCACTACAGCCCACATGGCAGCCAGGAATGACTGCCATGATTTCACAGACTGACAAACCTGGGGGCCTAGATTACACTAGGAAATCTTTTCAGCTGCTACAGCAGTTCAGGATCAGTAATGTACAATGGAGGTTTGAAGCTATCTTAGTCCCACCCTTGGTTACGAGATGTGTTGCACCTTTTAGAAGTGTAGCACAGACTCATCCTAGGTCCGCTGTTCATACCCACGAATCATAATTACTTGTGTACAAGAAATCCAAAGTTTATGAAAGAATCCCACACAG
Organism: Pelodiscus sinensis; assembly: GCF_052426305.1. Lineage (NCBI taxonomy): Eukaryota > Metazoa > Chordata > Testudines > Trionychidae > Pelodiscus > Pelodiscus sinensis. The sequence goes on from NC_143058.1 coordinate 33,531,306, forward strand.
GTGACTGCCTCAAGAGTGGGGCATGCCAGCAGGGTGAAATTTATAAGCATCAGGAACTATTTCAAAGAGCCACATACTCCATTCCAAAACACTCCCTACGGGCAAGGACAGAATTGAACAGATTGCTTGAGTGGGGGAGTTTACATGTCTACTTCCTCACAGGCATTCAGAGTTAATGCCTTGAGTTCAGTCACAAAGGATCAATAGGTAGTGTGTAAGTCTCAAAAAGGCTATTGCAATACTAGTGTTTTAGGAGATAAAACATCCCTGTGATAATGGTGAATGAAAGGGTGCTATGTATGTTTTGCACTGGGCTAGACAGACAACGTGGGTGAGGTAATATTTTTATTGGACCAACTTCCGTTGTGGAGACAAGCTTTCCAGCTACCTTTCAAAGTGTCTGTGCAGCTTGAAAGCTTATGTCTCCACAAAAGAAATTGGACCAGCAACAGAAATTCTCACCCATCTTGCCTCTAATATCCTACACAGTTACGACTCCAATGCTAGTAAACTAGGCTAGTAAGTTTAGTCTGCTCATGTCAGTAGGCTCTAGCCTGCACCATTTCAGTGGCAAGCAGCAATGGGAAAAGACTCTAGCTTCTCAGGTCCAAGTTTGAAATTTCTGACTTTTAGACAAGCGTAATGTTAAACAGGGTGATTTATATTCTTATTTCCTAAGGGAAGACAAGACTCAAGACTCTTTTGAGCCAACAGATATTATGATTGTGTGTCAAGGCAAGTGACAAATACTTAAACAATCCAAACATTAATTCTAGGAGAACTGAAACCTAGCACTAATATAGTACCAAGGTAAAGCAATCACTCAGGAATCAGCAACATTTAACCTTAAGTCTGTTCCTGTCTCCAAATGCCTTCAAATATGCCATCTACTCTACTTGAGAAATATTCCTTTAATATAGATGTATCCGAGTTTCCAGTTTGTTACACTAGTGCGATGGCCTCTTGATTAGACAGTAAGTTGCAACTCAGGCCACAGTCTTTAGATTTGACTTTCTTCGCTATATTAATATGCAAATTCAAAACTTTTAGGGAAGCATAGTAAAATTTTGCTATGCATATAGTAACACTGGACATAAGGTTGCATAAGAAATTTCAATTATATATTTGACAAAGATAAAAAGAAAATAAAGCAACTATATGTAAAGACACTGCATAATATGGAAATTAACTTTTACAGTCCTAAATTTAACTAGGTAGGTTAAAATGCGTGTGTTCAGGAAAGTGTTTAACTGCTGAAATTTTTAACAGTTACATGTTTACGCATGGGATAGAGGGGGGTGGTTTCCCCAAGAACCAGTATGCATGAGGAGCATGCTTGTAAGCTCCTGCCTGGCCCCCGCCCCACACACATTCTGCCACCTCTGTGCTCACAGAGAACAATCTTAAAAGCACCAACTCCCAACTCAGTCCCATGCTGCTGCCTCTGATACAAAGGCAGCAGCATATGGGGAGGCTGTATGTAACGTGAAGGTTAACTGTTTACACGATCACATCCCTAAATATAATCCTGCATTTTTTAATTTGAACATTGACTTCTCAACCCTTATTCCACAGAATATATAGATTTAAAAAAATTTAAAAAAGCCTATTGAAATACTTTGCTTAACATTGCGAACGTTTGCTGTTTAAGTTTATGTCTCTAATTCAGGTAACTGTAAAACTATAAAATTCAATAGCCCCAGAGTTACATCGTACATCCATTTAAAATGGATTTGAAAATTACTGTCTTCAAATCTAGCTTATTTGGTTTATTTTGCTGATCATTTTGAAAGCCAAGTTTGACTTCTCTCCTGCGCAATTTCAGCTAATAGATGTTTGACCACAGAACGAGCACGCAATGCAAAAGGTGAAAGGATTTTTCATCAAACAGTCCCCCAAACACTTCACCCACAGGCAGAAGCATGGAAAATTCCACTTGAGAAATATCTGAAAATACTTTGAGTACTGAGAAGAAAAATAAGCTGTTCAAATGGAAGAAGTTGAAGCTCAACCTTAAGTAGAGCACCTGGTACCAGAACTGGATATACCAACAAGAGCTTTACTAACCTACGCATTCCAAGAGCGTAATCTGACGAGCCACTGTTCTTTGTACCAGGAAAGGAAGACCAGAGCCACTTCCAGATGTGCAGGAATGGTCCAATAAGTCCTATTGGAAAGGGAGAATAGAAGAGAAAACATTTAATAAATGCCAAGTATGTGGACTTTCTATCCAATACACATGTTCCCACTCATTCACACAATGTTCATCAGCTTCAGGATTATTAGGGTAGCACCCTAAGGCTGTGTCTACACTGGCAATTGAGCAACAAAACCAACCAAGTACCAACAAGTAGTATTTACACAGCTTGACTTTTGGTGACTCCGAGGACACAGCCTTGTCCCTAATGCTGTGTAGTGGAAACAAAGCCTGAAGCTATGTTAGCATCAGGCCCACATTGTGCTAATCATGGTGTAGACCAGGGCTACTCAACATGTGGCCCTGTGAGTAGGATCCTCTGAACATGGCCTCTTCTACTGGGAACACTCTCCAAAAACAGAAAGGCATCTCCCAGGTGGGGTGAGCATTATTGAAAGATGCAAATGGATGAGCTGGCTGGAACAAACAAATATGAGGTGTCGGTGTTTCTAGCCCCTAGGGAGGTGGTGCCGGAGTGCTGGGGCATTATGGGAAATGCTAACTGCTTAGCCTTGTGGATAGAGCCTAGAAGGTGCTGACTGGCTTACATGGGCCATGTTTGGGTCCTGTTCCCGGGCAGCCCTGCCTCTGTTCTGCATGGAGCTATGGACTCCCACATGGAGATGTCAGTCCTGCTGGGGATCCAGGACGGGGCTCCCAGGCACCTGCCCTTTTTTGCCTCATGTCCAGCCTGACTCGCATGTAAAATCACCATAAGAAACACAACCTGAAGCTTCAAGCTAAACACCCAAAACACAGGTATACAAAATTCTTATTAGTAAGAAAGATTAAAATGCAACAAAGACACTTGTTTGATGAACACAGGGTTTTCAGCCCTGGTTGGGAGACGGAATTCACTTTTGCAGAGATAAATGGAAAACGAATGCTGCGTCTCTCTCAAAAGACTATCACTGCATTAAAGAAAACAAACCTGCAACAGCACCATGAATCTTGTGTCACTGAGTTCAAAGACTTTTATCCACCTGACAGCAGTTTAAGACTTAAGAGAAGTTTCTTACTGGAAGGTTTCCATACTCAAACCAAGATATGTTCTGTTGGCAAGTTAGAGACAGCGATGCTGTTACAGAAGCCTCCTTCAAAATGGCTTGGCACATAGCAAAAAATCTAAAAAAAAAACCCTTTTACCAAAGGTGAATTGATGAAACAATGTAACTACAGCTTATCACTTTTTGCAGAATTTAAAAACAAAGAAGATATAGTTAAATATCAAACTGCAAGTGTCTGATTCAATTGTAGGAAGATGAATTGAAAGCATTTCAGGCGATCTGTTTTCTAAATTGCTAAAAGACACTGAAAGCACTGAGTATTTCAGTCTGGCAATGGACGAATCTACTGATCATTCAGACATATCTGCTCATAATCTGGGTGTGTTTTTTCAATTGCAAAAAATATGTCAAAGAAAGGCTTACTCTGCTACCTATGATGGGTCAAACTATGGAAGAGGACATTTAATTTGCACTGATGGCATTTTTAAAGGACCAGGAAAATGCACTGATTTAAAGACGCTTACTTCAATAACAACTGATAGTGCTCCCTCCATGGTCAGAAAACAGAAGGGGATAATTTCTATGCTGAAGAAAAACCCAGTTTCCAAATTTCTTTTCATACCATTGCATTCTGCATTAAGAACAGTTATGCAGCAAACTGAAGAGAGCACAACGGATAACGTCACAAAAATCATCAACTTCATTGTTGAAAATGCCTTGAAACAGACAATTTCAGGCTTTAGTTGAGGAATATGAAACAGTATGGTGACTTGGAAAAGCTTGCAGAAGTTAGATGGCCGTGTCGAGGCAAAGTGTTCGATCAGTTTATAGATCTACAGCCTGCTGTATAAGTGTTTTTGGAGGCAAAGGATCACCAGGATTTACTCTTGTGTTTAGATGAAGAGACATTCCTGCTAAATGTGGCTTCTCCTGTATATGACATGCCACTTAATCTTAAGCTTCAAGGAAGAAAGAAAAAAAAAAAAAAAAAGAGCTGCCTTCTCTGACGTGCAATGTTTCTGCATTTGAAACACGAAAGTGGCCCTTTTTGCAGATCAACTTCGTGAGAAAGACTTAACTCACTTTCTCATTCTCAACTCGCAAGTGACACAGCTGAGTGAACATAAATCAGGCAAAAAAAGATGTTTTTTTAATGGAGTACATCTCAGAGCTGAAAACCAAATTTTCTTCTCGTTTTCTAGATGTCAAGTCCCAAGGGTTACATTTGGAGAAGTGATGATATAACTGCAAAACAACAGTATTTTAAAAGCTAGGCATAAGGAAAAGGACACAAACATTTTGGATGACCTATGTACAGGAACACATGTACCCTGCATTACTGAAATGTGCCAAAAAAGTGCTAATTTGCTTTGGGTCTACATATATCTGTGAAAGTTCATTCCCCTCCATGGGAATCAACCAGCCAAAACTGCGCACCTCTCTTATTGACAGACATCTGACTGACTGTCTCCGTGCTGCTACAATGGAATACAAGCCTGATGTGAAACAGCTGGTGAAAAGTTTGCAGACACAATTTTCACATTGATTGTACTTATACTCCAGTAAATTCCAGTACTGTATCGGCAGTTTGATTTGTTAAAATTCTGAAGCCAAAATAAAAAAGAGTAGTCAATATAATGGTCTTCTGTTGATATGTGTTTTAGTTATTAATGAGCCATGATAGTCCAGGAATTCAAAAGTGCTGTCATATGGGTGGAAATAAGGTACAGTAGACTTCTGATAATCCGGCACCCTTGGGACCCAGGTGGTGCCGGATTATCAGAAATGCCGGACTATCAGGAGGTACTCTGGCAGGGGAGAAGCGGAGGAGGGGGTGGGGGTGTGCCAAACCCTCCCTCCTGCTGCAGGGAGGCAGAGCCTGCGAGCAGAAGAGGAGAGGCGGTGACAGGCAGGCAGCCGCATTCAGGACGTTCTGGTCAGTTACGGTCACTCCCGCTGGATCCACAGCCGACACTCAGTTAATGTAATTTTCCTCTCTACTGCCGGGGGGGAGAGGGGCAGAGGAAGGTAGGGGTCGGTGGGAGAGGGGGAGGGAGAGGGAAAGGGGTCTCCCACCGACCCCTACCTTCCCCTGCCCCCCCCCCCCGGCAGTAGAGAGGAAAATTACATTAACTGCGTGTCGGCTGTGGATCCAGCAGGAATGACCGTAACTGACCAGAACATCCTGAATGTGGCTGCTTTGGCACATCCTCGCCCCCTCCTGGTCCCCCTCCCCCTCTCCCACCGACCCCTACCTTCCCCTGCCCCCCCTCCCGGCAGTAGAGGAAAGTTACATTAACTGCGTGTCAGCTGTGGATCCAGCCGCAGTTAATCAATTACTCTAACAACTTGAAGCAGCTGTCGGAGCACTTCCGGGTTGCAGTTGGTGCCGGACCATCAGGCGTACCGGACCACCGGATGCCGGACCACCGGAGTTTTACTGTATATATTAAATGTTATTAATATCAGCAAAACTAACTTAAATGGGGCCTGCGTGTTATGTATGCTTGCCTTAATCTTCGTAATCATGCCCATCAGTGTGAAAGAAGCTATTTGCATATATATGCAACCACACTTAAGTTGCAGCCCTCCGAATGTGGTGTGAGTATCATTGTGGTCCCCCGGGCTTCCAAAGTTCAGTAGCCCTGGTGTAGACAGACACCCTGCCCAGAGGAGATTTCGGTCTTAAACCACAAGCTACAAAGGGTGGGGGAAGAGAGATACAAGTTTTAGATAGAATTATTTTCTATTGCAACCAGCTATCAGAAGTTTTCTTCCAGACAATACCTAGATAGAGAAAAATAGCCTCTCAAGTCTGCTCCTACTTTTTAGTTAGCAACTGTACCTGCCACATCACCATTTTCCTCCAATTTTTATTTTATGCAATAAAACAGTATGATTGACGTTTACTGCTTCTACTACTGCCCTTAGGAGTTTGTTTGCTCTATTCTGGAATGAAATTTAAACACTCTGCTCTTCCTTTGCTTAGCTTGTGCCCCCTCAATCCTATATTTGTCACTGTCTCACATGACCTTATATCCGCTTCACTCCCTGTTGGAGCCTTCCATTCCTCACAAGAGAATTTCCTTCCAAAGGATAGGAACTTCCTTTCTCTGACCTTTCCGAATTTAAGTCCCTTCAACTCCCAATACAATTAAGGAAAAGTAAAAATATAGCATTAACCTTTTAAGATCCACATAAGCTTTTGCTTTTTCAATTGCAATACTAGCATATTCTTTTCATAAAAGGTTATTAGAAATGCACCCTTTTGTAACTGTGGCCATGCTAATCACACAGACAGGGGGATCACCCATAACCAGGGCTTGCCGAACCATGGCGAGCCCCGCTCGCCAGCTGTGCTGTCCGGCGAGCGGCACATACACAGATCGTTCTGCACATGCGCAGATTGCCCGAATCCAGCTCTTCTGGGTTGCAATCTACTTGCCACGGGTGAGTAGATTGTATTATTTGTCAAGCCATGCCCATAACTAATAGCTGATATCTCACCATAAAAATCAAAGTTTGCTCTAAGAATCCCTAGAGGAAATCTTACATTTTAAAAGATCTTTAGAACTTTTAAGCTCACGTTAAATAGCTTTCATTTTGACTGGCTTCAGAATAAGAGATTAAATTTCAACAGCAGTTAACTTGAAAGAAGAAAATATATTTCTACTGTAGAAGGGTCTTTCCCCACCCTTCCAAGACCTGGTCCAGATTCAGATTTTTAGACTGGTTTAAAGCTTTCATTTCAGGAATGCTTTTTGTTTAAATACTTATACACCGGCACAACCCCTTTTAGTGTGGATACAGCTGTATCAGTTTAACTTTTCCTGTGTAGGAATAAGCTATTCCGTATAAACTCCTTTCTACTACAGGTTGACACTCCATTATCCAAATTGCCCTAATCAAGTAACATCCCTTGTCCTACATTGTCAAGTTGACTCCATGGGGCCCAAGAACATTGCCAGACTAGGGCAGGCGGAGCACAGGAATCCCAGGCTTCAGTGGGGCTGCTGCAGAGAGCCCCTGGTGGCAGCAAAACTGCCAGGCTGAGCATGGAGTCCCTCCTCCCAGGTGGCAGCAAAGACATAGGGCAAAAGTGGAGCCTTGGATTACAGCAGAGTTCCACCCTCTGAGGAGGGCAGAGCCTCAGGTGGCAGCGAGGAGGCTAGGAGGAAAAGTGGAGTCCCCAAGTGCATTGACCTTCCTTGGTCTGAGATCAGTCAAGTTCCAAGGGGTGCCAGACCAGAGAGGTTCAATCTGTAGTTAGTATAACTGAGTCCACACAAGGGGGGCCTGTACCACTTTAACTGTAAGGTATTGTTAGAACTAAACAACCTGTGAGTAGATATGGGCTAGCTTTCTAGTCAAGCGCTAGAACAAAGGCACCAGTTCAACAAAACCATCCCTAGACAAAGTAGTACTTAAAAACATGTTGAAGGCCTTTTGATTTTAATGGAATTTAAGCCTGCTCTTAACTACTTTACTCCACAGGTGCCAAAAAAAGCATTAACGCTGTTTTTGAATTTTGAAATGCAAGATCAGTCCATTATTGAAAAGCTAGGAGTTGCCACAGGGTGGCAGCAGTTGACTATTCCAAAATGGGACTTTTTTGAATGTCAGTTTTCAGAGTAAACTATGCTTTAAAAACAGGGGTGCGTTGTAAGAGGCTGCTCTTTTGGTTATCAACATAACAAACCTATGTGCTCAAAACACATTACTAGCCTGTCTGCCATGCCACTATTTATTTATGTAAACACATAATGGACTGAGTAAGTCTTGTGGAAAACAGCATGTGATCAGGTCATTAAAGACAATTAGGGTTGGAAAAATCAGAATTAGTTGAGGGACAGGATCTCAAAGTTGTCTAAGGGGTAGCATAAGCCTTCCAGAGGCTAAAGCTTGACAGCTTCAGTGCTGAGCTATATGGCTTAGGTTTTAGGTCCCCCACCTAAGGTTGTACCCCTTGGGCTTCAGCTTTGCATGCTCCCCACTAACTCCCTCCTGTCTAGGGCAAGCTCAAGCTTTGGTTCTCCCACACGGGGTTGTGTCGTAATTTTTGTCGTCAGAAGGAGGCTGCTCTGCAATGAAGTTTGAGAACTCCTAGATTAGGTTAATCGTGTCAGTAAATGTTGACTAACACACACAAAATTCATCAACAGTAGAAGTTTACAAACAGGCAAAGAAAAAGGTTGCTTGAGAATGTGAATAAAAGCCAGAGATTTACACTTTTGATTGAGGCTCATTATAAATTGACTAGCAAGTGAATAGTGAAGGTATGGATGATGTGTTGATTTAGGACTTATTTTATATATTTTGACATGTGAGATTGACAATTTGTGCTTCAGCACTTTCTACTGCTTTAAGTTTTTGAATCTCAACACCTACGGGCTGTCCCCCTGCTCTCTTCCCCCCCCCCCCCCGATAACTTCCTACAACTATGACAATTTAAAATCTATACAGATCTAAAAATGCTTAAAATGAGCACCAGTGTAAATTATTAAAAACTGAGTTGCACCAGACTTCACACATACACATAAAGGGGCTGGATAAAGGTTGCAACGGGCAGCCTTCACTCTGGCATTTCCTCAACCTTCACTCTGACATTTCCTCATGTCAACCTTGACATAATTTTAAAACAGGAAATTACATTAAAAAAATCTTAGTAAAACAATTACTTTGATCAAGTGGAACCATATTGGTCCCTATATGGGTTGAGCACACAGGTAGCTCCAGTTGATCCACAGTTCCTCCAGTTGACCTAATTGATAACTGGTTGCAGTAGGAGACTATTAGCTTCTATGTGTCCTTGTGCCATTAGATGGAGATGGCAACACTTGGGCAGTGGGTGTTATTCACAGCCATTTGTGAGAAATGACTATGGAGACTCAGGAATAACAGATTTAATACCAGGTTATGTCAGGGAGAGTTCTATAGTGTTTCTAGAGCTTTCAGGCCTTTATCCCCTCCCCCTACAAACACCCTCTGCCCATCTTAGTGTTAAACTTCTCCTTACTAAAGATAAACTGTCAACTCAAAAAACAATGACTAAGGAAGATTCCAATGCATTGTTAAAATCCTGTTAAAACTTCCACCAGCTCTTTTTGTATATTCTAAATCCAGTTCAAAACCATTATGAAGTGGAAAGGCTGACACTACTGAACTTGTATTTTTCTTTCAACGCAACAGCGTAGGATGAAGATTTATAATCCTTGTTCTATTTAAAAAAAATAAAAAAAAACTAATTGTTCTTTCAGCTTTCAACCAGAAAACTCTGAAGCCCCATTTTGCCCAACAAGATTTTAAGAATTATTCTCAGAAGCAAGATAATTTGAATGTCTATAAAACTATTAGGAACCTTTACCCAACATGTGAACTAACTTTTCCCCTGATATCTTGGCTCATTCTGAAATGAGGTGCTATCTGCAGTAATGACTGTAAAAAACAAGATTTCAAGAAGCCACCGCTTCCCTTCCCCTCCTCCCCCCCACTCAGGAAGCTTAGTGCAGTAAGTATGTTGTGCTGTGGGAACTTATCCTAAATATAAACAAATCTGACATTAAAGCCAAAGATTTTTCTCCGTTGTGTGCTTAAACTTAGAACATGAAAAATGTAAGCATTACAGTCGAGATGACTACTCATAAGTTGACATGAAAATACCAATTTCACATATCAAAACTCAGCTATCACAATAGATGCACACAAACAAAGTTTCATTCTCAGGACATTCATCACCATGTAATATTTAGATTCGAATTAGCTTTTAAAGTTAGTAACTTCACCTCCTTTCTTTTTAAAAGGAAGCTTTAATGTATTCTTGTTTGCTGGCTGATTTGACTGCCCTATCTTGAATAATTCAAAGGGGCACTAAATGACTCTGATGTCAGGGTGAACTAGAAGTCAAATGTGGTAACTTACAACTCCTGGGTCCTGCTTTACTGACCTGGGCAGTCAAGTGGCTTATGCTCTGCATTTGTGACTGTTGCTTAATTCCTAGCAAATGCATATCCATATCAGAAGACTAATCAGCACTGGCCACCCAGAGAGAAGAAAACAAGTACAGAAAATGGCCATTGAATATGGTTCTTACAGAGCAGAGCTGAAGTAAGCACTGTGGACAAGCTGACACAGCCTCTGTTTGTGCCACACCTGTTCTAGAGCCAGGTGTAGAAGTTTAAGTTTGCCCTGAGGATTTCAAGCTGTAGGACAGAAGGCAAGTTTAGCTTCTCCCAACAAGCTCTAGATGAGCTGCTCCCCTCTCCCTGAGCTGGAAGTCTCCCATCTCCCACCAGACTAGCTCAATACTGAACCATTCTAAAATATAGACCAGATTGTCTCCTGCACTAGGATGCCCTCCTGATTTTTGCTAACTGGGTTTCACTGCCAAAGGGCATGCCTGGCAATATTTTAAAAAGGTAGATTCAGCTCTTGAAAGTTTTAATCTGCTCCTCCTCCCTATGGTGCTACTTGGTGGTCACCTCAAACCTATGAAAAATGTTTAACCAAGTGTAACATTTTATGGTAAAACATTTTTCCCCGAGGGTCAGGTTTCTTAGTCCATCTAGACAACACTACTCCACAAAAATAATTTTAGAAGCATCTCCCTTTAGGTCTCAAATTGTTTAAATGCAGGTGCCAAGTAGGGATTTGCACACCTGACTGTTGCCAAGCAGCTTTGCTTTAATAAGCCCTCACAAGTAGGCTTGCATGGCATCCACCAACTTTTGGGTAAAACCTGCAAAAGTCAAGTGCTCATCTTCTGTTATTCCCAGGGAGAAAAGCCAGAGTATGTCTCTCAAAACACGGAAGGGAAATAACAGGTCAAAGTACATATTAATCTTAATACCTTGGTGAGTCCTTGTTTTCTCTCTTAAGAGACTTTTTAAACCAGGGTGAGGAACCTTTGAGTGGAGGCCACTGACCCCCAAGGGGGAGGGGAAAATCCATCAAGGACACGGCACGACACACACACAAACCAAATCCTCCCCCCCAAAAACACCCTCCCTGATGTGGCCTCCCAATTGAAAAGCAGAGAAGGAGACTACAATCCTCAAGCTCCAGCCCCCCAAGAGAAGAGGGGAGAAGAAAGGAAGCACTTAGGCTCAGGGCTTACCCCTGGGACAAAATTAACTCTCCTGGGGACGGAGATAGTACATTTTGTAGAGACCCCTTTGGGGACCCTCTGGGCTAGAACCCAAAGACAAGGGGTTCAGTGTGCAGGAGCAATTGGGAAGAGTCTGGTCAGGAGGTAGTGTGCAAGAGCGGGACAGGAGCAAGGGAGAGCCTGGGAGTGGGGGTACCTACTTCACACATCTTGGGGGGAGGGGGGTGCGAAACTGTTGACTTCACACAGTTCCTGTGCACTGCAAAGAAAGCACTCAGTACAGGCACTTCGCCCTGCCCCTCCCTTTTTGTCAACTCCCAGCCAAGAGAGCAGCAGGGGTTGGTGCCTGCATGAAGCACTTCCATGAAGCATGCAGAAGCCACTTCCTCCGCCATGCCATGCAGCGCCTGTGGACCGTATTCAGCCTATGGCTTGCTTTGATTGGGTCCATGAGGCTCGATTTCCCCTCTCCACAGCAGGCAGCCAGCGTTGCTTCTCCTAACCATAACACACCTTGTGTGGCTACAGCGCTAACTTGTGCTGCTGCAGGTGCAGACCAAGCCCCAGCCTCACAAGCCACATGGAGTTGCCAGGTGTCCGGTACTGACCCGGACAGTCGGGTATTTTTGCCTCCTGTCCGGTTAAAAAAAATTTTCAGAAAATACTAGACAGACACTGGGCCCCTCTCCACTTACCTGGTTCCACAGGGGAGCAGTCTTCTGGTTTGGAGCAGAAAAACAAGATGGCTGCCAGCAAAAAGCCTCAGAGGCATTTCTTAAAGGAGCCATGCTGGGTGTGTGGGTGGGTGTGTGTGTGTGTGTGTGTGTGTGTGTGTGTGTTGGGGGGGGGGGGGGAGGCTTAATGGACTTCTCTTTTTTTTTGTGCTCAACAGCTTTGGTCTTCCCCCTTCCCCACAGAATTTTTTCCCCTGGTGGTTGTGTGTGTGTGTGGGGGGGGGGGGGGGGGAGAGACCAGGGTAGTTAGGTATTTTTGGTTAAACCATCCGGCAACCCTAACATCAAGGAAGGCTATGGGTTCCCCACCTCCGCTTTAAGCCTTTCTATTTGTACTTAACATTTAGGCTGCAATGGTAAGACTGCGTAAAAGTCATTTTTTGCTTGCTTCCTTGTGTTACATAGCCTTTGTAATTTTTTTTCTTTAAGGAAATATGCAATGAGTGAACATTTTTCTTCTTTGTATTTATTAGATGTTCAGTTTCAACAATTCATCTACTCTCTCTCAAGCTTCAAGTTGTTGTTGGTGTTTGGTTGGTGGTTTTAAAAACAAAACTCTCCAAGTGAAGTGTTTTTTTTGCTTAAGAAGAGACTGAGTAAATGTTGACAAAAAAAATACAAAAAAGTAGAATTACAAATAGCCTGCTTACAAAATAAATACCCCTTTCCCATTCACTTAGGGGTCTGCCTCTGCTCAATTAGAAAGCCTCACTCGTTCTACAGTCATCCAAAAGTTTTCAGCAAATACAGGATAGACCAAGATGTGAAATTCTTAAACCTGATTGTGGAGCCATAAAAACATCCCACCCAACTACCTTACAAGACCATTATACATCATCGATATAAAAGCATATTTGCTCTTTCTATGTGAAGCTTAAAAGGTATCGCATCCCTGTAAGTAGCGTTGCCAGGTGTCTGGTTTTGACAGTCCAGTATTTGAGCTCTCTGTTTGGGATACAAATTGAGAAAATATAAATGTCCGGTATTTTTAAATAATATGTAATGTAGATTGTGATGTAATATCAAGTGTGTCTGGTATTTCTGTTGAAACTATCTGGCAACCCTACCTGTAAGGCAATGAGCTACCCTACCGTCAACCACATCTACATTAGAAAAGTTTATAGGTATTGGTACACCAGCGAACCCTCTTGGCATATATTCAGATTACACCAGTAAAAAAGAAAATGCTTGTTCCAGTTCACTGTGCAAAATACATTATACCAGCCAAAGTTTTTATCCCAGTATAAGTATTTATACAAGGACTTTTGCTGGTATAGAAATCGTGCCCCCCATCTATTCCCCCTTCCCAAAAATAAGCCTCCTTGACATTATTATGCCAGCACAATTTTCTACTGTAGTCCTGATTACAGAAAGAGCAGTTGAGACAGATTAAGCAATTCCTATAATTTACAAGCGATTACTTACTGCCAGTGTGCTGTCTCCAACGTTTGATGCAATGAGTCCCTCAATAGTGCCGTACTCTGCATCCCTAGCATTGAGCCTTTCCATGTGGTTTTGCTGTATTTTTCGGATAATCAGCACAGCTAATGCTGAAAATATTATCAGCACTATCACTGGAGCCAGTATAACAATGACTAGCATTTCCATGCTGTAACCCACAGCTTCTCCCTGGAGTGTTTGCCCTTGGTAAGAAAACAGGAAAGAAAGGAGGTTAAGAACTCCCACAGATAGTGGGAAGGCAAAAAATTATGTTGATGTTTTTATTTGTAGTTAAGTAAACTGCAGTATCAGTCACAGAACAGTCACAGCTACTTCATACAGGTTTACATTCACAGTCCATTATCAGTACCACCACAAAACTTATGTCAATCCCATCTCTGGTAAAATCTGTTCAAGTTCTTGACATTCAGAATCAAAACTTGCTTCAGAAAGATTTACTGAAGTCAGTAACCAAGACTTTTAACCTACTGTTTTGTATACATTGGTTCCCAATATTCAACAGCAAAATCAGAAATACTCTGGCTAAACATGTTAAATGCGTGTAATTAAGTAACCATTTAACTACTGAACATTTCAGTAGTTACAGCTGATGTGGCAGTCAGCTACCAGGGAGCCAGTGCATGCAGGGAGCTGGCTTGATTCAGAGGCAGCTTGTATCAGAGGCAGCAGCTGGGGGGCAGCAGGCAGCTTTTAAGCCAGCTCCCCATGCATACCAGAAGCCTGTGTTTAATGGTAAAAGTTAATCAATGAATCCAGGCTCGTTAGTTAACCATTTACAGTTATGCTTTCACATCCCCAATTCTATTACACCTTGCAAACCCTAAACACACCCATTCTCAGTCCTCTGATTCAAGCTGCAAAATTCTTATCAAGCCCAAACTTTAGTTTCTCATTATGCAAGCATAATATTAGCAAGTAAACCCCCAACCAGAAATGAAGCCATTTTATTTGTATAAATACAACTCTTAAAAGTAACCATTCACCTTTAATAGGCAACTGTGCTGAGATATTCATGTTACACAAATATCCCTGACAGCACTCAACAGCTTGGTCAGGAGATGGAGGTGTTTTGCATGTCAGTTTCCCCTGTTCGTAGACTTGAAAGCAGCCTTTCTGGTAAACTTTAGTGCCATCATTTATGCTCAGGGAGGCAAAGCATTGCTGGCCCTGGCAGCGATCTCCATTCCCACAGGACATTCCTTCACACACACATTCGTAGTGGACCACATTTAGCTTCAGCTCATCATCTGCAGAAGGGGAGAATTGTAAGGACATCATCATATGCACTTATTTAGATACATGCAAAAAATAACTACTGTTCAATTTAAGAGACACTAATTCACTGACTGTTTGAGGAGAAAATCATTTGAATAGAAATCAGTGCAAGACACTAAGTAGGATCTGAAGAAGTTAACAGCCAAATTAAAAATGCAAATAGAAATTAGCCCATTGATAAATGGGCATTTGCATTTCACAACACCCCTTTTATGCATACAGATACCCTTTTCAATGCTCAAATGCACGTTTTGCACAGCTTGCAAGGGACACATCATTTAAAGTTACAAATCAGCTTTTAGATTTGGACCTTGAATGATCAGTGTACAAAGAGGAAAAAAAAGTGAGGGAGGTAGCAAAGATGGGAGCATTAGAAGCAGATTGAACCATGCCTCCTCATTCCACTTTCCTTCTTACATTGTTTAGTAACATCTTGCCCTTCACATATTTAAAATGAGAGAGAAAAATCCTTATATGTTCAAGAGTCTCTGTTAAGAGTTACTGTGTAAACATGGAGGCCCATGATCTCGTGCTTACAGAGAATTACTTTCTAGAATTGCCCTTCAAAATTCAGCAGTGCAGGAATGCTGCTCCTGTTCACTGTAGTTATTGGCCATCTAAGGAAAGACAATTAAGTCTAGGTAGTTATCCAAAAATACATACATATACAGGAAGTCACTGGGAAAGAGAAGCCGTAGTAAAGAATTTCTTCCAGTATACTCCAACAGTATCACAGCAACATTTAGAAAAAATAAGTTCTTAACTAGCTCTCCTTGTGAAAGTCCCATCAAGCCTATTTGTGATCAAGCAATGATGGTAGTGCTGGGATGTTTCAGCATATTACATAAACATACATCAAAGGAGCAAGAACAAACAGGGAAACAGTTTTGGAGAGCTGGTGAAGGAGTATATAATTTTACAGTCCTCCATTATATACATACATATTTTAACATATCCATGCACATTCATTTATGTTTATCCATCTAATATTTACATTCTTTTTGCCACTTCTAAACACACTAGAGAAATTTCTAAGCAGAAGCATGGTAGTGCTCTTAAAATATCCATTGTCAACATGTGACTGTTCCGCCTATCACTATGGACTACCAACTGAAAACATAAGAAACCCTTTTTTTGGAAGGGGGAGGGGCAGTAAAAGCAAATTTTGTACCACAAATGAAAAAGCCATAGCTACTCCACATTTAGAACCTTCAAATCCCTGATAAGTACAAACATAGACAGGCCTTTCTTTTAAATAAATAAATAAATAAATAAAAACAACCCAGCAGCCTGGCCCTGACAAACTACACTAATTATGTGTGATACTTTGTTAAAGAGAAAATGTTAAGCAGATTCCTGGAGTCAGTATCATAGGAAATAAAAACTCATAGGTATGGTAAAGCTCTATTTGAACCTCATCCACCTACTTGTCTTTATGTGTCTGGTGATGATTCTACTAAGCCAGAACCAAACAATTACGTCATACTTGCTGTTTTCTTAGTTATGATCTACCTAACTACTAAGAGTAGAAATTGTACACCTGCTCTCCTGGGAAGAATGCCCAACACCAGGAGGCACTTTAAGCCCCATATCAGCAGTGATTCAGTCCTCAGGAGCAACTCTTGAATTGTAGTCTCCTTTGGCCTACAACAGGCACATGAAACACCAGCCTTCTGATGTCACTGTTTTACAGTGGTCTGCCAGGACAAAGCTAAGTAGGAAGTCCAAAGGTTGTGTTAACAGCTATTTCAATTAATGAGCAAAGAAGACTTCTCCACAGACTTAGGGAACTCCCTCTATATACTTTATAATACTGTTTGGTCACATTCATGGGAGTCAGATCTTGATATCTTGAGTTATTCAGTGCTGACATGTTGGTGTCATGGCACAATATATGTGATTTGCATCAAGACCAGAGTAGTCTGATTTTTTTGTAGACTTTTATAGCTGAAAAAATTCATGACAGCCACTTTGTCTCATGGGAAAGCTAGAGCATGCTTGAGCCTAAAGGAAATGAAAGTTATGTGGCTAAATTGCCTTGTAGGCAGGTCTCGCTGTTGCTTACCTTGTAGGTCCCCCAGTTGGCTTGTGGGCTAATGAGCAGGGCTCGCCGATCCGCGGTGAGCCCCGCTCGCCAGCCGCGCTGTCCGGTGATCTGCGCATGTGAGATCGCCCAAACCCGGCTCTTCCGGGTTACAATCTACTCGCCCGTGGCGAGTAGATTGTATTATTTGTCGAGCCCTGCTAATGAGACATACCTGGTGACTACAGTGAAGTGTCACTGTACCCCTACCACAGTTTCTGCAGCCTCACACTTAATTTTATTCACAGTGGGGATGTGAATGTCAAGCAGAGTACACGGTTTACTGATGAGCTGCATCTGGAATGTAACTTTGGGGTTCTCTCCTCCCCCTCTCACGCAGGAAGCTGGCACTGACGCTCTAATCTTGCGTGGGTGGGGGCGAGAGGAGGGTTCCAGGCTGGAGTTCCAGGCAGGCCATGACCTGAGCAGCTGTAGGCAATGGTTCCGCACTGGGTCCCAGATCGCCGGGGTCCCCAGCACAGGGAGAAACCACTTCTACCACCCCTTCCCCTCCTGTAGGGAAGCCAGGAGCCAGAAGGGAGCCCAAGGTGCCCCTCCCGTGGGGGGGGGGGGGAGGAGATTCCTAAGCCATGGCTGCCTCTTCCTCTTCTGGGGACACTGTCACCCCCACAGGGAAAAAAATTGTGAGATATAGAAGTGAGAATTAACAGAGCTCAGCCCTATTGTCCCTTTGCAAATTTATATAGGCAGAGTCAATCCCTTGCTTCTCCTAAAAGTGCACAGTTTCAATAGAAACCAATGTTTTAAGTTTCTCATGATGACCTGGCTGACAGTCAATTTAATTTTCATTAAAAAAAAATATTTAACAAAAACAAACTTGATTTTAATAAACTTGAATGTTTAACTCAAAAAAATCATATGCTTGTTTTGTTTAGATTTTTTTCCTTCAACCGAAATCCTAAACCAGAATTCATAATGCAGTTATTTTAGTTAAATAAAACAGTGTAAATATCTGTCTGGTGATATTACCCACCTCCCCCCAACACTATATGGCAAGAAAATCCTTCAAATATTAATGATTAACTTTAACTGGAGATAGTTTACCTCCCTATGACTTCGTAAATGTCTGCTTCAATTACTTTGGTAAATGAAATAATCATTCATTTTTTTCTTATAGATGTAAAACTCACCTGAAAAGTTTTAAAAATAAATCACTGTTTAAAAACGTATAGTCTATACCTTCTGAAATGAAACCTACTTCTGAGTTGTGAAGACAACCAACAAGAATGTGGAAAGCCATGATTAAACTGAGTCTTCCTAAATAGTTATTTAAAACAATTTCATTTGAATCAAATCCACCTTGACAAAAAAATAACAGCACCTGAACCCAGCCAGAAACAATTTGAGGTGTGGAACATAGTAAGAACTAAGTACTTGCAGCACTTAAAATATGAGGCAAAAAGCCAAATTTAAAATAATTTCCATCACCCAGCCATCTTTATTCCAATACACTCTCATACTGCATTAGGTAAGACATGCAACACTTACAGTCCGTGCACTTATAACATACCCCAAAACTTCCGACTTGTCACATTTAAAGATGTTCTAGCAAAGACTCACAGTAAGTTCAGACTGTATACAAATTATAATTTTATACACACTAAGGATGTGAACGTGCAACCATGTAAACAGCTAACCAACGAGTCCGGGCTCATCAGTTCATGTTCACTGTTACACACAGGCTCCCAAGTATGTGGGGGGAGCTAGCTAAGGCCCCTCACTGCTGCCTCTGTTACAGCGTGGGGCTGCAGGTGGTTGTCATAACCCAATACATATTCTTCACAACTTTGCAGGTGGGAGCTGGCTGCCATCCCACATTTAACCATGTAACCACTGGAAGTTTCAGTGGTTACATGGTTACTTAACTACATGCATTTTAACATCCCTAATATATACAGTATATTATTTCATTGTACAGTATTAAAAATTAGAGAGCTAGAATACAATTGCCAAACTAAACCAATTTATTTTAGTTTCATTGAATTTTACAAGTTTAGCATGCAAGTGATGATTCACAAGGGATATCCTGTTTTTAGTGTGAATTAAGAACCTATTCAAATGAAACAAGAATTAGCATATACAAGTTTTTCATATCCATAAAAGAAATAGGAATATATCTTTCTAAACTATTTGAAAGAATAGTTAAGGTGAATGATGCATTATTTTCATGGAACACTTTTGGTCAGCTGAATTCAAATTCATCCCAAAGAAACCTATTGTATGGAGATGTTTACAGGATACAAGATGGCACATTAGTGTATCCTAAATTAATCAATCAATCTAGCTGTAAAGACAGCCACCCCAGAAGTCATTATGTTAGCACATTATTTCAGTTGAGCTATTACTAAACTGATTACTTTACTTTGTAGGTTGCGCCCAATTTCTATCTTTGAGATTGAAAGGTCTGAGAGCTAGTTACCCTATTATGTAACCCTATTAGTTCCCTCTGTCTAAGCACGTGTAGTAACACAAGTCCCACCACAGTAAAAGGATCATGATCATGCATATGTTTACTTTGTGCAGGAGTTATCAATTTACCAAAAAATTGCAACTCCCATCTCTTCAGGCCTAATCTTATTCCTATGAGGAAATAAAATACCACCGAGCTCTCTCATAGTGCTTTTCACCTGCCTTATTTTGTGTTTATTTTGTATTTATTAAAAGCATTTAATATGAACATACCTCATTATTGACATGAAAAAGATTTCATAACCAGAAACCTCTCTTTTTCCTCTATAGAAATGCTGGATTCACTTCTGTATCCAGAAAGAGAGACACCCTGGGTAAATTTCTCTCAGAGTAATTACTATAATTTCAAAAGTTTACAAAAACCTTTCCATTTGGCCTGGTCAAACTAGCGATAGTTGTCATCCTGTGCCCTCTGCCAGCTGGCTCCAAAAGGTCCCAAGCGTACATGATTACAGAGAACCCTGTAATGTGTCTGGGCCATTTTACTTAACCAAAGAAAGAGTCACAAAAGGTCTTTACAGAACAATTGTCTCATACCAGTCATGATAGTCATAAGATGTATGTATACCATGGGTGGGAAAAAGGGTCTCTGTGGACCAGATCCGGCTCATCAAGAGGGTTGATTCAGTCTGCAGAGGCCCTGCCACTCCCCTGCCCCCAGGCCAATCAGAGCCTAGGGACCAGGGAGCATGCAGCACTTAGAGTCAACTCACGCAACTGAGGGCAGGAAGTGAGAGACTTCATGCACTCCTCCCACCCCAGGCCAATCAGAGCTTCGGGAGCACACTCCTTGCAGGACAGGGGCAAGGTGGCAGAAGACTTCATGTACTTACTCCCCAACCCCAAGCCCTGATGTGCACTCCCCTCGCCAGAGGAGAATAGATAAGCTCTGCAAAGATATAAGCCAGGTAAATCACTTCTCCTCCACTGCTACTGGAAGCAGCTCCCCATCCGTTCCTTCCTTACACAGTGCCAAGAGGCTGCTGCTGGCCACATTCTAGTGTTAAATCAGGGGTAGAGAGGGGGTGACCTTGTGTGCCCACTCATGTGTGGCTTCAGGAACATGGAGTGCCGGATATCAGAAGAGGGCCCAAACAGAAAGGGTCAGGATGGCTGGTCAGTCACTAGGGATGCAAGTGACTAATCAACTATCCGATAAGCATAAGCTTATTGGATAGTCGAGTAGTGACTCGACTAGTTACTCCCACCACCCTTGCTGCCACTATCAGAGGCAGCATGGGAGGAGAAGGAGCCAGTGCTGGAGGGGGTAGTCTGCTTAAAAGCCAGTTCCCCCCAGCACGGTCTCAGCAGGAGGCAGGAGAGGAAGAGGTGTAGTGGAGAAAAAAGGCTTGCACCCGGGCTGCTCCCCCTTTCTCCCCCCACTCCGCCCCCGAGCTGCGCTTCAGCCTTTTAAATGTATGAAGAGCCTGGCAGCTCTTAATACATTTAAAAGACAGAGCCACAGTAGGATTAGCTCCTGGGGCCAGGCGCTAACTCTGCTGCAGCTCTGCAGTTTTCCCCCTTATCCACTAGTCAATGGAAATTCAATCTACTAGTTAAACACAATTTAACATTCCTATCAGTCACCCTCCATGTGAAATATGTATGGGAGTGTTTGTCACCCTACCCTTTTAAAAGTCTTAAAGGTGGTAAATAAAAGAATCCAACTATGCAGTATTTCTTTATAGGGGGTAAGACAAATATGCTAGTTTATGCTAGTTTTAACTTTTGTACTGAAGAGTTCTGATTGGTTGCTCTTGAACTCACTTTCATATGCATAACTTTACCAAGTGTCCCATATTCAGCTTTGGAAAATATGGTCACCCTAAGCATGCTCATGATCCTACTCTGCTATTTGGTAATAGGACTTAATGGCAGTAAAGGATCAGGCTATAGTTACAATTGAGTTATGACCAAGGGTATTGCCACTGCAAGCGTAATAATCCACAGATGGTCATGACCAGAGCTCGACAAATAATTCAGTCTACTCACCCGTAGCGAGTAGACTGTAACCCGGAGGAGCCGGGTTCGGGCGATCTGCGCATGCGCAGATCGCCAGACAGCACAGCTGGCAAGCAGGGCTCATGGGACATGCTTGTGTACCTTTGACTCACTATCTAGACTCTACTTTGTTACTAACATGGAAAGCAAAGTGATGGTATAGAAGTGTTCAGAAAAAGTAATGACAGTTTTTAGGTGCTCATTAAATGCCTGGCCTCTGCAAAAGCAGATATTTACATGAGCAAAACAGATACAAACCAACATGCATCATGGATTCCACTAAACATCCTTCCATATTTGTTTACACCTGAACTTAAATTAGTAGTAAGAAAAAAGCAGGACCACGCTTAAGTCAGGAAAATAAATCAATACACAGAAAAACAAAAACAAAAAAAAGAGTGGTGGGAGAAGAAAGATGCCGAACAGGGGGGGAAAAAAAAGGAGATCCTTCCCATCCTTATTGGAAGGAGCAACTAGGGATGTGAACAAGTAGTCGACTAGTCAATAAACCTAGGCTTATCAGTTACTCTAGTCAACTACTCACATTCCTCCTCCCCTGCTGCCTCTGTATCAGAGACAGCAGGTGGAGGGGGAGCAGGAGCCAGTGCTGGGGTAGCCAGCTTAAACGCTTGTTCCCTCCCAGCACCAGCTCCACACTGCTGCCTCTATCAGGGCTTTCCTACCCCCTCCCTCCCAGCAGCCATTGTCCGTGGGGAGCTCAGACCCCCTGCAGACAGGGACTGCTGCCACTTCATGCTGCTGCCTCTGTATGAGAGGCAGCAGCACAGGGCTAAAGGCAGCCAGTCCATGAGGGGAGCTGATTTTTAAACTGACTCCTGCCTGGTACCCCACACTGCCTCTGATAGTAAAGCAGCAGTGTCGGGTGACAAGGGGCTCCCTGGGAACGGGGCCAGATTACACTGGCTGCTAGCCCCACCCCAGGGACTACAGAATAATCAATTTACCACTAAGAATTCATGCAGTTAGTCGACTATTCAATTACCCGATAGCTAACATCCCTATGAGCAACTGTTATTCTCTTTGTACTTCCAGCAGAGAAGCCCTCACACATCTTATCTATGAATGCCCAACTGAAACATTAAGCAAACACCATTCCTAAGAATCTGTAACTGACCATGTATAAAGGTCAGACCATTACACTAGAGTATACTAGGGCCAGATTTCATAGTTACATCTGGATTTGAGCCTGGTTCTTCAGAAGTTAACAATTCCTGCATTAACCCATTTAATTCACAGTACATTGCTTACCTTCCAGACTGGATGAAGGAAAAGCCAGCAGAAGCAGCACAGGAAGGATCATAACTCCCTCTATCATTGTAGATCTACAGAAAAAGCAAAAGGGAAAAAAAAGAATTTAATGGTTAAGCAGTTGTGCTTTTCCTAGTATGCTTTCCCTCTCTCCCATGAGCAACTTGAATTAACAATAGTCCAGTTGGTAAACTCATAAAATTGAGTTAATGAACACAACTCAGCCAGCAAGTCTGGGTTTTGTTTTTGTTTTGGGGAGGGGGAGGGTAGAGGAGGTGGTGGGGAAGAGAAGACAACTGACAACCTTCTAATCACACTTGCCTCCTGATCCCTCAACAATTTTTACATGGGGAGGAAGGAGGAGATTCACAGAAATAGCAGTTAGTGTTTTGTTGTAGGTACACAATAACTCAAGGAACAGGCTACTAGGCATAAAGCCTCTTCTGATAATTGTTTAGCTAAAAAGATTCAAACTCAGAGCAAATCTTGTCTGGCACAAACTTGAATTTCTGGGCTTTCAAACCAATAAGATTTAGAAGTAAAAAAAGTTACTGTAACATTTTAAGCTAAGCGAGAGAGGTGTCAGAAAAGGGCTAACACAGACGTCCACTAGAGTTTCTGTGGCTAAGTCCCACTATTTATTAGATTTTCTTTAAAACAGCAGAGAAAGTTGCTAGAAAGGAAGGGGGCAATCCATAGTTGAGCAAGTCATCTTAGTAAACCAATTCCAGTTGCATTCTCCATTTGTAAAGGGGTTTTATTCCAGTGACCTCAGCATTATTCCCAGGCTACTAGATTTTAAAACAATTGCATATAGGGTTTATCTTTAGTACCAGGGTAAGGAGACCTAGGTTATATTTTTCAGGTAGCTGGAGGAGCTTAACAGGAGTCAACATATCACTGTGTGATGTCAATGGGAGACTCTGTCCCATTAATTTAGAATAAAGTAAGGGAGCTGGAGTTCCAGACTAGAGAGCATTCTGCCATTGATTTAGTGGGTCCAAAGAAGACCCACTAAGTTGACATTCACTGCATCAGTTGCAGCAGTGTGGAGCACTAGTAGCAAAAACATGACCCTAGTTTAGAGAACTCAGGGATATTTCCAGCTTGTTCCCAGTTTCTATTCGTTAGTTTTTCATACAAATTGCTGGATTTTCCTCCTCACACAAGAAAGCAAGATCCAACTGATACTGCAAAGGAAATACATTAGCAGGTTTCTGAGAAAACCACTTACTCAAGAACATTTACTTATGTTTTCACATCAAAATGGTCTCTTTTCTTCCTTCAATGCTAAATTTCTGGCATTAACAAATTTCAAAATAAAGCTCATAAAAATGGATGCAATAGCTATTTTAAGACAAGTTATTCTCTTCAAGGGAAAGAATGATTAGGACTACCTTAATGGAAGGAGTGTTAAAGTCCTTTGTTTCTTAGAAGTGGATCAAATTTGCAAGATTCTGTATCTCCCCCCCAGCGCCAGGAAAAGCTTATTTTTTCTTCAAGGCAGGCTACTAGTGACTTGATGCAGACAGGATATAATATAGGGAAGCTTTAGCTGGCAGAAAGCTGACTCAGAAGAGAGCCAACCTATCTTAAAATTTCAATATTCTGAAATAGCCAGAAGGGATTTTTAACATTAAAGCATTTGTGCAGACTGATGGGAGAGGACTACAACACTCTTCTCCCGCCAGCCCATCACTAGGTCTCATCGGAACTGACATCTTAAGCAAGTCTTCTCTTGATGACCACACCCAGATACATTTCTGCATGCCTGGACGAAAATGGTACAGTACACATGCCTCTTTCAGAAGAGCAAAAGTTTAAATGCAGACCAAAAAATTGCTTTAAGTGATGCTGCTCAACTACATGGAGTTAGTTAAGCCAGCAACCTTGGAGGCAACTATTAGCTGGTAACTCCCAACCCTGTACATCTGAAAACCATGAACTCTCAAACCCACACAGCCTTGTGGAGAAACTTAGTAGGACACGCATCCCAAAAGGCTGTCAGTTATGGGAACAAAGGAAGAGAATAAAGTGAAAAAAACACTAAAGAAAATTAAATGTTTGATGATGATCAAAATGAGAAAGGAACATTGAAGAAAGAGTGGGCTGAGACTTTAAACACAAGAATACGAAAGGCATTTTGCAGACCCAAGGACACTGAAGAAACATTAAGATATAAAAAGAAAAAAGTGGGGGCAACTGGGAGACAGCAAGTTCCTTTATACACACAGACACTCCCCTTGAGAAACATCCACTTATGACTTAATAGTTTGGCAGTTTCTTGAAAAATAGAAAAGAGACAGAACTTTCTAGTTTTTGTTTTTTCTTTGGTAAGAGCTGGTCTAGAGGATTTTAAAAAAATCACTTAGTAATATCCTAATGTGATCCACATTCATGGTTTATACCTTAAAACAAAGTGTTGACTGCAAACAAGAGAGGGACAAAAAAAATTATTGTTCAGGTAATAGGACTTACAGTTACTTTCCTAATGGTGAATGGACCAACTTGGGGGGAGAGAGGGAGAACTTGATCCAATTATTATTGTTCATCCCCAGACCATCTGTTTAAGAGTAATTTTCAGATGAAAAAAGGCCAGAAGAAAGATCTTTAAAAAAGTAATATAACAACTTCCCACAAGATCTCACAAAGCATTTTAAAAAACGAGGCAAGTATCCATCTCCCCATTTTACAGAGACACAAACATTGAAAAGAAGTGATTTGCCCAAGTTCTTCCAGTTAGGCTAGTATCAGAGCCATGTCTTGCTGCTTTCCAATGAAACTCAGATTAAAGTACAGTAATTCCTCATTTAACACTATAGATGTGTTTCAGAAAATGATTGTGTTAAGTGAAAATGTGTTATGTGGGGTCAATTTTCCCATTGAAAATAATGGAAAAGGTGGGGGTTGTGTTTCAAGCAGTGGTATCTGTTGGGACCTGAACATAAGGTTGGGGGAGAAAGGGGACTGGGTTACAGCAGGGAGGGGAGGTGTTTGGCTCTGGGGAAGGAAAGGGAAGGGGAGGGGGATTGGGTTGGGAGTATGCCCATGTGACAGGTCTGCCAGGACCCGCACTGCGTTCAGCCGGGGGGGGGAGGGGGGGGGGAGAAGGGGCCCGTCGCCGGGGAACAGCACGGCGAGCGGCAAACCCTCCGCCACTTTGCCGGAAGGCAGGGGAAGCCCTGCGCAGCCACCAGCAACAGGCCGGCTGGGGAAATAGTGTTATTTTGGGGACAGTCATGTAATTCAAAAACATTTCCCTTAAAAAAAAAAAATCATGCTATCGCAAAAACATGTTAAGCAGGCACGTGTCAAATGAGGAATTACTGTATTATAGATGCACGTTAACTTTCTATAAAAATGCCTAACTAAACAACATTCACAGAATTCCAGGAAGGCACCTATTTATAAAAACCTCTTTGGAAGTGCTTATTTAAAAACAAGCCGTTTCCATTATAATTCTCAACTCAAAGATCACAAAGCATTCCAATGTGCATGAGATAATGTGGCCATATCTAAGGAAAAAGCAGATACCAAAACCCTTAGGTTCTGTTCCTTTGCAATTCTTCATGGCATTCTCTCTCCTAAAAGCCTCAACCCATTTTTGACATATATGCCCTGTGAAAGCGGCGAGGAGTCCTAACTGAAGTGTAGGAGCATAAGCTTTCATGGGCAAAGACCCACTTCGTCAGATGCATGTAGTGGAAATTTCCAGAGGCAGGTATAAATATGCAGGCCAGAATCAGGCTGGAGATGACGAGGTGGATCCAATCAAGGAGGATGAGGCCCACTTCTAGCAGCTGATCTGGAGGTGTGAATTCCAAGAGAGCAGAATCTGCTTTTGTAGTTAGCAAGCTATTCACAGTCTTTGTTTAATCCAAAGTTGATTGCGTCAAACTTGAAGATGAACTGCAGCTCAGCAGTTTCTCTTTGAAGTCTGGTCCTGAAGTTTTTTTGCTGCAGGATGGCTACCTTTAGATCTGCAATTGTGTGTCCAGGAAGATTGAAGTGTTCCTCTACAGGTTTTTGTATGTTGCCATTCCTAATATCAGATTTGTGTCCATTGACAACTCTGCCCACATATATACACCAGCAACACCATCACAGGACCTAACCAGATCAGCCATACTGTCACTGGTACGTTCTCCTGCACATCTACCAACGTAATATATGCCATCATGTGCCAACAATGCCCCACTGCTATATACATCGGCCAAACTGGACAGTCCCTACGTAAAAGAATCAATGGACACAAATCGGATATTAGGAATGGCAACATACAAAAACCTGTAGAGGAACACTTCAATCTTCCTGGACACACAATTGCAGATCTAAAGGTAGCCATCCTGCAGCAAAAAAACTTCAGGACCAGACTTCAAAGAGAAACTGCTGAGCTGCAGTTCATCTTCAAGTTTGACGCAATCAACTCTGGATTAAACAAAGACTGTGAATGGCTTGCTAACTCCAAAAGTAGCTTTTGCTCTCTTGGAATTCATACCTCCAGATCAGCTGCTAGAAGTGGGCCTCATCCTCCTTGATTGGATCCACCTCGTCATCTCCAGCCTGATCCTGGCCTGCATATTTATACCTGCCTCTGGAAATTTCCACTACATGCATCTGACGAAGTGGGTCTTTGCCCACGAAAGCTTATGCTCCTACACTTCAGTTAGTCTATAAGGTGCCACAGGACTCCTCGCCGCTTTTGCAGATTCAGACTAACACGGCTACCCCTCTGATATATGCCCTGTGAAGTGTTGTGTATGTATAGTGCACTTTTACATCCTATGCTGCATTTGTGCATTGCACTGTGACCCTCAGTGCTTCACAACTGAGTTAATTCAATACAACTTGATTCCCTGCTATGTAAGCTGGGCAGATAGCTAGTGTGAGCCTCAGACCTTAATGAAATCCTGATTTTCCTTTGGAAGATGTAGAGTAAGAGGGGCAGGGGGAAGGAGGGTAGCTTTGAGAAGCAACCCAGCAAAAACTGCTGCCATATATAACTTCTTTGCCAAGGCATTTGAGATATTCTCCATAAAGATTTGTCGCTGTTCCAATAAGAACAAAACCCCACAAATTCCAAATAAAATTCAACTTCAGTAAGCAGGAGAACCAGAGATGTGTTCTCTCACTATGTGGTTATCCAGCTCCAGTCAACATACTGTGTTTATATAGCTGAAAGCCTGCCAAAAACTTTGGAAGAGATGTCAAGATCCCTCACTGGTTGCCATTTCTCTCAAAGAATGCAGAATTTGCTGTTAGCCTGTTAATTCAGCTAGCTAAAATTAAACTCCACAGTCAGACACCACCAAAACAAAGAGGGGGTTCTCCCACAGATCATCCCTCACCTCAAAAATGTATCCATCAATAGATAGTTCACAGCAATTAAGATATAAATATTTATAAAAAAGGCAACCCTCTGTGCTTTGGTGTCTGTGGCTGAGTAGTCTTCTGATGTGTTGACTGGAAAAGAGGGGAGTAAAGCAGAGAGGGAAAGAAGCGGCAGCAGTCCAAAATGCATAGTCTCAGAGCAACTCAGTACTGTTTTCGGTTCAAACAATCTGTCACTGAGACAAACACTGATAAGACCTCAGCCACACAATTCCATCTCCAACCAGCTCTGATTTTCTACTGACATCCTTGCCACTCAAGTTTTAATTTAAACATTTCCTGCTGCAGAGATAAACCTGACCAAGACACTGCATTCCTGAGTCTGAAAGAGCAGAGAACTGAAGGCTTACCTGCAGTAATCAGACATATTTGTGGTTCGGTTTAAAAAAAAAAAAAAAAAAAAAAAAAAAAAAAAGCAGTTACTATCCAAAGCTGACTCTCATGACCAAACAGGATTACATGTAAACCAGTGCTCTATTGTCTTGGTATTTGTAGATTATCTAAATACCACAAACCCAAAGCAGACAAACAAATTCCAAGGTGTCTGACTTATGGTCCCTGAAAATGCTTACCATAGTCTACCTAATACATGCTCTTTTTTGCTGAAAAGGGCGACAATGCATTAAGTACAGGTTGTAACTCTATAAATCAGGACACTGGGGGTTTGTCTAAACTACATGGTTCCATCGATGGAGCCATGTAGATTAGGCTGATCGGCAAAGGGAAATGAAGCCGCGATTTAAATAATCGCGGCTTCATTTACATTTAAATGGCTGCCGTGCTGAGCCGACAAAGAGCTGATCCGCTGTTTATCCGCTCAGCGCACTAGTCTGGACGCTCCCGCACCAACCTGAAAGCCCTTTATCCACCTCCCAGTTATGCCTCGTAGGATGAGGTTTACCGGGGAGGTCGATAAAGGGCTTTCGTGTCGGCGTGGGAGCGTCCAGACTACGGCTCAGCACGGCAGCCATTTAAATGTAAATGAAGCCGCGATTATTTAAATTGCGGCTTCATTTCCCTTTGCCGAACAAACAAGTCTACATGGCTCCATTGACGGAGCCATGTAGTTTAGACATACCCTGGGTTCCTGGAAAATAGATGAAAATATAGATGAAAACTGAATACTGATCAATGAGAAGTAAAGCACACTGGAAAACCTAATGCAAAAGGTACATGCAAAATGATGGAGTAGAAATTATCTATTAGCACTCAAAGATCTTGGAGTCATTATGGGTAGTTCTCTGAAAACCATCTGTTCAAGGTGCGGTGACACTTAGGAACAATTAACAAAGAGATGCATAAGACCAGGGGTGGCCAACCAGTTAGAGATGAAGAGCCAAAATAGCTGTGGATAGTGTGCAAAGAGCCATGTATTATATATTTATTTTTATATATCTATAGTACACAATGTAGTAACAAAACCAACATTACTGGACATTTTGGACAAAAAACAATTTAAAAAGTCTCTAGTCAGTGCTCTAACCCAAAGCCCTCCCCCACCCCCAGAGCCAGGCACTCCCAGCTCCCCCCACCCCCTCCCACTCTAACCCAATGCCTGGATCTCACCGGAGCCACCACTGCTGCCATGCGCTTCTCCCTCCAGGCGTTAGGGCGCGTGCGCAGAGCAGCTGTCGGTGAGCAGTCCAGGCGTGTGTCTCAGAACTAGCAAGAGCCACATTTCTTGGAGCAAAAAGCCACGGGCTGGCCACCCCTGCATAAGACAGTCAATATCAATGCATGAGATGCCTACCCCTTGAATACTGCATGTATCTCAGATATAATTAGTATTGGAAGAGAACAGAAAAGGTCAACAAAAGAAAGGGTATGGAACTGCTCCCATCTGAGCAGAGATTACAAAGGCTATGGCTAACACAACAGTTTAGAAGAGACTGTTCTATTAGCTAAAAGGAGATATGACAGACGTCTATAAAATCATCAATGGTATCAAGAAAGTGAATAAGGAAGTGTTATTTACTCCTTCACATAACACAAGTACTAGAGGATTACCCAAAGAAATCAACATAATGAAGTACTTCACAAAACCCATAGTCAATCTGTGGAACTCACTGCCAGAGCACACTGTGAAGGTCACAAAGAATTACAGGCAGTCCCCGGGTTACATGGATCCGACTTACATCGGATCCCTACTTACAAACGGGGTGAGGCAACCCCGCACTAGCTGCTTCCCCGCAGCAGACCAGGGAGACGGGAAGCTAGTGCCTTCTCCTTCCCTCCCCCCCCCCCCCCCCCAGCAGACCAGGGAGACGCGGAGCGGCTTTTCTCAGCAGACTCCTCAGCTTGAGAATAAAGGACTGAGGGAAGTGAGGTGTGGGAGAATAAAACTGAGCTCTGGAGAAATGTTTGGCTAGAGTTTCCCCTACAATATGTACCAGTTCCGACTTACATACAGATTCAACTGAAGAACAAACCTACAGTCCCTATCTTGTACGTAACCCGGGGACTGCCTGTACGGGGACTGCCTGTACATAAGTTCATGGAGGTTGGGTCCATCAATGGCTATCAGCCAACATGTTGTGAAACAACCGCATATTCCTGGGGGGTGTCAGCCTCTGACTGCCACACTTTAGGCCTAGATGATAGGGAATAGATCACCCATAATTGCATTGTTCTATTCATTCAGTCTAGCCATCTCAGCTATCAGGCAGGGTACAAAGATGAATGGACTAGTGGTGAGATGTAGTATGGCCATGCTTATGGTTTGTTTGTTTGTTTTTCAAGCCACACAACTAGAACATTTTGAACATATGTCATAGTAAAAGTTTCAAAAGTTTGCAAGACTAATTCTGAAAGAACGACTACAATACTCAGATAAAAGTCACAGAAGATTGCAGTAGTACAATAAAATCTTTGAGAAGCCGATGATAATTAAGACTTACATGGTTCTTTATAATAACTTCAAAGTGCTATATAAACATTGGGCACATTCCTAAAGTCATGCTGTGAGAAGGTCAAAGGGGAATGTTCTTGACTACATAAACATCCAAGATGATTAAAACTTCACATTTTTAAAAACAGATACTATTTTCACTATTTAATGCTGCTTGTTTGGGATTTTTTCCTTCTCTCAGCTCAGGCAATGAAGACACTTATTTTACACAGTGCCAGAAGTGTGCTAGATGCTTTAGAAACTGAATAGAAGGATAATATCCATCTGTAAAAGGTTACTCTCCAAGCCCCAAATCTGAACCAATCTATCCATGGAGGGTGCATCTACACTGCACCCATAGTTCAACATAATCTACACAGTTTGAGCTATACAAATTGCGTAGCTCATTTCGAGTCAATTTGAAAATAGCTTATTTTGTAATTTGGTGCTGTGTAAATAACTTGCTATTCCGAAACGTCCCTTAAGCCTTATGGAATAAGGTTTACAGGGACATTGGAATAGTGAGCCCATTATATTTCAAAATAATGGGCACACTGTTAAGATGCAGGATAGGTATTTCAGGATACTCCAGTATCCCAAAATACCACCACAGTATAGACGTAGTTGGGCTGAGCCATACTGAAGTTAATAGAACGCTGACAAAGATGCAAGAACCCACAATCATAGGTCCATTTGCAGGACTAGGACCTAAACAGGAAATAAGATGTGTACGATTTTGTTACATCCCGTTAGTTCGCAAATTTGGTTTAAACATTTGTGTGGAACAGTGGGTTTGTATTTGTTTGAAAGGGTGTCTAAGTTTCTAACAGGGATGTGAATGGTTAACTGGTTAGTTTGGTTCACCAGTGGGGGCTGGAGCATCTCCCTATGGGCAGGAGACTACTCCAACCCTTCAGGGCCCACCGTGAACAGGGAATGCTCCAGCCTGGCCAGAGCAGTCCCTAACCACAGCAGGCCCAGCTGCACCCTCTTCAAATTGGTTAAACAGTTAATATGTTAAATTGGTTACCCAATTAAATAATATGTTAAATTGGATTTGACATCCCTAATTTCTAAGCCTCACGATGAAGTGTGTTTTAGAAGGACAAGGACAATGGAGAGGCTTGGCAGACAAATTTTTAGTCAATTTCACTTTCAGACTGTTCATTAAACAATAGTTCAAAGTTTAAGTTGCAAACACAGCACTAATATTGGGGGGAGGGGGGACTCAAACAAATTCTATTAATATCAGGTTTTTATGAAGCCAAATGAATGTCAAATCTAAATTTGGAGATGCTCATGTGAAACTTGATCATTTAATTAGTTCATTATCTTAATTAATCACTTAGTGAATTAACACAGCTACCCCTCTGAAATTGAACTGAGGGTTACATTCCAATTGTTACAAGTTTCAAGATAAAGGTTTCCTTTTTTAAAATACAAAGTTTTTTAGAAGTATTACTTCATATTAGGGATGTAACAGTATAGTCCAATGGTCACCAACTAGTAGTTGGGATCTATTGGTAGATCCTGGAACCTTTGACAGGTGATCCTGAGAGGTCTGGCCAGGAGGCTGTAAAGTGCTTGCATTTCATCTGCCCCTCTCAGCACTGCCGTACACTGCCTTGAGGTGCCCCTCACCCCTGGGAGCCTCCTGCTTGCTGTACAGGGCATGAGAAGAGGAGGAACGGGGTGCTGACATCAGGGTGCTCCTCCCTGCACCCTGTACTCCCATCTCCACATAGAGGGGGGGCAGGGATGGAGAGAGCGTTTGCTGGCAGCTTTTGGGAGTGGTGCAAGGCAAATGAAGGGGTGAGCCTGCCTTAGCCCCCTGCACCACCACCCAGAAGCCATCTATGGTAAGCAGTGCCCCACTGGAGCCCGCATTCCAAACCCCAGCCCTGAACCCCCAAAACCTTTCCCCCAGCCTGATAAGTGAGTGAGGATGGGGGAGGGAAGATGGAGTGGGTAGGGCCTCAGAGAAGGGGCATGAATGAGGCGGGACCAGGGTGTTTGCGTTTAAGGTAGATCCTGGATTGCACTTACATTCAAAAAGTGCTCTTATGCTTAGAAAGGTTGGAGACCACTGGTGTAGTCGATTAATTGATAAGCAAAAACATATAGGTTAATGCTATAGACCAGTGTGTGTCTTTTTTTTTTTTTAATAAAGTATCCCTTTTTAAAAAAAATTATAAGTACCCCCAGTACCTACAGTTTTCAGACAAAATTTTCTTCTAGCATTGCAACACATTTCTTTGAATAACTTAATCATAGCCAGACGGGCGATGAAATGAGTGTAAAAAGTACAAAAAAAATAATAAAACGCTGTAAAACTTAATAAAAATTCAGTTTTCCCCAGATTTCAGTTGTGTTGATTATCCCCCAGACTTCTCTCGAGTACCCCTAAGGGTACTTGAACCACTTGTTGAGAAACACTGCTATAGACTACACACAGAGTGGCATGGGGCTCTTCTAGAGCAGGGCCAGATTGCACTAGCTGCTGGCCCCACCCTTGGGGATAGAATAGTCGAGTAACCAATAAGAATTCATGAGGTTAATTGACTATTCAATTAACTGATATTTAACATCCCTACTTCACATCCTGAAGGCTTACAATTCAGAAAGAAAGCATTGCATAATAAGCAGGTAGGGCAGTGCAGGGTCTATATGAGACACTGAAACTAAAGAAAACCCAACTAGCAACGTCTGTCTTTGCCAAGGAAAAAAAAAAGTCTGTGAAAGATGCATTAGATTATTAAAAATAAAGATATAGTAGTACTGGAACACAAAACTGGTACATGTGGTATACTGTACCCTTGTGTTTGCTGGGGCTCCACATTTATTAGCAGTATACTAAATTCTATCAAATTAGGCACCAAGCTTTATTCCCATTCCCAGACACATTCTCTCTCCAACTTTCTATTAATGAGCCTGAGTGCTACTACTGAACAGGCACTTAACTACTACAGGTACTACCACCACTAGAGGGTAGTAAAAACTACATCATGGGTTAGGTTACAGTATTACTTCTGGAAATACACATCCAAGTCAAATACAGAGAAGCAGATTATTCATGAAGCAAACTAAGTTTATAGCTTCTCCAGGTCACTGGAAGTCAAGTACAAAACAGTATTTTTTTAAAAAGGTCAAACTTACAACTTCAGATATTAGAACTGCAAACCTCATGCATATTAAAAAGAGCAAAGCGAGATCCCAAACAGGGCTCCCTCTAAGCTGCATAGCCATGCAGCTGCAAATAAGCCTCACACAGGTGAGGGGCTGCCATGGCAGCTCCCTGCTGCAGCCAGGAGTGTGCCTCTCCCCTGGCAGTGACAGCAACTGGTGGTTATGGGGGAGTGCAGGGCAGCACTGCCCCCGCCCCCCCCCCCCCCCCACACACACACAGTCGGAGCACCTTAACGTCTTCCCATGCTCCAAACCCCTTGGCCTTATCCTGGAGTTTCCTCTGGAACCTCTTATGCCTCCTCCCCAGCCCCACCCCAGAGCCTGCAACCCCAGCCAAAGCCCTCATCCCCTCCTCCCCACACACACACTCCACTGCCACAGATCATCCATGTGCAAAATACATTTTTAGGTGCACATCACCTCCATGTTGGGGCATATAAAATTCATTCCACACATGGACAAAGTTAAGAGAACACCGCTCCCAAGACAGTATTCAAGTGTTACAGTTTGAAATTGGGTTCCTTTTTGCCAAGGCAGTGGCTTAATAAAAAAGTAAACTTTCAGTTCAAAATTGGAGAACAGATTCAAGAAGAGCAAGTGTACAGCAAGTTCTCTCTCCATAACAAAAACTTAAAACTGTTGTTCATAAAGCACTGTAAAAAGGGGGAGCATTCCAAATGCTCTAAATACCTGGATACAGATTCAGCAAACAGAGTTTAGGGTTCTCATATTTTGAGAGAGAGAGAGAGAGAGAGTATGTACCCTATTCTATCTCCAATGGTCCAGCACCATCTGGAACTGGAAGTGTTCTGGGCAGCTGGACAATTCGAGCTGCTCTGCCCCGAGTCAGCCACTGGTCAGTTTCATCAGCGGCTGACTTGGGGAAGTCTGGGGCATAGCAGCTGGGGTGCTGCCGGGTTGGTCATGCAGCACCAAGGAGCGCATCCTCCCCACTCCACCCAAGACCCCTCATAGCCCCCCCCTTCCGATAGTCCATCATATTTGATATGCGGCATCCCCTGGGTCCTAAAGGTGCCGGATTATCGGAAGTTTACTTTACATCATTTTATGGCCTGACTGCACAGGCAAAAACTGGAGTCCAAATTCATCCATGCTGCAATTCAACTGGAGATTACATCAGAAAGCGCTAAAGAGAGGTAGGTATTCTTAAAAACCTAACATGGGATTGACAGCAACACAACTTGCTGGAAGTGCTGTTTATGTGCAGAGCTATGAAGGTCACAACCACCCAACCCTCATGGAATGGTGTAAATGAAAGCAAGGCAAGTCTAACTAATGAAGAAATTAGAAGCCATGCTTCATGTTAATACGGCCCAGACAACATTACAAGTTATAAGCATTCTAAACCATCAGAATCATCTAAACTCTGTAGTACTGTCAGCGTTGGTGGCAGCTGACAAAGACCCCATGGGCTGCACATATTTTGCATGTACCTCAGATTTAATTTTAAAAAAGCAGACTATGGACTTGTACTTCCACCTTTCATGATAACTGCACATCAGCTGAGCTCAGCAGCAATTAAAACCTACATGTACTAAGCTTTGTCCTAACCCTGCAGTTACAGGGAATAGTTACAGATGTGTTTACAAGATCATGTGACTTGCACACACATCCCCTCCCCAACAACGCACAACTAGGCCTTGAAAGGGCTTGTCTGGCGTACGTTAGGTATGTTAAACCCTGGTTAATTGGCTTAATCAGTTAAACATTATTTAACTGATTAAAAGGTGGGCAAGAGCTTCCCCTTCTTCCCCCTCCCCCCCCCCCCCCCCCCGCACTGAACTGGAACACCTCCCCCATCCCCACCACAGGCAGAGGCTGCACCAGTGTCCTGGCCAGAGCAGCCCCAGTCCACTGTGGGTGTCTACCAGGGCTGGAGCAGCCCTACAGCAGGTGGGCAGTTACTCCAGATCCACTGGTTAATCTTAACTAGCAAGTTTAAGTGTTAGGCTTACTGGTTAACCGGTTAAACCTTCACATCCCTAATCTACTCTTGAAAGGGTCCAGCCAAGCTGCAGTACTGCCTCAGTACAGTCACCACCTACATTCCTGTCAGTGCAGGCAATCCCGGTCTACTCTGCAGTCAGGTCAGCAGTCAGAGGCAGTGTTCACACTAAGCTACGGGGTCACCACAGCTTCACAGGTGATCAACCAGCCCTGCCCAGTCAGTCAACTCTATGCACGGAGTCCTGAGCCTCTGACAGGGCAAGGCTATTTGATCACCTGTAAGCTGCTTGGTGGCTCAGCTTCAGAGGGAACACTGGTCAAGGGTGTGGATTTTTCATGCCCCTGAGCAACATGGCTTGCTCAACCTCTTTTTTTTTTTTTGGTATATACAGGTTAGGCTGGAATCAGAAGAATTGCACATATGGGATCTGACCTGTGGGATATACTCAGGCCCTTTCCTTTATCACTAATATATGACACAAAAGTCAGTCACTCATACCGTATATTCCGGCGTACAAGACGACCTCTGATGTTAAAAAACATCCCCCAAAAATCGGGGGTCGTCTTGTACACCGGATGCCCCGCCGCCGGAGCCCCTCCACGGCTTTGAAAGCCTCGGGGGAAGCCGGCGGCGGGGCATCCCAGGCGCGCATGGGCTGCCCCCCTGCCGGAGCCCCTCCGCGGCTTTGAAAGCCTCGGGGGAAGCCGGCGGGGGGGGCATCCCAGGCGCGCATGGGCTGCCCCCCCGCCGGAGCCCCTCCGCGGCTTTGAAAGCCTCGGGGGAAGCCGGCGGCGGGGCATCCCAGGCGCGCCTGGGCTGCGCCCCCGCCGGAGCCCCTCCGCGGCTTTGAAAGCCTCGGGGGAAGCCGGCGGGGGGGCATCCCAGGCGCGCATGGGCTGCCCCCCCGCCGGAGCCCCTCCGCGGCTTTGAAAGCCTCGGGGGAAGCCGGCGGCGGGGCATCCCGGGCGCGCATGGGCTGCCCCCCCGCCGGAGCCCCTCCGCGGCTTTGAAAGCCTCGGGGGAAGCCGGCGGGGGGGCAGCCCAGGCGCTCCTGGCGGCTTTGCTCCCGGTGCCTCTGGTCTGCTGGGGACCATCTCCAGCAGACCAGGGACACCGGGAGCAAAGGAGGCGGAAGGGCGCTGGGGTATAAGATGAAACCCTATCTTTTAATTAAAAAGATAGGGGGTCGTCTTATACACCCAGTCGCCCTATACGCCGGAAAATACGGTACATTATACACGTGCAGATGTCAAATGCAGTATCAACAGCTCAGCCCAGCCCAGCCCAGCAGAAACCAACTTCTGTACAACAAGAAGCCTCAGGCCGAGATGCACCAAGAATGTAGGCTCTGCAAAGTTTTGATGTCTTGGGCTCCCACCCAGCCTATCACTAGCATAGTTCCTGCTAAGGTGCATGTGCACATGGCCACAAAAATTTTTCTCCTGCTCACCTCCTCTCGAAAAGCCACACAGCAGCACTCATGCAGCTGTTCTGGTGGGCAGTGCCAACTGAAATAGCATGGAGAGAGCCACTGGGGTGGGGGGCTGGGACCTGCCACAGCCACGGGGGAGGGGAGGGGAGAGGCCTACTCCTGCAGCTGGAGCAGCCCATGGCAGGGAACAGAGTTTATTCTATTGGCTGGGGCCAGGAATGGCACCTGCTGCATGGCCTTGAGGGGAGAGGGGGGACTGAGAAGCTGGGGGAGGGATCTGCTCTGGTGGCCAAGAACATATGCGCATTAATAAACTGGGTGCCAGAGTGGCGCACATCCAAACTAGCGCACATAACCTAAATATTGGGGCACAAGCCAAAACTCACTCCACTGGTGGTTGGGAAAAAAAATCTTAGAGGTAACACTGATTACTAGTAAAGAGATCATAGATAAGAGTGCTAACACTCCAGGAATAAGGTGTTATTCCCTAAAGAAATCCAACAAGTGTCATGAAAGTTTCCTTTATATAAAATTTTCATAGCTGTTCTAGGGGGAAAACAAAGAAAAGAAAAACAAAAAGCTCACACACGCACAGAGTGGAGTAGTCAATTTCAGGAATAGAGATCTCATTTGGTCTCCCTGTTGGCATCAAACTAGCATACGTTTATTGCCCATGCTGTCTGAATAAGAGTCTTATTCAGGACTTTGAACAACCTACTCACCCATGAGAAATTCTGCCTGGGCAAGTGGACTGAAAGGATACAGAGAACCTCTCGCTTCATTCTCCTCTCCCCCACTCCTTTGAAGGGGGGCGGGGAGGTTCTAAAGGAAAAAAGCTGCACAAAATGCTTTCCGTATGGAGAGGGGACAGGTGCGAAGGGATCATGTTAGTACTAAGGATGTTAAAATGTGGTTAATTGACTAGTTGATGGAACTTCCATCGACTAGTCGATGGACACTTCTGCATTCCTCCTACATTTCAAAGGAGGAATGCAGAACTCCGTGTACAGCCTGCAGCCAGCGGGAAGCCCCGCCGACTCTGGGCTGCACAAGGGTGCCCACTTTGAAATGCGCAAGAGTCTCCAGAGGGGGCACTTGTGCATTTCAAAGCCATGGAGGATTGGGTCAGTGGGGGTCTCAGTCCCCTGCTGACCCTAGTACCTACGCTATGGGCTCCCCAGTTCCTTTGAAACTGCCGCCTCCTTGTGATTCACAGGGGAGGGGAGGAGAGCGGAGCCTAGGGTCAGCTAGGGACTCCCCAGTTGATCCCAGGGCCTGGGGAAATGCCACGGTGAGCCTGGGTTCCGCTGGACTCGCTCCTTTAAATCACGCAGCGGTGACAGTTTCAAAGGGACAGTGGCTGCACAGCTGATTCAAAAGGGCAGGAAGGGAGCCCGGGCTCAGCTGTGGACTCGCAGCTGAACCAAGGCTCCCCACGGCATTTTCCCAGAACTCGGGATCAGCTGGGAATACCCAACTGATCCCAGGCTTCAGGGCTGCCCCTTTAAATCCCTGAAGAGATGGTGTTTTAAAGGGGCAGCCCACAACACAGCTGATCCCAAGATC